>NW_017728906.1:192159438-192197020 GCF_001723895.1 Crocodylus porosus
CCATGGGGTAATAATCGGTGGGCTGGATGATGGACTGGAGCATCCCCTTCACATCCTGAATCTTCGCTCCGGGCAGGCAGTAGACCTCACGTGCTGAGGGATCCTGGTGACAGATGGGGCCCTCCGTACCTCTCAGGATGGAATCAATCAATCTCTTCTCCCTTGTCCAGGTGATAGGTCACCTGGTCATAAAAGGAAATAAGATTGGTCAAGCAAGACCTACCCCCAACAAACCCATGCTGGCTATTCCTCAGGATGTTGCCATCGGCCAGTCTGTTAAGAATGGCCTCTTTTGATAATCTTTTCTAAGACCTTCCCCAGGATAGAAGTCAGGCTGATGTGCCTGTAGTTTCCCGGATCCACTTTCCTTCCTTTCTTGAAGATAGGCACCACATTGGCCTTCTTCCAGTCTTCGGGCACTTCACCAGAGTGCCAGGAGTTCTTGAAGATCCATGCCAGGGGCTGAGCTATGATGATTGCCCGGTCCTTGAGTACCCTGGGGTGTAAACTGTCAGGGCCAGCTGACTTGAAGGTATCCAGCCTTCACGAGGTCAGCTTTGATGGGCATCAGCTGTCAGTTGTCCCATCTGGTTTAGCAGGGGTCCAATGTTGTCCTTGCTTTTTCTCCGGCTCCCCACATATCTAAAAAAGGACTTTTTATTGTCCTTGATACTTGTAGACAGTTGGAGTTCCATCTCAGCCTTGGCTTTCCTGGTTCGCTCCCTGCAGGTCCAGACCAGTGCAGAATATTCCTCCTTGGAGGTGAATCCAGTCCTCCATCCTTTGTAGGTCTTCTTTTTAGATGCAGGAGGTCCGCTAGTTCCCTGGAGAGCCATGTGGGCTGCTGTGCCCTTTTGCTGCCTTTCCTCTGAGTTCTTAGCTGCCAAGATCATGGAGGCCATGGATGGATCTAGAATTTCAAAAAAGCGGGGTGCAGATGCTGAGGTGCATCATCACATATTTATGACATTTTTCTCAAAGTAAAAATAAACTAGAAGCTTTACTAATATGCTGGGGGATAGGGCTGCATTTTTCAATTTGAGATTAAAGCAAAAACAAATGTAACTTAACTGAAGTGAGTTAAAAACAATCTGTGAGGCTGTGAAATAAGAGCTTATTACTAGGAGCAATTAACAGGTAGCAGAATTATAGAACAAAGGCTTGATTGGTAGAACATCAAGCCCATTAAAAAGAAGAGAGGGTCATTAATACCTGTGGAATGAAGTTTAGATGGGATCAGGTAGATTATAATGAGCGGTGATGTCAATTGACTCCCACACTCTGCCTGACTAGAAATGATGCTGGCACTGCCAGACAGTGGGTGCATCTACATGAGACACTTTGAGCACAGTAGACTCCGTTTTACTGTACATAAGCACGGCAGGCAAAACCCACATTAATGTGCTAATGTGCAGTAGAATTAGTTTATTGTGCATTACTGTCACAGAAAAAGCGTGCATTGGCGCTAATATGCAGTAGTGCTGATTACGGCACATCAAGTTAGTACCTGTAATTTCAGGCACTGAACTTAATGCACTGTAATTGTAGCACATTAATGAACATCTACATGTCCCCAGTTAGTTTTAAGCTTGGGGTGAAGCCAGAATCAAATGGGGGTGCAAGTGCACTAGTGCACCCCCACCCTGGATCCTCCCCGATGGAGGCCTTGAGTAATCTGTTACGTGTAAAGTTATTTCACATGTTACAATTGCCTAAGGGCTATTGGAAGTTCTGCACTAGAAATTTCCTTAATTTGCTGTTACTGTTACAGTGGTATTTATTTTCCAGGTGCTTTTCCAGTTACTCTTTTTTCATTATTGTCTCTGCTCTACATCCTGATTCTACCAATTTCTAGTCTGGGGTTCAGCTACCTACAGACTGGATCTGGCCTGAAAAGGTGTTGGATCTGACCTGTGGCAGGTAAAGTGGGGGATCAGTGGCACATGGTGGTGGGAGTATCTTCTGCCCTGTCATACATTTCTCTACTAGTGTCCCTGGTCTGTGATGAAGGGTCTTCTGTTGCCTTGCTACCACTTCACACCTCCAAATGGTGGCTCCCCATTGCCACTGGTAATGAATATTGGTAGTAGTTGGTGGTGTGGATAAGCAAAGCACAGAGCAAAGGTGTCTGGGGTATTATGGATGGGATTTGCCCGCAACAATGGCAGCCCACCATTCTTATTGGTTGCCAATCCCTGCCCTGATCTGTCAACTCAAACAAGAATTGACTTCACTTAGGTTGTAGGTTAATTTAATGGCATTTCCCTAGCTGGTAGGTAATCAGCACAATGGTGGATTGTATTTGCAGTTTCCAAGAGGAACGTTTACATTTGTAATAGGTTGTTTTATTCTTCAAAAGATTGAGAATACCTGTGTATAGTTTAACAGGAAATTCTAATTTTTGGAGTTTTAGATTCCAGTCTTTGCAAGTTAACCCACAGAAGCAGACCTCTGCCCCCTTGCCTAGCTCTGTTGAACCCAGTGGGGCTTCCTTAGCATCTAACAGTTTTACAGGAGGATGCCATAGTTGGTAAGAGAGTTTCATGTGGAAATTTCAGTGTTCCCAAAGCACTTATATTTGTCCAGATGCTTTTGATTTTTTTCCCATCTGACACAAAGGATCCCTTTGTTCTGCTCTTCTAAGTTGATAAGCAAAAATAATCCAGAGCTATCACTGAAACAGACAGGTAGACACCTGCAAGGGAGTGCATAGGATAAAAAGAAATAACATTGAAATGTGTTCTTTTGAATGTTTGGGATTCTGACTGTTTCAGGAATTTTTGATGTTGAAACTTTCTTGTAAGGGTTGGGGGAGGTACTTTAGTAAAGAAGGCACCCTTGTTGAGGTGCACTATTCTTAGCAATGGTGTGCATGTCGCTTTCACTTTGTTTTGCAATTGATGTTGATAAATAATCTGAATATTTGAAGGAAGGAGAAAGATGCTCCTTAAAGTAATAGTTGACTATTATTTTTAGTTTAGCACTAGAAAGCAGCCTGTAGCAAGGATGATCATTTCATTGAATCATCGAGAAGTAGGACTGCAAGATACCTCCAGAGGTCATGTTGTCCAACCCCCTGCCTGAGGCAGGATCATCCCTATCCAAGCCATCCCATATAAATCCATAATCTAAATTCTTTGTAAAACTACCAACAACCCTAAACAGAACTTTAAAAAAATCTGGATCTTTCTCAGAGGGGAAGGTAATGTTTTGCATTTCAAAAAGATTAACTTTCATTTTTGTTATTAAGTTAAAATGGATCCTAATGCATAGATTAGTGGCACTCAACCTTGAAGAGCTGGAGACTAGAGCCACTTCATTGATGAATAGCATCACTGGGGCCAAGGCCAGGGGCAGAAACAATACTCTGGCTCTCCTGTTCTGCAAATGTTGCTGTTATGCATCATAACATACCGATATAAAATGTTACCCAGTGCCAGGATCTTGTACTGCAATTATTTTCTGTCCCTCTGCAGCACTATTTGACACAGTCAATAGATCATCTCTTGCTTTCACCAGACCTTTTCTTTCTCTGGCTCCTGGGAAGGAGAGGAAAGGTATTTCTCTTCCAATCAGAAATTTGATATGGTGTTTGGCATAGTCGTTTTACAGGGACTGCCCTGAGGCAGTAAAGACAAATGATTTGCTGCTTGGAATGGTAGATGAGCAGTTTGGACTATGCATTCTCAAGGTTTGATCCTATTTATAAAGCTATACTGAGATACTTAAGATAATTTCAATTACCTATAGATGCATTTGGTATATAACTAGATCAAGAGCGACAGCCTGCTTCTATGTGTGTATGGTATTACTTGACATGGCTCGAAGATCACCTCCTGCAGTCAGCATGATACATATATACACTAAAAGTGAATTTTGAATGAATTGGATGACTAGCTTCACGATTCCATTTTCTTTCAAGCTACTTTCTTGCCACTTTCTTTCAAGCTCTTGGTAAAGCCACTAGTTCAGATGAAGCTGAAAAGAAATACTTACAGATAATGAGTAGCTAAAATGAATGAAAGACCCGAATCTTAATCTTATTGATATTGATTAGTCCTTTGTACAAATACTCACTGATTCTGGAAATGATCATAACATCTCATAGTGCTTTTCATTGGTGGATATCAAAGACCTTTTCGAAGGAGAGAAAAATCATTATCCTTATTTCAGACATGAAGGAACTGAGGCCCAAAGATACAGAGAGAGTTAGTCAAAATTGCCAAGTAGGCTAAGGTAAAGCTGGGAAGAAAAGCCAGATGTGTGGATTTGGATACTCTCTCCACAAGACTACACTGGCTCCCTATTTGTGGCATACTCACAGGGTGCATCTACACAAGATGCTACATTGCTGTGGCTATGTACTCCCTTGCTATAGCGAGTCGCTGCCGTGACGTAGTGGCTAAAAATATCCATGCACCGCTGGCATGGCACAGTAACAGCTATTACTGCGCCATCATTTAGTACTTCCTTTAGGAAGCCTTAAATGGTGGTGCAGTAACAACGGCGCCATCGGGGCACATATAGATGCACCCACAGAGTAAGAGTGATTTTGACGAGGCCAGATTGTTACTTCCAGTAGTAGGCAGCTGTTCCAACACTTGGCTTCTCTTAATGTAGAGAAACAGCGGGGACACTGTAGGATTTAAAAACCAACATAGCATCTGCCTCTTGTGAGTGTCATTAAAATTCCTATAGTTTAGAGAGGCAGGCAGTAGTAATACTAGGGTCATTAACTATTGGCACAGCCTATCAAGACTAGAATGTATTCTCCATTGCTAGATATTTTTAAATACAAAATTGATGGTTGTTGCAAAGAGAAGCTATAGTCCAAAGAGGAAAGTTCTGTGGTCTGTGATATTCAGGAAAGCAATCGAGGTGATCACATTGAGACCTCCAAGCCTTATTAATCAGTGTACTTGGGCACCATTCAAAAAGTGACCCTTTCCAAGCAGTGACCACACAGTAGTAAGTGAAATGCCATGTTTATTTCTTTTTCTGAGTTTAGGGCGAAGCTGTGGCATCCCAGATTCCACCATGTTGTGACAGTTGTCAAATGCTGTCTATTTAAATAGTGTTCCCTGCATCTATTGTAATGTTGACCCCAAGGTGGCAAGTTGACATAATCCCTGACATCAACTAATTTTGGTAATGTGATATAAAATATTTGTTCCCAAATATGTATTCTTATATAAATGCAGCATAAGACCTACGTCTAAAATGCAAGCTGTTGCTGCACCTTTGAAAGCATTGAGACAAATGATGATGGGTAGTAGGACCTGGTATGTTTATGTGGCTTTTATTTATTTTTTTTCTGTTTTTGTAAAATGGAGCTGAAGAGAAGGCAAAATAAAATAAAATAAAAGATAGATAAGACTGGCATAAATCTAATTAATTGGGGGAAGATAAGTACTCATTTAAAAAGTACTTGAACTAACAACACACTTGAAACAGGTTTTTAAATAGATGTCTTTTATCTCTTTTAAATATAAATTAATCACTAGATATTTTATTTTCTCTATATAAAAATGAACCCACATCAATTGGAAAGGGAAGGAAGGTGACTTACTGTGGAGCATGCAAACAGTGGATTATTTTATATTATTACTATTCCTAGTGTACGAATATTTACAGTGTAAAAGGCATTACCCTCACACAACAAGGTTGCAGTCAAATGTCTAGAAAGTCCATGCAAAAGATAATAGATCAGATGTAAGCATGGGTGCAGATAACTGAAAAGGAGAAGTAAAAATCAGTAAAAAACAGTAATAATCTGGATGGTGGAAATGGCTTACAAGGAAGAATGTGAAGAAGAGGAAGGGCGGTCAGTTAACTACAAGACAAAAGGTGTCCCAGTCTGAGGCAAGGGAGAAGACAAAAGTACAAGCCAAGAGTAGGTGTGTGAAGGAGGGTATACAGGAAGAGCTGTGCCAGGTCTCGAAGGTGAGGATGAGGAGTTTGAAATGACATGGCAAGAAAGAATCAGGACATATTCAGAAGCTGTGAGGAATGGAAGATTGTTTTAGTAGTACTTAAATTCCTACAAAAGAGGTACAGGCAACTCCGCTTAGCACTCTTAATTGGTTCCCAAAAACCAGGCATTAAGTGAAACCAACTTTTGATTTCATTTTTGAAAGCCACAAAAATCACTCTTAGGACTTGGCTGTGAGTGTTATAATGAAACTCACTGGGCACTAAGCAGAATCAGGTATCAATGTAAAATGAGCATTATAGTGTAATAGCGCTAAGCAAAACAGCGTTAAGTGGGGCTTGCCTGTATCTCCTAGCCATGAAACAGGAAGGGTTTGTTTAAAATCTGAAGAGCCAAAAGCAACCTTTTAACTGCTAGTTTAAATTAGAATTAGATCTGCAAGCTTCATTGGTAGAAATTTCTGTAACCAAAGGATTTTTTTTTCTCTTGCCTATTAAAAATTGAAAGGGGGAAGGGGGAGCAATTACAAGCAGCACATTTTTTAGAAAAACTTCCAAACTAGCAACTAATGCTTTTCCACATCCCATCATTTAAATAACAACAAAGAAAGAGGTTTACTTATTCCTGCCTTGCCTTTTAATGGTAGTTAGAAGTTTGGATCCTTTGTCAGGCAAAACCACCCTAACTTTTGGGGGGGAGTTTTAGAGCTTAGGATGTGGCTATTAATATAGATAGAATAAAAAGAATGGTACAGCAAAATTGTGCAGCCGTGCAGGCACCTAGGATGATGGCTCTTCAGGATTCAAATGTGCTTCTACCTGTCCTGTCATCTTCCAAGTGGGGAGAAGAGGCTAGGACTACCCCTGTGCCCCAGATGCGTTTACTTTGCTAATGCCAGTAAAACTGTCTACATAAGGAAGTGTACACTGTCACTGTTTCAAGCGTGACACAGTAGTACCACTCTTACGTGTCAAAACTCTGCCTTACAGAGTATCTAGAAGGTATACTTTTATACCTTCCCCATTAAAGATTGTGGAACCATTCAGTTGCTACAGTAGTATCTTTATCCTCACCACATTGTCATCAGCAGCAGTAATAGTCCTTCAATATAAGAATGGCAGTCTTCCAGTAAATAGGAAAGTCATCAATGTAGCTGACTAGAGGCCAGTCTGAGTTCCTCGTGTTCAACTGCAGACCCAGCAAATAGTGCTGGGAAGAAGGAGTAGATCCGGGTGATAATGTTGGGTCGCAGCTCTTTTCCTCCGCCCCTGTCATCTGTCTACCTCCATCAGTGAGGGAAGTTTGCTTGAAATGATTGATGCCTTGTCGTACACGGTGGCACCACTGGGGACAATTTGATGCTTGAGGTATTGATGGTAATGTAACATTTCTTCAGATTTGCCTTCAAGCTGTCCTTGAATCATTTCTTTGGTCCACCTCTGGAGCAGTGACCACTGGCGAGTTGGGTATATAGAACCTGTTTTGGGGAGTTGGCTCTGAAGACAGGAAGCATTAGTCTATAGATTGTGTGTTCCTCAGTTCCCTGCGACCTTTGGCCATGCTCATGCAGTATCCCACGTAGCATGGAACCCAGATGTAATTCTAGGTGAAGACTATCATCTGTATGTAAAAAGTTGTTTCTTTGAAGACCCCAAAGATTTTGTTGACCAACCAGGATGCTGTCTGGGTTAGCTGATTTCATACATCTGGGTCTGGAAGGAAGTCTCTTTGGTTTTTTTTGATATATGCAAAGGGAACCCTTATCTGGATCATATGAGGACTGTAATTGATGTCCTCATATGATCCAGATACATTTCTTCCTGTATACCGTCCTTCACACACCCACTCTTGGCTTGTACTTTTGTCTTCTCCCTTGCCTCAGACTGGGACACCTTTTGTCTTGTAGTTTTTTTTGATATTTGCAAAGGGAACCCTTATCTGGATCATTGCTAGGATATATTTGTGCCAGCTGGATAGCTTTTGAGAGAAATTTTAAAAGATGGTTTTCAGTATTCCCTTTCAATTTTGATGTTTCAAACGTGACCACATCTGGATTAATTAGCTCATCTTCATTTCTGGAGGTATCCAAAGCACTTCTGGGAAGTGACTGGAGCTGCTGGTAACAATCACATTGATCAGAACAACCAGTGTATCCTTCTTTCCTGCAAGATGAGGAACTTTTCAAAAAATGCATTGCAAAGTGTTTCAGGGGCAATCATTTCATCACTGAAAATTGTGTTCTCTCCAGAAGAAAATTGCTGCGAGGAAAACATGAACAAATTCTCCTTGGAAATAATAAAAAAGGCAATATATCCCTATTGTAAAGAAGTTGGAGGTTTTAACACCATGTGCAGAGAAGGTAACCATTAGCTGGCCGGCATTTAACACGATTGGTAGGGAGAGGCATGTCAACATTGGTTTACGTAGAGTGCTGCAGAAGCAGCAGCTGGTTTTCTGAATGTTCCTTGTGGTTTTCGAATGAACATCTCATGCTTCAGGGTAAGGTCTAAATTCTTCATACTGCTGCTGGGAAAAAAGTGTGAAGGCATTAGACCCAGGCAACACTGACTGGAAAAGCAAGTCATCCTTGAATCATAAGCATTATAAAAAAGAAATAGTTGAGAAGGCTGTGTATCATTCTCTGGCTCCTGAAACTGTCAGTTGACATGCATGGTGTATAACTGACAGCAGTGTGTAAGGCTATGAAAAGACTGTTCTTTCTCATTATTTTGTTCTCATGCCATAAAGTATAGCGAGGTATTTTTTCTTCCTCCTAGCCTGTTATCCCTTTGCTTCACAGCTCCCTATTTCTTCTTTTCTTTGTTTTGATTGATCTCTGAATATATTTAACTCCTGTAAGAGATTTAAAAATAAAGTTCCCATCCAAAATATCATACATAAAACAGCTGAATTATTTTATATGAAAAATAAACAGCCATACTTTGACTAATTGAACATTTTGCCTCCATTTCCAATAAGAGCAATGAGAATGGAATCCGGTAAGCCCAGGTAAAGCATGGCATGTGGGAAATGATTAGTTAAGGTGGCGAACGTTGAGATTAGCACAATAATTGTAAGCTGAGGAAGGAACTGGCTAAAGGTGACATGACAAATGGTTGTACTGAAAGGGGAATTATTGGGCTGGAGGGAGGGTAGGAGTGGAGTTACTTAAAGATCGGTCTTGGGATCAATCTTATTTAATATTTTCTTTAATTACCTTGGCACAAAAAGTAGGAGTCTGCTTATGAAATCTGCTGATAAAACAAAGCTAGGAGGAACTGTGAATGCAGAAGGAGTTCAGGACATCATGCAGAAAGAGCTGGCTGACCTTGAGGACTAGAGTAATAAGGAAGGGTTGAAATTCAGTAGTACAAAATGCAGTACCATGGACTTGGAGACTAACAACAAAAACTTGAATTACAAGCTAAGAGCTCATCAATTGGAAACCCTAAATGGAAGGACCTGGTGGTTTTAGTTGAATGAGCAAATGGGTCATGGTGATGCAGTCAGAGAAAAATGGACATCAGTGAAAATATTTCCACCAGAGAGAGTGCAATATTAATGCTAAGATGTAAAGCCCTAAGTGAGATCTCACTGTATACATTTTTGGTCACCTATGTTCAATAAAGACAATTTTACTGGCCCAGCATTGAAATAAAGGCTAGTAGGATGATTGTGGGAATGAGAGCACATTTCATGAGAGGAGACAAAACAAACTTGACTTGTTTAGTTTAGCAAAATGAAGGCTGAGGAACCATAGGTGGGGTAAGTCAGGAAAAGTTACCTAGAAGGAAGAAGCTATTTAAGGTAAAGCACTAAAAAAGAAAAGAAATGGGTTTAAATTATCAGGGATATATTTAGTTTTGAAAATAGATATCCATCAGAGGTGTGAGTTTCTGGAACCACGTTTCAGCTGGGAATATTGGGGTCAAAGATTGAGCATGGTCTATTTCTGGCGAGGATGCTATAATGTTATCTCAAAGAAGAAATATCTTGGTCTGGAAGATCATTTCCAGTCTTATGTTCTTGTGAACACCAATGTTCAGATAGTACAATGTCGTATATGTCATTAAAATTTTAAATTTATGCAGACAATGCAGCTTTTCTGTTGAATGCAGACTGAAATATCAATTACAGTCCTCATATAAGCCTATACTTTGATTTTTAATATGCAGCTGTAGATAGAAATAAAAACCCTCCCTTGCATCCTTGTGTAGATTACCTGGACCTTGGGTTACTTTCTGTGTTTCCTAGAGCAGGTGGCTGGGAAGGCAACAAGCAGTCTCTTCTTGGCCTAGCCTGCCTTTGTATTTGTAGATTAACTGTTGAGACAATGTAATTTGCCACTGCCACAGCAGGTAGAGAAGAGGGGAGGCATTTGTACCTGCCAGGGGTGGTGCAGGGAGGCATTTGTACCTGCTTCCTGGGGCTACTTCTGGACTTACGCACAATGTCATGTTCTGGGACTGTGCCTGGAAGTACATTTAGCTATGATGCCACATTGCACAGAGCAGTCAGGATGGTCCAAGTGTATGCTCTTCTGGACAGTGTTTGTTGGATAAAGTCTCCAACAAAGTTGCTTGGTCTATGATTGCACTTCCTAGAGGTTACTGCAGTACAATAACACATGTTCTCCATTGTTGTTAAAATCAGTAGCACAAGGAATTTATTTAAAGTGTTTCATAGCATGGTTTAACTTTGTTTTCAGCGTTTCATGAAAACAATATCCTTTGAGTGCAATTCTTCTTCATTTTGGGTAGTGTCTTAGAGCACAGTTTGTTCCATGGATTTAAATAGTCATGTGATGTACGGATTGTAGAATTGGGCCTTTTTGTTCTTGTTAGCTTTCCTAAACGAAGACCAATGGGTTTTGAGAGCAGGAAAACTGTACCTGGAGCAGGTTTGGTATTTAATGAAAACAAATGCTCCTGCCTGGTTTGAGGAAGGACACTTTCTGCATCCAGCATTTGTCACTGGCAATAAAAAGGATTACTTTTTCCTATTGCTTTTCATTTATGGCAGTTTAGTTACACTTAGAAAATCCAGTAACATATGTTTACACATCCTGCATGAGAGCAGGCCAGGGACCTAATCCATCTAGGCTATCAATCACTCTTTATCTCGCAGAGCTTCAGATAAAAGAAGTTAACCTTGGACCCTCTTCTGCCAGTACAAATCCTCTTCCTGCACCTATTCCTTGTTTATTTCTGCTGGAAAATTTGGATTTCACTTTCTCCACTGTGGTGCACCATACAGCTTTGTTCCTATCTGGCCTACTTCTCCTCCTCTCGTATGGTTTCTCACTCTGTGACATTTTAATAACATTCCTATTTTTAGTGATGTGTGGCTCATGTATTCTCCATCTTCACCAGTTTGCTCACTCATCTCCTACCCCTTGTATTGTAGTGCAAGGATGCAATGCAAAAATGTGACTGGGTATGTTCTACCCACCCACTCCTGTTCCATGCATCCCATCCAGAATGAGGCAGTGAAACCCCTTCAGAGACCTCAAGAGTAGTGGCATAGGATGCCGCCAGGATGGCTCTATTGTCTGATTTCCAGACTTGCTCTAGGTGGGGAATACTTTTTAGGAGCATCCTCCAGATTACTGCAAAGGCAATTCAGGCATACCCTTAAGTGCCTGTCACAGAGCAGTCGGGTGCCCTGCACCTAAAAGCAGAAAATGGCTCAGGAGAGACCCCTAGTGGTGAGAAGGGGGAGGCTCAACTGTCAGTCACCAGGGCAGCACAGGTGCTGGCTGCTAGGGCAACCAAGGGAACCAGCTGACAGGAAGGGGCAGGGCTTGGCCCTTCTTAAACCCAGGCATGAGGCCAGGAGGTCAGTTCCCCTCTGGCAGCCAAGGAGGGGGGAGCTCAGCCAGTGCAGTGAGAAAGGAGAAGATTGACTGCATGAGCATCCCTGGGTTGCTGCCATAAGTGGGAGTATTTTTCCTGGTAGGGCTAGAACATTGGTTTTGACCGGACAGTTTATTTTTATGTTATAGCCTAGGGACTTGGTGTTTTTGCATTTACGGTTTTGACCGGAGGACCGGGTGTAGCTGTTAGGGGTTGGAGGAGGCGTCATCGGAGCTCCACAGTAGTGTGGGGACCCTGGCATCAGAAAGGGCACAGTGGTTTGGGGGGGTGCATTGACCCCAGCCCCAGAGCGAGAGGGGGCAGCATGAAGCCCCAGAGCAAGAAAGGGGGGTGGTGTGGAACCCCCCAGAGTGAGAAGGGGGTGTGGAGAAGCCCCAGAGCGAGAAGTGGGCAGTGAGGAAGCCCCAGGGTGAGAAGGGGGCGGCGAGAAGCCCCAGGGTGAGAGGACGGTACTGAGGGGCCCTGGAAGGAAAGGAGAGGGCCAAAGCATAACAGGGCCTAGGTAAAACCACGTCAGTTCCGTCTGAGAGGCTTGGGCTGTGGGGTAGGTGAGGAAAGGAGCTGCAGGTAGCACCCCCTGGTACCAGGGCACATAAAATGGGCAGCCTCCTGCTGATTACACCAATCAATTAATTAATTAAGACCAAGGCATGGCAGGCGAGTAAGCAGGAGGTTGGCCCATTACAGGAGGGCGTAGTCACTCTCAAAGAGGCTCCGATAGTGATACTCTGGTCACAGTGCCCATTTGCATTTCAGTAGTATTTGGGCACTTAATCCTATCTGGTTTGTTTGAAACCCTATCTGGGGGAACATTTGTTCACCAGAGCGCCCCAAGAGATGACGAGGTCAAACGGTTATAAACTACTACAAGACCATTTCAGGCTGGACATAGGGAAGAATTTCTTTACTGTCCAAGCCCCGAAGGAATAGCCTGCCATCGGAGGTGGTTCAAGCACCTACATTGAACACCTTCAAGAGCAAATTGGATGCTTATCTTGCTGCGATCCTATGACCCCAGCTGACTTCCTGTCCTTTGGGCAGGGGGCTGGACTCAGTCTTCCGAGGTCCCTTCCAGCCCTAATGTCTATGAAAGCTATGAAAATCCCAGTCTCTATAAACAGAATATTATGCTCATAACTATTCACTCATCATACAATTTTCCCATTGCTTATTTTGGATGACCTAAGATGGGCTGTTTCTTAAGCAATTCTTTAAATCAGATTGTTTTCCTTTCTTTAATTGCCCCTCATACATTGGCGCGTGCGCATGTGTGTATGTGTGTGTGCCCTTAGCTAGAAAAAAGTTGATCTCTGTTCTCCTTATTAAAAAGTCCCAACTCTCTATTTGGCATCACTTAACATGGCCTCAACAGAGCTAATCCAATGTGTAGAAAGTGAAGACTTTCTCATTTAAGACTGTAAATTATTATGATGTGTGTGCACATTAAAACTTACAGTAGGTGATAGAAAATAATGTGTTAGATAACAATTAGAGTAATGTAGTAGTGAAAGCCCCAGTTTCATTTGCTTGGAACACTAGTCCAGCATGCTAGGCAGGTTCTTCCACCCTTATTCAGAGCCATTATCCTTATTCAAGGTGCTCTTTAAATCTTCTTTGCTGTAATGCTAGCAAACTTGCATATAATTTGGCAGCTTGTCTTGTTGGACTACTGTATATTATGGTGAACAGCATCAGGTTACTATTTTCTTGTATTTCCTTATACCCGCCTGTATGTATTCATATGTACGTGTGTGTGTTCTCTCCCTCTCTCTCTCCCTCTTTCTCTCTTTTCGTCCCCCATCCCCGTCATTTCATGTCTTAGTAAAATCTAAGTTCATTACTTTGGGGCTCCTAGGCACTAACACCATGAAGATTATATTAAAAAATAACTCAAGGTAGTCAAAGTAATTATGGCAGGAGAATGTTTCCCTTCAGGAAATTAAAACAATCAAATAATATTCCAACCCCTCCTCTCCCAACATTGCTATCTCAGGCCATGGTAGGCTACAGAAACACACTACTTGGTTGATTAGAAGTACTTCAGGAAGAGAACTTAGTCAATAAGTAATGAAAGAAAAACCTTCTACATGCCAATTAGCAACTTAAGATCATGCATTTTTCATGAAGTTTTGAAAAAAACATCAGTAAACATATGGGAGCAACAATATTAAATAGTATTAAATTAATGATGGCTTCAGGGGCAGGCAAGGTTGGTTGGCATTTAATTTCCATATTTGGCATTTAATTTCCATATTTGTAGCAACATAAATAGAACTTGCCAAGGTATTTGTTTACACACAAGTTTCATAGGCTTGGTTGCATCCCTTTGCTCCTATACTGCCTGGGATCTTAGGCCTCACCCTTGCAATGAGTTCAGTGCAAATGCATGCAAAGCTCCATCAGATCTATCTTCTAACAAATTATCTTCCTCCTTCATCAACAAAACCACTAAGTCAATGGGATAGCATTGGTATAAATGAGGATAGAATTTGTCCCACAAGTAAGAAGAAATCTGAGGGGTTAAAACCAACCTGAACCACTGGTTATACCTAAACGGCAGTAGACTCATGTAGATCTTGGTTTAAACAGCTGTGCATTGAAAGCTGATCAACTAGATCAAATGTTATGCTCCTTTACTTTTCTGACTGATATAATTAGCTTGGAGATGCTGTGTCTTACAATATTTTGACAGCAAAAGGGAGCGTGAATGAATTAAAGTCAATTTCAGTCAGAATAAGAGAAGTAAAAAAGAGCAGTGACAGCATTAGTTTAATGGACTTAAGGGAAGAAAGGGAGGAGGGAAATGATGGAGGATCAAAAACATTCAGAAAGAAAGAATAACGTGGGGATGAAGAGAATGAAAGGAATGAAATCAGAACAAGTGAGCATATAGTAAGAATAAAGATGTGCTTCAGAGAGATGTCAAGTTGCACAAGCAAGAGAAAAGTCATTGAGTAACTAGTAAAGTATATAGTTGGTCCAACAAAAGATGTCACCAAAAAAACCTTTGCTTGCATACTTCTTGGATCATCACATCTACAACAGCACTCCCCCTAGAAAGAGTGTTGTTCTTATCTGGTAAATCACTTGAATGGTTGGGTAACACTGCCCGCAGATGGAGTGGCTGCACTGCTCCTGATACCACTGCAAGGTTCTGATGTCAGTAATAACTATCCCGCATTAGGAGTTGCTTATTAGCTGGTTAAATGCTCTAACTCCCTCCATGTGTCTGTCTTCTGCTGGCCCTTCTGTATGCCGACACATGACTTGGAGAGACACGTATACACGTTCCATTTGTTGCAGAAAAGTTTCCCTCAGCAAGAACCTGCTATTTGAAACAGCAACTTTTTTTGTCATTGAGCTGCCATTTTGTGCCAGATTGGCCATTTTTTAATGTGACAAATGGCATAAATGTGCAGTGCTCACTTCTCACCATGCCAAATCAGTGTGTGTAGTGTAACAAATGTAATGTGTATCTGGGGCCTTTCCTCCTTTCTGCCCAAACTGTATGAAAATTAGATGTGGATCTGAAATCTGGATGATGGCCAATGATAATAAGACCCATAATTGACCTCATCTAATCTAAAAAGTACAATACTCCTAAAAGGGCTTTCAAAGATACAGCCTGTGGCCCATGTCCACTTTGTGCAGACCATGGAGCTATTTCACTTAGCCTACCAGGCTCCTTAAAGCAGCAGGGATTCTGGGGACAGGCCAGGCAAAGGCAGGGCCTACCTAATTCCCAGCTACATGGCCCCAATGGGGTTGTGTGCCAGTGATCAGAGGAGGGTGCCACAAGCAGCAGGTGTCTTAACCCCTGCATTGCTGTAGCTTACCCCGCTGCCACAGCCAGCTCAAGATCCAGCCCACAAGGACCCCTGTGGGAGGATCTCCCAGGGGGAGCTTGATGCCCTTCATCTATAAGACAGCCTTTCACCCCAAGTATCTAAATGTACTTCATGTTATTATTATTTCCTTTTTGCAGTTGATATTGTTACTCAAATTGCCAATTGCTCAAATCACAAGCGAGACTTTATAAAGGGGGATAAGGCAAAGTGCAGCGTTTATTGATCACATGAGTTGGACATAGAGGTTTGGGCACACCATTTATACAAACACACACAAATCATAGTTGGTAGGGTCGGAAGGGACCTGAACAGATCATCAAGTCCGACTCCCTGCCATGGGCAGGAAAGGATGCTGCGGTCAAATGACCACAGCTAGGTGATTGTTTAGCTTCCTTTTGAGGATCCCCAGGGTAGGGGTGAGCACTACTTCCCTTGGAAGTTGGTTCCAGATTCTAGCTGCCCTGACAGTGAAGTAGTGCCTCCTGATATCTAGCCTGAATCTACTGTCAGTCAAGTTATGGCCGTTATTCCTTGCTACTCCCGGTAGTGCTCAGGAGAACAGGGACACTCTCATTGCCTGCTGATCCCCCTTGGCATGTTTATAGACAGCCACCAGATCCCCTCTCAGCCTTCTCTTGTGGAGGCTGAACAGGTTCAGGTCCCATAACCTCTCCTCGTACGGCCTGCCCTGCTGCCCCTTGATCATATGAATGGCCCTCCTCTGGACCCTCTCGATGCTGGCCACATCCCTCTTGAAGTGCAGTGCCCAGAACTGGACACAATATTCTCACTGCAGCCTGACCAGTGTTGCATAGAGGGGGAGGATCACCTCCTTGGACCTGCTCATGATGCATCTATGGATAGATGACAAGGTGCAGTTAGCATTCCTGACCACGTCCCCACATTGGCAGCCCATGTGCATCTTAGAATTGACTAAACTCCAAGATCCTTTTCTGCCTCTGTGCTGACAAGAAGGGAGTTCCCCAGCCTGTAGGTATGCTTCTGGGTCTTCCTCCCCAGGTGCATCACCTTGCACTTGTCAGTATTGAAACTCATCCTATTCTCATCTGCCTACCTCTGTAACCTGTCAAGATCTAGTTGTAGCCTGTTCCTCTCTTCTAGTGTGCTCACTTCTTCCTACATCTTAGTGTCATCTGCGAACTTGAACAAGGTGCTTTTCACCCCCTTATACAAATCACTGATGAAGATATTGAACAGTGTGGGCCTGAGGACTGAGCCCTGGGGAACCCCACTGCCCACATCCCTCCAGGTTGAAAATAACCAGTCCACCCCCCACTCTCTGAGTGCAGCCCTGCAGCCAATTTGCGACCCATCTGATTGTGTAGGCATAAACACCACAGTTGCCTAATTTTTAATGAGGATGGGGTGAGAGACAGTGTTGAAGGCCTTCCTAAAGTCCAGTAAGACAACGTCCACCACAACACCTGCGTCCAAGGATTTTGTGACCTAGTCATAGAAGGCCACCAGGTTGGTCTCACAGGACCTGCCTCGAATAAACCCATGTTGATTGCCCCTAAGCATAAACTCCCCTGCTGGTCTCTTGCAGAGGTGTTCCTGGATAATTTTCTCAAAGAGCTTTCCCAGGACCGAGGTAAGACAAATGGGTCTCTAGTTTCCTGGGTCCTCCTTCCTGCCTTTTTTGAAAATGGGAACCACATTGGCTCTTTTCCAGTCCTCCGGCACCTCACCAGAGCACCACAAGTGCGTGTAAAGCTGTGCCAGGGGTCTCGCAATGACCTTTGCCACCTCAGCTCTCTGGGGTGGAGATCATCAGGACCTGCTGCTTTGAACATGTCTGGTCAAACCAAAAGTTCCCTGACTAGGTCTTTGCTGACCCTGGGCCATGCTGCACCTCCCCTGGGTCCATCTGGGATCCCAGTGGCAGGGGATGTCCCTCTCCCTGCTCAGAAAAGTGGAAGCAAAGAAGCTGTTAAAGAGGTTAGCTTTGTTGTCTTCTGTGACCACCAGATTTCCAAGTGTGTCCTGCAGAGGCCCCACGTTACTCCGTACCTTCTTTTTACGCCCCCCCCCCATGTATTTAAAAAGGGACTTCTTGTTATCTTTGATCCAGATTGCTAGTCCCAATTCCATCTCTGCCTTAGCCTTCCTAACAGCCCCCCTACAATCTTGAGCAATGGAGGTACAATCCTCCTTGGTGATGGCCCCTCCTTTCCATTGGGTGTATGCCTCCTTTTTGGCTTTTAGACATTCCTGGATGCTTTTGGTAAGCCATGGGGGCTTTTGAGCACTCTTGCCCCCTTTGATCCGCCTGGGGATTGTCACCCTTTGGGCTTGGAAAATTGTCTCCTTAAGGAATAACCACTCTTCTTGGACTCCCAGCTCCCCTCCCCCCCCCTCCGGGACCTCAGTGCCTCCCTGACTAGTTTCTTTACCGCATTGAAATCGACCCTCCTCAAGTCCAGGGCTGCTGCCTTGCTGCAGGCCTTTGACACCCTGTGCTGGATGGTGAATTCCAGTAGGCAATCGTCGCTATTGCCCAGGTGGTCGAGCACCTGGAGTCCCCTCACCAGGTCATTGCCTGTGGCCTTGGACCAAAGTCCAACAATGTATTTCCCCTGGTGGGACTGTACACCTCCTGGGTTAGGTGGAGGTCCTGTAACTTGGCTAGGAACCTACATGAGCAGTCAGACCTGGCTGACTGCTCTTCCCAGCAGATGTCTGGATAGTTTAGGTCACCCATGATGACCATGTCCCTTGACTTAACTGCCTCTGCGAGCTGACCTGAAAATTCCCAGTCCAGCTCTTGCACCTGGTTAGGTGGCCTGTAGTGGACCCCCACTGTTAAGTCCCTTTCCCCTGACCCCCTTGAATTCTGACCCAGAGCACCTCAGTCTGCCCTACCTCAGACCCAGTGCTGTTTGCTGAGGATGCATATTGCTTTTTGACATACAGCGCCACACCCCCACCTTTCCTCCCTGTTCTATCCCTCCTGTACAGCCTATAGCCTTTGGTGTTTACTACCCAGCCACGCGTTGGATCCCACCAAGTTTCAATGAGCCCCACTATGTTTGGGTTTGTATTAGCTAGCAGGAGAGCAAGTTCCTCCTGCTTGTTCCCCATACTATGTAGATTAGTGTAGAGGCATTTAAGGCCTCCTGAGTGTATATGCTCCGCTCCCCCTCCCCCCCCAATCCCTGGACTATCTGGGCCCCTGTCTCTTACCTGGGTACTTGTTGTGCTCGTCGCTTGTCTTGGCTGGGCTGTTCTTGTGGGTGTCTCTTGGTTCAGTGTTCTGTGGCTGCCTCTGTCTTCATCCTCCCCTTCCCCCGACAAGCCTAGTTTAAAGTCCGCCAGAGGAGAGCAGCCAACTTGAAAGAGAACACATGCTTACCTTTGTGGGGGAAGTGAAGCCCATCCCACCTGATTATGTCTTTTGTTCTGAAGTATGGGTCATGGTCCAAAAACCCAAAGCCCACCTCAAGACACCATTCCTGAAGCCACAAGTTGATGTCCCAGATGCAGGTCTCATGGTGTCTTCCATGTCCACTCACTGGAAGGACCGATGAGAAGACCACCTGTGCCCCTATCTCCTTCAGCTTGCCCCCCAGAGCTTGGTTGTCCTTCATCAGGTGATCTGGGTTGCTCCTGGCCACATCATTAGTGCCCACATGGATTAGGACGATGGACCGGATGAGGGCCGGGATCATCTCCATCACGTCCTGAATCCGTACTCCGGGCAGATCTACTGTCTGCACTCGGGGCAGACAGTAGACCTCACGTGTCATGGGATTCTGGTGACAGATGGCACCCTCTGTTCCCTGTGGCTCCCTGGTGGCTCAGTCAAAAGGGATTCAGGGGCTTCCTCTCTGTATCTGCCACAGCTGAGCCTGCTTCTATGCCTCACTTACATTAGGGGGATCAGCTGCTGCTGATCCCTCTGGTGCCTCTACTGCCTCCTCTGCCACCACCGCTGCTGTGCTGATAATTTTAGGGGGCACACGTGTGTGGACATGCATGTGTGCCCAGTTCTCTCTCTCCTCTCCTTGTGCAGCCCCAACTGCCACTGTGTAAAATAAAGGGTGACCTCAGTGTAAAATAAAGGGTGAAGGACTGTGTGGTAGAATCCATCTTTTGCCCAATAGCTCATTGTGTTAGATTAACTGGGTCAAAAGGGGAATAAGCAAGAGGGAGAATAAGCAAGAGGGAGCCAGACTCTGTGGCCCACTCCCCAGGAAGAAGGGAGCCATCATTTTTGACCCATCTTCCCAATGTTGTTTATGCATTTTGGATTAAATAGTCATAGGTTAAAGTAGAAAGAAGTAGAAGAAAACCTTCTAGTCACAGTCCCCTTTGCAGTACTTTTTACAGTCTGTTATCCAGTATCCCCAACAAGAAATATGTGCCTCTCTAAAAAACTGGTGGTTTGTTAGTCACAAACCTAAAGTTAAACTCTCTTCCTTTCAGGAAAAAAAAAGACCACATATATACTTCAGTTTGGTATTCCCCATCCATTTGTCACTAATTTAGCCTGCTTTACAGGACACCAGACTTCTCTCTCCTTTGTCAAGTCATTCCTACAATCACAATTTCCCCAAGATGCTACTACCATATGCTACCTTATCAGAGACGGTTGGATAATGATTTCTGACAATGTTTTCTTTCTGGAACATCATGTGAGCTATGGGACAGAGTCACCATTTAGCTCACACTGTGACTTCTTTGAGCTAGATTCTTTTCTCTCTAATTCAGAAAAGGTTGTTGCTTGAAATGCAGTTATTCTGGATTTACAATAGTGTAAGTGATGTTTTTTGTATTAGTTATTGGATAAAATGAATAAACAGCAATAAGAACAGTAGCTAGAACCCATGATTCTCTCATTGTTAGGGCATTGTTCTGCTAACTGGGCCACAAAGCTAGAGCATTTTGCCTGCTGTCCTGGTCTCATGAATCTTTCTTTCTTAGCTGGCCAGTGGTCATATTTCAACAGGAGAAGTGAAGGAGATTTTGCTGACACTTAGGCAGTGGCCTGGGGGTTAGGGCCTGTAGGAGAAGTAGATTTAATCCCCTTGAGGCTGAAAGAAATCTAGAACCCAGGTTTCACATGTCCTAGGCAGGTGCCTTAACTGCTAGGTTACAAGACAAAAGATGGGCTCTATCACTGGTGTTATATTGCTGTGTTAGAGGTTTTGGTTTTTGTTGAAGACTCAAGGATTTATGGGCTTTTGCAGGCAGAACTGAATCTCAGCAGAAAATGGAGCCTGATGCCTAGGTGGCCATGTTGGATTGGTTTTGATTATGAGCAATAGAGCATGCACAAGTGTAATTTCATATGAATCTTTTCAGGCCAACCTAGAGATGTATAAGGGACTTAGTCATCTCTGTGGAATTCTGATTGTTGGAGGGTGGCATAGGGTTGAATTAGTTGTGCTATCCTGTTGAGGTTAATGGAAGTACTATCTTATGTCTTTGCAAAATCAGAAGCTCCTTGTGTCTTATCTGCTATTCTCACTGTACAAAAAACGGCGAGGCTGGAGACATCAATGAAATGGCCTCCCACAGGATAGCATGCTAGGACCAATCCTTCTTAAGACATATACCAATGACCAACCCATACAGAGTAATACGAGGCGCTTCATATATGGTGATGATCTATGCATCATGTCACAAAAGAAAGACTTTGTCACTGTCAAAAACAGACTGACATGTGCACTGAGCAATAGGGCTGTGCGAAGCTTCTGTTGCTGATTCATTTTGGAGGAGAGTCTATCGATTCAGCAGCTGAATCTCCGAATTCAAATTGAATTGGGAGACCAATAAAAAGATCTGAATTGATTCAGAAAAGAATTGGAGAGCTTCGGAGATTTGGGGAGTCTCCACTCGCTGCCACAGGGAGCTGCAGCCAGATTCTGTGCAGGTAAGTAAGGGGTGCAGAAGTGGGGGGAGCTGGAGGAGTGGGGAGGAGACCATGCGGGGCCCCCCCACCAGACCCCATCCCCTGCCTCTTCCCCCAACCCCCCAAGTGGCTCAGCAGCACTGCAGCAGCTGTTGGGACTTCTGGGGGCTCATGGTAGAGCCCTCCATGCAGAGTGGGACAGTGGGGGCAGCATGAATCTTCCCTCCACCTGGCAGCAGCTGGTGAGTACAGGGCTTTTTTTTTTTTTTTTTAAAGAGCTGGGATGCTGGGGCCAGGAGAGCAGGTGGGGGATGGGAGCTCATGGCAGAGCCCCTCATGCAGTGTGGGGCAGTAGGGGGCAGCGGCAGACAGTGGAGATTGCCCCCTCCCCCTGCACCTGGCCTGGCAGGAGCTGGTGAGTTTGAGGCTTTTTTTTAAGAGCTGAGACACTGGGGCTGGGCTGGGCAGCCATTGATGATGCTGGGAGAGTGTGCAGGGGTTGGGGCCTGTTTGATTCAGAGATTCAGCCATTTTGGTGGCAGCCAAATCTCCAAATCAGATTCAGCGTAATCGATTCAGGACAGTGATTTGAATCACTGTCCCCCAAATCAGCCAAATCTGAAGTGAATACTAGCCACTGTGCACAGCCCTACTGAGCAACATCTCAGATTGTTACAATAAAAATCAGCTTCATGCCAACCCAGCCAAGAAACAAATCACAGCTTTTCACCTATGTCATAGAGAAACCAAGCAGAAATTAAACATCACCTGGGATCGAATCCCATTGACTAATCAGCCTAACCCTGTGTACTTCAGGGTTACAGTGGACCAAAGACTTACTTCAAAACACATGTAGAGAAGACAAAAGGGGAAATCAGTGCCCGCAACAACATATTTTGAAAGTCAGTCACCTCAAAATGGGGAACAAACCCATCTACATTACAAACCACTGCTATTGTCTTGCGTTACTCCACTGGAGAATATGCATATGGGAATGATCAGGTCAGGCCAAGAAACTAGGCCCAGTTCTAAATAGCAGATGTCATGTAATAATGGGATGTCTAAAGCCAACACCAAAGGATAGCCTGTACTTACTGGCTGGCATTGCACAAATCAAAATAAAGATAGTGAGCCAAAACAAAATATCATGCCAGATGGAAGACCCCAGGCATCCACTCTGTGGTCACACTGAAGTAACTAAATGGCCTGAAGTGCAAAAGAGTTTTGTAAACACTGTTGCACCATTGGAAATGACAACTGACAAGGCATACCTTAGGTTATGGAAGGAAAGATTATGTGCAATCAGGAGCTCTGAAATAGACCTGAAAGCCCAAGACGACCTTCCCACAGGGGCTGATTTAGACTGGCCAATATGGTGATGCCTGAATTGTCTGTGCAAGCAAACTGGAAGATCACAAACGAACCTGATCAAATGGGTTACTCTAATAACACAAATAGATGCAAGTGTGGTGAAGTCCAGACTATGGCGCACCTGCTCATTTGCTAACTTCTTGGTGAGACCTGTATGGATGAGAAGTTTGCTACAGCAACAAAAAGAGCCATTGCTTGTTCAAGATTCTGGAAAAACATCTAGTTGATGACAAGGACGTGAGAAGAACAAGAACCAGCCCTCTGACTTCCTTCAACGTTGCATTTGTATGTTTTCATAAAAAATGCCTAGAAATGAGAGCAATGTTGCAGATGCAGTTACACTGCAACAATGCCTAGTCTCCCCATTTTGTGATGCAATGACTGTGTGTGTGCAGTCTAATATTACATTGAACATTTTTTCTTCCTTGCTGTATTGGAAAAGTTTGTATTTAGAAATGTTAGTCATTTGTGCCTTCCGGCACGACTCTCCCTCAGGTTTGTTGTATTTTCCCAGATGTGCTAGCTATCACACTCATAGACTTAATCTAATTTTGTCAAGATCTGCTACGCACTTTGTTACTTCCCTGTCCTTTAGAGAGTTCCCAACCTATTTAAATACTTGTAACATCTTCGATTTTATGAGCATGTTATTCACTTCCTCCTTTGGGTCACTAGTGAAGATACAATTACAGACGACAATTGCTACATCCTGAGTGTGTCTACACGTGCATTCACACTGGTTTAAATGTATTTAAATTTAGCAGAAATAGGCCAGCATCTATATGTTCAGGCATTAAAGTGTATTAATGCTGTATGTGGATTGACTTGGAACTAAAATTAGTCCCAAGTCAGTCCACACACACAGCGTTACTGTGTAGTAAGGCATCTACGCTTCTGTTACTTCACGGTAACTAATCGTGTGTAAATTTGCTACCTGTGTGATGCAGGTATCAAATTTACGCTCAAGTTGGTGTAAGTCACCATATTTTCTGTGCATGACTGTACTGCACAGTAATTTAAGTTACTGCACAGTAAATGCACACATGTAGATACCCTCCCCCACCAGCACTTCATTCTATTATTCTTCATACATTTTCAACCAGTATTCAGTTTGTTTTTTAATTAACTTTGCAAGACTCCAGTATTGCATCGATGCTTTCCTTCCTTGGTTTCTGAAGTGAAATAGATTAGACACTGACTGTGTGTTATGCTTACATGGGGTGAACAAGGAGAGTCATTATATTTGCATTGTAAAGGCTTCGTCATGTTCAGTGGAAGCTTTGCCATTGATTCAGTGGAACTTGGATTTCACATTTCTTTTATTTGGGTTCAGTTCCACTGTACTCTTTTTATACTTTTGAAGACTTTAGGCTGCTGTCCTGCATCCTCTCCTTTGCTTTCCCCATCCTTTCCTCTTAAAGCTGAGTCACTGCATCTGGTATTTAATATTCATCGGTTTAAATTGGTAGAGAGTAGGGGAAAGCTTTTGCCCCATTGGGAGCAAAGGTCTAGGCTACAATCCAGAGTCCCCTCCCTTCCAGGATAGTAGCCATCTCATTGAGCTGTGTGCCCCATAGCTTGTCCTCCTTACGATCCCACATTTTTCTGTCTCTTAGCTCTCCAGGAGACCAGTATTAAAGGGAGGACTGGAGAGAGGCTTGGGTAATGCCTAAATTGTGGCTGGTGGTTAGAAGTCAGGAAGAAATAGATTCAAGGGCAAGGGGGAACCTAGGACCTAGGTCTCCCATTTCCTGGGTGAGTATTTAGTCCATTAGGGCAGTGGTGTTTAACCTCCGGTCCACAGAACCATGTTATCTAGCCCACAGGGCTCTCCACAGGTCCCAGAATTTGGCAGCAGGGGACAGTGGCAGCTAATGTGCACTTGGGGCTAGTACTGGGGCTGGATTTGATGCACAAGGCTGGGACTGGGGCTAGGTGCTGATCCAGTGCACATGGAGCAGGGGCCGAGGCCCTGTCTGGTGTGTGCAGGGCTAGGGATGAAAAGTTAGGCAACGCTGCATTAGGGTGTTAGATTAAAACATGTCTTCTTCCTCCTGCTCTAACACCCGCTGGCTATGGGGTTTTGCCCAGAAATAATTTTGAGGATAGATATGTGCATATGGAGCTGTGAACATGCCTGGCCAAAGCACAACTCGTATCCACATCACACTTGGAAAAGGATTGTAGGCTCTGCAGAAGTGCCAGAAACTAGTCACACAGCTGGGTACGTGCCATTTGGGCATGCAAAGTGGAATAGTATTCTGCCCAAAGTGTCTCCTTTGCTTGGCAGAAGTATATGTTGAAATCTCTACAATTTCACTAAAGCAAAAATAACATAAACAGTCTGTTTTAAAGGCTTCTATTATATAATCTGGGAGCACTTGAAACTGAGAAATTAATGAAACCGATCTCTTTCGAGCACCTGGTCTCAATGAAGTTTGAGCACCAGATGGTAAGGGAGTAAAGAGAAATTAAAAGAAAATACCCTGAATGGAAGAACTGGATTGTTAAAAGCTTCACTGATTCAGCAGAAGATGAATGGACTAGCAAGGATATGGGACATTTGGTAGTTTCAAGTTGTACACTTGTTCATGTTCATATGCCAGTGTTGCCAGAGGTGTTGTTAGTAAGTCTAACAAAATGCCAAGGGTAGTGGAAGATATCTGGGTAAAAATTAGGATTCTTTTACTGAAATTATACATACACAAGGCATATATGAATGGGTAAATAAGTTGAAAGACGGTATGTGCTGTTGGGTATAATGAAGGGTTGTATCCAATTATGTGAAGAGGGTGGACTCATTGGAGAGCCAGGGAACCAAAATAATTGAGAAGAGTTTAAAGGAATAGGGGAGGCTTCTCAGTAAGATCCAGGAAAGAATTGAAAGAATTCAACAGCCTCATAGTTTTTGTCTCTGGGAAAACAGCCTCACTTTAAGACAGTGGCTAGAGGAGGAGCTGTATAAACTTCTTTTGTAACTGAAGTGTGTAGAAGAACCAAGAGAAAGTGGACATTACAGCTCGTCATCATAGAGAAAAAAAGAAAGAACTATTCAGTGATGTATATACCCAAAGCATTAAACAGTTACAGGAAAAGGAAATGTTTTTCATTGCCTATCAGTAGAAGGATACTGGGGAATGTGGAGGATGCCAAGTATTTCTTTATGCTGGATAAATAATTGATTGAAATGACTTAAACAAGGATGATCCTACCTTGGTCCCTTCCAGCCCTACCTTCCTATGTTTCCATATACCAGCAGGCAGTTAGACGAACCGTCCTCAAAATTGTGTACGCTGCGCCTCCGGTGGGCGGAAGGTGCTATTCCCTCAGATTGCCCTGTGGCCTATGTTCCATTTTTGTGTGTTTCACTGGAAATTCAACACAGTTTGATGATATATCAGTTATGAATACATAAATAAGTAATGATCCGATCTGTGAAAGACTGTGAAAGACTCTGACCAAGTGCTCTGAGCAGCTTTGCAATGAGTCAGAACTTCTTGGCTGAAACTAAACAAGCAAAAATGTAAATTGGGGGTAATGGAAGTAATGTCTAAAAGAAACTAATACACCCGAGGGTATAGGTAGAAAACTGAAAAGCTTAGGCCATCACCAATAAGCCTACTCCAATGCATAAAGGAAAGGTACAAGCTTCAAACAGTGAATGCTGTAGAAAAAAATGTGCCAACTGTAGCTGCTCCAACCAGCAACATGAGCACACTTTTATGCAATGATTTTTGGCGGAGATCAAATGCAAATCATAACAATGAACATTAGAAGATGAAAGCATTATAGGCCCAGCCCTAAGCTCCTATAATATTATATGGACAAAACTTGGTTGTCCAAGATGCCATGCTGCCAAACAAACCTGGTAGTTTTTCAGCTACAAATATGTGGTTTGCAAATAGAATACAAACCTGGGAAAGGTTTGATGGTTATAGGTGCTTAAGCATTTGACAGAAGCACAAGAGATTCAAGTCCAAAGCTATATATTGTGCCTATTAACTTGATTTAGAAAAGCTGTCCAGTCTCAGAGGAAGCATGGACAGCGATTGCCAGAGGAATGGCTCATGATAAGCCCCTGCAGCAAGTGATTAAGGCTGTTAGCACAATTGGGCCAGGACACCATGTTCCCAGATTCCATTATCAGTTTATGGGGGAGTTGGAGTACTAGATAGGCTTCTATTTAAAGGCATCAGGATGATCATATCTGAAGTGTTACAGAACCTGTTAATTATGGTAAAAATCAAAGATGAGGCTAGCATTTAATTATTTTATATTGCTTTCAAATGAACTGAGATTTTGAAGAAGCTATAAAGACATATTCCTAAAGTATACAGAGTAACTTATGCAAAAGTATGCATATTGATGTCACAGGAAAAAAATGGAGGCCCTTGGGTTCAGTAGGCATAGATTTCTTTATATTAACTGGGGGAAAAATATGCATTTTTCTGAGTTATAGTCTCTACTGCCCTGAGATAACTAGACAGATCTCAGCTAAGCTAAGCAGGTAATTCTGAATGTTGAGCTTGTTTTTGCTAGAAATTGTATATTTGACAGTAATGTTTTGACAGTGAGTTGTAACTTAGTAGGTATGTTGTCAAGTGGCTTGCAAAGAAATTGGGTTTACTCATGTAACCTCTAGACATTGTTATCCGTACTCCAGTGGATTGGTTGAAGAAGGTATCAGAATAATAAAACACCTATTGAAAAAGGCTTTCGGGGTCAGACCAGTGCTGCAAAGTTACAGAACAGCATTTGTGAAATATGGATTCTCACATGCCAGCATTTTTCTTCATGGAAAACTGAAAAACCAGATTATAATGTTAGAAACTGATTTCAAAGGAACAGAGAATTTGCAGAATTATAAGGAAACAGATAAGGTCAAACAAAATAATAAATATGATATGGCATCCTGAGACCTGCCATGATTTGATGAATATCACATATCATGAATATGCCATGCATAGAACATAGGAACATGATTATCGTTTTTTGGGTCACATTTATCTGGCCCAGTATCCTGTATCTCACAGTGGTTGAAAGGAAGAATGAACAGCATATGACATTTTTTTCACTGTTCCTCTCCCACTTACAGCCTCCATCATTTAAGAACGTCATTGGCATCCCAAGAAGTATCCCACTGCCATATGAGGTTGACACCTACACAGATAACACACTGAGAAAAAATGAATGCAGCTATCTTCAACCTCAGAAAACAAGGGAGATAAAGGACACTGAGTCTCTATTGCCTCACTCAAGATGGTCCTAGACAATCAAAATATTTTAAAACAAGAAAGCCCCTGGTCCATATCACTGTATGAATCCTAAGAACTGTAGTACTGACGTATTAAAATATAGTGCACTTAAAGTCTAAGTGACTGTGCAAGTTGCCTCATTGCACATTGTTAGTGAGGTTAGTAAGTAGGATGGTTATAATGGTTTGAAATTCCATGTTTATATGAATGTTTACTGTTTTTCATGAGACTTACCTGGGAAAGGAGGATGTGGAGAACATGCTTTTAAAAGGCTCATGTTATATATCACAGAAGAAGCTAAAATTAAGACACAGGATGAAGTACGTCTCTGTCAGGTACCTTGACTTGGACAATAATTGCCCATTGTTGGGGGAGGTGGAATTGCAATGGAACCAGTCTGGTACTCTGGCCCTTTGCATGTACTAGAGCAGTAGGGGCCAACGTTTTGAACAGCCATGTTCACAGATTAGCCCCATGCCCTCCCTGAATACCACTCCAATCCTCTTCCCTGCCTGATCCATTGCTCTGCTTTCTGCTCCCTGCCTAATTTACATGCCACGCACAGAGGCTACTTGTGGCATACGTGTCACAAGTGTCCCCCCCCCAGTGCTAGATTAGTGCAGACTTAGCTCTAAGCTGTGTACGTTGGCTACCTTACCTTGGGGGCTCTGTGAAATCAGCCTCATGAGGAAAGAGATAAGTTGGACACAATTAAAGCTAAGTATTCAAGCACATAATCCATGGACCTTTAGTTGACTGCGTTTAAAAATGTCTCTCTATTATCTGAATTACTTATGGTATTTTAGCTGTCTCCTTAGAGGTAATGGAGACTTGCTGAAGCCAAGATTGAGACGTGATCTACTAAAATGACTTATAGGCTTATACATGAGTAGTAATTAATTTTTTTCTATCCTCAGGAGTTCTGCTTTTACACTGTGACTTCCAGATCCTAATTTTGATTTTACATTTGCTTTATTGATAGCAGATGTTGAATTCTATTGAGTAGTTAGTTCCCTGTAGTCATTTGTTAAATTAATGGCATTGCACAGTTAAAGCAGACATTAATAGTTTTACAAATTAACTATTTACACTGTTTCTCAGCTACTGACTTGCATAACAATCTTGATCAGAGCTAAAGCACACTCCACTTTTGGTTTTATAACCACCTAGAGTAGATGCATTATTTATTTGATGTTTTATGTTTCTAGGCCTTTAAAAAGAAAAAATGTAAAATATGTGGACATTTCTCATTTCCTTTTGGTATTGATAAAGACAGGTTTTGAGTCCTTTGCCTCTGTAATTCGGCATATCCAAGCTCTGCAATAAGTCTTCCAGTCTTGAGTGGGTACCAGGGACAGACTACTGTTTACACTTCATGGCATAGTACACATGCTGCTGTCCTGCTTCCTCTGGTATTAGCTTACTGTAAAGTAAACCAAATAATTCTTTATCTCCACTATGTATTCCCAGATGCACAGATTTACTTAGTTATTGACACTCCATAGTCCACAGCTGTTACCTGTCATATTTTCCAACACCCTGCCCTGCACCTCCATACTCGGGATACTTTTCTGTGCTGAAGTATTGTTACCATTTCATAAGTAATAAAGTAAGGATTTTGTTTTCTGCAGTGATATCCTGCATATGTAATACCACATTTTTAAGCCTACTATACACAAAGCTTTTGTACTAGTACAGTTATTTTGATTAGGGATGTGATTTTTTAAATCAAGATAGGCATCTCAATACAAGCCATAGCATACTACTGTATCTGGTTAACTTTTACTGGCATAGCTTATTTCCTTCTGTGCTAGGTCAGTATACATACATTCTACCACTATAATTGTACTCATACAATGAGGGCCAGCTGCTTTAATGATGTTTACAGCTTTGCAGTTTGGGGGTGTGCCTGGGACCTAAGATGATATTTAAAAGCAATAGATATCTGTAGGGCCATTGCCGTGTCTGTCTACCTTCCTTCTTCTCCGTCCCAGTTACTGGAGTGATTAGAAAACAAACATCCGTTTAAGGTGTTTTTAAGCTTTAAACAAAGAGAGCAGCCTTAAACAGGATAATTATTACTACTGTACAAAACCATGTGCTAATTCATTGAATGATGCTCCTGAGTCAAACATCACTTATGACATAAACGAGGCTTTGTCAATGCTGGACCGCTCTTGGCACGACCTCCATGTTAAACCTGTAAGTTATCCATAACTACAGTTCATTAAAGTGATTCTTTTGATCACCTTCTTTTATACATCCTTCCACGGTATGGTTATCATGGTAGATGCTCTGCATCTTTCTTGACATGTGCCCCAAATATTTTCTGGATAGTTTTGGAAATGTGGAAGTCTTTGATTCTCAACATGTGTTATAAAATCATTCCATTTTAGTGCCCCTTATCTTCTTGAAATGTTTGCTGTCAAAAGTATTTAGTGCCATATCTGAAACAGGACATTGGCACTTTAAAGTGCTTTTCAGTGGAATAAAATGCAACTTTAAGTGGAATGCACATATCCAAATCCAATTTAGTCTCATGAATAAATCAGTAAAAACCCTTGCCTAACTTCCCAGGTATGTAAGTTTTTTTTTTACCAATAAAGTTACTTAGGCACCCTTAATTCCTCTGCTTGTTTCCAGAAGTGCTGGCGTCTTTGCTGATCTGGGTCTTAGTTGCTTGTTTTCGTCATTGGTGGTTTTACCTTGTTCATATCTATTTAAGTAGGAAAAAACATTTGTTTGAAGAATGAGATTTAGTCTTTAAGCTGTAGATTTGTTATGGCCAAATAGTGTTTAAGCCTTATTCCCAGTTTGTTATTTACTGTACTTCTGAATATCTCAGGTTGTCAGATTACTGCCAAATTATGTGTATTGACCTGCCCCTTATATTCCTGTGCCCTATAACATGATGCTGGGGTGGGGATTGCTGGAGTTCTCACTAGATTTGTGGAGTTTTTGCCCCTTAACTCCAACATTTTTTTCGTGGGGTTGGTGTCACTAGATAGCCATTGCTTTTATGAGTATTCAGCTATCACTTGGAAGAGCTATGTTGTTAGCATAATCTACATCTTCTAATATACTGCTGTTAAATCCTGCAGAGCCTGAATTGTACCCATCTGTATTTTTTCTTCACAATGAAGTTAATGGCAATGCTGAGCCAGATTCAGGTGGTAAGAAGAAGGAGAGAGAGAGAGATTTGACATCTGTTGTTCTCTCACCTGAGGGTTAAAGCAGTGCCATTGGATGTAGGTAACTTAGGTTCCAGTTCCAGACCTGCCAGAATCAAAATGATTTAAGATGAAAACTGATGAACCAGACAAAAAAGGGGCTTGAATCTGGGTCTCCTAGAACCTGCCCCAGCACTTTTAATCACCAAACTATTAGACGCATACCTTTTGAATGGGGAAACAAGATTGTTTAAAGCAATTCTGGGCTTTGTTTGTGTCCCAGTGTGGAATTAAAACAGATTTCAAAACCTAGAAGTAATTGCACGGTGGAATTTATTATCCTCTGGCCAATTCTAACAGCTTCCTTTATTTTGTGTAAGATAATATGCAGAGGACTTCATCTGTCACTGAAGGCAATAACACCTTGTCAGTTATTGCAGTTTCTTAGGTGCATTTCATTTGTATTTTTACAATAATGCATTTTTCCATTTTTCTGGATGCTTGAGTTTAATAATTTACTAAACAGCCTTCTCTTCATAAGTTTGTCTTATTTCCCAAGTGACTCAGTCTTCACCTGTCACTTACATGGGCCAGCACTGTTTTATTGCCCTTTTTTTTGTTTGTTTGTGCAGCAGGATGTTAAGAAGTCTGCTCCTGGCCATTTAATTTCTTCACCAAAGCCAAGAATTGCTTACGGTGCTGGTCTATGTACTGTACTTTGAAAGTGATCTACCTATAGCTTTTTTCTTTTGTTTATCCTTAACAGACCCTCTGACTGGTGTCTACTTAACTTGTTGAGTTGATAAAGTGTTCCCCTATCACTTCTTTCAACAAACACTTTAATTTTCTCAGCAATATTATAGTCTTCCTCTTGTGCTGATGTTTACTGCTTTGTCCATTGCTTTATACAATCTGTTTTCTGCTGCCGTTTTTGGAGTTAGTTGGCTTTGGTTTGTTTCCTGTCTTGGATGCAATTCCATATAATTTCACTCAACCCAAACGTGTGGCAACCCATGACAATTACTGTACTGTTTAAGTTACATTCATATAGAAAGATCCACAACCAGTCAATATTGACTTTTTATAATGGCTCTAAGTCTTGTAGCACCTGAAATTGGTTTTTCAGTTCAGTTTGAAATTGCAGCCATATATGTTTTGTTTGAAAGCTTTCTGCTGTCACTTTTCTTAGTGCTGTGTGTTTGTTCTAATCTTACATATAGGTTTTCATCTTGCTGTACAAATTTTGGTCATTCCCAGAGTCATCTCCTGTGTATTTTCTGCTTCAATTTTTTCTTCAACTTTAGTTTCCTTGGGTAGGTTCATTCTGCTGACTTCATCTTAGAAATTTCAAGTGAATTCATGAGTATCTGTAAGTGAGAACGGTGTTCTACCTATAGTAGTCTATAATAAGCTTTGAACAGTAGGCACTTTACTTAAATATAGGAAGGAAGCCATAGTGCTTTTGTTTTACGTTGCTTGTTCCAGGTGACAGAATTGATTCTCTAGGGGGGGGGGGGGTTGTTGATTTTGTTAAACCCAAGTAATAAATCTGTACAAAAACCATACATGAGCATGCAAAATAAAATTAATATGTGGAGTGGAGCCTGTGAATTTTACACCTTGTTATCATTATACAGAATATATAGGACACAAGTGGGCCATGCATTAAAATATATTTGGCTCTAGGGTAAATTTGCACATTTTTACAATCATATATGGGAAAGAGGAAGATGCTTTATGCTTAAAATAATTTTGTGTGGATTGAATGGAATATTCAAATAGAAATATAAAAAGAACAGTAGATTAAAATTTCTCCCATCCTGTGCTTCAGACTGCTGAAAAATAAAGTAGAGTGAATCTGTAAGATATTTAATATTAATGGTTAATTCCCACCTCACTTTTAGTAGATTCCAAGAAGGGTCCTTGGGAAGAGCTGGGCAAGATGTCAACCCCAGCATCTCCAAATGATCTCTATGTTTGGGTTTGTGTCTAGGAGAGGACTAGCTTGTTGGGAAGTGTAATTTTTCATCTTGCAAGTATGTCTGAAAGTTCATGTTTTCTATTGCGTGGTGGGGTATAACTGATGTTCTTCATAGAAATGATAGAGCAAGCACATGAACGTAGAACAGACAGTGTGACCTGGTAGTTAGAGCATTCCTTTAATATGTTATATGGACCCGAGCCCCAAATCCCGTAGTCTTTTTTTTTAATTTAAAACAGGAATTTAAGCGTGTGTGTCCCAGGTGAGTGCCCTAAACATGGGCTGGTGCCTGTGCTGTTGTGAGCTTCATGCTATGCTGTTGGGTGTTGTGCAAATCGGTGCTGTTCAGCCTTCGTCCTGCAGGCTGAATCCAGCTGCAGGGCTCCCCCCGATCTGGAAATCTGGGTGTGTGGGGACAGTGGCGGTATTAATTGTCACAGTTCCCAGAACCATGGCAATTAACACTGTCACCGTTTTGGACCTGGGTGGTACCCTGCTGGTTGGATAACAGTCCCGCCTACAGGGCCAGGCTGCCACCAGATTCAGCACCTGGGGTCATGCTGAGGCTGGATCCGGCATGTGGGGTGGGCTTATGTGTGGAGCCCATGATGAATCAGGCCCATGCACTGACCCTACCCACAGGGTCCAGCCCTCAAACTGTCCCCATCCCACTCATTTCGCCTTCAGAGCCAAAAGGTTGAGCAGTACTTGTGTAAATAATTAAATATTTGGTAAGCCAAAGATCTGGCAGATATTATACTCTGAATCTGGGTCTCTTACATTGAATTTGATTGCCTGAACCATCAGACTATTGGCTATTTTGGCCATGCACACACTCTCACATTTTCTCTTTCTCTCTTCTAGTTTTGTCCAGAAATTTTGTCCTGGACCTAAGAAACTTCCCCAAATGGAATGAAACCAGTAGGTTTCTGCCAAAGATTCTGGTGGGGACAGGTCAGCAGTTTTTAACCAGAAAAAAGGTCAAACATGACAGATTTCCTCTTCCTTAGTTATTTTATACCAACATATTATGTGACAGGAATGTGGCCTCATGGTTACAGAGGTAGACTGGCACTCAGGAGAGTCTGCCACAGCCTTCCTGTGCGATGGGGGGCAAGTTGTGCCACAGTTCCCCACGTAAAACGGGCAAAAAAGAGCATCTCCCAACCTTGAGGCTCTTAGGATAAATGCTTTAATATTTGTGAGGCTGTCAGTTCCTACAGTTAGATGAGGCCAAGGGGACATAAAGGTGGGTGAAGATGATGCACGAAAGGGGCAATTTTGCTTTCGGGGCTATATTGACACACAAATGTTTTTCTCAGTGGCTGAAAGCAGATTAAAGGATGGAAAACCTCCATTTCTCCTTCCCTTCCTTCCAGGTAGTAGATAGTATTGTCAGAGGAAACAAGCCGTAGTGCTCTTTGGCGGCTTTGGCTTGTTTTTTCTGTTCTCCTCTTCAAGAATTTCAAGTTACTTGCATCCTTCGGGTACATGCAAAATGCCCTCTGTTTCCTGTGCTGCCAGGCTACTCCCTCTTTACTTTCCATGAGGCAGATACAGGATCCCAATAGCAGTATAGTGGTCCTAACGTTAAAAAAAGGGTATCTTAGGTTTGTTTCTGAAGTGGGCTTCCAAAATGGGTAAGCAGATGAAGGTTTAGAAAGCAGAGCTGTGTGAACTATGCTGTTCTTGCTTGATTAAAGAAACTGGAGCAAATGTGATCTGAATAGAGGGCAGGATTTGTAGAAGCATTTATTGTAGATCAGCGGTCCTCAGCCTCATTAGCCTCAAGGCACCCCTTGGAAAATGTGAGCTCTTAGATTTTACATAGTTTTTGACTACCAAAAAATATTAGAGCAATTCTTCTGTTGCAAAGAACTCAACAAGCCCATAGTAGGGCAGCATGTTTCTAACACTGTGGATTCCTACTAGAAATCTCTGGGTTTATTTTATGAAGCACATTTGCAAAGTTAACAGTGCTAACATTGTGTGGTTCCCTGCAGGACCCTTGAAAGGGCACCCTGGCTGAGAGTCACTGTTGCAGCCCAACTTCACCTTCTGATGGGGGATTTATTGTTGATATCAATGGATTAGGTCAATACTGAGCACTTCTGAAAATCTTGCCCATAACAGATTTTCAGAAGAAGTTCAGGTGAATGAAGGCTGTACGCTACATAAGCATTAGCTGCCTTGGAACGGGGAGACTGACATCAGATAAAAATATGTATTGCATATTCATAGTTTGGTGTACTTGGTTTGTCTGCAAATTAAAATTCACTGAAGGCAAAAATTGTAAGTAGTCCACCTCCCACTCACCTGCCGAGAGTCCCATGCCTGATTTTCTCTGCTTCCTGCCCTACTTTCTTCATGCTTCCCATCGGATGGGGGAGTAAGCAAGAATGAACAAGGGCAAGACTTTCCATGAATACCAATCAAGCAGTTGTCTTCAGCAGCTGTGTACCCTTCTGCAGCCAACCTAGGGGAATGCCTGCTAAACTTTTGAACTTCTAGTAGTGTGGTGTAGGAATTTGTATAGTCCCTATCTCCCAGGAGATTGTAAAATCCCATCTCTGGGATTCAGGTCGTCTGAATTTTTGGGACCATGGTATTACCCAAGTCCAAGTACCAAGTAATTTATACATTGGTTGAAGAAATAAGGACTTAGCTCATTCTTGGGCTAGAAGTTGTGTTTTGATCTATGCTTGTGGAAAGTGAATGTAAAACATTGCCAGTCAGAATGAGTTAGACCAAAGCAAGCAATATTTTTCATTGAGGATTGTCAGGGAAATGTCAGACTGAAGATTCCTCTCCTACTTCTTTTCCACTCCCTGCAAATCACTCCAGACAGTAAATGTTGTTGATACATATATTTGATTCCAGTTGAATTTCGCAGGGGCCACGTGATGACAACCTCACACACATATTTGCAAAGTACAAGTGTGAGTCTGGGATTAGCTAACTTTTGGGGATAGCATTCCTGTGTAAGATGTTAAATATAGTTCAAAATAGCTGCATGAAATCCAGAGTGGTGAGCGAAGCCTTCCTTTTTGGTTGACAGCTAATTTTGAAAACCTGATCCCTTCATGGTGTTTCCTATTCAAGTGAAACAAAATGGGCTTTCAAAGGCATTTAAATACAGGGTCAGCTCAAAAGCAGAAAAAACAGACATGACTACTAAAAAAAATAAAAGTAAGCTGACCAACGACATAAATGCAGCTCAGCGGGCATCAAGACTTTATTGAGAGCGCATGAGCTGCTGAGCAAAGTAACTGTGTCAGGAAACTTCTACCTGCCTTATATGACTTAAAATAAAATAAAATGTTGTGGGAGTCTCAACCAATTTACAGTAAAATGGAAGGTGTTAGAGAGGAAGACTCAGTTCTTAGTGAACTCTGCCTACTGAGCTGCTAGAGTAACAAAGTGATAGCAAACTACATAAATGTAATAACAAGACTATTCTGTCTTCTCCTAGAATATTTGTTGATTAAACCTGAAGGTCATACAAGTCTTTGGGCTTTTTAAACTCTTCTTTCATTAAGACAAGGTATTCCATTTTGAACAAGGAAATGAATGCAGAGCGACTTGGGAAATAACTGTCAGGCAGAGTTTGCCCCTGGAATCGAATCCAGGTGGTTAATCATATTAACTTTGCAGCAGATAAAGTTTTGGGGCTATCACAGTTGAAAATAAATGTTATATAATGTTCTGAAACATTAGTAAAATGTTTCCCCAGTAAAATGCAGCATTAGCAAAAGACAAGGACAACTTGTACCTGTTCATTATTTTCTTGGTAAATATGAAAAAGCCAAGTGGGAAAACACAGTGAAGGCTTATATTTAAGCTTGTACAACTAGAACTTGGGTTTATTACAGCACCTTTCCTACTCAAATTCCCCTAAGTGCTTTACAAAGCAGTGACTTAGCAATAATGCCGAGTGTGTAGGCAAGCCTCTTATGTACTCAGCAATAGCTGAGATGCAGCCTTCGTAGTTCAGAAATTGTTTAACCAGGTGTATATTGGGTTATTCTATGCTTCTTAAAACACTCTCCGGGATTTTCAGCTCGGCTGATATAACTATGAGATCATAGTAAAAAAAAAAGACTTAAAGGTGGACCTTTGAGTGGACCAGAGGTGTACTTTGCACTGAAATTTCATAGATTTCATAGACATTAGGGCTGGAAGGGACCTCAGGAGATCATCGAGTCCAGCTCCCTGCCCAAAGGGCAGGAAGTCAGCTGGGGTCATAGGATCCCAGCAAGATAAGCATCCAATTT
>NW_017728906.1:192201233-192206952 GCF_001723895.1 Crocodylus porosus
CGCCAGAGACCCCAGTAGGGAGCAGACCCCGCAAGGGGAGGTGGCCATGCTCCCGGGCCCCAGAGCCTGAAAAAGGGACAGGCAGCCCCCGCAGCCAAGAGCCAGGGGCTCCATCTGCATGGAGCCTGGAACCATGGGCTCCGTCTGGGTGGCCGTCTCTGAGGTGCCCAATGGGGGGGCCGCAGATCCTGAGGGGACCCTCGGGGTGCGGCACATGCCCATCTGTGTCATGCCTCTGGTAGGCTGGCTATGGCTGGGGCCGACTACTCTGGGGGGTCGCAGGCAGGGTCTCGTGCCCTCTTGCGCCCTCTCCCACGCAAACTCTGCACTAACTCGAGTGCCTGTTTACGCAGCCTGTTCGGGCAGCTCTGGTCGCGGGGCTCCCTGGGGGGCTGGGCCAAGTAGGGTCCTCGGCGGGTGCTTGACCTGGCCGGCACCAGGCAGCGGCCTCCTCCTAGGGAGCGAGAAGTTAACCCCTTCCCACCACGAGCCTGCTTAGCTCCGGCTGTGCTGGGGGTTGGCAGGGGGCTCTGCGGCTGCTGAGGGGGTGTCTTGGGGGCTTCGGGGGAGTGGGGGTGCAGGGGGCTTCACCCGCGCGTCTCTCACCGCTCCAGAGCCTACCTGAGTGTGTTTTTTTTCCCCCCCCCGCCCGTTTGGCGGGCCCTTTTAAACTACGCGCGTGCACAGTGGGCCTGCCGTCGGGGAACACTGGCTTCTCAGGCCAGGGGGGCCCTGCCCGGGATTTGGGGGGCCCTGCCCTACAGGAGGGGGACTGGTGAGTACCCCCTCCTTCTCTCCTCTCTCCCTGGGGGGCTGGGCCAAGTAGGGGCCTGGGCGGGGGTGAAATGTTGGCATGGGGTCTGCTTTGGGGTGACATCATGATTGTATTGGTAACTACTGAAATGTGGTTATTGATTTGATGAAGGCCAGGATTTTGCCTGCGAATCCTGAATTGAAATAAGGCAGAGTCCTGTGAACCAGTTAAAAGCACCTTACACATATGTCAGCTCATGAAGATAATTGCATTCATTGTGAGCTAACGATACCAAGGTTTCAAATTTGATCAGATTTCTTTACTGACTGGTGCCGTCCCCAAAACACTAGTGTGAATTATTGAGTCAGATATACCCTGATATGATATGATTAGGTAGCTGCTTCCTCTACCTTTTTCTAGCTTTCCTTGTGGTTGCAGGAAATAGGAATCCTTTTAAGAACCAAACGTTTAAGCATCCTGAGTGATACAACCCTAAGTGACTGCAAGGAGACAAGTGTTTCGGTGGTTCCTTCAAGAGAAATAAGGATTTCCGAAGGTAGAAATCCCTGATCGCTCATCTCCCCTTGGCCAGGGCGCAAAAAAAGTTTTAACAAAAGTTGGAATGCATTTTTTCCTTTTTCTGACGAGAATGAATCTGTGCTTTGTTACGGCATTTTCTGAAGCTTCCTTTCTCCTTGCAGTTATATTCAGCTAAACGCTGGCCAGCATGTTTTATGCCCTTTTTTCTCATCATATTTATCTGAATTAGAAGAGATCTATTTGGCACAACTTTTTTGTGCAGGTCAGGATGAATATTATTTCCAGAGAAGAAGAGTGATCTTGAGGAGACTAGTGCCTAACAAGGGCTGGGGCAAGCATGCTGAGATGGAAAATGGCCATACTCAAGTGTCTCGGCTCCAGAAGAGCGCATGAGGTTGATTGCAGTGGAGAAGGAGAAATGGTATTGCTCTTCTTGCTGGCAGGGGTAATCTAAACTAGCAACACCCATCCCGTGAAGCTTTGCAATCCAACCTTTGTTATTCCTTTCCTTCAGTTTTGTATGGGTGGAAATAAAAGGTGCAGCGCCTGTGAAAAGGGGATTTATGTGAACATTGTAACTATTAAAACTCCTGCGCTGCCTTGCTGCCTTTGCTTTTATTTTTTAAACCAGACCTGAAGAAATTCCCCAACTACCCTCTTAAACTGTTCAAGATACTGCCAGAACCTGACAGTCAGTAGCATCATGTCCCGTTCTGTTTATTTGCTGTATTTTGGGGGCAGCTTCAATTTCTTGATACGCCTTGTTGATGCTCTTATTATTTTCATGTGTATTTTGGAGAAATAAATCCTTCACGCCTCTTTAAAAAAACTCCCTCCTGGAGAGGTAGACTTGATCCAGACAGAGTTAGGAGAGCAACTGCCTCCTCTAGCCCTTTAAGAAAAAAAAAGAAAAGCCCTGGGACTCACAGCTCCTGCAGTGGCCTTGGGGCTATGGGGGGGGGGGGGTTCTGCAGAAAAAATTAAATTGATTCATTGATTAATAAGTCCATCTAAGTGAAGGAGCAGTCCGATCGGAGACACCCCTCCCCCCCATCCCGGTATGATTTTCAAATCTTATGTGGCGGGCCTCTTGTCTCTTATGTGGGAGCTCCCCCTTAATTTGCAGCCTGCTTACAGGTTATAAGTATATAGACCACTGTACGGCTATGTAATGTACTGAAACCAATAAGGGGCCTGAAAACAACAAATGACACAGTAAGAGGTGGAAACATGCACCATCTGGAGCATAATAATAAAACTACAGAGTCTCCTACAGAGTCTCAAAACTCTGACTCTGGGGAGCCTACCAGCTAATGTGGGAGAAGTGAGAAGGTCCTGAATTATGGTACTCTCAGGCATAGTTGAAAGCCCTAAAAAGTTCAACAGTGCACTGATAAATCTGTAAATATTCTTGTGTTCTGAATTCGAAGAAAGGGCCACTTTGATGCTTTTGAAACTTGGCCTTTGGAGAAAACAGTAAGAGGAAAGTGCCATATAGGAGAAAGGGTACACATGTGCTGGAGTGATTTGCATTCAGTCATACTGCACAGCGCAGTGCAGGGCTAGGCTGGGAACTGGGCAAGGAGCCGCACACTATGTCAGATTTATTGGTAGTAATTCAGCAGATGTTATTAGAATTTTGAAACACTTAACGGGGCTCTTATCCTCTCTTATGATTACAACTCTGTACTCCCATTTCTCTAAGCAAAATTCATCCATCTCTTTTCCTTCTCCAGTCTACAACACTGCTTCCCTTCCCATGCTTTCTCTTTGATCTTGACACTCATTCTTTTCCTTACATCTCTCTTCCATCCCCCTTGGTATCTTACGCTTGTCATTTGCTGAGCCTGCTGCATCTTTGCTCTCCTTTTCTGCATTTGCATTTCACCGCTGCATCACCTATTCAGCTTGCCAAAATCACCACGTACTCAACTTTCTCTTTTCTAAATAGCACCCCCCACCCAGCACACACACACACTCTCTCTCTCTCTCTCTCTCTCTCTCTCTGGTCTTGCTCTGGTCTTGCTCTCATCATGTTTCTCCTTTCCCTTGTTTTAATCACCTTCAGTCCCATGAACTTATTCTCTGCTTGCAGCTGTCTTCTCTGTGCCCTCCAATCTGTCAGCACCAAATTTCTCAGCTTCTTCGCAGATCAGTTCTTCTCATATACAGACTCTGGTCGGTCTGCTCCTTTCTCTCACAAACCCTTAATTGAGTTTGCCTCTTTCTCACACAACAAAGCATATTGTAACATGTGTAACAGCAGGTGGAACCAGGGGGACTGTTTGCAGAGCTGTGCTGACTGTTAATTTGGACGGCATCTCCCAGAAACTCCCTGGGGACGTAGGAAAGAGGAAGAGGAAGCTTGAGGCTGGAGTAAGGGGAGGAGAGAGCAGCATGCACTTGGAAGCTGGTCAGCCCTATGTGGAGAAGCGCGCGGTGAAGCTTGAGATCTTGCTGGCTCAGGCAGCAGGGACTGTGGACCAAAGGAGCTGGACTCAGACTTGGGGGCAGCTACAGGCTGCTCTAAGGCAGGGGTGGCCAACCTGTGGCTCCAGAGCCACATGTGGCTCTTCAGAAGTTAATATGCATCCTCCTGAATCTTTGCACAAGCTCACAGTGACCAGCTTCCATGTGGTCCAAAGGAGAGCAAAACCATTTGGAAGCTGGTCACTGTGTGCTTGTGCAAAGGTTCAAGAAAGGCCTCAGGTTGGCCACCCCTGCTCTAGGGACTAAAAGCTTCTCTGTGGACAGCCACAGAGGTGTTGGGGGAAATTAAGATGCTGAGTATATGTTACTGCAGCGTTAATGTTTCTTTACCATTTACCTGTTCCTTCCCTTTGGCCCGTTGGCTGTTAACCCTAGTCCTTATGATTTTCTATATGAAAGTGGGAACTTCCCCTGGTTGCTCATGCCAGTTTCTGGGGCTTTAGGATTGGCACAGTACATCCCCCAACGTTTTGGCTCACCCTCAACATCTCACGATCATGAAATGGGGGTAGGTGTGGCCTGTGGAGGAAGGAGCTAATTGTCTGCCTGGATTTGACATATTGTGAAGGGACGAAATGAAGAGCAAGATTATGCTTGAGAATTCATGCCATACTAGTTTAGGACCAGCTTTTTTGTTAATAAAATACAGACAGCAGGAGGGATAACTTATTGACTCTGCAATAAGCTTTGCTTTCAATAAGCTTCTGCGGAGTACTGAAAAAACCCTTTGGAATATCTATGCCAGCAGATTAGTTGTATCTTGTACATTCATGGGTCTATTCCAGGAGAAAGGATTTGTGTATGCAATGTTGTCAAAAATACTAAAAAACATAGCCTGAGATTCAAACCATAGGCATCGCAGGGCATTTAACTGAATCACCACAAATAAATACCAGGACCTAAAATAGTTCTAACATTATTCTGCAAATGAATTGCATATCCAAAGGTTAATATTCAGTTACCTGAAAGTGTTGCTAGCTAATTAAAAAAGGGGGTGGATGCAGGGAAAAGTCTGGGTAGCTACAAATTGGATGAGAATGAATTTAATTAATTTCTATAGAAACCAAAGGTCAGAACCTTTTAGAAAGCATGGGATAGAGTTGGCAAATTGTAAAATGTCCCAGAGTGACAAAGATTTGTTTAAAGCATTTTGAAATGTGTCATAAGCAGATAGAAAAAATCATGTCCTTTATATTTACGAGGGACAACATGTTATTGGAAGTTTGATTTTCCTAAAACTCTGGTTTGTTTGAAAAGTTGACGTAATATTTATTTCCTGGGGCAAACTCACTAGAATCTTTTCATTTTTTTTTTAAATACTGAGTAATAAAGCTGATAAGATTCTCCACAGCTATCCCAAAGAAAACGAAAGATAAAACTAAAAGAAATCATGGACTACATTAGATGAAGATTGTATCATCCTTTATGCTTTCTCTTGTCCAAACTTGCTCTCACAGCAACAGAAAGTCTTCTTGGCAGTTCATAGTTAAAAGGATTTTTAAATAAATGGAAGAAAAAAGTATTGTAGAAGCAGGTCTGTGAAAAATGGAATATGGTAAGAAGCCAAAAGGAAGACTCAGGATAAAATTAGAAAGCCAGGTACACGTTCAGAAAAAGGTAAGCAGATATTATTAAAGAGAATAGAAATATAGAGAGAAGGACAAAGGATCTGTGACACTTTTAAGTAGCACATAACAGCAGGAGAAAGAAGTGATAGAAAATCATACAATATTATGGAAAGAACTAAAATGAGAAGACTACTAAATGCAAATTTAGCATTATTAATTTATAATCTTTCGTATGCAGATGAATATTTTCAGCTAAAGGCCTGAAGAGCTTTAAAATCATAGATTTATAGATTTCATAGACATTAGGGCTGGAAGGGACCTTGGAAGATCATCGAGTCCAGCCCCCCGCCCAAAGGGCAGGAAGTCA
>NW_017728906.1:192207422-192227144 GCF_001723895.1 Crocodylus porosus
TGTGGTCAATGATGACCCCCAAGTCTCTTTCTTCCATAGTGCTAGCCTGTGTAGCACTGCCAAGCCTATAAGGATGCTGCAGGTTTTTCTTCCCAAGGTGGAGAACCTTGCATTTAAACACCATCAAGTTCTCGTCTACCCATTTGCTGAGCCTGTCCAGGTCAGCCTGGATCATCTGCCTGTCTTCTGGCATGGATGCTTTGCCCCAAAGTTTGGTGTCTTCGGCGAACTTGGCCAGTCTACTCCGACTGTGTGTTATTATCAGCTTACAAAAAAAAATTGAAAAAGAATAACTGAAGTAAAGGCTAAATAATTGTACACTCCAGGTTACAACAGAAACCAGAAGTTCTGATTTTCAGTCAGATTATCTCACTAAATAGACCTGGATGCCTCATCCAGAGCCTTATGATCCTTGCTATCATGCTACTATACTGTGACTACCCTGAAATTTATAGTCACATGTAAAAAAAAAAATTAGCTCTACACTGTTTGATCACTGGTAAGATGACTATGCTGACAGAGATATTTTTAAGGGTGTGTGGAGAATGGTCTCATAGCTCACATGACACTATAGGTGGAATTAGGAAGATAATGTAAATCTACTTTACCAGTGAGAGGAGAAAAATCACTACATAGGTAGGATGTGAACTGGCTATATCATTAATCAGATAAAACCTTTCAGTGAAGTCAGTGGAAAATGGATGTAGGTTTGGTTCATAGTTTATCTATCTAGCTCACTGCAACACAGTATTGCATTTGTTATTGTTGACACCTACTCTTTGCCAGCAGAGCAAAATGGCTTGCTTCAGTAGATAGATTAAAAATACTGGCTGATGGCAAATACATCAGTTGAGAGACGGAGAGAAATTGTACACTTTCTCCTAGAATATGCTGGCATTATTTCCTAGCCTTTCTATAAGATGAATATTCATACTTTGATTTTGTTTACTAATCAAGTTGCTGATCATGTCTACATGTGCTCTTTACTGCACAGTAGTCTATTATACCGTGCACTAAAGTGGCACATAAAAAATGTTATTATGCTAATGCACAGTAAAATAGGCTACTGCTCATTAATTGCCACCTAAAAAGCATGCACTTGCACTACTGAGCATTAGGGCAGGCTAATACACATTAATTTAGTACCTCTCATTCAAGGTACCAAATTTAATGTGCATTAGGAAAAGCACATTAATGTACATGTAGGCACACCGAATTAGGATCTGCTCCCCTTTCAGCCAAGAGGATAAATCTCTGAGCGTGGACAGAGGGATTGTTTTCATTTGAGGATGTTTGTGTATTTTTGTACCTATGAAGAGTAAAATTGTGCCAAGCAAAAAAAATCTGGGGCATGGCAGAGAGTCATCTGTGGAAAGATCAAGTGATTAACCCTAAGTGACAGGAGCCTGAGGCAGCTTGAGTAGGCTGATCTGTAGCACCCTCTTTATTACGCTATGCATGCACTTATAGGCAGTTTGGGGATCTTACAATTAAAAAGTTGGCAAATTATATCTATATATGTTTTATCCATACATATTTTCTTTGCTTGTGATTTGAATTCTTTTATTAAAAGCCTCTTCAGTGTAGTACAAGACAGATTATACGAGGATCAAGCTCTTTCCACTAAACTCTTAGGCTGTGCTAAATTTTCCAGGGTGCCTTCTGATGGGGAGGATCTGTCATTATGATGAAGGAGTAATTAGGGAGACAGAAGAAGAACTAAGTTATGAGAGTGAAGACCATTTCAAGAGGAAGAGTATGGGCCACGGTTGCAGATGGCTGGCAGGTCGAGCAGAATGAGGATGGAGACCTGGCTCTGAGATTGGGCTAGAAAGAAGCCTTTAGAGACTTTAACAAGAGCAGTTGCAGGTGAGAGCAAGGGATGAAAGCTAGACTAAAAGAGGAACTCTTCAGACATCATTTAAAAATACGTGTTCAGCTTAAAGCTGAAAGGGGAATGAAGTAGTAGATAGGGCAGGTATGTTCATGGGTGAATTCTTTATAAAATAAAATAGATTACAATATGCCTGTGGAGCCCGTGGAGATTCAGAGATTAAAAAGAAGAGTAAAGGAAGATAAAGGTGGGCACAACTACAATCAGGTGATGGGATAGAATGGAAGTAGGAGTGTCATAGTTGGAGAAGAGCATGTGAAAAGCATCTGCGACAAGGAAGGAGGAGAAAAGATCTGTAGGAGAAGAAAAAATTGCTAGTCAATGGGAGTGGGGAAAATCACTTAGAAGAAATGGGTGAGATGTAGTGAAGAGAAGGAATACTTTGTAGGTAGGCAGTAAGGGTGTGCAAAGCGGGCCCTATTCAATTCGGATTTGGCCCAAATCAGGTACAGTGATTTGATTAATTGATTCAAATAACTGTCCCTGATTCAATCAGCTGAAGCTGAATCTGAAGATTTGATGCTGATTTGGAGAATCAGCGATTCAGACATAGATACAGCTTTAAATGTTTTTTCTACATACCTCGAGGTACCAACACGGCTTCTGAATGCTGCAATGCTTTTGTGGATGGAGTGTCCCACAGGATTGTGGGGGGGTCCTCCAGGTGCTTGGTGGCAAACCTGGAAGTGAACTGAAAGTACTTCTGGTCCACTTCCGGATACACCAGGGAGCACATGGGTGCTTGGCGATTGGCCATGGGGGGACCCCAGATGCCCTCCCCCAGACCCAGGAGGAACCAGTTTCTGAGCTGAGGTGCGGGGGGGTCTGTACACTCCCCAGTGGACCGGGGGTGGACCGGAAGTGCTTCTGATCCACTTTCGGGTCTGCTGCCGAGTGCACTGGGGAGCCCGCAACGCTTCTGTGGGACAGTCCATGTGCCCAGCATCACAGCACTGATGAGCTACCTGCTACCTTGAGGTATGTAGAAAAAAATGTTAAGCTACGTCTATGTCTGAATCTCCAAACCTTTCCGCATCAATTCTATTTGGAGAATTTAAAGGATCTTTTGATTTGATTCGGATTCGGAGATTTCGCCACCAAATCGGACTGAATCTCCACTGAATCAAATCTGAAACCGAAGCTTTGCGTAGCTCTAGTAGGCAGTTATAGATAACTTGTAAACCACAAAGAAGATATGTTGCTAGCCCATTTGCATTGCACAAATTACTTGCCAGTGTCAGAATCTTTCCCAGAAACATACAGAGATACCGAGCAAGCTAGAGTGACAGCTTGCAAATCCTGTTGATCAAGTCAAGTACTGCAGGCAGATTAATTACTAGCAGTTTTCTGGTTCTGAAAGTGCCAGCAAGAGGTTGCTTCCTTGTTCTTTTCAAAGGTTCCTCCCAAGGGGCAGAATCTCAATATAGCTGACACACATTTATGGATAAATGTCAGGGACTTGAAGTGATTCACTTGAGAAGCCTACAGCAGTTTTACCATATCATTACTTACAGTGAATGTTGCTATAGTTATTAATGCCGAAGAGTTAATGTGACTGAGTTGGGAAGGAATCAGTCACAGGGAGAGTGCAGAAAATACTCCAGGTAGGAGGGAGAGTACAGAAAATACAAAACCTTTTCAAAATTATTTCCTGCAAAGAATTCTAGCAAACCTTTTGTGAGGAGCTGTAATAGGCCGACACACCCATGTAATAGGTCAGCTCTAGTATATTTAAGAAAGCTCTTCTAGAATACTGGTTATGTATATCCACTTGTGTTCTCTATCCAGCTAAAAATTCCTCTCCAATGCCTCATCTGCAAACCTTCCTTTTCCCCCCACTGTCTTGGGAGTGGATTTGGAGGGTTAGATTTAACTGCCAGAGAATCGCACCCTATTGCAGAATTCCATCTCTTTATAGTCAAGGCTAAAAATGCTTGTTTCCTTTAGGAGGCTGAGGGATTCCTTAAAAAGTAAGCCTACCACTTTAAATAGTGAAAATTAAAAAAAGGAGACTCTTCCTATTTTAGTTATGCTTTAAAGCACTTGCTGTGATCCTATATCTAAATTGTAGAGGTCATATTTCAAAGTGATGGGACTAAAGACTCCCTGGCTAGGAACAGAAGTTACACATAAACCAGTGTATTTGATCAGGAACTGGTTTAAACCTGTAACAGAATAGAAACTCAGTGCACGTAAACCAGTTTCAGAATGGCTGAAACTGGTTTAAGATAATCCTGGTTGAATTTGATATCAGACTTAACTGATTTAGCTCAAAGCAGTTTATGAAACTTCTGTTCCAGGCCCCTTCCTCATTCAAGTTAAATCACAGTGCCCCAGCATCCAGTATTTTGCAGCTCTGGGCTTGGCTGGGCTGTGCTATCTGCTCCAGAGAGCAGGGCTAGCCCTATCCCTCTGCCCTCTAGCTGGAGCAGTGAGGGCTGGCTCACTGGCTGTGTCACTGCCCCCTGTAGGCAAACCCCTGCCAGAGTCTGGGCCCAGGGGGTGGGGTTAAACTTCCCTTCCCCCAAGTATGTTGCTGCCCTCTCCTGCTTGCTTAGTGCTGGCTGGGATTGTGGACTACAAATCCTAGAGGCACTTGGAAGCAGAAAGATGAAGTGATGAGCAACCCTGCAAAGTCCTGCTGCTGTGAGTCTGGATTGCAAATCCCAGAGACCTCAGGTGTAGGAGGAAGAGGAAGTAAACATGCAGCCCATGCTGGCTATGTACCAGACAACTGTGCTCTAGTGCCCCTCATGTTCTGGCTTGAACCACTGTAGGCATGTGTCTGCATTTCCCGAATCAGAAGTGGTTGTCTGGTCATTTGCTTATTGGTTCAATCTTTGCAGCTTAGACTAACCTGCAAAACCTGAATTAATTCAGCCTCAAGCTTTTTGACTATCTGTATGTAGCCCCTGTGTTCTCCCTGACATCTTTATTTTGATGAGTCATTAAAATATTTAAATTCTCTGTTCATCTACAGCATATCACGTAGGAGATCTTAGGGAAAGTATTCTTAAATCACTATTTAAGCCTGTATTGTATGATCAGGCAGATTTTAAAATATGTAGAATGTAAAAGGATTCAGACATGATCCTAATGGATGGAAAGGGAGACTGAATAATAGGTTTGCCATGTCAGCATCAAGGGGCTTATTATTCCTTGCAGAATGGGTTAATGTTACTTATTTCCCCATTATAGTTCACTAGATATCAGTGCAGTATGTATAACACCAAAGTTCTTTTTATTTGAGTAAAATTTGCCAGATATTAAAGAATTATTCACAACTATTTACTTACACTGGAACTGCAGATTGTATTCAAGTCTCTTAAAAATAATAGATGTGCTGATCATGAATGCAGAACACCAAGACCACTGTCCACAGCTCAGCATATTGTATCAGATGATATGTAGGCTTTCCCACACTGCCCTGCCAGTACATCTCATTCCTGACCTAATTCCTAGTTGATGTGCATTTTAAAAAGGGAGAGTTTAGATTTAAGAACAGAAATAAAGGCCTGTTTGTGTTGGCTATACCTCACTCGCATGGAAGCAACCAAGGGAGAAATCTGTCTACAAGTAAGACTGGGAGTGAATACACCCTCTTGGGTGGAATGAAATAAAAGTTCAAAACAAGCATATTGCTTTCAGCTGATTTGGTGAACAAATTGTACTTTTAGCCTCAGTAGCTGAGAGGGGGGTGGTAAAGCTAAGGTCCTGTTTTGCAAAACACCCTGGACTCATCAGGGGAGAGTGCTACAGGATGCTAGGAGTGCATAGCTCCAGTACTGCTCTTCACAAGAATGTCTGTCTATCCTCACTTTTTTTAAAAAGTGAAACTTTAAAAATTTTTGCATATTTCTATGTGGCAGAACTGTAAAGGTGTCTTGCAGCAGCTCTAGAGGCATGGATTTGATCCTTACTCTGTACTCAGCAGAAGGGTGACAGAGCTGTTAATGAACACCTACCTGTTCATTCTGCCTGGGAACTACAAAAGCCAGAAGTTAGTGTTTGCTGTCCTTCCTTGTATGCCACTAACTACAAAAGATTTTGTGCCTTAATCATGCTAGTCCAATGAGCTTTCTGTACTCACTGACATAATTGTAGTATTAGTTTTTAAAATGGCCAATAAGCATATAGTATGAAAATGAACTCATGCACTCTTTATATGTCTCTCTCTCTCTCCAGTATGGGTATAAAGAATAAAAGATCAGGATTCTGCAATTCATGTATTCACAGCTCCTCCAAACAATTGCAGATGTGTAGAAGATCTGCTAAAAATTGCTCATGAATCAGAAACGATTATTTGAATGTTAGCAGTCACTGTTTTTCAAAAGAAAAAAATTGGCATTTTGACTTTAGTGTGAAATAATGCTCGTTTCCATTTTTATTGAGAAGCTGGTTGTGATGTTTCTTCACAGATAATTGAAAAAGCAGATTAAAATTTCAAAAGGTCCTAAATAGTGTAAGGGCCTAGTCTTATTGAATCTCATTGAAGTTTGAGCTATTAAATTATGTGGAGGCTTTTGAGAATTGTTGAACTCCTGCTTCCGTTGAGTCTGCATACATTATGTCATCAGCTCTGAGAGGAAATCGCTCTGTTTTAGCTGACAGGGATTTTTTTCTTGTTGAATCATGCATACCTGAAAGCATGGTACCACTAAAGAAAATCTTGTCTCTAAGAAGTGCTTAGACTTTGCTCATATACTGCAGTGTAATGCTATAGAAACTTGGCATCAGATACTAAATTTGTCTTCTGATTTATTCTTCCAGGGTAATTCTGGCCTGGGGTTCAGCATTGCTGGAGGAACAGACAACCCACACATTGGGGATGATCCTGGGATATTTATTACTAAGATTATACCAGGAGGAGCTGCAGCAGAGGATGGAAGACTCAGGTAAAGCCTTGGTGAACTACAGACATTTGGAAATGAAATGCACTGTTGTCATTGATGCTTTCATACGGTGTATGCGAAGTGCTTTGCAGAAGGCATAAAACACATAGGACTAGATTATCCTGTCTGTTAAGACTGTTTTGTGCTGCATAAGCAACATAATCTGACTAGAGAAAGTTAACTCCTCTGTGAAGGGAACTAATTCTTTGCTGGGCTGAAACTGCCAGAGGGAGCACCTCCTTCTTCTCCATGCTCCCCATTTAAAGAGGTGTAAGAAGGCACGGTGAGATCATGGAGGGCAGGGAGAGGGAAGTGACATACCAGTGAGGAGCTTTACTATACCTGGTCTTTACACATATATCCTTGGGGGACTTGGAACCAGTGGTCCAAGTTGCCTCTGCATAATGAATCAAGGAGGTATACCCAGCTGACTTCAGCTTCCCCCTTTATATTGCACTTTGAGAACCCCTTCTTGTCTTTGGACTGCCACTCAGATTTTTTTCCCTCAGAAGTCATTACTGTCACCTTGAGGACTTAGCCACTAGCTCCTGAGGGTGAATAGCCAACAAGAGCCCACGTGGTTATATGACAACAGTGGTCACCCTTCCCCTTCATTTATGGGCAGATTCAAAGTCCTGGTCTGAGTCAGCATGACTCCTGCAGACCTGAGTTTCAGTTATTTCCAAGGACCATCTCTTGTTTGCCAGCTGCTAAGACCTGCGGTGTTCTGAAGAGACAAGTTATCTGAAGAAGCCTGAATTAAAATTGTTAGTCTCTGATCCTTCACAGTGAGCATGTCTATACATGCATTTATGCTGACTTAAATTTACTGCACAATAAATTACTGCACAGTAAGTGGGAATAGGCCAGTTGCAAAAGCAGCGAAATGTGCATCAGCACTGAGAAAATGGTGGTGGCATGCTTTTGAATTAAAACACATCAAAGGTTTTCAGTTCAAAAGTGCACTGCCACCATTTTCTGCATGCTGACATGCAGTTTGCCACTTACACAGCTGCACGCGATGTAGTGCAGTGTGCATCAGCTCACAGATCTCCAGTGCATCAGAGCACAAAAATGTATGTGTATAAATGCCTTAAGCGTAACACTGGACAGGGGTAGACATAGATTGCAGATGGGCAAGTATATAGCTACCTAGAACAATGGGTAACTTCCAGCCACAACCAAACTACAACTAATTAGAATACACTATCCCAAAAGGCCATATGTTTTTGATGTAAAGTTTCCAAATAGATCTATTTGGAAAGACTTTTAACTGGTTTAACAGATCATCTTATTTTGAGAAGTAGTTAATTGTATTAGTCTGAAGCCAAGCAGAAGTCAAGGTAGATTTGCACCTTATAGATTGACTAAATCAGAGATGCATAAGCTTTCACGAGCAGCAGTTACTTCATCAGATGCTATGAAGGAAGCAGAGCTTAGTTTAGTCTACTGAAAAGACCACTGAAGACAGAAATACAGCACTTGGCAGGAAGTGCTCTGAGTTGCAGTGATCCCCCGGACCAAACAGAAGTTCACTGCTGGTTCTAGGGGGGAGGGGAATCTAGCTGTTGGCTGCAGCTGCAGCCATTTTCTCCTAGCAGTGGCCTCTCTGCAGTGTTGCAAAGTTTTCAGAATGGGAGGGAGGAAGGGGCGCAGACGGAGCTCTTCTAGGGGTCCCCAGCCAGCACTGGAAGATGCTAAGGGTGAATTGGAGCTTCCCCCCCACACCTGGGGGGCTCCAGTCCACCTGCCCCACCCTCCAGTAGATGCTGAAAGCCCCCCAGACTGAACTCCTTCTGCTCCCTTGCCCCTCTCCCTTTGTGGAAACAGTAACAGATTGGCCAGACAGAAGTTACAGAAAATGCTCTGTTTTGAAACATCTTTGTCTGACCCTTCATGGAATGAGGGGTCAGATTTTCCTCCAATTGGCCATTTTTGAAGCTGTCAGCAGCTGTGCATTTGTGTTTGGTCATGGCTATAGATCACTTTCTGTGACTGAATCAGGCAAAAATTGTCACTTCTCTCTGTGCCCCAAATGCATCAAAGCCTAACTTTAAAGTATCTTCCTATAAAAACAACCATTTTGTAACTCATTATGGTACTGATTAATGACCATGGATTTAACTTGTGATTATTTAGCAATTACTGCATGTAAAGTATTTAGGGACCTTCTACAATCACAAAACATAGCAGAAGAATGAAGCCCATTAATTCACATTAAAAATAAAACTGTCAGTCCTAAACTTCATCCCAGCAAAGATTTGATAGTGAGTCATCCTATAATGAAAGCATTTTTACAAATATACTACATAATATTTACTAGCACATTGCAAAATGTTGCGCTTTCATAAATAGTTCAAAAAGCTACCATTAAAAAAATAATAACCAATAGTGCCTTTGGCCTGGTGTCATGTTTTGCAAACTTCAATTCTTCACAAATCGCCAAGTTGTTAGAGCAACTTATCAAGGTGTAGCTGAACTTACAATTGAATCTGAAGAGCAGGCAAAGAAAACTCCTTTCTTGCTGGAAAGCTTTTGGGATTGAACTATTTTGTGTGCTGGCACATACTTGCTTGGGATTATGTGGCTTGCAAAAAAGCCTTTATGTTCACTTCTTAGAGGTCAGAAAGTGGGGGGATAAAATGAGAATTGCTGAAATTCAAGATGAGTTGAACCTCCCAAACAATGTTAACGCAATGGACCAAAGTTTTTTAACTATATAAATATAAAGAGAAGAGGGAAAGAGGAAGCAGAGCTGTGATGCAGTGGAGATGAAATAGAGATTACAGCCTAGGTATGGTGCCAAAACTAAATGAATATGGCACTTTTTTCTCAGGTTTCAGTAAGAACTAAGGTGTTGATCATGGGGACCAAAGGCAGACTGGATAATAGAAATTACCATTTTGAGTTTAGTGCACTCAAGTCAGAGGGCAAGAAAACTGATGATTTCCATCCCAGAATTCTGAAACAGATGGCACAAGGCTGATGATAGGCATTTTTAATTAATCTATCAAGGCAAAAATATTACCATGGGACTGGAGAATAGAAAACAAAGTACATATATGGAAGAGAGAAAAAATGGATTTGGGAAACTAGACCTGTATGCAGGGCTTCAGAACAAAATAGGGAGGAAAATAATTAAACACACTGTTGGCAAGTGGAAAATGAAGTAACATACAACATAGGTTTACCAAAGGCAAGCTCACTTGATATCTATTTTTGATGTGATGATCACTTTCTTAGATAAGGGCAGATGCAGTAGCACGCTTTGGTGTGGATTTCAGTAAAGCATTTGATGTGACACTGGGAAGATGGAGCACAGCAAATTTATGACATAGATTATTATATTGTGTGGTTGCGTAGAATTGTAGGGGACTGGATTCAGTGACCCAGGAGGTTCCTTCCAGCCCTTTATCCCTATGAAAATCAGTCCTGAGGCTTAGCATTAGTGCAGGTCATAGAAAGACTTCAGTGGTTTCAGATAAATAGCCAGGGGTATGAATGCTCTGCCCCCCCTCCCACAAAGCTCCTTCCTAGCTTCCTAAAAAGACTCTCTTGCCCTCTATGCAAGTTCTTTAGAGCCCTCCCTAAAAATTATTTCTAAAGTGTGAGGATTTTTATTTGTCCACTTCTCTTCATCACACATGCAAACAGTATTGCTATCTTGTGTCTTATTTTTATGAAATCTTGTTGTGTCTTATAATGAACGTGCTTGGGGACTCGCAGGAGAAGCCATAATTTTCAGCTGTAAGAATCTGGGCAGAATGCCAAAGTCGTATTTACATGCAGATTTCAAAATGATCCATTTTGCTTTTGGGGCAAGGAGGGGGGGGTGAGGAGGGGAGAGGCCATTTTCTTTTGTTCCCCAGCAATAATTCGGACCTGAGTTTTCTCTTGCGGGGGAGAAGGATTCCACAGTCCCACGACTTATCTTCTACTCCAAACACCATTAGTGTCAGTGCTAGAGTCATCTTGAATGCATGCCTAAGTGTTACCATGCCAAAAAAACTCTCTTTTTCCTGTGTTCACTTTTTCCTCATCCTTCTCAAGGCATAATACTGTTTCCCTGATTGAACACTGGTAATTGTCTCACTGTAACACGGACACTTGGGAATGTCCATGACCATTACTGATATGTCACTGAAGGAATAAGTACTCCTGTGGTAGAGGTAGTCTCCACCAACCAACGTGATAATTGACATTTTCTATATGTAACCTCCGCCGGCACACTAGGCCGGGCGATGTGCCGGATTCTGGATCCTCAGGGTGCCAGTAACCCTGGGACCCCCCCCTCAGGTAGGTCTGCTAACTCAGGTGTCCCTCACCCTCAGTGCCCAAGAAATTCACTGTAAGCCCCACTGAGAAAAAGTGGGGGTTTCTTTATTCACGTTCTTTCTTTAAACACCTAATTGTATAAAACAGAGAAAGTTATGGAAGCCTTACTAATGCTGTTACAGAAAGGACTTCATTTTTCCTTTTTTTTTTTTTTGGAAAGATGGGGTTTATGGAATATTAGATTTCAGTTGTTCTTAATATTCTTCTCAACTGCCCTTATAGCCAGGAAAGCAGGAATTGGCAGAAAATGAATATTTGATACTATGCCTCACCCCATGGCCCCTGAGAATTTCATGGCAACCAAAAGGATGTCCATGATCGTAATACAGGTCCTGACACCTGCGCTGAAAGATATCTTTCATTTTCCCTTTGGGTTTTAAGCCTTTTGACATCAGTGGAGCAGTTCCAATGCTGTCTGGTAGGGGGCAGTGATATGTGCTTCGAGCCAAATAATAGTAAAGAAAACATTCTGAATTTAAACTAGTTCCTCAATGTGAAGAAGTAGAAATGCTGTTCATGTATTGTAAAGTGACTTTATTTTTTCTTGAGAAGAAATCATAATAAAAAATAATAATTTATTCTTATTTTATAATAACAGTCTATAACAAAATGATAAGGAATAATTTATTATTGCTGTCAGAAATAACAATAATAATAATGTTGACAATAATTATAATAATAACAATCATCACAGTCTATTTAATTGCATGAATGAAACAAGGAAAACACTTTACCATCACAGCAGTTCTTTCTATTGACCTACTCAATGCATGGCACGTGAGGCTTTCTGGGTAAATGAGCCTAGGTAAATGGTGTTGGGAGGGGGTCGACAAAAGGAAGTGATGGTGCCTAGAAACACTTACCAAAGTCCATTGGACAGCATGTCTGGCCTATCTGTTGAAAAGGCCATAGCACAGTTTCTTGGTGTGCTGCCTGGTAGCCATGCCTGCCATTCTTTTAGGATACCGATTTTCAGCCGGGCTGAGACCCTTTTGATGTCCCTGAATGAGGAGGAAAGCGATTGCTCCCTCTCCTCCTGCCCAGTGCTGGGTGTCCCAGCATGCTGTGGACAAGCGGCACCTTCAGCTGCTCCCCACCCCAGCAGCGCTTGCACTTCCAGGAGCACAATCTGTTGTATGTGCATGTGAATGGGAGGGCATGGGGCCACACTCATCAGTTCATCCCCTGCTGCTCACATGCTCTTGGGGCCAGCGGTCCTGAGCGGACCTGGCATCAGCATGTCAGTCGCTAGAGGACCAGCTGCATTGATGGGGGTCACACTTGCCCCTTCAGTTATACACCTAAGGCGGGGAGGGTCAGACTGTAGAAAAAGCAGGGCCGATGGGGTGAGACCCTGCTTCTGTCACCCTCGCATGGCACCAGCTGAATTTTAGCTGGTTGTTTCTCAGCAGGGTGCCACTAAAAAATTTATGGAGGTGGGCCGTGAAGCTGAACAGGTTGAGAACTACTATTCTAGGCTTTGAGTGCTGTATTCTCCTGAGCTCTTGGAGCTCTGACACTTGTTTTATAACTGCAGCCTGGTAAAATAGCCACTGCCGAGGATCTACAAAGGCTTTTATATAGATCACCATGGCATCATTATTGTCATTAATTTGATTGGTTCTGGAAAGAACTGTAAGAAAGTATTGGTCTACACATGGGGATGGGAGACAAAAACTAAAATCACTGGCTCAAGGTTACATGAGGCAGACTTGGTGTATGACTCAGATCCCACTGCACTTATTTTTGTGCCCCCTTGGGCTTCGTTGGTTGTCTAATAGAAAAGGGTTTTAGAAAATAAAGATTCTGCTCTTTGCAGACTTATCAGGAAACCCACTGTGATGTGCTGGCGGATTATAATTTTAGCTAGGTATTAGCAGCAGGAGCCCAGGAGCGATGAACAATTGCAAATATATTTTCATGCAAATCTATTTAATAATAAAGAACAAAAAGAGAAATATTAAAAATTCTATAGGGGGTCTATTGGAACGTTATTTTAAAGCGGTCTTTTGTTTGGTATGAAGTGAATTAAAAGCATGAAACTTAACAGCTTCCTCCTGAAACATGGGCAGAGGATATTCTGTGGCTCTCTTAGCACTGGAATTGCCCCTGGAGGGAGTTTTTGAGGGAAGGGGCAAAGATTTGGTACAGTGCAAAACACTGTGAAGAGTTCTTACTAGGACAAGTTTTAAAGGTATGAGCCAAGACACTTCCCAAATGAAGTGGCAATGCTTCATCTGCAGTGCAGATCACAATATAAGAGAGTCTACTTTGTACAATGTGGGATTGTAAATTTTGGTCTGGAATTTAAGGCACCAACAGCTGTGCTAAAATATGTTGCTGTTGGCACAATCCTTCCCAGGACATTACTAATAATTAGAGTACTGCTGCAAAACTCCAATTCATATCTGCACTGTTTACAGACCTCTGACAGTGCCATTAGTTCAGTATATAATTTAGTAGTAAGCTAATAAAGAGATGTTCACCCCATTAAACAAAACATGCTTTCTTTGCAGACAACCATAAATTAGAGCATGAATTATTGTCTGCACGTTCTGTCCTAGTCCGTTAGGAAGTTTATGAGCTTACTAACCAAATATCTGTGTGTGTTAATTTTGTGCTATCATTAAAAAAGAAAAAAATTATGAATCCAGCTTAGGAAGACTTTTCAGCTTCATGAGAGACGTGTATAAGAAAAATCCCCACACTATAAATGGGGTAACAAAAAGCATGATCCCATGTACTACTTAGACACACTTTCTACGGTTCTAAAAATTGATTTCTTCAAATGAGCACACAACTGCATTCACTGGGACTTAAATTGTTCGAATGATCGCCTTGTCCTCCCGCTCATCCAGGTGAAGTGCTATTGATGAGCAGTTCTCCTTCCTGCTGCTCTGACCGCATCATTCGTCTCTCACATGATCTCTCCATATGCTTCTTCTCTCCATGTCGAATTTGAGCTCCTTACCCAGGCTAGACGTTATTTAGGTAAGCTAGATGTTTTCAGTCAGAAGGGCCTAGCAAGGTTCATCCGAGTACTCAAGGCATTGGTTGAAGTGTGTAAGTGCAGAGTTGTTGGTTTATAATCTTTGAGGACTGTGTAGGTCAGGTGAGGTCCCAGAAGAGTGAAAAATTGCAAACATAGTGTCTGTATTTTAAAAATTGGAAAGAAAAAGATCCAGGGAAATGAAAGGCTATCCAGTCTACCTTTGATACTCATACAGATAATGAAACATATTGTCAAACAATTGGTTTGTAGGCACCTTTAAGATACCAGAGAGAGGTGTTCACCTATGGTCTGCTCTGGGTCTGACCCTGTTCAATATTTTCATGAATGCCTTGGAGAATGGCATTGCATATGCACTTATTAAATTTGTAGGTGACACAAAGTTGGATGGGGTTGAGGCATGCTAGAGAACAGGATTAGGATTTAAACTGACGGATACATTAGAAAAGTAGGCTGAAATAAATAGGGTGATAATTAATAAGGGCGCATATACAGTATTGCACTTGGGAAGGTACAGCAGACTGAATAAATACTAAATGTGGAAAGACACAAACATGGATCACATGCTGTATTGTTGCAAAAAAGGCCTAATTACATACTGGGATGTTTTAATAGGAGTATCCATACAAGTCAAGGAAAGCAATTCCTCTGCTCTGTTCAGCACTAATGAGGCCTGTCCAGTTTTAGGCACAGCGTAACCCACTGACAGACATGAAAAACAAAACAGAACAGTGCTTCGCCGGAAGAGACATGTCAGCTTGACTCCGCTCACCCAACGTCTGTATAGATTGTGTGCTTCAATGTGGCTTTTTGGTGCTTTTATCTAATAGCAGATTAGATGTAATAGCTAGGAAATCACCAGGTCTCTACAGAGTCTAGCAAGAGTCAGGAAAACATTGCACAGCTGATTCAATCAGCTCTTAGATAAAAGCGCCAAAGAGCCCTGCTGAAGTGTGCAGTCTATACAGATGTTGGGCGAGCCGGGTCAAACTGATGCTATGCCTCTCTGGGCATGTGCTGTGCTCCATGCAGGGGACGCACCAACCTGAAAGGAAAGTGCTGTCTTGTTTTGTTCTTTTTTTCCCCTGTTTGCAAGCAGCCAACATTTCAAGAAAGTCTAGAGAAGAGCAAAAAAATTCTTAAAGGTCTAGAAAATGTGACGTACCACGAAACCCTGGAAAAATTGGGATAATTCTCCCTAGAGAAGAGTGAGGCTCAGATTGTTAAGTCTTAAATACAAGAAGAGGAAGACAGTGAATTTGTATTTGGTGTCCAGAGGAGTCAGGATAAAGTAGTAAGGCTTAATTTGCATCAGGGGAGACTAAGGTTGACTATTGGGAAGACATTTTGGAAATGCTGAGGATGATTAACCCCTGGAACGTGTTCCCTACAGACATTGTAGAAACTGTTTCTGTAAGGTTTTTTAGAAAAGCATCTATCAGGAGTGTTAGACAGAGATGTTCCTTGAGGAGGAGGTTGGATTAGGTAGCCTCCTGAAGTCCCTCCCAGTTTATTTCACTGACTATTTTAGCAGGTTGTCAAAAGTTTTCGGAGCAACAACAGTGTGAGATGAGAAATAGTGATTTTTTTTTAAACAGTTTACTTCTCACCTAAACATGAACAGATTTTAATGGGATAAATAAAAGTCAATTCTCTAGCCTGTGAGCTTTCTCCTGTACTGAATTTCAAAAGCCTGTTGGCAGCTAGAGCTTGTCAAAAAAGGTCACAGGGATTTTTATAATGGGAAAGTGTTGGGCAGCTGAAACAGAAAGATCAGTGTTTCTTCACCCCATAGCTTCATTACTTCTTCCCTACTGACTTCAACCATTGCTTCTGCGCAGTGGTTGAGCACATCAGCATTACTCAAAGCCGGAGACCACTGCAGGTACATTATGACCTATCGGCTTCATTATTTAATCCAACAGGACTGAAGTGATTAATAAATCTATCTCACCAATTCTATCATATGCATTTAATACCCATCTCCCTAGAAATTATAATAATAGCCTGAAAATGCTGCAACCAGCAGAACAGCGCTATGAGGCCAAACCCAAGTGACTGTTTCATCAGCACCTCTGAACTGCAATTGCAATTACAATAATCACTTATGTGGGCCAAGAAAGCTTCTATGATTATATAGCTGGGAAATCACCAGGTCTCTACAGAGTCTAGCATTAATCAGGAAAACATTACACAGCTGGCTCCATATAAGATGGCCATAACTTTGTAAGGGGCTTGCAAACTCTGATAGTACATCTGCACTGCATTTAGGGGGGAGTTCTCAGTTTATACTGCCCACATGATGCAGATCCAGATGTCCACTCCTGAATATCCCAAGTGGCTCCTCTTAAACACTGGATATGGGTATCCCCGCCCTGGGAACACAGGACTTGGACCCTAAGTGCCTTTCCATTCCTTCCACTTTCCTGTAAGTCTGAGGATAATGGTTTGAATAAAATAGGACTTGACTTCAGCCCCTGTTAAACAGTTGAAACCCAAACCCTAAGCCCTTTCTAATGGAAGAAATAAAGCTTTAATGTTTAAAATGTTTATATTTTTGGTTACCTCCTCGCTTCCTATATCTGACAGGGGCAGGGAGTGCCACAGCACTGAAAGATAGGCAGGCTCCGGGTTATTTTTTACCCTACTGGGAATCTGAGCTGTAGTTTCAAATTTGGGACTTTACCCAGAACAAACAGGACCACCTTTCCTGCGGCTTCTCTAGCCCTAGACTCCCTTCCTTCACTTTCTGTTCTGAGCTTTGCATTGTAGGTGTTTCTGGGGGCGAGCTGTGAAATTTCCTGGCACATGGCATGCAGGTCTTGACAAAAAATTCATGTTGTGCACACATTTCCTTTTGTTCTGACTTGCCGCTGCATGCTATTCTGAGTCACGTCATGGCCAAAAAGCAGAGTAATTCACTTTGCTAATTTGCACGCTGTGTAAGAAGTGGCAAGTCCCACTGCCTAGCTAAGTATTTAAACTGTTGTTGGCGCTGACATGACGATGGTGATGGTTGTTCAAGGTGACATCAAGTAAGAAGCTGGAGCTGTGTCTTTTGTGATACGGATTACTTTGGAAAAGCTTGCCTTGATCAGTCCAGCACTGAAGGGATTGTTTTCTACTTGTTAGTGTAGGAGTCAGAGAGTCAGAGCTCCTTGGCTGTTTTTCTCTCAGCTTGTGACACTTGATATTTGGCAATGCTTTTGCTCCTTTGTGCTCGTGTTTCTCCACTTGTAAAATGGGTACAGCGATCATTATCTTTGCCTCACAGAGTTGTTGTGCATCTTAACGTGTTCATGTTTGCCAAGCACTTCAAGGGCCCCAGATGAAAAGCGCTTGTAAAAATAGACTCTGGAAGAGCCTTCTGGGTTATCTGTTGCAACTGGTTTTCCTGCACCAACATGACTGTGCTTCAGATAGTGTTAGTTTCGGTTGGGAGGATTTAACTAAAGGTGAAGAACAGCTAAAGAGCTCGGGTTACATCTGGCAGCTGGAACATTTGGATTCAGAGGCGAGTTTCCCAGTCCTCTCTCTGTGGACCAAGAGGGACTGGGCCAAGGTGTCAGACCCTGTGGCTTGGCCCCTTGTGCATAGGGAGAAACAGCAGCAGCCACCAGGAGCCTGAAAGAGGTGCACTTTGAAATCCCCACATCCTTGGAGCTCCTTGCTCACAAATCAGCCAGGAGCAGCTCCAGCTGAATGGTCAGAAGGTAAGGCAGAGATTTTTAGCTCTCCCTGTCCTGTGCCCTCCCAGAGATGCTTTCTCGGGGCTTGGGTCTTCCTTCGCTATGTGGGGAGTAACGGCTGGGAGGAGCTTCCTGATCTTCTAAGGGCCCTGGTTATTCGACTCAGACTCATCGAGGTTCCCTTCCCCCCTCTACCCCGCCCTCGTTTTCCATCTCATCCTAGCCAATTGGCCCTCTTTAACACAACCGGCTCTGCTTCCTGTAGCCCATCGCTACCTAACGGCGTCGTCTTGCTTTTCTCTCTACCTCTCCTGTGCAGCGCACAGTGTCTGGCTTCAAAGACCAGTGGTGATGGGGAGCTTTTCACTTTTGTTTTTTTCTCTCCTGGCCACCAGTAGAAGCTGCCATGTTTTCTGCTTGCCAGACTTGTATCAGACCCCCCGCTGACCTCTGTCAGAGGAAGAGATTTAAAGAGTGTGGTATCTTTAGGTTGACCGAACAGGAAGAGCAGCAGAAATGAGAGTGCCTAAGACTGGTGAGAGGGGAGTCAGAGGATAGATAGTGGGACAGAGGAGGGGTTAGAAGGTGGTCAGAACTAGAGATGCCAAGCATTGGAGATGGTAGATGCGGGGGGCAGGGGGGGCAAGGTACCAACTCATTCCCCGGTAAAAGGGGGAATGCCGCCCCTGAAATGATCGCAAAAGATGCAAATTAAAGAGAGTCTCTATTTTCCAGTGACAAATTAGCACATGGCCTCACACAAAATTAGATCTTGAGGGAGATTTTTTTGGTGCTACAAGGAGGTATTCCTCAATCACACCATTGCCCAACCTTACTTTCTTGGCCCATGACGGTTCTCATCTTCCAGGCAGCCCTTTTTCCCTGCCACCTCCACCCATCTATCTTTTTGTCCATTGTCCCTCTTTAGTCAAATTGTCTCTGTCTCTCCCATTGTACATCTTCATTGCCATACTACAAGTATGAACAGACATACTGCTGTACCTTTTAAGGGGGGGAGACTTGCTGCTCATCTGCTGCTGTCATCTCCTTGCTTCTAACTCACCGTAATTTAAGCTAAACAGCAGTCATTTCTCACTGCTTCAATTGGTCTACTGCAGGTTAAAAGCAGGCTAATGGAACGGGCGCACTGGATTCACCCACATCATCATAAGGGTCCCCCACCTGCCAAAGAGCTGTAAATGTTCCATCTGTTCACATCCTAACAGTTTCATAATATAAAATAAACAGTTGAATTAATTGGATAGACTTGGCTACTATGCCTTCCTAACTTGTCTTTGGTCTGTGTTTCGGTTTTCTGGCTCTTCAGGACAGGGATTGTGTTTGGAATATAACTTAGAGCAGGGCTGTCCATCTTCTAAGCAGGTGGGGGCCAAACACCAGTGGGGGCTGCACACCCATGGACCACATCAGGGTAAGCCACAAGCTTTCCCAGGCAGCAGGCCATATGAACATCCTTGCTGTATCACATAGGTGCTCCTCCGCACTGCTACATTTTGTGCCCCCTATCCCTGCAACTGCTGCACTGTGCACCTGCAGGGCTCTAGGTTCACCTTCATCTATCTTGGGCGTGCTGCTCTGTACCGCCTCACCCTGGGACAGGAGCAGACAACCGAAGTCAGAAGAGGAAGGAGGAGGCCACAGACTCTAGCTACTGCTGCAGCCAGAGTGATGGTGGGAAAGTTGCCTGGGCAGGAGCCCAGGAGCCACAACTTAACCCAATTGCACAGTTGGCTAAGTTTCTTGATTTACAGCTAAGTATTTAGGACAGAGCCGGGCAAATAATTTATTTTCCACTTCAGCAGCTGAACCTCTCACTGAAAAAAATGCAGTTCAAATCCCAACAAACATATATATTATTAGGCTATGTTAATACATAAAATA
>NW_017728906.1:192227403-192242257 GCF_001723895.1 Crocodylus porosus
CCAGCAGCAGCTGCCGCTCTCTCTTTTTTTTTCCTATCACTTTCTCTTCCCAAGAAAATGCCCTGTAACCTCTACCATCAGATATTCTGGACTGGGGTGAGCTCTGTGTCTCCTTTTGATGCTTGCCCACTTTGGATAATTCAACACTCCCTCTCATAAAGCATCATAAGTACTAATGCTAACTAATTAAAATTATATGAGAACTTGAAAACAACAAAAATATTCAAAGCCTTTTAACTTTTGATATGTCTTAATACACCTTAATATGTGTGTTTCCTCATGGTTATTTAAAGTATGCTTATTCTGAATACCGGGGGCTTAGTCAAGAAACAACCCAGAGCTTAAAATGGTAATAAAGTACATATAATCTTAAGATTTTTCTCCTCTGCATCCCCTGATTGTTGGCCAAAAATGCTTACAATAGAATAGAGTAGAATAGAAAGCCTTTTACCATACTTCACCCCAAACCTTGCAACAAAAAGTATTTAGCTTCTAATGGATAAGGAAAAGTTTGCTCTAAGGTCCCCTCAGAGACCAATTCAGCTGATATCAGTTGACAGCATGTCACACAAGTAGATTAGCAGTTTCTCAGATAGCCAAAACTGATATCATTCAGTGATTCCTAGAGCTCCTTTCCTAACTCACATGCATGTTAAGAGTAAGAAATCTTTAACTAACCCATCAGCGGTCATTGTCTACACAAGATGCTATGTCATCATAATGATGAGCTAGGGCAATGTAGCTCATTGCTATAGTGACGTCCAGTTGGAGGGCAGGAACCATGATGCTGAGGCTACTGTGCAGTAGCAACGAGCTAGTATAGTAGGATTAGAAATAACCCATGCACCGCTGGGACTGCTCAGTAGATGCACCCAGTATGACTTCATGGTGGTTCATGCTAAGACATAGCCATAATAGCCATAACATGACCCACCCAACTACCAGTCACTGTGTGAATAGAGTTTAATTAAATCTAATAAGAGGCTGTTCTAGTTTTCTACCAACTACCTTGAAGAGAAGATGAATAGGGATGATATGTAATATTTCAAGGTATTCATAGTTTTAAAACAGTTGCAATACAAAGAGTGAACTGTGCTGCCAGATCTTTAGTGATGGCCTGTCTACCATCAGTTGGGGCCTGCCCAAACAGCCATTCCTAACTATACCATTGCCTCATGCCTAGGCAATAGGCCTCATGTAAGTTTCAAATCAACCCTAGCAAAAGAAAAGCCCAGGAACTCTAAATGCAAACACAGTTCTGTTCCAGAAAAGTTTTGGTTGTAACACACAGGCAGAAACTCAGGTGAGAACATCTTTGCTAGGGGTAAATTCTGCCCTTTGCCAAATAATGCAAATGCCAAATCAAAGTGCATTTCAGCATTCATTGCCTATGAGAGAGAGGATGTACAGTTTGAGGGATCTACTGATAGGGTCTGAGTCTCTGGCCTCAAGTTGTTGAAAATTAGAAGTTTGTTGAAACCAGCAATCCAGGCAGGATTGAGGAGCAGGAGAATCAAGTCCATAGGTCTGTCTGAGAGGAGTATGAACATAGGTCAAAACACATAGTCAGTCTCTAGTCAGTAGCTAGCCCAGCATAGGAAGGTACCTTTGTTGCTGTTGCTGTGGCCATAGCACCCCAAATGCTCTAAGTCAGGGCACAAAGAATTCTGAATAAACACAGACCTTCCAAATCTCATCTCTGAGGTTCTGCTTTGAGATGAGAAAATGCTGACAGATTAGACAGAAACATAGACTAAGTTCTACATTATATGTAGAACATTTTTATGGCTTGTCCAAATTTGGTGAACATGTAGCACCCTTCCTATTTATGCGGCGATTAGCATGTTAATTGCAGCACATATATAACACGTAGAGTGGGCCTGAGTGACATGTCTGGGCCCCTCACTTCAGTGTGTCACAGCCAGGTGGTATTTGTAACTCCAACCTTTGTTTAAATAATAAGAATATCTTTCCCTCTTGAACTGAAACTAGTGATATATAAAGATGCAAAGTACAGTTCATAAAGTTCAGGCTATGCACATAGCAGCATTTTAATAGATACAGTCTGTTGGCTTTGGATTTAGGATCCAGATACCTTGTTCCCAGGAGGGATCCACCCTCAGACTGACCATGACCTTTCCATTCAATAATAGGCAAATATATTGATACACAGTGATAACAGAAAAGAAGCAATGCAAACAATCGAACAATTCTATATATCTACCAAAGCCTAGGGCTGTCATCAGAGTCAAAGTACATCTGGCCAGCACGCAGTCTTCATTCTGAGGCTCTTTCTCTTAGGTGTCAGATGTCAGCTGTCTGGAGGTGGGATGCCGAGGCCTCCCCGCCCCCCCCACAGTGGGGTGTATGAGATGAGCTGGTGGGATTGGGGACCCTTTCTGGGGGATAGGGATGGGGGCAGATGGGATTGGGGACCCTTCTTAGGGAGAAGGATGGAAAGGAATAGAAGGAGGGACCCTCTGTTATTTTTATATTTCTACTTTTGTTTTCTCCTTCCTTCTTAATGACTCCTGATGACTCTTCATCCATGGCTCTCTTGGGTTGGTTTTCTTTCTGTGGTCACATGTCCATGTAGCCTGTCAGGCCTTCTCCTAATTTGGTCTGTTCCCCCAAAACCAGGCCTCAGGCTCCCCTGCTCTGAGGTCTTGTTAGCTGGCACCACTTACGTTATGGGCAGTATGGTACTGGTTCCCAGAATCTGTCCTTGTTGTGTTAGACAACCTGTCTGCCTGGAAGACTGTGATCTTGTGTTATGGCATGCTCAATTCTTAGGCTGTGTCCATCTGTTGGCCTTGTTGTCCATCTGTCCATCTGTTGGCCCTGCTTCCAGGGCTGGGAGTGCCCTGGAAGCAGACAGGCTGTCTAAGGCAACAAGGGTATGTCTAACACAGGCTGTCTAACACAACTCTGGGTGTTAGAACCAAGCTCTTAGAAATTAATTAACCTCTGCTGCCCATCTTGGCCCCTTTTAATGCATATATCTATACCTATAAGCCAGTTCCCAAAAAACAAACCTTTCCATGTCATTTTTAAGCCAACACAGTCTTGTACTGGCTTTTTGGTTTGAGAATTAGACAATCTTCCAGGCCTGGCAAGGTGTTTTTTGTTATGACATGAAATCATTGACGTGTTCCAGATTATCGTGCATATTACATAAGAATTTACACAAAATCGTGCTTCCCTGAACACCAAAGAAACAGAAACAGTTTCTTTGAATTGAAATCCACAAACACACTGCCTAGCAAGCTCTGTGCCCATGGTGCCCTGTGTCTCTGGTACCTCTCACAGTTCCCATTTGTTGTCTTGGCTTTCTACTTCTGATGGTCATAACCTGTTGGCAATAAGTGTTTCAGGCCTTGTCTTTTCAACTAGGGAAACGCCTTGGGCTATGCAATTTAGCTTTTAACTTCATTTTTCTTTCAGTACTTTAAAGGGCTTGATTGCTGAGGGCCTTGTCACATGGGATACTTGGCACGTGTTTTATCTGAGAAGTAGTAAGCATTACTGTACCAGATTAAGAATTAGAAAGTATTCTGAATAGCCGCATATAAATGCTTATAATGATCTCAGGTTGCTCTGGACAGGGATGGAGTTGTCTGTGCCCCCTTCCCCATCTACTGTTGGGTGCTGCAGCTTGCATGTTTCCCTGTGAGGATGTGCAACCCCTATGCCTGCAGCCCACACCCTCCCCACTGCCTGCCCAGTGCTGCCTAGCCTGGGAGCCCCTGCCCCTGGTACTAGGGGAAGAGGAAGAGGATCTCTGCCATTGTCAGTGTGTTAAGGGAGGCACAGGGAGCCAGTTCAAAACTTTAGTGCAGTTTTGGGGCTGGGACTCAGAATCACTTGATTGCAGCATGCTGGAGCTGGTTCAAGACTCTGGTGCAGTATGGGGGCTGGGACTAATAATCAGCTGGTTGTCCATCCCAGCCTTGGCACTGTATTTGAGCCAGTTCAAGACTCCACAGTGGTACCAGGGCTGGGACTGACAGTGAGCTGTGCTCACATTATCACCGTGGAGTAGTCTGATGATAGCTGAACACGTGTTCGTTAATACGATCTGGAGATACTTTCCCTACAAAAAGTCCTAACTTTGCTACAGTATGATTGCATTTAGCATGTGTTGTACTGCTTGAATGCACAGACATTTGCATTTTGAGTGCAATTAACTTGTCCTAAGCGTAACGTGCAGCATAGCCCTGAGGGTTGTCTAAACTGCAGGCACAGCGACTGCCATGTCACATAGCTATACCCACGCTATCATTACTTTAGCCAGCTTGGGGATGGTAGCAGGCCAGCTACTGCATCTTGGTTGGGACCTAATTTAGGTAGTTTAAAGGCATCTACAGTCTTCCATCTCCTTGTAGGGTAGACACATGACTTTTTCAGCTGATCCTGACAACTAGCACGGGGTACGCTTTGCATTTTTTATGAAGTGATTGCCTCTGGATTCAAGGCTTACCTGATGGCACCTTTCAGCATATGACACCTCTTCAGACAAGTGGTACACAAACACAGCCAGATAGGAAATTCTGCAGACACACATACAAAGGTGAAACCTTTGTGATGAACTTATAATGTTTTGTGTTACATCATTGGTGCTGAATGACTGAGGTTAATTGAAGAGTCACTGTAGCAATACCCCCAAAAGCTCTCATTGTTATTTTTAAAATTGAAATAAATTGCTCTCTGGCTGAGGTTTTACCTGTCCACTCTGTGCCTGGAGTGAATTCTTGTAATTGCGTTGAAGACATCCTAAAGGAAAATTGGGACAAATCCTATACTGAATGTGTGTGAACAGGAATACGTTACAATGCCTGCATGAAAACTTTGTCAAGGTCTGGGGGCTGCAGTGGTTTTTCCATTGCTAAATATGTAGTGTATTAGTTTCCATCTTCCAAGTCAAAAATAGAAAATTAAAGTCACAAATGCAATATGTAGCTGATGAAGATGATCTGTATGGTGTGTGTGTGTGTGTGGGCAGGGGGGTGGAGGGGACACCTACTTACAATAAGGAGCTGCTTATGGTATTATTGTTGATGATGTTATTACCATCAAATGGTTTGTATCGTGAATTCCATGGTTCTTATAAAGAATTTTTAATAGAATGGCACTTCATTATATTAGCTTTTGACAGCTGTATTATAAAAAGAATCAATAAGCAAATACCACAATAGCAACAGGCAATACATTTGTAATTTCCTGTGCAAGCTACATAAATCTTAGCTCCTAGCAAGCTTTAATTGTAATAAGATATGCGCAAACATTTTGGGTCCATGCGGGTAAATTCATAATGTCCGAGCTCCATCAAACTGTCTATAATGCAGCAGTCTCCCAAAAGAACTTTGATGTATTCCTCAAGGGATTTGGGTAATTTGAGGCTACCTACGTGCTAGAATGAAAACATCACTTTAAATCTACTTTTAAAGGCTTAGTCTATGTTTTTTTTTTGCTTGTAAGTCAAGTTAATGGTAAAAGCAACACTTTTTAAATGAGGATTGAACTCTGAAGCCTCAGCTGTATATTGTAGTAAGTGGTTCTGTGGTCGCTTATGGGTGTCCAGTGAAACCTTTCTCTACATCCACAACTGAGCTCATTTAGCAGCTGTCTTTTGGTGAAATGGGCTCCTTCTGAAGGTGTCCTGGTGGTGCCGGTGGTAGGAATGAGAACAGTGCATGGGACACTGCAGCGATATGGAAGGAGGCTGAATTATTATATAGCTGGCTCTTCTGTTTCTCTTTCCTTCTGGGATATTCTCCGGAAGAAGACAGGGCTGTTCTCCATAGGCAGCCAGTCAATAAAAGGCCCACACTACATTTGAGTGCCAGGGCCACAACACAGATCCAGAGCAAGGTGCAGAAAATTAGAGGGATTTAATTTTTTTTCCATCCAAGCCAATATCAGGTCTCTCTCCTTAGCTCTATGTTTGAGGGACTCTAAATGTGAAAAGATGACAAAGATTTGTCTTCCCTCCTTTTCATCCCTCCAGCAAACTCTGTAGAGTCATCTGAGGATATGGGTGGCAAGAAAAGTTTTTGGCTTCCTGGCATGCCTTGAATGTCAGGAGGTTTCAACAAGTAGAAATACACCTTTGACAATGGAAAAAGCAATCGGGACTCATGGTAGAGGTGACATCTTTTATTAGATCAACTAGAAAAAATCTAGTTGGTCTAATAAAGAGATACCATCTTGACCACGTGTCCTGATTGCCTTTGCCTCTAGACCAGTACGGCTACAACCTGGATACCTGACCCATGAGACTGGGGTACTTATTGCTATTGCGGTAGGTATTACCTGAAGGCTTTCCATTAGGATGAACTGTCATTTGGGATGGGATGGTGAAAAAACACAGCCCCACCCCTCAAAATAAACCTGAGAAAATAAGGGAGGGAAAGAAGGGAAGTATTTCTATGACCCATTTTAGAGATGGAAAACTGTGATAGCAAGAGGTGAAGCAGCTGACTCAAGGACACACAGGAAATCAGTAGAAGACCTGGGAATTGATTATCTGTTTGGCATCTGATAACAAATTCATATTTTTTTTCTAAGTATTATGTTGCATTAAGTTAATCCTATCAGTAAAAGTATTCAGAGAATAAGGGACGACTTCAACATTTTTCCCACAAATACAATACTGTGTTCATAATCTTTAGGATTCAGTTGTCTGTAGAGAACACGCTGCTTTTGTTTTTATAGATGGTGGAAGCCTGAATTAAATATGCTACTTCACATACTGGCTTCTCATTAGGTATGGCTGGTGTCAGCTGGGTTTCTGCTGTTTCTCATATTCTAGCAGCAACTGTACATTTATTTTAAATAACTCAGGCCTTTGATTTATAAGCTTTTCACAGAATTTCAGGAAAGTGGTGTCATGATGTTGAATCATTTTGTCCATGGTAGTAACTGCATGGTCTTTAGCACATTCTTTCCATAATCTGTTCCATAATATGTCTTGGACCTTAATCATACAATATACAGGCACTGGGGTAATATTTGGCTGACAGATCCACCCAACTTGTTGTATATGTTCTTGACTCTTCTCCTTCAACTGGCAGACATAATAAAATACTGAAAATGAGTCCCAGAACTCCCCAGCTTGGGACTCCTAATTTGTGCCAAGACTTTTATAAATTACTCTGGCAATGCAGAATGGTCTTAGACCAGACTGAGTTCAGTTAAAGTCAGCACAGTGGAAAGAGGCCTTTGTATAAATAGGAGTTGCTTCTGTGCATTGGAAGATGTGTCTCACAAAAATAGATTATTTAGATGATTCACATGGAGGGGGGAGGGGTATTTATTTATACCTGTGAAGAAATTTTAGCTAAAATATGATCGGTGTGTGTTTATTCTTACCTCTACATTTCTTAAATGGGTTTATAGGGGTGGTGTTTGCTCTTGTAGAGTTGGAAAGTCAGAGACATATGTTGAGAAATACAACGGAGATCACATCCCTTATTCCACATTCTTACTTGAGATCAGAACATTTTTTATTGCTCTTTGCAGAAGAGAATGTAGTAATTGCATATTGAAGCCAGGAATTGCATTTTCCCTAATATAAATGCACCAGAATAGCAAAGGCCATAGGGCTCCTGGATTTGAATGAGAAAGATCTAATGTTCTCTCCTGTGACTTGGATTGATTCACCCTTCCCCCCCCAAGCTAAGTACTGTACCTGTTTTAATAGGCTGTTGTGTTCTTTAAGAAAAAAAAAATTAAATCATCATCAGTCCCATTGATTTGTCTCTTGTGCTACTGCTTAAATTATTTGCTCTGGTGAACATTAAAAGAATGAAATTACATGTTTAGAGGGCTAATCACAGTACAAAATGTACAATAGAAAAAAATAACTTATTGAAGGCTGCTTTTTTTTTAGTGCTATCCAGTATTACTTATGTTGTCTGTCTCATAGCTAGTGATTTACTCACCATTTGCCTCTTAGATAACAGTCATTTTTTATTGACTTTAAAGCTTTGACCAAAGAATAAATGAAATCTGTATCAATTCCAGGTTTCCGCAGAAGACAGCTGAAAACCAGGCCTCCTCCAAAATAGTCTCCATTAGTCCTGGCTGTTCTGCAGTCAGAAGCACACTAATTTTATTTGGCAATAGCAGAGCTGGCCAGTTCAGAAGCTGCAGATCAGTCTGGGTGCAACATGCTGACTCTAATATCTGCGATGTGCTGGGACGCTACAGCCCTTTGTTGTTTCTGAGCCCAGGAAAGAGAGGTTCAACTGAGGTCTGGCCCAAAGCATTCATTGACCCAATGAAAGCGCTCTCAGTGCTAGCTTCGTGGTTCCCTACACTGGTTTGGTGTCCCCTCTTTCCCAATTTTGCAAACAAGTAGGTCTGAAATGACCCAGAGAGGAGGTGCCACCCTAGGTGTCAATCCAGACCAAAGCTCAATTTCTTTTCAAGCAAGAACCACCGATAATTTGGAGTTACTGTGATCAGTGTTGTCTATATTAGGTATGGGGTGGACAGACGACTGAGAGCTAGCTCTGATACTGGAAACAGTCTAGCTGTGTGGACAACTGCTTCTCAGCAAGGCAAAGTACCCCATGTAGAGCTCTGTGCTTTTGCAACAAAACTGCTTCTGATACTAGAAACAGATGCTGTGCTAAATCCTTCTGCTACATTTCTTATATCTATGCTGCTTCCTCCATATTGTTCAGATATATGCTTAGATATATACTGAGTGATCACCACCATTCCCAGTGTCTACTTCCGCATTATTCATCCAAGTTGGTTCAAATCCAGGATCCCTATGGCCTTCGCTATTCTGATACATTTATGTTAGGGCAAATGTAATTCCTGGCTTCAATAGGCAATTGCTACACTCTCTCCTGCAATGAGCAATAAAAAGTACTCTGATCTCAAGTAAGAATGTAGAGTAAGGGATGCGATCTCCATTGTATTTCTCAACATATATCTCTGACCTTCCAACTCTACAAGAGCAGACATCAAACCTATAAACCCAATTAAGAAATGTAGAGGTAAAAATAAATAAACAGCGATCATATATTTTAGCTAAAATTTCTGCATAGGTATAAGTAAATACCCCCCAACTGAATTATCTAAATACTGTAATCTGTTTTTGTGAGACACATCTTCCAATACAATTGTCAAGTGATTAGGAAGCTTTTCAAGGATGTCTGTACTGTTCTTCACATCTGTAGCAGGAGGGCTTAGGAAGTTACTAGAAAGAACCTCAAGAGTAGAGAAACAATGGGAAACTTTAAGGATAATCCCTTTCCTTACGCTAATGAAATTCCTTCTTAAGAAATTACTTCCTACATGGAAAGCTTTAACATAATCCCATATGTTGCCTCTGAAGGATGGATCTTTCCCGTTTTCCTGACATCATTGTGGTTAGCCTTAACATGATTACCAACCTTGGTTTTTAACTCATTTACTGACCAGAGTCTTTCATAGCTCAACTTAAGGGTGTCAAACTCCCCTTGTGCCCTGGGCTAGATCCATCCCAGAGCATGAGGAACCTGTGGTGATGCTGGGGGCAGCAGTGGCTCCAACCCAGAACTTGTGGCAGTGGTGGCAACTCTGGCTCTGAGCCATGTGGCAGTGGCTCTAGCTTCTGCTGCAAGCCTTGTGCTGGAGCTGGAGCTGTCATCACCTCATGCTCCAACTCCAGCTCCAGCACTGGGCACAGTGGCAGCTGGTGTCCAGGGAGGCAGGTCCTTGGCAGCGTCGATGGGTGAAGTGCCTGAGCAGTGACTGGGGCGGTGCCAGCCTTTGCTTGTCCTCCTGCCACTGACTGCCATATCCACTGGTGTCTGAGAGCCCCAGGTTCTCAGACATGCCACCCCGCAGCCCTGGTGGTAGATCGGGGGGTGGATAGAGTAGGTCCATTGGCTGGATTTGGCCTTGGGCTATAGGTGTGACACACCTGCCTTAGCTAAAGGTACAAAAACTGGTCAAAGCATCTTCAATGTGCTAAAGTACATATTTGAACCAGAGCTCTATGGGGAGACTTGACCATTCACTCTGGTTGCTGGTGAGCAAAGTCCTGAGGCGAATTTATGATTCCATTGATTTCCACAGATTTAAGTACACACTTAAAGTTAAACACCTGTGTGAGTGTTTGGATGAAGGGGTGTGGAATTACTCATGTGCTTAAAATTAAGCAAATACTTTAACAATCTACTCAATTCTGGTCAGGGTGGAGGAGATGGGACTCTCTCTCTTTCCTTCTCTATTTCTCTCTCTCTCTCTTCCAGTTAATACTAGTACACAAAAACTATCTTGGTTTCATGATACAAACCATGATGCCTATTATGCTGTGAATTATAATTAGGGCATATTTTCAAAGACCCATCTGCCATTGTTCTGTATGAGTCCATGATGCCCGCAGCCTCCAAAAGATTTCTAATTCTGAATTGCTTTTTATGTAAATAATCTTTTTATCACTCAGAGTAAATTTTGGCAGGATCTTTGTGAAGCTGTAGCATCTGTTATGCCAAGATTACCTTTTTAGGTCCTAGAAATTAAATTTCTGCATTTTAAGAATAGTTTGGAGAACTCTTGTTGTCTAGAATTTCTTAGGACTTAATTGGTATAAAACAGTGGTACTCCGTCTTTTGACCGCACTGGCCTGATTAGTGGTATGTGGCCAGTCTGTGGGCTGGGTTGGACCCCGTACTGCCCTGCATGCTGAGATTGGGTCCTGGGGCCCTGTGTCACCTCTGCATGCCAAGACTCAGGCTCTGGGCCATGCGCTACTTCTACCCAGCTCCACACACTGGGATTGGGCTCCATGCCACCTCTGCACACCAGGATCTGTCTTTGGGGCACTGCACCACCTCTGCCTGCTCTGTATGCTAGGAATGGAGTCCCAGTGCTGCATGCTACCTCTGCTCAAATCCTCACAGTGGGATCAGGGCCCCAGCATTGCCTCTGTCCAGCCCCATGCACCATGATCGCGCTTTGTGCACCTGATCCTAGTGTGCAAGGCTGTGGCTGGCACGGCATCTCACGGAGCCTTGGGGGGCCCCACAGCCCCAGTTAACACTGCACTGGGGCTGGATTCGGTCCATGGGCTGGGGGCTGAGCATCCTTGGTATAAAAGATTATTAGCTATGGCTTAAAAAGAGCTTTCGCCTGCTATTGTGGTTCAGCGGTTGAATCCTTATCTACTAGTGGGAGACACGTTTTTTTTTTCCCCCCAGACACACATACAACTACCGCCATCAAGGCACCCAATGTCTGGATACCATTTAGCCTTTGCTTGCTTTCTAAAGGGGAGATGGGAGGTCTGGGCAGCCTCCACTCCTCCATACTCCCGCCAGGGCATACATGTTGATGGTCCTGGTGACCGCCCATACATATACCATGATCCAGAAGGATCGATGGTTGCCTACTGTTTGAGAGAGAGCTTTCCCTCTTTTGGTTTTTCGGACATTTATGAACCACTTTTATTGAGGCCCTATAAGAGATGAAAAAACCCTTTAATTTCTACAGTTACTATGGAAGCAGCACTTTAAAAGCACCAGAACGATATGGCAACAGTAACAGTATTGTTGTTCTGAAGTCTGTTTCTCATGACTTTTTGTGAAAATGCAGGATGGCTAGATTAAACAGTTTTTTCCACTTGGATGTTTTGTGTTAGGATGAACCTCTGTATATGTCTCACGCTCTCAGGACATTTGTTCTATTGATTGGAGATGTGCCTTTCTGTCTTACATTAAAGTCCACATTTCTTTCTTGGTTCAGAGTACTTACACCTCTGCTTCTATAAAATGACAAGCTATGTGCCAGTCCACGGGAAGGCTTTAGCTTTGTGTAAAACCTGTGTATAAACATCTAGTACGGGCATAAGTAATGTGAACACTTAGTAAGGCTGGGAAAATAGTTTACCGAACACTTTACAGTGACTGAGAATATAATTTTGACTTTGGATAATGAGTTTAAAATTGACCATTCTTCATTCTTTGAACATTACTCCCAAATTCAGAATGGTTGTATTTTTGCTAAGGTTGTTATCATCACTTATATTCATATTGCTGTTGCTGGGTGGAGTCTTATTGTGGTAGATATTGTACAAACATAAGCAGCATATTAAAAAAAGCCAAAACTACTTGTTTCCCAAGGAAACTCCTTGTTATGTTTAAATATACAGTCATCTAAGCCATTATCCCTGAAAATGTGAAAAAAATGATCAAAATCTAGAAATGAGGCTGTCACCCTCTATGTGATATGCCATTTCTTCAGCTTCTGCTTATTGTTATTTTATCTTTTGCTTGCATTAATTGTCAGTGCTTTAAAACACAATTAGCATTATGTTCAATTTCCATAGCCATATAATGAGTTAAGCAAATCGAGGATGGTCAGAGTTAGTTTAACTACTCCTGGGAATTTCATCCAAGCACAACTGCAAATACCTATCTCTTCACCAAAAAGAAAAAAGAATCCCTTTTTAGGGGCCTTTGTGTCCTCTGGCACTTATCTCCGAGGTGCCTATTGATTCTGATGCTTCAGCTATCAACTGAAAAATTGTATTGATTCCAAAAAAGTTCTATAAACCTTCATGAACTTGAGAAATGAGCTGGTAAAAGAAAATCTGTAGTCAGCTTGGAGCAGTTTGGAAGGGATAGAGAATCCTACAGCTCGGGGATGGTGTTGGGGTGCCTAACATTATCAGCTTCATCTGAAAAGACCGAAGATGATGCTGAACAATTCTCCCTGTATTACTTTTCAACATACAGTGTTTTTGCAGCTGGTACGTACTGGTGTTCAGTCATACTGGAATGTGAACAGATTGGTGTTCTCACTCCTGCTTTCTTTGAATGTGATGACAGCATCAATCCAAGTCTGCATGTTAAAGGACCTTTATGCTAAATTCCACAAATATGAGCTTCTTTAGGAGGCAGATTTTACACATAAATATCACCCTTGCAGTGCAAATTGTCTCCCTTTCCAAAGGGCCTTGCTGTTTGCAAGAGAAGAAAATGTGTAGCTTACTGTTTCAGGCAGGTTAAGTTCTACTACTCTGTTTACTACCTTCCTCCAGACAACGTGCTTTCTCTCTTAGCCAAAGATGGGTGCCTTTTATACAGGTGATTTACAGGATCGTAGAGCATTAGCCTTGGTGCCTTTAGCAATGTTTAAAGCAAAGATTCTCAACTGGCATGCTGTGAGACCCACCCAAGGGTGCTGCAGCGCCCAGCCCCTGTGCCAGGAGGAAAGCAATCTCTCTTCTGGCCTTACGCCACATGTCCCAGGATACCGCAGTCAAGCAACACTGACGGCAGCTCCCTGCCCCCCAGTAGCTTTCACCCAGGCCACTCTTGTCCTACCAGCAACAAACTGCTATGCATGGGCAGATGCAGGGCTGCACTTTTAAACCCAGTTCATCCCCCACTGTTCCCAAACTCCCGGGGTTAGCAGGAGGGGCTGCTCCAGTCGCTAGCATGCCAGCTGCCGGAGGAGTAGCCATGGTGGCAGGGGCTGCATTTGCCCCTTTAGGTATAGGTGAGGAGCAGGGCATGGTGATCCTGCTTCTGCCACCCTCCCCCAGCACCAGCTAAATATTAGCTCAGTGTTTCTCAGCAGTGCTGCTAAATTCCAAAAAACTTATGGAGGGGTGCCATAAGTAAAAAGTTTGAGAACCACTGTTTTAAAGCACAATACAATATGCAATATACAGGGCAGAGAATAAATTGAAACAGTTTAATTCTTAGCCCATTTTAGTGGGGAGCTTTAGGAGTCTTTTTTTATTTCTTTTTTTGCTAGTCATTTACTGAGTAGAATGATATATTTTCATTGTATATGCCAATTGTATTACAAACGTAATGATATTTAAAGTTGGGAAAGATGAAGCGGAATTCAGTAATTAGTCTCTCTAAAAAGAAAGCAATGACAAGATGCATTAATGATTCATTTAAGGGGGGGGTGTAAAAAGTAATTTAAATTAGTGCACCTGTTAATTTGGCAGCCAAACCAAACAAAACACAATTATACATTTGGAAAATTAATATTTCTGGCAATGAAGCGAAGCAGCAAATACAGCTCTTGAATAAAAACCAGAAACTGTACATGCATAGATCTCTGTCATTAGGGAACCTTTAATTTTGCATCTTGTTTCTAAGTCAGAATAACTTGCAGTTAAAAGTAACATTAAAGTTTTCCTCTCTAAGTTTTCTTTCCTCCAAAACCCTGACAGTATGGTATGATATTGTTTCCAAAGACTTTTTATAAAACCCCCAAGGAACACTAAACCATCCTTTTATTAGGGAATTAGTCCAAGTAATCCCTCTATCCTGCTTTCTGCCTGACTTCAGACTAGCATGGCTAACTACCTCTCTCTGTTTCTGGCAATCCCGTTATACTTTAGTGATGCTCCATACCGCTCAGCCCAGCATAACTTCTGAGCACATGATACAATATCCTGCTCCAGAGTTGGATGCTACAAAGGAATAAGCAGATTCCAGATTGAAACATCAAACATAAAAACATGCGCTCAACTGGAATATTTCCTGCATTCTCTATTTTGTGGTCATGTGCTGCCATTTCAGCTTTGGTTCGTGTATGCTCTGTGTCTATATACATCTTACTTTCAGTCATGCAGAACGGCAGGCAACTTACAGGCCATGTATGCTACACCAGTAGCTCTGTGCCTGCACATCATACTATCTAATTTCATCCATTGATCTGTAAGGGTCAGAAAAACTGTGAGGCTGGTATAACAAATGAAGGGTGATAACTTTAGAAGTGTGCTTGTAACCAGTAGAAGTAGTGTAGTGTAGTTCACAGCATACCTGACGGTCATGACCAGCTTATGTACCTTGTCGTGCATCCACAGATGCATCTCAAGCAGGGCCAA
>NW_017728906.1:192243569-192256206 GCF_001723895.1 Crocodylus porosus
AGTACAATGATACTATGAATAAGTTTGCAGGGCTGATGTGGCCTTTGCTGGGCAACAGGTCAATTGAACGCATTGGCCTGCACTGCTCTGTATGGACTATCCCCTGACCAGGAAGCAGCATATCGTTCGGCTCATGCAGCGCTAGAGACTGCTGAGTGGCAGTGCAAATTAGCCTGCCCCTTACAGCGTTGGGAAGATTGGTACATTGCTTCCAATTCAGGATTTAGCCCCCATAAGTGGTGTCTTTGGGGGTGCTGCTGTCTGACACGGTAAATCTGTGGTCAGACATCATCAGACTCTCCATGTCTCAGTCCCCCATCCATAACTTGGGGATAATAGTACTTCCCTGCAACAAAACTTTATCTGCATATAAAATGAACTGTTCCAAACAGGAGATTTTACCACACCTTCAACTCTCCTATGAAATACTTACTTTCATTTCTACCCAAGAGAACTTTTACAGCCTTTTCTCCTATGCCTGAAAAGGGTGCTTGTGCCCAAAAGCTTGCAATTCAAGATTTTTTTTTTGCAAAAATCTAGTTGGTTTAATAAAAGATATCACCTCTGCCATGAGTTCTGATTCCCTGCAACAGAAACATTTTCTGAGGATAAATCCATTAAAGACTTCTTGCAGATGCTGTGGTAATTGTGGCTGTATAAGACTGTAAGAGAAACCGTTTGCTCAGAATTGTACAAACTGAGCTGCAGAAACAAAGCTACCCCACAGGCCTTAAAACTGAAGCAGCCATTAGGAAAACATAAGCAAAAAGAGATCTTACTCAAAGGATTTATTTAGCAATGAACATTACTGGCTTTTAAATATCAGATTTATGTGTAACAGTAATTTTTTGACTTCAGTGATGTAAAAGTGGCAGGCATGCAAGAAGAGATGAAGTTTCAGGAGGGATTTGAATGAGGAAAGCTTATTGGCTTTTGTGTATTAGCATAAATAATGATTTCCTTTAGAATAAACATAGTGCTAATAATGCACAGTGTGACTCCATGATCATTAAAAAAGACTCTCTCTACAGAGGTTGAAGGCAGCACAGGGAACCAGAAGGGAAATTTATTATTATTTGGTTCCGCTGTGGTAAAGCCTTGGAAACCCAGTCAGTAATTCATGGGTGCAAATGATTAGGCTTGCCGATAAAACCAGGTGTGCCATTTTCAGCAGACAAAGCATGTCAATCATCTACTGTCAACCTGTGAAATTACTGAATGCATCACATTGGATCTGTGAACTGACAAGCATCCCTGGCAGGCAATGCTCATTTTATCAGAGTACCAACCAAATGAATTGTGCTTAATTTCAAAATAACAGTTGCAGCCTGCTACATCTTTGGCTCTTTTTCTTCCTTGCAGGGTCAATGATTGTATCTTGCGGGTGAATGAGTTTGATGTGTCGGAAGTCTCGCACAGCAAAGCAGTGGAGGCACTAAAAGAGGCTGGGTCCATTGTGCGATTGTATGTCCGTCGAAGAAGACCTATTCTGGAGACTGTTGTAGAGATCAAGCTGTTCAAAGGCCCTAAGGGTAAGCATGAAAAAGAGAACCTTTTTGTCTCAACATTTTGCTGCATAATTTAACTCTTTGTTATACTCTACCTGGTACCTCAACCTGAAGGGTTGCAGACTGGCTGAGCTGCTGTTGTGTGTTGACAGCAGAAGTGAAATGGTTCTGGACTGCAAGGTTTGGGGCTGTTGGTTGTAGCTGTGTTGGTGTAAGGACATATGCAGACAAGGTTCTTTGGGTAAATGTGATATCTTTTATTAGACCAACGAAATAGTTGGAAAAATTGTTCTTTGCAAGCTTTCGGGTACAAACACCCTTCTTCAGGCACAGGGAGAGCCTGTGTTTGTACCCAAAAGCTTGCAGAGAACAATTTTTCCAACTTTTTAGTTGGTGTAATAAAAGATATCACATTTACCCAAAGAACCTTGTCTGCCTTGAGACTGCAAGGACGTTAGTTCAGGATTTCATGTTTTCTCTGCAGCTGTCGTTAGCCCTGTAATAGTATGTTTAAAATTCAGGTAATTAAGGCACTCTGGTCCTTTTTAGTTGATAAAATGATGATTGCAAAAACTGTTCAGTTCTTGCAGAAGAAACACAGGGATGCAGCAGAAATGTCTGTCTGTAAAATGTCAGACACTCCTCCTTCTTCCATCCTATCTCTGCTAAAGCCTCAGCATTTACCTTTAAATTTAGGACACTGTTGGATGTGGCTGTCTTGAATTCCTCTTATTTCAAAAAGGTCATATGACCACCTCTGACTTCTCCTTCCAAAGGTTTCCGTAGGTTTCTCTCTTCTACACCTATTGTTGAAATGATAAGCAGTAGGAATGCTCAAGATAGAAGGGCTGTGCTTTATTAGGCAATATTTTTTCCCTGCATCAAAATGCCATTGACCATCTAGGTTGAAACCTTCACTGCCCACAGACATAAATCTACCATATCGTCTTTGACTGCTGAACTCTCTGGCTGCTGGAGGGAAAGACTTTCTGAATCGCAGTATTTTATGGAAAACTGAAAATAAAATTACCTGTTCCAAAGTGATTCTATGTTTATGTAAAATGTTTCTCATTACCGTTTGTCTGAAGACATGCTTTTTATTTCTTAAAAACTCTTTTAATCCCATTGCTTATTCTTACATGAAATTGCCTTTTTTAACAGTCTCTTAATTTGCATAGGTAGTAGCACCAACCGAACTTTCCTTTAAAAGAATGTATTTTGGCAACTTTGGATACTATTCTGAGATTATATTTGGTTACTGTGATTCATTGAAACTTCTTGAGACATTGTTCAATGGACTACTGAAAGACAGTGCTGCGCCCTCCAGTCTTGCATATCAGTATTTAAGAATATCATGTCTACTATTCCCAAATTTTAAATGTTCATTTGTGGGGAGAATTTTGCCCTGAGAATCCAGAATTTTGTAATAATACTAATTGGACTTTCAAATGCAAAATAACCTATTCTGGGTCTGTCTCTATGTATATTGAATTGCAACAGTTCAGGGAGCATTGTTTTAAACAATGTGGGATTAAAGAAGTGTGTAGTTTAGCCATCTTTTTGAGCACTAAGGCTAAAGTGACACATCGTTTCAGCTTTTGATGTGACACTAAGAAATGATTTATCATGATTGGCCCAGTAACTGCACTGTAGAAGTGAAAAGATATTAGCTTTTGCTAATAAATTCTTGCCAAATATTTTCATTTAGGGTGTATTGCTGGAAAATAGATATGCATTTTACTACTGGTACAGAACCAAGTAAACACACAAAAGAGAGGCATTTATGATAAACTGAAGATGTTTTACTATCTATTGCTTCAAACATTGAATTGATATTTCTACTGTTATGAATGGGTGTGTCTACACGTGCTTTTACGTGTGCATTAGCCTAATGTGCATTAAAGTGATTTACGCATCTGTCTACATGTGCATATGCTAATACATATTGACGTGGGTGGGTGGACCGACATGGGGCTCAAGTGAGTCCCAGCTCAATGGGTACACACTGCCTTGATGTCCATTAGTGGGTCTACATGTTCGTTAATATAATTTAGCAATTCGCACATAAATTTCATACCGTGAGCTAGTCTGTGTTGTCTGCTCTAGATGGCAGGGCTGGCCCCTTCCCTCTGCTTTCTAGTGGGAGTGGGGTGGGGGGACGGCCAGACACTAGCCTGGCATGGCCCCCTAAAGCTAAGAGGGCAGGGAGGGGGTTTATTCCCCCCTACCTCCCCTCTCCCCCTGGGGACCACATCTGGGGTCTGCCTGGCCAGGCAGAGCAGTCCCTGTCAGGGTAAGCCCCCCCCTTCAGTGGCAGGGGCAGGGGCGTGGCCAGAGCTGGCTGGCCATCACGGCCCCACCATCCTCCTGCCTCGCTTGCCTGAGCTGCTCCCCTGGCTGGTGTCTGGCAAGAGCTGCTTCCCCCCTCCTCCCTGAGGCACACCCTGGCTGGGGTCCCTGTAGGCCAGGGTGGGGTGTTAAACCCCTCCCCAATCTTAGTTAGCAGCCTGCCGGGGCCTGGCCCAGGGTGGCCATCAGAAGACAGTTTTCTGCTACTCTGTCCTCTGTCTTCTGTTGATATGAAACCCAACAACTTTATGCCCTCTATTTCTCTCTTGGTTAGAGGAGGTTAGATGAACACCTTGCTGGGGTCGTTTGACCCCAGTAATCTTTCCTGCCATGGCAGGGGGTCAGACTCGATGATCTACTCAGGTCCCTTCCGACCCTAGAAACTATGAAAAATAGAGGGTATAAAGGCATAAGGTTTCGTATCAATAGAGGACAGAGGACAACCAGACCGTCCTTTATGATGTCCAAACTAGCCTGGCCACACACCCCCCCACCCCCGGTCAGCTTCCCTCCAGCCTTGCAGCTGCTGCAGAAGGGAAGGGAAGGCTCCTTCTAGCGCCCCCAGCTTCTGGCCTGAGCCACTGTAGACATATGCCTGCATTTCCAGTATCAAAAGGAAATGTCTATTCACTTGCAAGTTGGTTCAATCTGTGCAGTTTAGACTAACCTGCAAAGACTGAATCAGTTCAGGCTCGGGCTTTTTGAATGTCTGTCCTTAGCCTCAGAGATCATCTAGTCCAACCCCCTGCCTGAGGCAGGATCCCTATCCAAACATCCCATACAAGCTAATCTAACCTTATACATAAGACCACCCTCAACCCTGACACAACATAGGCCTAACACCCTAACCTGCCACTAGTAAAGCAGGGAAAGCATGGCAGCCAATGCCCTGCTTCTATAAAATGTTGTCAATGTACATGTAAAATATACAATTCTGTTGTTAAGAGCTAAGTATCTATTTTTCTATTTTAGCATTTCTGAGAGTAAATAACTGGAAATTAGTTTTAAAATGTTAAAGTAGAATAACCAGCTCCTGGCAAGGACAGTGTTTTTTGCTTCCATAACTCCTGTATAGTACATGAGAAGGAAGCCAGAGGAAATGAAGGAAGCATAAATATCTGTATCTATATCTAGATATAGATATACAGATATACCCATATAATTTATATTGTTCTGTTTTAGAACACTCCTTGCATCTGGAGCTCAACAGCTAGTTTCTGACGTAAGTATGTATGTATCTGTTACTGTATTTTCTTGTATACACTACACCCTGGAATAAGATACACACCTTGTTTTTGATAGGCAGAGTAAAGAAAATAAGATGTTTACTTGTAATAAGTACCTGAGCGGCAGCAGATAGGAAGCCAGACCTGGTCACTGTTCCACTCCCTGTGGATCCTAGGTTTTACTTTGGTTTTACCCCATAAGCAGTAGAAACTGCTCCTACTGTATTGTACACTCCAGTTTCCAGCACTTGGTTTTTGGGGAAAAAGTGAGTGTTATATGCAAGAAAAGATGGTGTGTGTATGTATTAGAAAAGTCTTATCTTAAGCTTCATAAACAAAAACACTTTCTTATAAAGGAATGTATGTAAGGAAACTTTTTGTATCTTCTTCTTCTTCCCTCTCTTGTTCCATCTAAGCGGGGTTGCTGTTGCAGATCATGGCTTGGTCATACGTATCTTTTTCAACCAAATCCTTCTATCTCATGTCCCTCCCCACTATCTCACTCCATGTCATCTTCAGTCTTCCTCTTCCCCTTCTCCCTGCTAGTGCCATTCTTCTCCCACATATTCTTCCAGACTTCGTTACACATGCCCTTACCATGCCAGTCTCCTCTTTTATACTTTCTTAGATGCCTCCACTATCTTCACCAATACTTTGATATAAGTATTCCTCATTTTATCCATCTTTGTCACTCCACACATGCATTTTTGTATAAAAAGCTTTACACACACACACATACACACACACGTATACATATGTCATAGGCATATGCCTCTGTGTGTGCGTATGCACACACACATAGTGGGGTGGCCAAAGTTCCTAACCCTTCAAGCTGCAAGGCTAACCCTTCTTGCTATTATAGCAAAGCTGAGAGCCACAGGACACAAACTGATGAGATCTGCACGCAGCTCAAATACTAAATTTCTGTTAAATAAGAGTAAAAAATCAATAGGAAAACAACAGAGAAAGAAATGTTTTTAGTTAGCTATTTCTTTTTCCTTCAGATGTCTCATCTAAATTGTCTGGCAGTTGCAGGTATCTTTGTGGCTACAGTTTGCCAACCCCCCGCCCCTCTCCCCCCCAATATATTTGGTATCTGTGTTTGTGATTGAAAATTTTGAAACTGATCTTTTTAAGTCTGTGGCATTTTTACCTGGATATTTCAAATTCTTATAAACAATGAATCAAGTCTTGAGAGGCAACTCTTGGAGTAAATTAGTCACAAAATAATTTGCCTGTGGATTCTTTGATATCATTGCCAGGAGCCATAGAAACCAGTTAGTATTTCTATACCCAGAAAGACTTGTAAATACTCACCTTATTCTCAACAAGCAAAACTGAGTGCATTTTTATAAGAAGTATAGTGAAATGCTAAGTGTACTATAACAGATATCTTTAAAATACTCCTTTGCCTGTCTTTCTTTATAAATGTACTGTTGACTTCTTTATTCACTGTGCTGAGAATGTGCCACATAAAACCTGAGCTTTGTCCTCTACAACATTACCTAAATTGGAAGGTCACCTGCTGTGCTTGTGTGTTTATGGGCAGTATGTTATACCTGTCAATGTTTGAAAGCTATAAATAAGGGATTTTACAGGAGATAAAGACAGAATGCATTTAATTTCAACGTAGGTGTGTAAGACTTGGGGGATATTTTTGGAGGTATTAAGTATAAAACATTTTAATGTTTTCTACAAATTAGTTTTACTAGGGATGGATGGCACATAAAATAATTTTCCACAATGCATAGGATCATGACTTCTGTATCTAGCAGCAGGACTGAAGCCAGAATATTACCAATATATTTTAAAGGCAAAACAGTTCAGCATCTGTTATATGGGGTAAAAAGACAGCCAGTAGATAGCCCCTCTTCCATGAGACTGTTTGGAACAGAGATGGATGAAGATGTATGTGAACTGCTTAGCATACGTCCAGGTTTTCAAATGGTATCAAAGTAGTATGGTTACATCTGACTGTGTGCATTCAAAAATTTGCCTTATAAGCTAGGGAGACATTCAAAAAGCCTGAGCCTGAATTGATTCAGTCTTTTCAGGTTAATCTAACCTGGCTAGGCTGAATAAGTTTTGTAACTAGACAGACATCCCAGAAATGCGGGCACATGTCTGCAGTGGCTCAGGCTAGAAGCTGTCTCTTCCCTTACACAGGGCTGAGCTGAGGGGGGTGTGGCCAGGACCTGGCAAGACACCATGAGGCGGGCTAGATTCTCCCCTTGATAACAGAGCATTTATCAGCTCTGTTATCAGCATTTAACACCTCATCAGAAAACAAAGCCTTGCTCATTACAAGCTCTTCTTTAAAAGCTTTTTCCAGCCTCTGGCTTCTTTACTATTCATTCCATCCAGGAACAGCTCACACACCAACTGCAGATGCTTCCTCAGCCTGACAAAGGGTTTTTAAACCTAAAAGCTTGCTAAGAATTTTTTTTCCAACTATTTAGTTTGTCTAATAAAAAAATCAGATTTACCCAAGGAACCTTGTCTGCCTTTTCCGAAGGAAGGAGTGTAAGAACTTTACCATCTGAGCTGCTGATTACCTCCAAAAAGCCCGAAGTGGACGCTGTCCTATCTACCTTACACAGCATGCTGGCTACAGTCTGTGCTGTGGGAAAGAGGAGGAAGGGATCTCTGCTTAAGCAAGGAGTGAGGGACGGGGAGGGGGGCACGGGGAAACCAGCAGACCCTGCTGTGCCTGCAGGTCTCTGCCGGAGCTCCAGCCAGGGAACAGAAGGGAAGGGCCAGCTCTGCTTTGGAGCAGAGAGCCCCACCCAGCCCAGAGAGCATGCTGGGATGCTGGGGAGATGGTTTAGCTTAAACCAGCAAAAGATGTGGGACAGACATTGAATAAATCAGTTTGACCCAAATCAGTTAAGTCTGATGCTACAGTCAACCAAGTTTATTTCAAACCGGTTTCAGCCATTTTCAGATTGGTTTATGTGCACTGAAGATCTGTTCTGTTACAGGTTTAAGCCAGTTTCTAATCACTTAAACCGGTTTATGTGTACTGTCTGCCCCCAGCCTGAGCCCTGCTTAATGTATGTGAGTTATCTTCTGTTATTTAGAATGAATATTGAAAGCTGGCAAAATGCAGAATCTGCCTTTGTATCAGTGCTGCAGAAATTATTTCCAGGACACATGTAGCTTTCAATCAAACACACAGTTTTTAGTAATTTGCTATTTTGAAGAAATGCATCTGCACAGCATTCATGAATAGCTGGTCTTTTGTTTGTTGGTGTGTTTCAAAACTCTCCCGCCAGAGCTTAGCAGCCAGTTTGTTAACAGTAGCAGCAGCATGTTACATGGGAGAGATGGGGAAGGTGACTTTCTGATTGAAAGTCCATGGGATTAAGGTTTCTAGGGGACTTGTGCACTTTTGAAAATTCTGTCCCTGAAAATACCATATAATATTCTTCCCTGCATTCAGGAACCTAACAAAGACAGTAGCAATGAGAATGGATTCTCTTTTTTTAAATCAGCAGAATAAAAACTGTGTTTGTTGCAGTGTTTGTCACAAAGAAAACTGCATGCAAGAATTTATCACAGAGCACTGTCTAGAAAGCTGTTTGGCCAATGCTTGTAATGTAGCATGTGAATTAGCTTCCTGTGAGACCTTGCAAAAAGGTGTATTATCATTTTTGCTGTTGTTCTTTCTTATTAACAAAAGAATTACAAACTTTAGCAACATTTTCTGCAATACCCCAAGTGTTTGAAATTATAATGTACAAACCCATTTGATCATATTTGAGCATGCTAAAACAAAGGCGTTGCGTGCATCTCTGAGGCCTTGCGGAAGCTTTGCTGTTTTATTTTTCTGTACATTTAAAAATCCCAAGCTATTGCATTGATCACTGATTGGTTTTAGAAGTTTAACTTAAGTTTTCATTCACGTTTTAAAGGATCAATCAGACAAGCCTGTGACGGAAACTCTGACCATGCCCTTAGGTACTCTGACCTCCTGTGACTAGATTATCCATAACTGTTATGGCAACACAAATGTAAAAGCTTAAAGCTGCTGAAGCCTTTATGCTTCAAGTTCAGAGGCATTAGTGCCATCCTTTCCCACAGACAAAGTGCAGCCATGTACTTTCAGTCCGAATTGCTTTTATTGCACATCAGCAGAGGGTTGCAAAAGCAGAAGGGTGCACAGTGCTTTTCTCTGTAAGAGGCTGAGTTTGAATTGGATACAGAGGGGTGGCTTCCACCAGGAGATGGCAGAGCTCTAGAAATGTAAAAATGCAATGAAAGCCTGTCATTTGCAAAGCAACACACGCACTACCTTATCCTCATTGAGGGGCTCTGTGGGAGGGAGCTGTGCCTCTCTCTTTTGGGAAAGCAAAGGTGACTTTTGTAATAAAAGGGATGCAGCTGTGGAAAGAGGGGAACTTCTGTGAAATATCGCCTCTTGTGTTTCTACTGATATTTGCGTGGTCCTCCATGCTACAGTCTTCTCTGTAAACTGATTCACTTAAATATCATAACTGGACTTTAGGAACCTAAAATATACTTTGGTGCTTCTGTGTCAGTACTCCCTACTGGCCATGGACATTTTGCCTGCAGAAAAAGAGCAAAAGTAATCAGGTCAACTGGAGGAGAGAGCTCCACAGTGAGGGCTGCAGAGATTTTTTTTTCTCAATATTTCTGAGTCTTTCCACCCTCCAGAAAGTGTGTGTTTTAGGCACAAAGCTAAATTCTGCTGTGACAGCCAGTATCGTGGCTGTGTATAGACATTACATTTTTCTAGGTTTAATCCAGATTACAGCTGTCACCGTATACATATAAACATCTGTAGTCCGAATGAAAATTGGCTCCAATCTGAGTGAATTCAGGTTTAAAGTTAATACAGGATAGGCCAGTCCAAACTAGGCAATTTAAACTGTAGTAATTAACATGTAGATATAGCAGGTAGCTAGTTAGGGCTTGCTGCTGCTTGTGCCCACCACCCAGTGTAGCACCAGATGCCCCCTGCTGTTTTTGCAAGAGCTCAAGCCCAAGTCCTTAACCCTAGGCATACTTACCACATACTTGCTTTACAGAGTTTTAAAATCAGATGAAAAGGAAACCTCTCGTTTCTGTGTAGTGGAATTCTACTAGTGTTAAACTAACAAGCAGAGATGGTATTGCAAAACACATAATAAGCAGGGCTGCCGCAGTTAGTTTACATGGTTACCACAAACACAAATTAACCTGTTAATTTTTCATTGCATTAATCGCACACATCATTTGGACCAGCGGAGTGGACCAGCTCCAGACCCGCCAGAATCCTTGGGCACAGCCCTGACCCCATCCCACCTTGCACCTGCTTTAGACTCACCCACCCACGCTGAGCAGTGGCAGTGGCCAAGCTGCTATTTGGCATGGGGGAAAAGCGGCTCCTATCCCTCACTGCTGCCAGGCCCTTCTTGCTGCAGCTTCCCAGAGCCTGCTTCCAGGCTGCCCTGCGGCTCCTCACTGCTGCCATCACCACTTGCTCTGGGCCACCCAAGGGAGAAGCAGTGGCAGTGCAGAGGAGCCTCAGGCAGCTTGGGCAAGTGCCTGGCAGCGGTGAGGGAGAGGGGCCCTTTTTCCTCCTTGCAGAATATCAGCTTCTTCCTGGGCACTGCTGCTCCTCAGCATGGGCAGATGAGTCTGGAGCAGGAACAGGATGGGCTGGTGTCGGCACAGGTTGCAGCTGGCCCTTTCCAGCCAGGGTGAGTCCACAGCAGGTGCGGGTCAGGGCTGGGGCTGCGCGCTGCTGGTAGTGGTGGAAAGGACCCGCAGGGTGCACGGGTTGGGTGGGGGGATGTTGACTACTCTTTAATTGTGCAGTTAAAGTTGTAATTCATTGCAAGTTTTTTTTTTTAATCTTGCAATTACTTGTGGTAAATTGTTTTAATTGTTTGTCAGTCCTAATAACAAGGTTTAGATATCTTAAGTCATGGTGTCATATATGTAAAGGAGAGCCAGTTTAAAACTCCAAAATATTGAGTTCAGTAATGATAGCAGTTTGTGATCTCACAGCTATGTTTGTTTTTCAAACCAAAAATCAGAAGAGCCCTAAAATCCTGACCTCCCTTCCCAGAAGATGACATTTGGAAGAAAACACAGCTGTGGAAAAGAAGCTTGGTTTTATGAAGAAGAGCAGCTGAGTAACATGAAATTTAAAAACATAAACTAAGAAACAACATAAAACATAACTGATTCTAGCAGCTTGAACCCCATTCTCATATTTAGATTCGCCGTTCTTAGTTTATTTATTTACATAAAACAGTACAATCAAATGGACAATAAAACTGTATGCAGTAGAATAACATATGTGCTTTACACTTCGCTAAAAGCATACACCGATGATGATATTTATTCTTTGATTTAACAATTTGTACTCAAAGGCCACGTCGACACGAATGTGGACTTTTAGTTCCCTGGGTTCAGCTAGCAGCCGTGCACCTTGTGCCACCACTAGTTGTCCCCAGGGAATCCCTGTGCCACATGTCCTCTGGCACATGGCAGGTTGCCCCGGGTGGGGTAGGGGAGGCTGGGGCAAGCACTGGGCTGCAGGAGGCTGGGGCTAGCCCTCCCGGGGTTGCAGCAGTGGCTTCTCAGAGCCTGGCTGGCAGCCAGAGCATGACTCCAGCTGGCCAGGCTCCAGTTTTTAGCATTGCCCCCATGCGTGCCATTCTGCCTTTTCTTTGTGCTTGTTTTTTAACCCCTGTATCTCCAGGGGTCGGAAAACCCCACCACACTGCTGCCTTACAGAGCAGAGTACAGCTGAACATGCAGTATGTGGTGCTGCAGCCATCTGCAGCACCACATACTGCATGGCTGTGGTCATCTGGATGTGGCCAGATAGTGCTTAGGAGCTCAAGTTCTGGAGCAGTCTCTTCTGGTATTATGTAGTGTACAAACAAAGAACTTAGATGTTTTTTGCTCCCAAACAATATATAAGGCAATAGAGTAAGAACCATGTTTACTGGTGAACTAAATTACAAAAGAAGAAGAGCTCAGGTCATCGGAAACCACAGATGGGAATATCAGTTCTCTTTCTTATTGCCTTCAAATCTGAATAGAACTGGAGAAATGAAATTTTGTAGATAAACACTTTATCTAAACACATAATTTTGGAGTGCTGAAACAGAGATGGAGACAATCCTGAAAACTGTGTACAGCCACTCTCTGACTCATTATCTTTTGATAGAAAGGATTCTGACAAGCCAAAAACCTGGTCTTTTTTAGTTAGATCTGAAAATGGCTTTTTCCTACTGCTGATGAATTTGACCCAAGATGAATTTCAATTGATCGCTCAAGAAAACATTAAAGTGCATAAGTGATGTAGTGGGAGGCACTTATTTTTCCTTTCTGTATTCATATAAATAAGCACTGAATGTGGCTGTTCAGTTTCTTGCATGTAGCGAGCATGTCTCTGTGTTTCATAGATTTCATAGACATCAGGGCTGGAAGGGACCTCGGAAGATCATCAAGTCCAGCCCCCTCCCCGAAGGGCAGGAAGTCAGCTGGGGTCATAGGATCCCAGCAAGATAAGCAACCAATTTACTCTTGAAG
>NW_017728906.1:192256906-192268310 GCF_001723895.1 Crocodylus porosus
GCTTTGGTATCAAAAAAACTGGAGGTATGGACTGGAGTCAGCCAATTCTCTTGAACACTCCAAGACAAAGGAAAAAAGCTTTCAAGTAGTAATTCATCAAGGGAAAAGAAATGACTAAAAGTGAACAATAAAAAAGCAAACTGCATAATGGAGTGGTTCTGCAGTCAGTGTCACTGCTGACTATGTTGATGCCTTGGGATTACAGAACAGACACGAGACTTCCATGACATATCAAACCAGTGCAGTGATTCATCTGATGTTGTGCTGCATTAGTACATTGCATACTAAAAACTTAACCTCTACATATGAGTGGTGAGTATTTTCTAGTGTTGCTGAGATAGTAAGGTTTTACTTTACACCATGACGGAAACCAATATATGGCATGCTCTCTTTTCTTTTACTTGCTGGCGATGGAAGGAACTTACAGAGGCAGACCACTATGAGGATATGACTTCAGCGCAAAGTTGTGCTAACCCAGTGCTGTTGTTAATCCCCTCTCCTGTCCACAGGCAAAAATTCCTCACCTTTAGTTTCAGCTTGGGCTAGCTGATCCACCTTGGGGTACAGTATGGAGCCCAGGCTCACCATTTTCTTTTCGTGGAGGACTTGGGCTAAATCAGGAGGATGCTGACAGTCCCCAAGTTCCTTCCTATAATTTCCCCTCTGGGCCTGGCAGAATAGATGAATTTCTCTCTCAGTTCACTGGGAAAATATCACCGAAGGCTCGGCTTTTACTGCAACACGAAGGAATCCAGGGTATTCCCACAAAAGATCTAGCGACAGTACATGCAAAGGACACAGCAACTGAGGTACAGCTTGATAATATGGCTGCCCATTCAGGCTAGTCCAACTTGGGTGTCAATCACATTATTAATGTTTCAGTGAAGATGTACCCTTGGGCCTTCCTAGGGTATGATTAAGAGAGAAGTCCAATAATTTCACATTTACTGCCTTTGCAAAGGATACGACATTTAATCAACTGTACTGGCTTCTTATCATGGATTTGTTCATAAAATTAGGTATTAGTTCAAAAAATCTAAGGATTCACTGTGTCTTACAGTCATTACTGTTAGGTAGTGAAGTTCTACTAGGTTTTTCAGCTGGGTCACTCTGCTGGCTTGCACTGGTTATGCCTTAGTTGAAATAGTGTGTCTAGTTCTGGAGAGTGCATTTTAAGAAAGATGTAGAAAAAGTGGAGAGAACCCAAGGTCAATGACAAAGATGATAAAGAGGTTGGACTGCAAACTGTATGAGGAAATGTTGAAAGAAACAGGTATATTTAGTCTGGAGAAAAGGAGATCAACAGGAGGTGAGGAATAATAGCTGTTTTCAAATATTTGAAAGGCTGCCATAAAGAAGAGGGAGAACAGCTGTTCTTCCATGCCACAGAGGGCAGGACATGAGGCAATGGGCTTGTACTGCAGGAATGCAGGTTTAGATTAAATCTCAGGGAAAAAACACTGTCAAGCTATAAAAATGATGAGACAATGGAACAAGTCACGTAGGGAAATCTCCTTCATTGGGAGTTGTCAAGAAGACCACTATGAGCCACTATGAACTGGAGCCCTACCACTATGAACTGGAACAGGTTACTCAGAGAGGCTGTGAAATCTCCATCCTTCAATAATTTTAAGAGCAGTTTAGATAGGCTCTAGACTTGGATGATTTAAGGGAAGGCACTAAGGTACTTTATAGACTTACTCATTCAGACAGACGTGACCTTCTATAGGCTACAACCTATTTCACCAGATGATAGTTTAGTCAGGATGATTCTTCCTTGAGCTGGGGTTTGGACTAGATAATGGCCTGAGGTCCCTTCCAACTTGACTCTTGTATGACTTTAAGACAGCAGATGGTATCTGTCTAGGATCCCAACACACCTATGCTTCGAAGATATTTAAGAGGTCAAATTATCTTCTGAAAGGCATTTAATTCCTCTGATTTCTCCTTATTTATCCGTACTAGATATGTGATAGACATTACAGACAGTTTAGAGTGCTAAATCTTTCTACATTTCATCACGAATCCCTTTTCCTTTCTTTTTCCTTTCATAGGGATTTATCACTGTTGTGCTTACGTTTCTCTTGCCTCTGTGTAAATGCTGGGATATAGATTTCCCTCTGCGTAGTCTGCTTCTGACTTGGTCTTTGATCTCTGCACTTTGATTAACTTATCCCCCTGTGGCTCATGTTGTGTTGTTGCTGGTAAACAGGTCCATTTTCATTTGATTTTGTTAGTGCACGCAAAGGACTTATAAACTTTCTTTTGAAGTCTTTATCCATTTATTTTACCTGTGTACAGTGTAGGCCAGAGGGTCTATACTCTCTAATTTGGCAATCCCCTTTCTTTTCCGTGGGTTTTACATAACTGTGCCTTCTACGTTTCCTTTCCAGGATCTCTTCTATGATTGTTAAACCGTGCTCCATTTTAAATGATCTTCCAAGCAGAGTGTCTGGGAAGACCCATGTAGGACTGAGCATAGTTTAATGGTTTATTTTCTTTCCTTTCATCAACCCCATTGTGAGCCATTTGTCTTTATTTCTATGAGCACAGAGATGGTTAGCCATATTAGCCTGAAGTCAGGGAGAAAGCAGGGCAGGGTGGCACTTAGGGCACTTTTACATGTGCTCTGGGGGGGAAGGTAGGAGGGGTGCAGAGCTTGAATTAGAGCAGCTCCGAGAACAGCTCTAATTTAAGCACCACCGCGTCACCCTTATCATCGTCCCTATGCTTCAAAATTGCAGCAGGGCTCTTGAATTAAAGCTAATTCAATAAGCTTTAGTTCAAGTGCCTCCGCCACTATTTTGAAGTACAGGATCACTGATACACGAGATGCAGGAGGCTGCTGGAGCACCGTACTTGCCATGCCACTCAATTAATTGAGTCTGCTGTGATGTCCTGGAATTGGAGCAGCCTTGACAGTCGTGTATAAGTGCCCTAAACTAACTGGCGGGGATGGGGGGGGGAGGGGGGGATGCATAAATCCTCTCCCATTTTTGGTTGTATAGTTCCCTCTGGTGTTTTGTGGCGTCTTTGGTCAAGAGATTATAAAACTTGTGTTGGAAAGTTAGTCAGTCTCTAAGGTGCACATAGGGAGCTGCCCCCTTGCCCTGCCTTCTGCCTTGCTCTTCTTCGGAAGCAGACTTTGAATGAAATTGCTGGAACTGATTTGCTTTCTTTAGAAAATAAAATTTAAAAAACCAAAGGAAAACACAGAAATGCTTGGATTCTTCTGCGGTAGGAGTGACTCTCTGCAGAAATGGAGGCCTGCACAGAAGTACATTTAGTGTCGTTCTTTTCCAAGTTCTGATTTGTTCTTTATAAATAATTTATTTGCAGCGTCCAGTTCTAAGAAAGTGAACTGTTACTCTGGGATGAGCCTCTCCTGGCAGTCCCTACTAAGACAAAACTCCTATGGGTTTCATCACAAGTTGCTTGGCTAAGGACTAGGATCTGGCATTTTCCCTTTTTGTAAATGTTTGTTTGGTTTTTTTAATTTAAATTAAAGATTATATCATTTTTACCCACCAAGGTAGATTCAAACAGTGCTCTTGTACCTCATGTAGCAGCAGATATAGTAGTCAACATGGAAAAGTCAGCATTTGGCAAACCAGTATCTCATAGATATTACTAGGGTGGCCATCACAGAGGACAGTCCTATTATCCTCTGTCCTCTCTTGGTAAGATACTGGATGCCTTTATGTCCTCTATTTTGCTCTTGAAGAGAAAAACAGAGGACATAAAGGCATCAGATTTTGTATCAATAGAAGACAGAGGACAGAGTAGCAGAAAACCAAAATGTCCTCTATGATGGCCACCCTAGATATTACCTGTTCCAGGTATAGAGGAAGTCAAGCTGTCTCAGAGCTCACTGTTTGCTACCCTATCACAAAAGCTTACGTTGCTAAAGGTAGCCATTTTATATTTTGAGTAATACACTGGGTTTTTCTAATTCTTTATCAGTATTGCATTTATTGCATTTTTTTGATCCATTAGTACTGAGCATTGAAAGCAGCTTTTATATTTTTGCCGTGTGCCTAAAATAAATATTTTCTTTTTGATATACAGTGATTGGAACATGCAAACATTTCAATCAAAACAGAGATTGAAATCTGTTTTCCATTGCTTTGTTGAGAACAATGACCTTTTCATAGTTTGGAACAAAACTTTACATTTCTTCTCTAAGCCATGAAGGAGAATGGGGACTTGAGTCTTGTGGTGAAGTCACTGCATTTGGGCTGAGGCAATCTGACTGAGGAGATCTTAGGTGTGTGAGAAGATTTGATATAGGAGTTATCAGAAGGAGCTCTGTGGATCAATGGTGGTTTCCAATGCCCAGTTCAAGAATTACATTCACAGAAAATGTGCATGTCAGCTTCCTTATACATCAACATCCACATTTTAAAAAATGATCATTCACTTCAGCTCTGGCTGCAGTTACTCAGCACTTACAAAAATCAGGGCTCAGGTGTCTCAAGATGGGACCCAAAATATAGAAGTCCATAACTGAAACTATTTTGCTAAACTATGGAAAAGAGATTGCTGAAATGTGCACTTCTCCAAATTAAAAGGTTTCAGTTTTGTCACCTGCATAGAGTGTTGTTTTCTCCACTAAACCTCATATGCATTTTTCAGAAGGCAGGGTAAATTTGAACCTAAATTGAAGATCTATATAAGATTAGAGTGTCTTTCTGGAGCTGATGTCAGATCAATGTTCATTCATTCTTACATGTAGGGATCATCCTGTCTGCGCAGTATTGACAGGAGACGGGCAATCTATGCAGGTGTTGGCATATATGATCTTGGTAGAAATGCAGGTGAGTGAACTTGAATGTTACAATCTATGTTATTTGACCCAGTGATTAGGTGGTCTGTATTGATGTGGGGCACAGCAGGCATCTGAGTCCATTGCAAGGCCTGATACCTTGTTGAGAATGGGAATTAGGTAGCCTGTTGCTTGAGAGATGTTTTTTGAGGTTGGGGGCTGCCTGTCCAGGTTGGAGCAAGATCTGAGTTTGGCTTTGTTGATTTGAAGTGGCTACAGTTTGAGAATTATATTGTAGGACTCTCTGCTACAGATCCTTAAGGCTTGCATCCCTATCAGTGGGATCAGAGCAGATACAGTAGTAAACTAGAACGTGTTAACAACAGATCTAGTGGTGTGTTTATGTTGAAAGTTCGTGTCAAGAAGATAGATGTATGGAGCAGTCAATAGGTTTCTGATACAATATGTTGGTGATGTGCCCATTGCAAATCTTCACTGTAGCATTTAGGAAATAATTTTGCCAGTGCAACTATTCCAGAGTTAGTTTGATGGAGGAGTAGAAGTAGTTAAAGTCCTGGTGAAATGCCTCTAGAGCTCCCTTCCCGTGTGTCCATACAATGAAGATGTCACTGATGCACCTTATGTGTACATCATACATGCCATCTCTTGTAGCAGGACACTTTAACCTCCCAGGACACCACAGGCACATCACCAGTGCCTCCCAGGACACCACAGGCACATCACCAGTGCCCCTCTGCTGTCTACACTGGACAGCTGGGGTAGTCCCTATGTAGAAAAATGAGCAAACACCAGTCTGACATCAGCTCCAGAAAGATGCCAAGGCCTGTGGCAGAACACTTGAGCCTCCCTTGACTCTCCATCACTGATCTCAGGGTAGCTGTTCTTTAGCAGCAAACCTTAAAAAAACTGACTTGAACAAGAAATCATCTATAGATGGGATGGTGCTAAGTATGGCTTACACAGGAACTATGGATTCTTATCTCATTACTTGGATTAGCTTTTGTGACCCCTTTGTTCCCATGGGCCCTTTTCCCTGTATGCCTCTTACAGCACTGCCCCCCTCCCACCATGCCTTTTGTATTCCAATTGCTCTCGCCACCCTTCTGTGCATGTTCTTTCACAGCATCGGATGCAGTGAGCTTCAGCTCACATAAGCTTATACTATATATCTCTCTAATTTAGTTAGTCTGTAAGGTGCACATCTACTCCGCCTTCTGCTTGACTTCAGAATTGCAGTTAACTATCTCTGTCTGCATTTTTCAGTTTATTTATTGCAATACATGTGCAATAGCTGTAATTTTAAAATGTTTTCCACATTACAAATATTTTAAAAAGTAAAGCAGCTGAGTTTTGTGGATGATATACAGGGGGAAAATGTTCTGCTAGCACTTGGGTTAGCAGTCAGGCCGACTAGAAGTTCCTTGACTTACCCAGCTTTTGAGAGTCTTGTTTCTACCGGGCACGTGTTTTATAGCCATCTTTGGTAAATAGCTGCGTAGCTTAAAGTCATCATTTTTACCTTTCAGTACAAGAATAAATTTATGCTCAAGCATATGCCCAAATATGGGATTGGAGAGGTCTCATCAACTTCCCCTCCCTCCATTTTGATCCCCCCCGCCCTCTTTTTCAACATTTATCTTCCCCCCCTCCTTTTTCCTGTTGGCTCCTGAGGAATGCAGAGCCCTGGGGAACAACTTCAAAGCAAGGGCTTAAGGAACAAAAGAAACCCGCCCTTCCTCCTAAGTGATGGAGAGAGCAACAGACCGAGTTCACATCTGCTTTGAGGAGATGTCTCAGCCTTGTTCCACCAAATGCGACAGCATCACAATTGAAATGGAAAGGGCTACGGAGGACCTTGAACTGTAACATTTGTCTGTGGGATGTCATTGCATCTGCAGTTCCCATTTCTGAATACAGGCTAAAACAAATGCTCTGAGCTAGTTATAAGAATATGAGCTGACCATACAGATTCAATACTGTCGCTTAGAACTGAACCTTACTGACAGATGTGACTTCCTTACTGATAGGAAAGTCTAATGAAAGGAACCATGTAAGTTTGCCCCTGTCATCACTGAATTGAGAGCCATAAGCTCAGGCTCCCTGCAGTAAGACAATGTGGGCCATTTTGTTATTATTCTGATGCATTATTGCTTCTAATGCTTGGTGGGAGGATCAAAGGGATAGGTAATGTATATTCATTTATATGCCTCATACTTAAAATTGTCCTCTAGTTTGGGCTTATATCTGCATATGCCTATTATCATCATGATTGTTATCACTGAACAAACAAGACATTATCCCAGCTGTCTGCTTTGGTCAGTAATAATTTTCTAAGTTCACCTGCACAGATTTTTACATGTGCAATTATCCCCAGTTTTCAGAGCCTGGAGACTCTGCTTTCATTTTATAAAGAAAAGCAAGATGTGTTCATTATGATTGCTCCTAGAAAATAGCTTTTTGATTACATAGGGCACCCTAGTTCTTCTACTCCAGCCTTCAGCTAACTATTCTCTGTCAGCAATAGTGAAATGATCTGGGTCAACTGCACAGTTCATTACAATAGGACTAGAGTAGTTAGCACAAATGCATTTTTGAAAGAGTGAAGGTTTTTAAGAGACTGTTTCTTCCTTAGTCCACAAGATCCTTTAGGGTTGCCTGATTGCCCACTTGCAGGTTTCCTCTCATGGCTAGATGTGCTTTGATTCTTCACTGAGCACAACTTATATCTCAAGAACATGTGTGTTACTCTACAGTAGTTTTTTCATTCTTGTCAAGCAATCCCACGCCTCCATAAGGTACTTTTAGAATGAGAAAGCGGCAATGTTTGCTATATACCAATACCATCATTTTTTTCTTTAATAAGCAAGACAATTGGATTCCTCTCTTTGTCAGAGTGGCTTTGCCACCAGAACCTTGTGATTCATAGTGTTATCTAGGTGACTCTCAAAGCAGCATGTTGGGCTAGATGCAACTATTTTGTTAGCAGGTGTTTGATCAATTGATTGATTACAGTGCAGTTGATCCTCTTGGATCATGGGCTGATTTTGTCCCATGACCTCAAAAAGCCATGCTGCTGCTTTAAAGAACTGTAGGTGCCCTGTGAGCTGCTGGATCATTCACTGGAGGTCTTAAGATTTCTTTAAAAATCGACTTCTGTGCTTTGCTGTCATCTGCCATTTCCCCTTTTCAGTAGAATAAGGAAGCAAGCAAAGTATGTGCGAAAACCATGTAGCAAAGTCAAATCTGTAAGGACTTAGAAAAGAAAATAATTCTTAATAACTCTCCTAACAGTTATTAACTTCCTGGAGTAATGTACAGAATGGCATCCACTCTCCTCATAGATTTTAACCGTCCAAATCTAAAAGTCATTCATGAAGTTCAAGGTTTCCACTAAAATGAGCAGCATTCTCTTCAACCCCATGATTGTAAGTATTTCTGAAGTGGTGCAGTAGCAATTTCAAAGTGCAGTGCTGTATTTTAATAGCCAGTTGAGATGGCTATAAAAATGCAGCACTGAAGATTAGGATCATTACTAAACTGCTGCAGAAATACTTACTGAAGAGGCAGCCCCAGCTGAGTGCTATTCATCTAAATGAAATGTGATGGCAGCAGAGGAGAAAACAGGAAAGGAACTTGCAGATAGGTTTGGAAGCCAAAGAGCTTTTAAGACAAATTGTTTTAATAAAACCAAAAGAAAATTGTCTGTGTTTGCTCCTTCTACATTGAGCAAGTATAATCTCAGGTTACTCTTCAGTTACTTCTAGTTGGTTTCAGTTGGGTCTTGCTATAATGCTAGTAACGCAGAAAGGTGGTATTCATATGCACCTTGTACACCTTGAATTTGCTTCAGAGGCTCCCTTAAGAAAACAGGTGCTGCACATATAATAGAGATGCCCTGTATTACTGCAGTAGTCATTTAATAGGTTTAATAGTCCTTATTGTAGAATGAAAGAAATTGTACACCGATCTATATAGTGTGCTGTCTTAGAAATTCAAGACTGGGTACTTCACCTTGCATCTTAGGATTGTAAGTGTACAATGTGGAAAAAGACAAATCACAAGCTTTCAGGGTGGCACTTGATGTCTGAATTGTGTCTGTGATTCTTGTCTCTTTCTACACACACACACACACACACACACACATATGTACACATATATATGTGTGTGTGTGTATATATATATGAGAATACACACACACATACACACACTATATATATATAGAGAGAGGGAGAGAGAGAGCGAGCAGAAGTGATGCACATGATCTGTGCCCCAAGAGTTTACAAGCCAACCCCCCAAAAAAACATACAAACAAGGCATTAAATAGTTAACGGCAATATATTTAGTCAGGGTGGAGTTTAAAAATGGAAGACAAGTTAATGAGGATCAATACAATTAAGACTGTTTCATGCCTATCCTGGATGACAACTCAGTGTTTGAGAGCATAAGGAAAACGAACTATGACTGGGATTAAATATATGTATGTCACACACACACGTATACATATATATACACATATAGACATGCTATATATGTCTGCAAAGACAATCCACACCAGGCCAAAGTAACAGTGTCGTTTGGGACAATACAGAGTGGCAGTGTTACTTTTTTCATAATGATATTGAGTACCATTTTTACTCAAAATATAAGACAACCTGCCCCTGAGTAATAAAATTCTATATATGGAAAACTGATAAATTTGTTGTAATTTTCCAGGTATAGAAACTAAGTATTGCAGGGCTGTCTTGACTCCCCCTCCACCCCCCACTGTTATATCAAGGAAAACAGTGGCTGGCAGGGATCAAGTAGCCCCCTTGCCCTCTACCATGCCCATTTCCTCCCCCTGCACCCTTCCTGCTCCCCTGCCCCGCTCAGGCCCACCTCCCCACAGCCTCTGCTCCTCCCCCATACTTCCCCAAGTCTCTGCCCCTTCCCCCCCAGCAACTACCCAGTCCCTGCCCTTCATCCCTCCACATCCCACTTACTGTCAGATGCTCGGGCTGCGACCTGAGCTTAGGGCCAGAGTCAGAGTCAGAGGAGCTGCCTGCTCCCTTCTCTGCTTCATATACAAATATAAAATGAAAGTCTCCCCGCTGCTCCATGCTAATTGAAGGAAAAGCCTTGTCTTATATTCCTGTAAATGCGGTACTAAAGCAAAAAGGAGAAGGATGCTGTTTCCTAGACTATTGTGTAATGAAATAAAGCCCCTCTCTGTTCAACAAGATAAGGGCCTGTGACAGTCCTCCATGGTTTTATAGGTGTGAGAATCATCTAGGGAATGGGGTCAACCTGTTTAGCTTGCCTGAAGGCCACAAATTGGCCCTTCACCCTCTGCCAGTGCCACTCCAATCCTTTTCCCTCGATTCCTTGGCTGTTTGGTTTTCTACTCCCTGCCCTTTCTGCCTGTCCCCTTCCAGGGCTGCCACGTGCCGCACAGAGGCTGCCCAAGCCACTTCACTGGGATGTCATGGGTTGGCCTCCCCTGGTGTAGGGAATGTCAGTTTGTTCACTCTGTCTCTGTTCTTGCTTTCCATCTTTTTCCTGTAAAAGGTCACTTTACAACCCTTGATCTTGTCTCCAGAATGCTGATGTAGCATCCCTTCGCTTAATCGTATCTGGAGCAAGTTTTCTGACAAGTTGGGCACCTACGCATGGGCAAAAGCCCTTGGAACAACTGCTGTTATGAGACTTCATTGACCTAAACAGAAGATGAAAATGAAACAAATGCTATTACAGTACAGGATTTAGACCCTGCGCTAGTGAGCAAGACATAAACAGAATAGCTTTGCAGTTTAATGTTGTTTTAGAAATCTGGCATCCTTTGGGAGGCATTTCCTGGGGAGAGATCAACTTTTTTCACTACAGCGTTGTGTCTTGAAATGCACCTAAACTAGCAAGGGTTTAATGAAAAAATCATATAATTTGGGGTGGGGGCTGCGTCTGATTCTTTTTGTAGGTACCCATGTGGAAATGGAATAATTATCCAGGAGGATTGCTAACCTTGGCAGGGGTCTCACCCTCCTGGGAAATATTGACACTGAAGTTTCAGAACTTTGTCGTACCTTAAATCCAATTTAATGATTTATATTTGAGTTTCCAAAATGAAGGTGGAACAATGAGTAAAATATTATTAGCCAGCCTAGTTTTAATAACCATGTAAATTTTGAATGCTATTCTTTCACTTTTGCCATCTGAGAAAAGGAGGAAGTAGAAGGCTCTTTGAAATGGATGAAAGGCTTAGTTGGTTCAGCTAAAATTCAGCTGCCAAAATGATAAAGGGCCATTTGCAATTAGTCTGACTCTTCCCCTGGCTGAACATAAGTCTCCCTGATGGCCCTGTCACCCAGACTTTACCTTTATGATTTTGAAGTTTTGATTGTAATTGCAGCAAAGCTTGATGACCAGAGGGTTAGGGTTCCTGCTTGGGATTCTGTATCGATAGGTTTGAGCTATGAGGATAAGAGCCAGATCTGAATCCCTGGCAAAGATGAAAGGATTTCTCTACCTAGTATTTTAGTTTGGGTCCGTTGCTCGCTGCCTGAAGTGCAGTTTGTACAACAGCTGTGGCAAACTACTTTTTCTTTATCATTTATGCTTCCACTTCTGGATTATTGCTCCTGG
>NW_017728906.1:192268470-192280807 GCF_001723895.1 Crocodylus porosus
AATTATAATATATGATAGAGTATAAACTATTTTCCAGTCCGCCAACTGGAACGTTATGAGATTCAGGAAAGGATCTCTTTTCTTCTGCTGTAGAGAGACCCTATTACAATCTCACTTGTATGTTGGTATCCAGGTGCTCCCCTTTTCTCTCTGTGAAGTAGTCTGTCAGGTCTGCAAGATTAAATAAATTCTTGGCTGTGACTATTACAATGTGCATTTTAACGTACACTGAAAACTTTGTTAAAAGGCAAAGGTAAGGGCGTGATTCTCCTGCTTTCAGTCTCATTCACAAAATGAACAGTAGCTTTGGGGCATTACAGAGACAGGGAGTTTAGCATGGCACATCAGCATTAGCTGTTATTTCTGCAATCCTTCAAGAACACAGAAATAATTGCTCTGCCCAGATGGTAGGGTCTTTTAGGTTTTCATTTCTAATGAAGGTTTTCATTGGTGGGTAGTTATTACAGAGCAGCTTCGAATAATGGCAAGAAACCCTTCAGTTTCCATTCATTATGTACATAGACATCCATCATGGAGAATTATGAAAAACACCAAATATTTTTAAGATGTTCCTAGAGGCTTTGCCTTTTGACCAATGGTAGCTCCAAGTAAGATGTCATAGCTTGTCATTGAAATCATTTATTATGGGGTTTTTTTGCAGTACACATTTCAGTGTTATATACCTTACAGAAAGAAAATACAGAATAGAAATAGAATAACTATTACAGAATAGAAAACCATAATTACTGATTTTGAACCTAGCAACAGACATCAGAGAAGGCTATTAAATTAGGAACAATGATGGCCACAACAATTAGTTCAATATAATAGCCAAGGAAGTTGTCTACATCTGTTACGGTACAAGTAACATATTAATTGACTTATTAATAGCTCCTGTTTACCAGTGACATTAGTGCTGGTAGGTGGAGGTGAGTTTTATCCAGGTGAGTGGGATTCAGGATAGTATTTAATAAACCCCAACTATTTGAATTAAACTGTCTTGCACATTTTTTCTGTGCTTGAAAATATACTGAAAAAGTCTATAGCAGCAAGTGCCACCCACTCAATAACATATTAAGAAGCATCATTATTCATGTATGCACACTGTAACAGCCCTGAAAATGTTGGAATGAGTGATGCTTTTGAGACAAGGACCAAGTGCATAGTAGTACAAATTGCCTTTGCTCAGAAAGCATGGAAGACAGCAAATCAGAAAAAGGAAAAATAGTCAAGCCCTACAGCTGTAAAAACTGCTTAGGCCTGCTGTGATTTCAAGCCATTTCCCTTGCCTGTCCTCGATTTCGATTTTGTACTTTTGGTTGCTTTTTGCCTTAATGCTGTCTAGGAGGAACACAAAAGCTATTATACAAAAATCCTCTTCACATCTGTTAATGTTAATTGAACATTCAAACAAGCCATTTGTAGCCTTGGCCCTTGTTTGATTACTCACATCCACTGGCACCTCCCTGATTTCCAAACTAGGGTGGCTTGTACATGTGATGGAGGTTTAGTCCCCTAAATTGAAATGGTGGATTTCTAATTGCAATGATTAAAAACTCACCGTTTCAATTTAGGGGCTTCTGTCACTGTTATAGCGAGGTGCTGATCCTTTTTTTTTTTTTCCCCCCCTGTGGAGCCTGCCCTCATCTCCCATGGCTGGGGGCTAGCTGCCAGCATGCTTAGCATCCCCTGAGCCGCAAGGGAGCCCAGTCCTCCCCTGCATGGCGGGTGGTCTGCTAGCAGGTGAGTGCTGCCCTGGGGGCACTGCCAGCATGGAGGAAAAGTCCGGGGGCCCCTGCAGCTCAGAGCCAGCCGGCAGCTTGCTCACCCCTCGCTGCTTTTTTTTTCCTCAGCAGAGCCTGCCTGTGTGAGCTGCTGCTGGGCCATGCTGCCCCTGATTTGCAGGAGGGGCTGGTCCTTCTCTCCATGGCAGTGACACCCCCTGGGGCCACCTGGGTGGGGTACTAGCTAGCTGTGCGGGTGCTGCTTCAGCTTGCAGGCAGCACCCACTGGATCCAGCTGTTCCTCAAGCCCGCGTAGGGAGTAGCTCCTGGTGAGCTTCCAGCATCCAGCCCCGGGAAAGAGTTGGATCCAGTGGGTGCTGCCTCTGAGCTGGAGCAGCACCTGCACAGCTAGTACTCAGCCTGGGTTGCCCCCAGGGGCACCACTGCTGCATAGGGAAGGACTGGGCCCTCCCGCAGCTCAAAGTCTGCACAGCCTGGCAGCAGCTCACACAGGCAGGCTCTGCTGAGGGGGAAAAAAAAAAGTGGCAAGTGGCCTGATACATTTTTTTTTCTTTGCAGAGCCTTCCCATGTCTCCTGTGGCCAGAGGATGAGCTGCAAGGGGCCCTGGTCCTTTCCTTCATGATGGCAGGGAGCACCCACCCTGTTCCAACTGTTCCCTGAACCCAAGTTGGGGCTGCACCCCCCCACTAGCAGCCCACCCATGTGGCCCCAGGGGGTGCCGCCTCTGTGGAAGGAAGGTCTGGGGCCCCCCAAAGCTCAGGAGCTGCTCGACCCATCAGCAGCTCAGCCCCCAGCCATGGGAGATGTGGGCAGGCTTGGGGTGGGGGGGGCGGGGAGGGGGAAGGATCAGGCCCCTCACTGCTTCTGCCTTCAGCCTGCCTCTCCCTCAGTGGGGGGCAAGCTGTCAAAGGCTGCAACATTACAAATAACTATGTTGCAAACTAAACGACATGCAGATGTGGTTTAGTTTGCAACATAGCAAACTCATTTAAATCATAAAAAACCCACGCATGTACAATGTGATACAATTGAACTGCAAAAATGGCCAATTTCGTCACATGTACAGGTGCCCTAGGATTGCATCCTCTAGTGATGAGCGTCTCAAATAGGCTTTGTGAAGACAGTTCACTTTCTATTTGGCTGGATAGGACTTCAGTACATGGATTCTAGGCCTTGGTTACTGCCTAATAGCAAGCATGCCTGCATTAACCACTAGCACTGACGACTAATGCCAAGTCTCACTTTTACATCTAGCACTTACATACTGCTTTGGGAGAAGTTTTTTCGCCAAATAAAATCATAGGCTTTTAGCTACTTTAGTGTATCCACTGAAGCAGATCACTCAATTAAATAAATGTCTGATAATTTCAAGGTTTGGAGTAGCCTAGAGAATTCAAATAACCGGAGTGATTCTGCATACATCATCTGATTTGCATAGTTTTACCTTCCATTAAGAATGCTCTGAGGCTCTGTTGCTTACTTTCCCAAATATGAAGGTGCTGTCTGTACTTGCAGACTCCTAGAATGGTTCCGTGGCCCCTTGTTGGCATGATATATTCATCAGACATTTAATGTTAAGACCATGCTATAGACTTCCTAGAGAAACTAATAGCAGGTCTTAATCACTGGTCTATCTGACGAAAAGACCTTCTTAATAAAGGTCAGGAAAACTACATCAGTCAGAGAACATCAGCTTTGTAACCTTGCCTAAAGCAATCTTATTTAAATTTAAATATCGTATTTAGCACAGTCCTGTCTCAGCCTGGGCAAGCCATTGGCTTTCAGATAAACTTAGATGCTTCAGGTCATGCCTTGAAAGATCTGATATTCTTGAGTGTAGGTTTCAAACACGGGCCTATATGTTCCTCTTTCTTTTAAGGGTAGGTAACTACAATAAGTCTCCCTCACTGAATCCTCAGCATGCTGTTTTAATAGACAGGGAGAGAAGTACTGTTAGTGCAGAGCAGAACTGATAACTGTTTGATGTTGTTTCTTGCTGTTGTGTGTCACAGTTTGTCTTCGAATATATCAGAGGAGTAAACTACTGAAATGCTAAAGTGAAGTTGCATGGTAGAATTGAAAAACAAACCAAGGTTTTAAATCCATGTCGCAAGGCTTTATTTACCCCAGTTCAAAAAATGAGCAAACATATGGTGTGCATGCCCACAATGGTATAAAAATTAAGTCCTGCATAGAAATTGCACTGGGAATATTAAATCTAATATTTCACTGGTGTAAATTATACTGGAGTATGTCATCTGCCCACAGCATATCCAAGGCCAGCTGTTTGCTTAAGGAAAAAAGGTTATTAGTTGCCCCATCTGCTCCCCTCCAATAGCATGGTACTGTAATAGCTCCCTATGGCAATCCCTCATGCTTGAGCATGATCACTCCCATGAGTCAAGTAAAGGGTTTTAGATGAGTCCCTTGATGGCTAAGAAGGCGGATCCTAGAGCTGCAGACTCTCTGGCAAATGCCACAGGTGGTGGTTAAAGGGAAGACTGAACAGATTTCTCAGTCTTGTTTCCTTTCTTTCCATTTCTGTTGTTTTCTTGGCTCCAGGGTAAGATGGTTGTCCTCAAAGCAAGATGTACCTTCCCTCACAAGGCCTGTCCTGGGTTAGTTTTTCCCAGTTTGTGGTATCAATGCCATACTTCTTGATGTTCACCTTGAGGGTGTCGTAAGCATTTCCTCTGGCCTTTGTGCATAATAGTACCGGATTTTTAAAGGTATTTAGATGCCTGACTCACTGAAACTGGAGTGATAAACTGCCTTGAAATACCAGGGCCTAGCAGCTTGTTTTCCAGTGGTATCCAAGCTCCTCTGTCACTGAGGGCCAGATCCACATGAGGACCTAGAGTGGTGGCACTCAGCATTAGCGCAGAACTCCAATAGAGGATATTCTGAATTACAATGTTAAGTAGCCGTAACACAGTAATGTATAAATGTAGAATTATACAGAGTTAGGGTTGGAAGAGATCTCAGGAGGTCATCTAGTCCAACCCCCCGTTCAAAGCAGGACCATCCCCAACTAGATCATACCAGCCAAAGCTTTGTCAAGCCGGGTTTTGAAAACCTCCAAGGATGGAGTTTCTACTACCTCTCTAGGTAACCTGTTCCCATGTTTTAATACCCTCCTAGTGAGAAAATTCTTCCTAATATCTAACCTAAATTTCCCTTGCTGCAACTTAAGACCGTTGCTCCTTGCTCTGTTATCAGCCACCATTGAGAACAGTCTAAATCCGTTCTCTTTTGAACCCCACTTCACATAGTTGTAGGCTGCTATTAAATCTGCCCTGCAACTTCCCTTCTCTAGACTAAATAAGTCCAGTTCCCTCAGTCTTTCCTCATAAGTCATGTCCCCCAGCCACCTCACCATTTTTGTTGCCCTCTGCTGGACTCTCTAATTTGTCCACATCTTTTCCGTAGTGGGGGGCCCAAAACTGAACACAGCACTCCATATGTTGCCTCACCAGTGCTGAATAGGGGGGAATAATCACTTCCCTTAACCTACTGGCAACACAGCTACCACGCATGTGCACACAATGCCCTGTTCACTGTGGCTGCTGTTAAATAATCACTGCTTCCATGCTGGTGTTATTGTCAGTGAAGACACTGGAATTTGTGTGACTATCTTCCTAATTTATGCCAAGGGTCTTCTGGAGGTAGTGCTGATGAAAGCATTTCAGGCTTTTCAGGTGGTCCCTGTAGGTCATCCAAGCTTCACAGCCACAGAGAATTGGGGTTACCATAGCCAGATATAATAGGAGCTTTTCTTGAGTCCTGATGTTGTGATCATTGAACTTATGTTGATACAGTCTTCCGACGGCAGAGCAATACTGGATCTCCTCATCAGTGTTGGCCTTCTTTAAGAGATGGCTGCCAAGGCATGCAAAGTGTTTAACATTCTCCAGCTCCTGTCCATCAATGAGGATCTTTGCTGGGATAGTTAATTGTCCCAGAGCAGGTTGGTGAAGCATGTTTATTTTTCCAATGTTAGGGGTTAGTCCCAGGCACTGGTATACTTGAGAGAAGCAGTGAAAGGCCATTTGTAGGTCTTCCTTAGTATGTGCAATGACAACACAGTCATTGGCATACTGAAGTTCCATAGCCAAAGCTGATGTAACTTTGGTTTTGGCATGGGGGACGGAAAGATTGAAAAGGTTCCCATCCATCCTATACTCAATGCCAGTGCCATGTGGCAGATGGTTACAGCTGAGAATCTTGATGACTGCAAGAAAGATGGAAAACAGAATTGTTGCGATCATGCAGCTTGACACTTGTTCAAATGGCAAAGGGCTCAGGACCCACTGCATATTATGGAAGCAGACATCTGGTCATGAAGGAGTTCTAGGGTGATGATAAATTTCTCTGGGCAGCCAAACTTTGATAAGATCTTCCATACAGCCTCACAGTTAACAGAGTTGAAGGCTTCAGTCAAATTGATAGAGGCCATATACAATACCTGATGTTGTTCTTGGCATTTTTCCTGGATCTGCTGGGCCGCAAAAATCATGTCCTTGGTACCTTTTGATGTTCTCAAGCCACATTGAGACTCAGGAATGATTGCCTTGACAAGAAGGAGCAGTCAGTTCAGGAGAATTCAAGCAAGGATCTTCCCAGGAGTGGAGAGAAGGGGTGATGCCTTGATATCTCTCTATGGACTGCCACCTTGACGGGATGGAAAGGCTTGTGTATACCACTGACCCTAAAAACAACACCGTAAGGAATTTTGTACATCTGGTAAGGTCACTCATGGTGGTAAGGTTGTAGGTGATGTATCAGATAAAGAGCAGTCTGTCACAACACACAGACCTCAGTGGTGGAGCAGATGGATTCAGAAGGCATACTTAACGGCTGCAAAGGTGGATGAAGCTTGCAGTGGAAGAGGAACCCCAGTTGTCTTGGATCTTCTTGCCACTGGACACAGGTTTCTTCTCCAGCAAGATCCATGTGGTTCTCGATGTCCAATGGCCTCCTCACAGGCTTCTCCCACTGTTCCAACATCTACTAAAATAACCAGTCCCTATAACTTCTATAAAGTCCTGTGGTGATGGGCAAGTGGTGAAGGGGGCAGATGAAGGGATCACTGAGTCCCTAGTCATGGATCCACCTGCAGTGAAATGATGGTCATTTCACCCTTGATATGAGACAGGAGGGTGATTCAGCTGCTATCACAACTGAGTAGTCCTCTTTAGGATCCCTTATGTTCACCCCACATGGGGAGGGGGATAGAAAAGGTGTCCCAAACATAGGCTCTCCCACTTTATCTTACTTGACTGGATAGCCACTTCCAGGGGGGTAACTCTGTGGTCAAAACACAAAAATGTCTTTTGCATCCTGGAATGTGCACACCCTAATAGATGACCCGAACAGTGACAGACTGAATGCAGAACAGCTATTGTCACCTGAGAACTTATGCGATATAATATCAATATCGCTGCTTTCAGCAAGACCAGATGTGCTGATGAAGGCCAACTAATGGAGGAGGGGGGTTGCCATACATTTTTATGGAAAGGGAAACCTGCAAACAACAGGTAAATACATGGCATTAGTTTAACCATTAGGAACCAGATTGTTAACCAAATGATTGAATTCTCTCTTCTCATTATGACTCTCCATTTCCAACTAACAAGCTGTTTGCTACCATCATCAGTGTATACACCCCAACACTCAATGCCAAGGAAAAACAGAAAGAACAGTTTTATGCTCACCTTGATGAAATCCTGATCATCGTGCCAAAAGAGGACAAGATTATTCTCCTTGCAGACTTCAATTCAAGAGTTGTCCAGGACTTTAACATGTAGAGGGGCACCATTGGGAAGGAAGGATTGGACAAGGCCAATTCCAAGAGCAACCTTTTACTCAGTAAATATGCAGAGCATGACCTTGTCCAACACTCTTTAGACAATGTAACAGGTACAAAACAACATGGCCACACCCCTGGTCGAAGCAATGGCACCTCCTCAACGATGTCATTGTAAAAGTGTATGATCTAAAAGACTTCCATGTCATGCGTATTATGAGAGGAGGAGATGACTACTGGATCATTAGTCATCAATCATGATCATCAATCATGTCCATCAGGGTTAGCTGAAATGCTGAAAGCAGCCAAAAGCAGTCTGAAGACAAACCCCTAGATACTACAAGGTCCTCCAAATGCATCTCAGGATACCTATGATTATGGGTCTATCAAACTTGAAGTGGCTGCCAGCCAATTTCACGTGTAGATCACGGGGCTGGTAGCCATTTGTGTGGGCCAAGTACAGTGCCCACCTCACGCCCATGCCTCTAACTGGCCAAGGGGCCATAGTAGTCCAGCCCCTCTCCACAGATTTCCAGGTGGCCCAAATTGCTGCTTGTATTGTAACATGTCAGTGAATGGCTTCTATAGGCTTAATCTCCTGATTCATCCCATGGAAACCATTAATCAATCAATTAAGCAATCTAAGTGGCTGTGAATAGTTTCCAAGGGCTTAATCCCCTGATTAAGCACAGGGAAGCCATTAGCATTCACTTAGATTGCTTAATAATGCATCAATTAATGGCTTCCACAGGCTTAATCAAAGGATTAAGCCTGCAGAAGCCATTAATTGACGCATTATTAAGCAATCTAAGCATTTAATTAAGGTCTAAAATGAAATATCTGATTAAAATAAAGCTGGCACACCATAAATTGCAAGTAATGCCAACTATATACACTTTAACAACAGACATTATAAAACGGAGGTTACTGAAACTAAATCCTAACCTGGAGACAGGCATTTCATGACAGGTATTAAGTGCAAGCATGCTGCACCCTGCTGCAGTAGCTGGAGATATTCTCTGTCTCTGTGGGGTGAACACTTGTCCATACACTGAGTTGGTATGCCCAGCATCCACCAAATTTGTTGGGATGGTGAAGCAGTGTCATTCCAGGGTGTAAAGATATTGAAACTAGTCCCAGAGTCCCAGAACACAGGCAAAGATATAGGCATCTGACACTCTTTGACGAAGTTCATGAAAGCAGCGCATCTGTTGTCATGCTCTTTCCTCCATCCTGGGATTCCCATCTGGTTGGGGTCCAAAAAGTGAATAGCACTAAGGAAGGGGGCAGCTGGTTTTTTGAACTGGTGGCAGTGACGGGTCATACCTGTAGTACCAGTTCAACTTCACAGCTGTTCCCTGAAACAGGTCCCTTCAGTTCTGGTTTTCACAAGGACAGCTTGACAGCTCTTGAGATGCTCTGTCTTCAACCCAGCTTATCAAATCCAATTACCTTGTTGTGTGCATCGTGGATCACAGCCTGTTGGCCTTCAAACCATGTCGGGAGCTCCATGAATCAGGTGGCATTGTCAGCCACAAACATCATTTGATCTTGAATGTCGCCTTGCCCTAAGAAATACAAAGCTTGATCATACACTGTGTGATGAGTATGATTTCCAGCTCCTCACTCAAACTGCTGATAGTGCTGCATATGCTTGGTATGGTAACAGAACATGTTGAACCACAAATTCCACCATGTGAGCACAGGCTGTAGTGGCAGTGGCACAGCACTGTGTGAGTCCCCACTTTGACTGGCAATGGACTCCCTGTACCAGACCCTATGACTTGGACAGTGCTTGAAGGATTTCTTGAAGGAAAACACCAGGTTATCCACAATGGGGAACTGCATGCACCAGATGCCACTTTCTAGGGACAGAATGTGCATATTGCAGGTGACATGAACGGTATTGGGCAGCATTCCTCGGAGCACGTCACAGAAAGGCTTGCACATGTACATGGCCTTGTCAGACAGGAGTGATGAGATCTTGTTAAAGTCTGTGCCATAGTTCAGAATTACCTTCATAATGGCTTGGGACATGATAGAAAAATTAACAGACGTGAGGTGGACTGGCTCAATTTGAAACACAGGCCCCGGTGTGTCCAGCTCCCTGGTACAAATAAAATGTGCAGCACATAGTTTTCTTGAGGGCTGGCAACTTCATCAGCCAGAATGGAGAAGGAATGATACTCTGACAAGGCAGTGTTTGTGGACTGTACATGTGAATCAATGTACAGCTCCCTCCCCCTGTGCTGCAGAGAGATAGTCTTGACAAAGCTTGTTGGCATGCGGAAAACTGCCAGCATTTGGCATGCTTTGGTCAGGTAGTCCCTTAACTTTGGGTGATCACGTTTCTCCAGTGGAACATTCATCACCACAAAAGCCTCCACAAGGGAACATGCCACATCTTACCTTGCCAAGATACTTTCTATGATCCTTTTAAAGGGGGAGGGCATGGTTGCTTGCTTCTTTCTCTGACCTTCAGCCTCTGCAGCAGCCTTTCACTTTCTACTGCCTCAGCTTCCAAATGATCTCTGCTGGTTTTCCTGGACACATCCAGAGTTACATTGCAAGGAGGTACAGAAGAGTCTGGCTCCATCTGCATGCAAGGTGCCTGGAGGAGACTGTCTTCCACAGTCCAGAGCTGAAAAATATTTGGCTGTCTTGGAATATTTCTTAGTGTTCATCGTGCCTGCTCTTCCTCAGGTGGGAGCATACCTGCTGCAGGAACGTGCCTGAGGGCATCTTAGAAGCTGGTGCTAAAATCCTCCCACTTCCCTGGTTGGCCCCTAACTGGCTTCTGGACTGAGCCTGCATCGGGGGCCTCTGATTTGCTCTCTCTCTCCCCTTCACAACTCCAGCCCACCCCCATCTTCAAGACACCAGGGCTTCCCACCCATTTAAAATCAGGATGCAGTAACATCCAGCATAGGGCAAGTTTGGAATCCAGTTATTTCACTAATCTCAGTTAAAATGATCCACAACAACCAATTGTTTCAATTGCAAATAGACACGTTTTGTGATTCAGCTCTGTGCACTACACAGATGGATCTTGAGCTGAAAAAAGAAGAAATTTCAGCTTTGACAAGCTCTTTGTGGGTTTTCTAATACTATCATAGGGAAAATTAATCATTGTAGAATTGAGCTCAGATTTAATGTAAATGTGGATATGCACATTTGCAAGATCAAGACCTTTTAATTTAATGTTGTAGGAGTAGTAAATGATGTGTTCATGTTGCAAGCAGTTGTGATAATATGTAGTATTTTAAGATAAGCTCCAGCAATTCCTGAAGGAAACTCTATTTAGTTGTGCTATTTAATGGATTGACTTAGTAATTGATTGATTGATTAATTACACCAGGTTACCAAAGCACTGTTCTGAAGTCCATCCACTTTCTTATGTATCTAGTAACATATACTTTTTGCACAAATAAATTGATTTCCTGCATGAATAATTGCACTTTAAGCATACATAAGGCAGACATAGAAATTTAAGAACAAAAATACACTTGTAACCTTAGATTAATTTTCAAAGAATTTTCATAGCTTTTATAGACATTAGGGCTGGAAGGGACCTCGAAGATCATCAGGTCCAGCCCCCTGCCCCAGGGGCAGGAAGCCAGCTAGGGTCAAAGGATCCCAGCAAGATAAGCATCCAAATGTTTCTTGAATGAGTCCAGAGTAGGTGCCTGCACCACTTCTGGAGGGAGTCTATTCCAGGTCTTGGGGGCTCGGACAGTAAAGACATTTTTTCTTATGTCCAGCCTAAAGTGGTCTTGAGTTTCTGACCGTTGGTCCTTGTTTTACCTTGAGGCACTCTTGTGAACAGATGTTCTCCCAGATCCTGATGTACACCCCTTATGTATTTATAGGCAGCCACCAGGTCCCCCTGAGCCTTCATCCAACCTCCTCTTGAAGACCCCAAGGTAGGGGAGAGTACAACCTCCCTTGGGAGCCCATTCCAGAGCCTGGCAGCCCTAACCATAAAGTAATGCCTCCTGATATCAAGCCTGAACTTGCTCTCAATCAATTTGTGGCTGTTATGCCTTGTTATCCAAGTTGGTGCCCAGGGGAGCAGAGCCTCACCTATTTTCTGCTAGTACCCCCGGTGAGTTTATAAACGGCCACCAAGTCCCCTCTCAGTCTACCCTTGTGGAGACTGAATAGACCCAGACCCTTTAGCCTATCTTTGTAGGGCCTGACCTGCTGCCCCCTGACCATGTGAGTGGCCCTCTCAAGATTAGCCACATCCTTCCTGAAGTGCAGTGCCCAGAATTGGACATAATACTCCAGCTGTGGCCTGACCAGCACTGCATAGAGGGGAAGGATCACCTCCCTGGATCTGCTTGTGATGCATGTGTAGATGCACGACAAGGTGTAGTTAGCCTTACTGACTGCTTCCTCACATTGGCGGCTTATGTTCATCCTGGAGTCAACAATGACTCCAAGATCCCTTTCAGCCATCACGTTGACCAGAAGGGTGTTCCCCAGCCTATAGGTGTGTTATAGGTTCCTTCTCCCTAGATGCAGCACCCTGCACTAGTCTGCATTGAACTCCATCCTATTCTCATCTGCCCACCTCTGTAACCTGTCTAGATCTAGCTGGATTCTGTCCATCCCCTCCAGTGTGCCCACTTCTCCCCGCATCTTTGTGTCATCAGCAAATTTGGACAGCGTGCTTTTCACGCCCACCTTCAAGTCACTGATAAAGATGTTGAATAACACAGGCCCAAGGATCAAGCCCTGGGGAACTCCACTGCCCACATCCCTCCAGGTCAAAAACGACCC
>NW_017728906.1:192281205-192284176 GCF_001723895.1 Crocodylus porosus
ATTAATTTATCCTTCTCTGATGCCTCTTAGACTAAATATATGCAGGCAAAATTTGCAATAGGAAATAATTCCTGAAAGGTCTTAAGTGCAGAATTGAAAAAGCAGGTAGAGACTTTCTTTTTTTAAAATTTTACATTTATAAAGCCTCACAGAGAGAAAAATGATGTGACAAGATGTATTTTTCAAGCATCGTATTTTATGAGGTTTTAAAAAATAGTTTTTATTGTGGTGATAATGAAAATGTAACATGTTATCTACTATACCTGTATTCTGCTTGTTTTTATATGAGTTTTCAGACAACATGTTATTGTGTCATAATTCTCCACCCCACATCATCCTTCCTCTCTAAGTCCCAGGAGGATATAAATCAAATGAAAACATTTATTGTAGTTGAAAGGGTGAACACTTCTCTTCCCGGACCAATTCCTTCTGGTTATTGTAAACCACATGCTTTCTACTGCAGCGTTTGGTTTTTTTATGCCTGAAGGAAAGGAGAGAAGCATTGGGAGTAGAGAGATTGTATTTTATTATTTGTTTTTCCACAAAAGAGCAGAGGGGACAAATTCAGTTAGAAGTGGCCAGAAACCTCCAAAAGGTTTGTTACATATGCAAGGAGCCCTGTGGCATTCCAGTTGCTATGGGTTTTAAGATACTTGCAGTGAGCTACTTCTACCCAGAGGGTACACATAACCCACAACTTATTGTGCGTTGCATGTATCCCTTCCATCCTCAGACAACTTGGGTCTGTGGTAGCTCGAAGGCAGAAATGCCTCTTAGCAAATTGGCCGCCAAGTCCTGAACTAGTTGCCTTTTTTTTACAGAAATAAGATGCGTCCCTGTGTAAAGTGCATTGCAGAAGTCTGAGCTTAAGGTGTTGAAGTCACAGATGAGAGTTGCAGGTTCTGCACCTGGGATGGAGAAAGGTTGACATGGTGGAACATGCTACCTGAGGTCCTAGTAGCCCTTGGGAATCGAACTAGACTCCTTCCAGATTGAAAACCTAGTCACACCTCCTCATCAAAGGGAATATAAGTGATCTTTTCATTCTCTCAGCTATTTACGTAACAAACAAAAATCACTACAGTCTCTTTTGAACTGAAATTCAGTTAGCTAGTCCTCTTTTATATCCCAGACACTTCATACTCTTAGTAGTTCAATGGGCAACACCAGGTTAGGTCAGTAGAGTTGCAACTAAAAAGCAGGGTGTTTATAGCCTATTAGGGACATTTCCTGATGAAGACTGACAGCTCCTCGAGGGTCTTACCAACCACCTCACATGTTACTTAGTAAGAGTGATGAGACGATTGAAGGAATCTTCCATCATCCATTTGTTTTGTATTTGTTGGGTTTTCACATGTTCAAATGGAAGGCACATGTGAGGTGAAAATACTATCGTCTTTAAGAATGAGAACTAAAGTTCCAGTCTACCTCTATTCTGAAAAGTGACTCTGAGAAAAGACTTGTGCTGCTTATAGTTATCCTAAGAGCTTCAGTGTTGCCCACAGGAAAGGTTAAATTATATGTGAAAACATGAGATTGAGAAGCCCTTGTACCCTCTCTGCTCAGGCCCAACCCAGGCTGATTGCCTCAAGGAGAGGAGTCAGGATCCCAAAGTGCTCCACACTAGTCCCTTAGAAAGTGCTTAGTATACTCCTGTAAATGTCTGCTACCAAAATGCAACTGCAGGTGTGATTGCAGTGATAATCTCTTCTGCTGTGTATGCTGCACAGCAAAAAAGACTCAGCATGTGCTAGGTTTAAATTCTGACTAGCCCCTGTGCTGCTTCAGTAGTGGGGCTCAGTAGCGCAAGGAGGAAATGTGTGTGTGTGTGTGTAGATAGATACATACATACATACATACAATAAACACATACACACATATAAGGTCTTCATAAAGTCCTTGTGTACTTTTCATCTTTAATAACTTAGGTTGTAGGTATGACAGAAACAATCTGTACTTGGTATTTAAAAGCAAATTTTTTTAAGTTTTAGGACAACTAGAGTGCACAATGCTAGACTTCATCAGTAATAACAAATTTATTCTTAAATAAGATGGAGCTCCATGCCACTACGCTCTGAATGTACGACAGTTCCAAAATGACGTTTTCCCAGAGAAGTGGATATGCAGGGATGGACCAAATGCTTGGCCACCTCATTCACCTGACCTGTCGCCATTGGATTTCTTTTTATGGGGACATGTTAAAAGTGTCATTAACTTGTCAAAAACATGTTCTTTGGTGGAACTTAGGGCTAGGATCACCAATGTAGTTAGTGAAGTAACTCAAGAGCAACTGGGAAATGTTTTCAAAGAGTTGGAAGATTGAATAGAGCACTGTATCATGATGGATGGTGGTTATGTTCAAGCCTAGCATTGTGTACTCTCGTTTTCCTAAAACGTTAATAAATTTATAAATTTGCTTTTAAATGCCATTTACAGTTTGTTTCTATCATACTTGCAACCTAAGTTATTAATGTTTGAAAGTGTGTGTGTATTAGACCTGTGTGAAGCGGCTAGTATTTGCTTCAGATTCAGATTTGGCCAATTCGGGGGACAGTGATTTGATTCAGTGATTCAAATCACTGTAGCGAATTAATTCAGCCGAATCTGATTCAGAGATTTGGCCGCTGCTGAATCAGCCGAACCTCCGAATCAAAGAGGTCCCATCAGCCTCCTGCTCTCCCAGCCCCGTCCAAAGCCTTCTTAGAATCATAGAATCTTAGAAGTTGGGTCGGAAGGGACCTTGTAGATCTTCAAGTCCAACCCCCCGCCTGGGTGGGAGAAAAGACTGGACTCAAGTGAGTCCAGCCAGGTAGTCATCAAGCTTCTTAAAGATCCCCAGGGTAGGAGCCAGCACCACTTCGCTTGGAAGTTGGTTCCAGCTCCTAGCCGCCCTAGCTGTGAAGCAGTTCTTGCGGATGTCTAATCTAAATCTACCCTCTAATAACTTGTGTCCATTGTTCCTTGTCATGCC
>NW_017728906.1:192284276-192328122 GCF_001723895.1 Crocodylus porosus
TTTTTATTGGCCTCCTGATTTGATTTGGATTCAGAGATGCAGCTCCTGAATTGAGCCAAATCTCCTCCAAATCAAAGGAGCACCTGAAGCTTTGCACAGCCCTAATACACACACACGCACACACACACGGAAAGAGAGAGAGAGGCAGCCAGAATCTAGCTATTGATGCCATTTATGGCCAAGAGCAAGGTAATTGTAGAACTGCTATGTAATAGTTGAACACATTACTTTATAATGACACACATCTTAATGGATCAATCTTTTTTTTCTTTGTAATGGTAGTTTCAAAGGACATCTTTTTTACCTAGCAGCATTGTATGTCTTCTTCACTCTGTCTGACAGTATCTTAGAAATAAGTGAAAAATAGAGACACTAAGGAAGATGCTTAATGCTTTTAAGTGAGCAGGTAGCCAGTGGAAAGAAACACTGCATCATGATAGTTTCATTTAGATATTTTTCAGTTATACTTTCCCAGAATATTACAAAACTGGTTTTGAAAAACACCATCACAAGCAATCTTGTGAAGTCAGGGGTAAGAATTAAAAATGGCAATAGAAACAGCCAGCTGTTAAGAAGTTTCTTGCAACTTTTTGCAGATGGGTACTTGAATTTTTAAGCCTTTTGCCTATGAAGGGCATTTTCTCGTGCAGCATCAGGGACCAAGATGGAGTGACACTCTTTGGGATTCGGGATTTCCTACAAGGTGTTTCATGGATTCTAGTTGGGTGAGAAGTAGCACAAGGTCAGTCTTTCTGTTGCACCATATGAGAACATAAGAAAATCTGAGAAAAAGCTTTATACACATACTGAATCAACTTGTAAATGCGTATTTGCTTTTAATGTTGTAACAAAATTCATTTTATATCAGCAAACTCTTCAGGGCAAAATAGATAGGATAACAACCAAAGGGTTATAGCTGTTTCTAACACAGTCAGATGTAGTCACTACAAACCAATTTAAACCCTCTCAACATTAAGGCAGGACAGAACATTTAAGCATGAGTAATGTTTTCTTTCCATTTCTTTCCTTGAAGCAAACTGACATCAGTCAGTTGGTACTTGCACTGAAGGTGAGGGGGCAGTAGCTAAGATAGGGCTATCCAACTTCTAAGTGGCCAGGGGCTGCATGCCCCACAGGCTGTCTTAGCGGGGACTGCACCAATGAGGGTGACAGGCTTGCAGGCTGCATGTTACATGGATGCCCCCCCCCCATTGTACTGTGCACCTGCACCCTTCCCCCACTGCTGTAGCACATGGCTTTGGTGGGCTCCCTCCCCCTGCCACTACACTGAGCTGAGCCCACGTGGATGCTCCATCCCACCAGTGCAGCACACACCCACACAGACAACCCACTACTGTAGTGTATGTTCACATGGGTGCCTCCCCCACTGTTGCACTGCATGCTGCACAACTCTAGCCTTACCTTGAGTGTCCAACTCCATACCATGCTGTGCCTCACTGCCCCAATGGATGGGTATACAATGTGGAAGCCGGAGCAGGGAAGAAGGGAAAGCCCAGAGGCTCTGGCTGCTGTTCTAGCCAGTGACAGAGGGACTTGTGGCCAGGTGGGAGCCTGAGAGCTGAACTTAACTCCTTGCAGGCTACATAGCTTTCCAAGAGGCTTATGATAAATTTTAAACATAGTCAGAATGTACTATAGTTACAAGCAAGGGAGGTTTAGGTTGGATATTAGGACAAACTTTCTCACTAGGAGGGTGGCAAAGCACTGGAACAGGTTACGTAGAGAGGTGGTCGACTCTCCATCCTTGGAGGTTTTTAAGGCCCGGCCTTGACAAAGCCCTAGCTGGAATGATCTAGTTGGGATGGTCCTGCTTTGAGCAGGGGGTTGGACTAGATGACCTCCTGAGGTCCCTTTCAACCCTCATTTTCTATGATTCTGTAAATGTGTCTTTTAATATTACTTAAGATATGCATTGTAATATTGAATTCATACAACACAAAATGCAGAATGAATAGAAACTCGGGCTTGGTTAAAAACAGAAGATTAAAACAGAAGATTGTCCCCTTTCAATACTAACATTTGCTCCACACACTCAAATTATTGATGAACTGAAAATGTTTAAGGTTAGTAGGTGAGCTGTCTGAGCTCAATTAAACAGCATTTCTGGTATTGTCAATGAAACTTTCACTTGACAGAATATTTCCTTCTAAGTTCTTATAATAACCCCATGAAGCTCTTTCTTCAGGCAGGACTTGATTGACACAGTAATTTATTTAGACTGCAAAAAAGTCACTTAGAGTAGTGTCAAATTTATTGGTTGTCACTTTTTCATGCTGTGCAACTTCTCTCTGTATCATTTTACCCTGTCAGTTCTTTCCAGATACCTTTCTGCAGACTTGCAGCAGTTGTTTTCCATGATAATAGCTTTCCCAGCTCATTACAGCTATGTTAGACTTCTGCAGTTTTTTATGTCTGATTCACCATTTGGTTTAAACCCCAAGCCACTGTACACACACTAATCTTGACACACAAGGCAAAGGCATAGAAGTGTCAACTATGACTTTGAATTTCTTGGTTTCCATAGAAATGTAGTCACTATCTTGGTTTTATTTAAATTAATCTTTGACTCAGTAGGAAGACAAACTAGTAGGAATGTAGTTTAACTAGGTCACAACTTTATCGTATAACACATTAGGGAATTGTTTTGTAATAACTACCATCAGTCACCCTTCCTTTGGTGATCTGTATCATCGGTTCTCTGCTCTGCCCCTCTGTACCATCTGGAGAGACCTGTCCTCAGTCCCCAACAACTTACACCATTAGTCTCGCACTGTTCTCCTCTGCATCTGAAGGTTAGGGTCTGGAGAGGTGAGATTGTCTCATCCACCCCCACCTTGCTGCCAACACCTGCTGGAGCCTGCGAGCAGTCCCCGCTAACCCCCCGCCCTGCCACTGGCACTGCCCCCGGCATCTGCGGGTGGTCCTTGCTTGTTGCTCATCACTGCTGACACCGATGCCGGAGTCTGGGGGCAGTGCTCGCTCGCCACTTAGTGCCCTGGTGCCCCCCCAGTCTTGGGAGGCACCAGTCATTCATGCTGGGAACTAGTCCTCTCATGATTTCATTTAATTGCATCAAGAACCTAGCAAATTGTGACATTATGAAGAAGCTAAGACCTCACAAGGCAGCAAAGTAACCAATAGTTTTCTTTCTCCTTTGAGACAAACCATGGAGCATAGTATCCCATATGATGAGCAGGTGAAGATTTAGTGTGGGAGTGGAGGTCCAATAAGCAGCCGCCCAGGATTCACCTCCCTAAAATAAAAAAAAAAGGGGGTGTAATGTTGAACCAGCTACCTAGTGGCTTTTAACACCTGTAAAAATAGGTTATGGCTGTGTGTAGAGAATGGCAAAGCCCTGCTCCTATGCTGCAGTCCATTGAATACAGTGGGACCTCCATGAAGATGCAAATGTGTAGGATCAAGGTTGTCCTGACTAACTTTGTTTTGTGTAAACCCTGAGGAAGGAAAGTAGGTGTGAATTCTAATATTCCTGTGCAGCTACATAAGAACAGAAAAAATGACCTTGTTCATCAAGGAAACAGGCAAATACAAATAGTAGCATTTGTCATCTTTCCTTCAGGCTTCACACTGAAATTAAGACAGAAACACAAATGACAAAATGAGATGATCTCATTTATTGTTTCTCCGTGTTGTGTTAATAAGCGCTGAGATTAGGGCCACTTTGTACTTGACTTTGTACAGACATATAGTAAAAGACAGTTTTGACCTTAGAGAATCACAATGGTAGTAAGTGGGACAAAGGCTTGAAGAGGGAAAAGAGTAGTTGAGAGACCTGAACTGATTTTTCCAAGGTCACACAAGCAATCAGTGCCTAGGATGAAAATAGACCCATTTCCTTTAATACCCAGTCTATGGCCCTGTCCACTCCAGAAATTAATATGTCTGAAAGTTTTATGGCGTTAGTAAAATTTTGCGCCACATGTGTTAGGTTGTATTTTTGTGGTTGTGTTTTGGGGATTTTTTTTACCCCCTGGAACAAAATAAATATGTCGGTAGAAGAGGCAGTCCAGTATTTTTTTCTTTGAACGTATGTGCCTGTTTGGGGGAAAGGTCTTGATTGGAGTTTTCCTCATTGGTATTCTCCTGCACAGCACATCCTTTTTGCTCCTTGGCTGCTTCTCCAAGGTGATAAATAAATTCTCTGAAGCTGAAGAACTCGAAAGAACTTTTTTTTTCCTGGTAGAATTGTGTGTGCAGTTGTCCTGACAGTACCACATAAATACAAGGAGTAATTACCCTCTTAATTTGGAAATTAAATAACACTTTATTTTAATTGTTCCACCATTCTAAATTAATTTTACATTTAATTTTAACAGCCTTCATAATTAATTCATTTCAAATTCATTGGATTTGAGAGATAATTTTAGAGATTTCTCCTTGTAATGTATCACTTTGTGAGAATCCATTAATTAGCCATTGTGTTGTCTGACACCACATCTCTAGTTGGTGACAAATAATGATCAACATAAAATACTATGTGGTGAAGCCCATTTTTATCAACAGCTTTAATTCATTAAAAAAACCTCAACCCTGCAGTTGTGTGGATGACAAAGAAGCCTGCGAGTGTGAAAACATAACATCAATGATTTTTAAATAAAATTTTATTTTATTTAAGGCTGGTGACAATCATAAAATGCCAAGTACCGGGAAATATGTTTTTTTTCTATTGCATCTTCCAAAGCCAGGCTTGCAACCATTACAAAAATGGTTGTTTCTGTAACTACAGAGTACTATTTATTTTGCAAGTAAAACCCATGCTATAAAATCAGAAAGGATATATATTGCATATATTTTCTTTTATTGCTGCAATAGCTGCACCTGGGTTGTTTCTGCATCTCATCTTAGAAGCAGGTTATTGTCAATAACAATTCATTTATTCCTCTGATAGTTCTCATTAGGGGTATGAATCCAGGAAAAATATAACAATTATGATGTGAATTGCTTGGTAACCCATAACATGGATTTTTATGAAAATAATGGACAGATGTTTCTTAGACTGAGAGATAAGATCTGATACTAATGAGACCAGTGATTTGTGTTTATGTATGTGTATGTGGTAGGGAGAGGATAAGAAAAGGATAAAAACCTGTGGATTCCAAAGTCTGTTTATTTTGTCTTCCTATTATATATATATTTTTTCTGTAGTTTGCATTATCATTTCCTAATAGTGTTACCATATACTTTTGACATCGCTCCAAAACTCTGAGAACTTTTGTGTGGTCTTCATCTTGGAATTTTACAGGGCATAGAATGGAAGTTGAATGTACATAAAGGATGATTAGCCTTATCTTTAGTGTAACCATTACCTACAAGACCTGGGTGCCAAAAATTATGCAAAGCAAAATTCTTACAGGGTAGCACTCTCCATTTTCCCCTATCTAATCTATCCAGCCTTTTCTCTGTGGCAGTTTACAGATTTGACAAGAGATCGCTACTTCTCTTTCTCCATAACCTTATTACACTAATTGTATCGATAATAATAATATCTATAATCACAGTAATTGCAAAATAAACTCCATAAATGTATTGGTCATTAGGAAGAAAAAATCTCTGGCATCAGAGTATCCCATAGCTGCTGACTACAGAGTTTTCTGTACTTGCTGGCACTGGCCACTGTTGGAAACAGGATATTGGTCTAAAGGGACCACTGATTTTGATTCAGTAAAGCAGTATGTTCTTATAAGCGTACATGGGAAAGGATGTTCTTAATCTAGTTGGCAAACAAAGGGAACGTGCATCAACTCCCTGAATTTTGCATTTGCTACTTCATTTAGTAAATGCTGTAATAATTTTGCAACTGGCTGTTAGTGCGTATTATCTATGCATTCCTCTTTAGTACTGTGATCAGTATTGCTAATGAGATTTTTTTCCCCCCACCTTCTCCAGGTCTGGGCTTCAGTATTGCCGGCGGAGTAGGAAATCAACATATTCCTGGAGACAACAGCATTTATGTTACTAAGATTATTGATGGAGGAGCAGCCCAGAAAGATGGAAGATTGCAAGTTGGAGACCGACTTCTTATGGTGAGGAGAATAACCACCTGGAACTGTATTTGAAGCTGAGCAAATCTGTTTCAGATGGGGGGGTTTAATTCAAGTTCCCCCAAACTAGAGAGAAATTTGTAGCAATCAGGGCTAACTTGTGCACAGCTACACAAGATGCTTAATGTGCAGAAGGCTAATTTTATTGCGCATTAGTGCGGTGGGCAAAGCCCATGCTAATGTGCACTAGATTTAGAATAATGCTCATTAATGTCACTAAAAAAACATTTATCTGTGCTAATGTGTAGTAGGTCTGATTACTGTGCAGTAAGTTATTACAGGTACTGAACTTAATGCACCATAATTACAGTACATTAATGAACATGTAGATACACACTGAATAATTAATTGTAAATGTATCATGTTCTCCATGTTGGTATTGTTTCATTGAATGCTTGTTTTTAAGGCTGCAGCTAAATATGAGTTTAATTAGAAAACCTAACACATTTTTTATGAAGATAAATCCATGAGCTCATTCAACTCAAACTATGTATTTACTGTGATTAAAATAAGTATTTTACTACCCATGTTCACACCATGGAGCAGTGTTAAATCAGTGTACAAGAGCACAGTTCTAGATTAAAATGAAAATTACCTTTTTGCACCAGTGCTACTTCTCAGATTTCCATTTTTACTTTCTGGCATTTTAAGAAAAGATTGGTTCAGTATAGTATAGCTGTTTTCTGTAGTCATTTCAGTTATAAGTGTCCCAAACACCGTGATTTCTGTCTCTTACTTCAAGAGACTGTTTTGCACCCTTACGAATTTCTTGATGAGGAATTTTTTTTATATTCTCAGTTTCATCACATTACTCCCTTGGGACCATTCTAAATATCTGCACCATGTCCACGTTGTTTATATTTAATGGAAAACATGGAAACCCTGTGGAAGTCAATGGAAATTTTGCCGCTGATTTTGGTAGGGCCAGACTTTCTTGTCCACTGGGTTTCACTGATATCAGTTCGCCTGATTGTTTTTCATCAAGCATCTACTGAAATGCTTTCTTGACTCAGTGGGCTTTAATGTGCAGTAGCCCATTTTACTCCGCATTTAAGCGTCACATTAAATACTGTGTAATTATGCTAATGGACAGTAAAATAGGCTAGAGCCCATTACGCATCACTTAAAAAAATGTGTGGTTTCAGTACCTGTGCATTAGGGCAGCCTAATGCACACTTATTTAGTACCTCACGTTACAGGTACTAAATTTAATGTGCATTAGGAAAAGTGTATTAATGCACATGTAGATGTACCCAGTATCATAAAGGGAATTAATTTTTTTATACCTCTTTGGCCTGTGACAAGATCTCAGTGCATCTTGAAATTACACTGGTCTTTTCTGAAGTTTAAATCCATTTTTTTCCTTGGCAGAGCTGAGATACTTCTTTCACCTACCTATAGAGGGAGTCTATTTTATAGTTCCATAGTTTCTAGGGTCGGAAGGGACATGAACAGATTATCAAGTCTGACCCCCTACCCTGGGCAGGAACGAGTGCTGGGATCATAATACCCCAGCCAGATATCTATCCAACCTCCTCTTGAAGACCCCCAAGGTAGGGGAGAGCACCACCTCCCTTGGGAGCCCACTCCAGAGCCTGGCAGCCCTACCTGTAAAGAAATGGCTGATATGTTAAAGAGAAAGGAACTCAGAACTCATGAAGATCTTTATTCTGTAGCATAAATCTGAACAGACAACTAAACTGACTTATTTGTAATTAAATATAATGATTAAAATCCCAGGTTTCTTTTGGTATTTCTGCTTTCTAGGTTTCTACTACATTGAATAACATATCACTTTTGACAAACAGGATGTTTATAGACATGCTCCAGGAGGCAGGATGGAGGGGGGCAGGAGCACTTTAATTAGCATGGATCTGAGAGCCACACTAATTGAAGCGCCCAGAGTATCACATGTATGAGCGTCCCACGCTGAAAAATGGTGACCAGGGCACTTTAACTAGAGCTCGTCGAATGAGCTTTAGTCAAAACACCTCTGCCACTATTTTTCAGCATGGGGACACTGATACACGTGACGCTGGAGTCTGCTGGAGCACGGTAATTGCCACAACTTCACACTCCAATGCACTGTAATTACATTGCGTTGGAGCAGCCTCCCTGCACATGTATAGGATCCCACAATTTTGACCTTTTGTATTTTTCACAGCTTATATTATCCCAAGATGCATCTGATTTTATTGTTTTTTCAGTCTGCTTCTAGTCTGTCTCCATGCCTTTGTATAATTTTGAACAAAGAGTAGTGTATGCAGTTTCTCACAGTTTTAGTGTCATCTAGGTATTTTTGTTAAAAAGAGTTGTTTTTTCCCTCTTCCTAATCATTACAAAAAAATGTCAACTAAAACTATACTTAACATAAATATACATCTGTTCCTCAACATGATCCAGCCCAAACTAGATTAACTTGGAGAGCAAAATAATTGTGTTTGACTACCATGGTCAGAGCCACCAGGAATTTATCTGTTATCTTGATTTATGCTTCTACATAGCCAGCACAAAAGTATACAGGTATTTCTTCACACCCAGTAGCATAAATGACTCATTTCTGTCTTCCTAAATATTTAAGTCATTCTCAGACTGACTGACCCCACATCTTCTTGTGCCACCTCCTGTATAGTTTTGAGCAGTTCATTACTTACCAGCATCACATTTTATCATTGTACTGCACATGCCTATTTTTATGAAATGGATTCATTAAAAGGAACAAAATCAATCTCAACATTGATCCTTGTGTTTCTGCCTCCAGACTCTGCCAGCCTATATCAGAAGCCAGTTCATTTTTCTACTAAAATACTTCAGGCCTTTTATACCTTAGACATTAGGTTATTGGATCAAAAACTTTCCTCCCCTAAAAGCCGGCTAAGTTAACACAATGCCTATTCATTCATTCTTTCAGAACTTCATCAATTTTTATAAAGTAATGTGACTTCTTGATTAATCCATCCTGATTCTCCTGAATTTATCATTTTTGCAGGCTGAGTTCTGATCTTTATTGACTTCAGTGGGTGGTTGCACACACATTAGGATTTGAACCTTGCGATCCCTTGTCCTGTTTCTAATGGATGTTAGCAGTAAAGAAAATATTGGGAATGTGATGGTTTAAAGTCCTGTAATTCTCTGCGTCAAAGTTCACCGGTAACAAGATGTTTTGAGCAGTAAGCTCTTTTGCCAGTCCTGTAAGTGCGAACTGAAATTCCACTCACAACTGGATACCTCAACTTATTTCTAAAGTTTCACAATAAAATAACCAGTTTGTTGCATGCTTTTACCAAGGCTGAATGTGGATTGTAAAGCTTTTGCAAACTGGGTGACGGTGGTTTGGGTTCAAACTGGAAATGTCCATTTTACCCAGCTTTCCCTTCTTATAAACAGCAGCTAAACTTACTTCTTTTGCCTCTTGGGTCTTTGCCTCTTTAGTGGCTACTGCCTTTTTCGGGTCCATCCACTCAGTGGAGATCAAGCCTTATAGTTACATCAGTACCTAAGTGTGAGTACCTTCCCTGAGCAATCTTTACAGGATCTAAAATGGCTGTTCTTCTTTACTAGATGATACTTCTCTTCCGGTAGGCAAGTCAGGGTAGTCACATCTTGGTGCCGTTTGCCATTCCTTGGATTCTCTCTTGATCATCTTTTAAATGTGTGGCATTTACATTTTGTTCTTTTCATTCTTAATAAAAAAGAAAAAGGAGAGTGGAGTGAGAAGTTAATTCTGTCAAAGGAGGAATTTCCCCTTGCCTACCTGTCACACCTTCAGAGTTGTTCTCTCAGCCTGGCTACTCTCATTTCTTCATAACTGGTTATGGATTGCTTCTGATCGCTTTCAGAGGGTTTTTTTGGTTTTGTTTTTTCGGGGCTTTTTGTTGTTTGGTTTTGTTTTTTGCTGTACCCTGCTGTCAGTTCATGCCATTTTTCTCATTTCCCTTTGTGAGTTGTGAGCGGAAGAATTCATTACATTCCTTTGGCAATGTTACTACTTGTGTCAATACAACATTACCCTTGTCATCTGTAAAGCCTTACTTCTGCTTCACTGATGTCTTGTCTCTTACATACTTAAACTCTTCCTTATTATTTTCTTACTCAGTTGTACATCCATTCTCTAACTTTTTCTCCTTCGTTTCTTTCTACAACTTCTTAGATCTGTAATCTTTCTGTAACTCATCAACACTTAATAACTCCCCCCCTCCCATCCCAACCCCATATCCTGGCTCTCACAGTAGTTTTATACATAAAACATTCTTGCTTCCCAAAGAACATAAAAATCAAATGCTTTAAATAAAGTTGCAAATCTCATAAAATAGATCATATAAACAGAAAGCAATACTGGAAAGTGAAAAGGTACCATCTGAGTGCCTTGATGATCCTGTAGTTCCTAAATGCAAATTACTATCAGTGCATTTTGGCACTCTGAAGATGTAATTTACTTCGTAATTCTAAGTAGTCATATTGGGAAACCTATAGGAAAAGCCTCTCTTATTGGGCAATCTCCAGTTTTAAGAGACTATCTCAGTATAACAATCAATGTTACTAATTTCTTTTGACTTTCTCACTGTTTCAAGACCCCCTGCTTGGCTGCATCCATTCCATGAATCCTTCCTATTCTTTAGTGTAAGTTCTTCACATTTAAGGGCTGTATCATTTTAGCAATTAAAAAAGAAGTCTCTCCGCATTAAAACCATGTTGGAGTTTTGCTTAAATACCAATGGTGCAGTTTGAGTCTAAGTGCTCCTTCTTCTATATATGCACATACTACCTTTTACCTGTCAGTTCAGTTTCTTTATTTCCCCCATTTATCTTGGAATCACCAACTCTTTGCATTACATGCAAACAGCAAATCTGTTTTAGGACTCCAGACACTTAGCTCACAGCCAGTGATAATCCAAGCAAACTAAAGTGAGAGGGAATAAAAAGCAATGAATGAGATCCGATTTAAAGACACCCAGTCAGTCCTTCCTGCACACAATGAGCACCAGCTGTAGTCCAATTAAACCAACAGTTCATGGGATAATGTGTAGGTAATTAACCCAAACAAACCCACTTTCTTAAGGGAAATGTTGGGATTGTTGCACAAAAGAACTTCTCTCTCTTTTTAGAGCTCTTTAAATCATGTTGAGCTTTAAAAAGGCTGTGCATGTGCACATTCATCAGCAGCAATAGACCATTTACAGCCAACAGTTCGCAGATGTTCTCAGGAGAATGCTTGCTTAAGATTCACTTCAATATAATCCACTTTGGATTTGTAGAGAGTAGGAAATGTAGAGAGTATTTGCACAAAAGCAAACTTTATCCCAGAAAAAGGAAGATATTCTCTCTCTCTCTCCCCTTCCTCCTACCATGCACATAAGTACAACCCAAATAAATCTTAGACAATAGATGAAAAGTGCAGTTTTTCCTTAAAAGATAAAATAAAACAAATATGTGCCCTTTGGAACTCTTATTTTGTAGCCATTTGCTCTTGTTTGACTTCCCAATGCAGTGATTTTTTTGTAGAGTGCTTATACTATGTCTCTGAGGAGCCTAAACTTTTTACCATAGCTCCTCCTGGAATGCCTTACATTTTTCAAGATGAACCTGAGAAGACGTCCAAATTAAATTGTCCTCTAGAATGGCATTTGATGGCATAAAATGAAGTGTGCCATCCCTGTTGGTAGTATTGTTGGAGTATTCTTGATGATTAATATGTGAAAACCAAGGCGGGTTTTTGGTGATATTTTTTATTGGGCCAATTGTATAGTTAGAATGGAGGTTAGATAAGGTTTTGAAAGCCCTCTTTGAAGCCTGCATTCAAAGCGGGCTTTCAAAGTCCAATAAAAGGTATCACTAAAAAAAGATGCTTGTCCCATCCCTGTTGGTGTCATCTTTGATTAGGCTTGTAGGTTTACTTTATCCCTTCCCTTTTTGCCAAATTACTCCCTCTTCTCACATCCTCTTCTTGTGGTTCAGCCTCCTGTCTTCTCATGTTTTTCCTGTTGGGAGCTGCTTTCAGTTTTCTTGATTTGTGACTTCAAGCTGCTGCCTGGGAGTCCCTCCTACCATCCTCCTGAAGGAAATTCAGTTTGCATTTTGGGCATAATGCCAGTGCAAGGGCTGTGCATTACTAAATACACAACCACCCCAGAATCACTTCACATATATAAAAAACCAGCAGCACCTAGTGTGGGATACCTGGCATTACATTTTCCTTAGTAAAGAATTTAAAAAAAAAAAAATCGAAATGTATTTTATTATAATAACAATTGAACAAGAAATAAAATAAAAATCTTACAAAGAAAACATTAAAGACTCTCTCTCTCTCTCTCTCTCTCTCTATATATATATATGTATATATATATGTGTGTGTGTGTATATATATGTGTGTGTGTGTATATATATATATAAAAAAATGTGTGTGTATAGTGATTTTTAATGTTTTCTTTGTAAGATTTTCATTTGTTTTATGTGTGTATATATATATAACAAATATATAATGTATATATGTATATATAACAAATGAAAATCTTACAAATATATCTATCTATCTATATAGATAGATAGATAGATAGATAGATATTGCTAACCAGCTACACTGTCCCTGATACTGCTTGTATTCTAAGTCTGCAGCATTGGGTTGAATCCACCTTCTCTGTTCACAGAGTTTTGTCCAAACACTCTCCCCCAGGGCCCCAGTGGTACATCCAACATGCCACCATTTACCCGCCACTCTGTCTCACCTTACCAAGTTGCATGGATTTTGAAAAGTCCCCTTCTTGGTACAGGGAGGTACCCAAGCGCATTTGGTGCATGTTTTCCTTTCCAAGTTCCTATCCTTTGATCCCTGTCCCGCGACTTTGAAATTCACACTGCTGATTCCTAGACCATCTTTTCTAACATCGCTAGAGAACTTGTTGATTTTAAAGCATCCTCTTTTTCCCCCTTGTTCATTCCCATAAGATCTTTTCTCTTTGCTCCTAGTTAATTTAATTTTAATAGTTTTATTTTAACAAACATCTTCTTTTAGTCATTCACCTCCCTTTACCTGTTCATTATCTTACGGACTTTTCAATAAACCTCTTTTTAACTAGGTATTTCCCCCCCAAATTCATGCTTACTAAATCACTGCTTCACTTCAGCTAACTGTTCATAGCTAATGGAGATGGTCAATAGTTTCCATATGATTTATGCCAGTATATTCTCACATGTTTCAATACCTTAAAGCAAAGTATGTATACTTCTTGTTTTCTTATTTGGGGTACATTGCCAGCATTTAATCTTCTTTATCGCTGACTCATGTTTCTGAAATCACATCTCCTAATGTCACTTCTCAAAGTAATTTGAAAGCTTCATTGACCATGCATTGGCTCTGGCACAGCAGCTATTATGCTTTATTGAAATACCCTTAGTGGCAACTGAAAATCAGTCACAATAACACTTGCTGCTCTTTTGGTTTGGGAACAGGGACTGGCTCATGGAAGTTTTGCCTATAGAGAGAGGGGGAGGGACTCTCCCTTCCAAAACCTAATTGTTCTTAGTGATCTACATCTCCTTCTGACTTGCTCTTTCTATGAAAAATATATGTGGATTGTTTGACAGAAAGGTATCTAGGTGGTTCCGTTCTGTAAAATGACATATTTGATTAGTATATAAGGTATCAAACAATATGCATGTAAGTTTTCACACTTGTGTACTGAAATGTGTATTCAATTTCCTGTATGTATTTCTATACTATTATCTACATTATCATTGGAAAAGGCATGGCACTCTCCAAGCTCACATACTTTACATTAATATTAAAAGTGTTGTAGGTAGAGAAGTAATCAGAACTCTTGGGGACCTGGTATCTTTTATTAGATCAGCTAAGTTGCAAAAACATTTCTTTATTTGCAAGGTTTTGGACACGTGCTCTTCCTCAGTCATAGGAGAGTGCAAGGATTTTAAAATTTCTCCCAGGTGGAAATGAACATTCATATTTCATAGGAGAACTGAAAGATGGGGTAAGATCTCCTGGATGGAAAAGTTCATTTTATACAAAATAGACTCGGATAAAAATTGGAGCAGTCTGTTTACCTCAGGGTTGTCTGATGGCAAGCAGGATGTTGAATTATGCTTCTTTCTTGTTATGATGTTTCATCGCTCACGGGAGGATGGTAATGGAAGTCTCTCCTGGGCAAGGAATTTCTTTTTTGTTGAGATTGCTCTGCTCTGTGAGCATGCAAATTTGGCTTTAAACAAAAGGCTGGAGCAATGATATCAGCTTTCTGGTCTCAGGGTGTTGAATTTTGCTTCTTTCTTGTAAAATTATGGATCAGGGATGTTGAAAAATGTAGTGTATCCCCAGGCCACGATGCCAAACTGATAACAGTAACACTTGAGGATTCCAAGCAGCTGGAGAGGAAGCAGTCTATATATCCTGGACATTTGTTGTGAACTCAAACAAACATAGTGCATTTATGTTTATAATCTTTGTGATTGCTCATTTTTGGGAGTATCCATGTTCCTTTCAAAAAGTCAGTCCTTTCTTCACGTTTTTACCTTTTGTAACTGAATTAGTCCTCTGAATATCTCATCTGTGCTTCTATCTCACTCACCTTGATTGATGGATTTATTTTCTTCCTGGTTTAGCTAAGTTCCATGTCCAAAAACTTCAGTTAATCAAACCATGCTGCACATTTTATCATGTGCAGTAATGCAGGGGTCAGCAACCTAGGGCTTGTAGGCCAGATCCAGCCCAGACTACAGAGCAATTGGATTTGGTCCGCAGACATGGGACTTCAAGGGCATTCAGTGTCAAGGTGCTTTGGCTGTGGGCACTCTCCCTGCATCACCACGAGGACAAGCAGTGGTGATGGCCACCCTAGCACCCACCTGCCAGTGCCTGCCTCTGACCTGGCATGGGTCATTCCAGCTCATAGCTTTAAAAAAAAAAAAAAAAAAAATGTCCTTTCTCCCTAAAGAGAGTGAAATCCTGTCCCACCTTCAGGTTTCTTTCTCATTTATTTTCTTGATCGTTTTAAGACTTCTAATAGATAAAAAATAGTCTTCAGATGTAAATTAATTATTTCTTTATTTTGAACTGTACAACATGCAAAGTGTATTGAACCAACGTCACACGTAGTATGCTAAGCATAACATCTATAAACTCCTCCATTTTGTTTGAGACAAAGAATGTTTTTATTTTCGGAGATAACAAGTAGCTACTTGTCTTTTAATTGCACAAAAATGATGAGGCCCAAGTATCTGGTGATTAACATTTTCTGATCCCACCATTATTTTGAACAGTGACACCTTAAAAATACTTCCTGGAAAAAAAAAAAAAAACTTTGTAAAACGTATTTAGGAGCAATTCTCATTGTAATTAGTTGTTTTATATCTATACAAAAACCAGGCCCCTTTTGGTCCCATTATGCTGAATTGTTTCCCTTACCTTGTTCATCTTATTCATTAACATTTATTACACCAGTGATTAGCCATTTTAATGTGAAGATAGGCAGTTTCTGTAGTCAAGAAGCAAGTGAAAGCTAAGAGCTCTTGTTTTTCAAGGGGTGTCTTCAGTCTACAAAGGTTGAGAACTACTGTCCTAGGGTGCCACCTTGCCGCCTGGTGCTTACTGAAGTCATGCTCAGAGGGCCCAGTCAGACTATAGTGTACCCCATTGTATGAGAGAGTGTCTCTCCCAAATTAGGATTATAATCTTATAAATTAGGATGATGCATAATTGTATGTAACAAACAGAAGGCGCGGAGAAGGGAAACCGAGAAGGGTAATTAATGCTGTGGACAGTGGTTACACTGATTAGTTAAGAGCATTAATTTTTTTAAGTTTGAGTCTTCTTTGTTTAAAGAGTATCAATAAATGAGAGAAGTTAAATATCAGTCATTCCTGCTTGCCATCTCCTTAGCCATTTGCATGAAATTCTTTTATCAAAAGTTCAAGTGTATGGTCATTTTATAGTCTGTAATAGGAAAAAAAGAAGGTGAAATGTGTAGTAGATATGAGAGAGAACTGGTACTCAGTAGAATGCTTGTCAAAGTATTGAATGAGTAGCAGCTGCTCTGTCGTCTGACATCATGACTCCATGTCCATGTAACCAATAAAATGAAATAGTTCCACACAAAATATTTCCCTCTTTAAATGAACCTTAAAAACAGTTTGAGAATTGTAATTTAATGTTTGGATCGAGGCCTTGAATTTAGCAACTCTGCATTGTGTCCTTCATTCTCTTTTGTTCCTGATGACTCCACGGGGGGTATGAGGACTCCTGGAGGGGCACACAAGGGCTGGACCACTTCCCAGTTCCTGAACAGTTTGGCAGCAGTTTATAGTTCTAGCTCACTGTCAAGCCTGGTTCCATAACTTGTGACGAAACTTCTTAGTGTGCCACAACTTTCCCCTATAAATACTTCCTGAAATAGACCTTTTATTGGCTTATTTTGTTAATTGGAAGTTGATACCCATACTCCTGTTTATTTCTTCCCAGTACCCTGTGGCTGTCCTGTCTGTTTAGACTGCAAGCTCTTCTAGGAAGGAACCGTCTACTATTGTGTTAGTAGGAGGTTAGCACTATGGGGCTCTGATTTTGTTAGGTCTCCAGGCACTACCATAATGTTCAATATATTCTGTCTCCCTTAAATTGACTTATTTCTCTTAATATGCATATGATATTCATTTTCTCCTGGAAAATGTGTAATATAAGGTGCAGCCTATCTTAGCAGTCCATTACCCTCTGCTGCTTAATCTATGCTCTTCGGGGCTACACCTGCCTACACTTTCATATTTATATCTCTTCATCAGACACACAGTTTCTAGCTACAGTCAGCTACCCTTCCACTATTTTAGTGTCTTTCTCTCCATGACTCCAGAAAAATACCACTTGAAACCCTCTCGTCCTACTCCCACATCTGTCTCTCTCCACTCCCTTAGCCCTTCAAGGCAGCCTCTTATTTTTATCTCCTTTCATCCATCTCTTAACACATCAACTGCCTATTTAACCTCATAAACCAAGACATTTTAGGGGGCCACTCATTTATGAGCTCCCATCTATGCTGCATTAGGAATTAGTGTGCTGCCATAACATTTACAAGATGTATGCTATGAATCACAATATGTGTGTGGATGATTACTAACAGTAACTTTCTTTATGATTATTTGTAGTTTTTATTCCATCATTGGTAACGGCATTGATAATGTAGGTATTTCTTCTCTATTTGTCCATCCATTCTAATTCCTCTGTCTAATTTCTCCTTTAAGGTAAATAATTACAGTTTAGAAGAAGTAACACATGAAGAAGCAGTTGCGATACTGAAGAACACATCAGATGTAGTTTATCTAAAAGTTGGAAAGCCCACCACCATTTACATGACTGATCCTTATGGCCCACCAGATATTACACACTGTAAGTGGCTTATTGTATATTGGTTTAAGAGACTAAATTTGTCTTTTCAAAGGCAAGGGCTTGGAAGGCTGAAAAAAAGAACTATTAGATAAGATACTGTCATGAAATGACTAAAATACAAAAACTCAGATATAGTGCTGTTGCCTGAACATGTGCAGCAAAAAGTAACAAGTAAGTGTGTTACTTTGCTCACTCCCCTTGCCATTGTTGAGCTAAAAAGAATGGTAACAGTTTGTTGTTAATATTTTTTAATGTGAAAACATTTTCAGAAAGGTCCTAGGTTAGCAGATAGAGGGCACTGACAGACAGGGTGGTGGTGGGAAACACTCTTTACTAGAGTAGCAGTATGTTAGTTCGAACTGGCTCCTCAACATCTGTATAAATTGGGTACTTTAGTGTGGCTTTTCTGGTGCTTTTATCTAATAGCGGATTGAATCAGCTATTAGATAGAAGTGGCAAAAAGCCCCACTAAAGCACCCCATCAATTATGACATTGGGTGAGCCAGGTCCAACTAATGTGGTGCCTCTTCTGGGCATGCCCTGGGCTCAGTGTGGGAGTGTGGTGAGTCTAAAGTAAAGTTCTCTGTCTCAAAAAGCCCTGAGGAATGCATTTGAACTTGCAGAAAAGTTGTTCCTTTGTACAGGTCCAGAAACTGGTCCTTTGTTATCATCCTGCTTGCATGCTATTCACACTACATCCATCTCACTTATATATATTCACCTGCTCCTTCATGACCCGAAAATGTGACATCTAGTGCATCCCTCCCACCTATACCTGTAAGTTCTGGCTCAGCTGCTCTCCAGCGCCTCTTTGCCTCCATATGCTAGCTGGTCATTAAGCACTCCTGGATGTGGGCTCCTCCCTCAGTTCTCCCTGAATATCTCTATATCACTTCTAGGGAACTCCTCCGAGTGCCACTGCACCTGCCTGCTCCTGTTTTTTATGCAACAGGAGAAACAACCTGAAGGATCCTCCAAGCCTTCCTCTTCCACAGCCCCCATTCCTAATCACTGTGTGGTAAGTGGGGCTGCCTGAAGAGCAGCTTCACTGCCTTAGTTCTGGATCTGGGTTAGGTAGGAGAAGAGTTGGGTGAGGTCAGGATGTGCTTCTCAGCTGCACTCTCAAGAGACCATGGAAGAGGTAAAGATCTTCCTACTGATTTCCTCACTTGGCAGTGAGTAAGGAAGAGTAAGGCAATGAGAAGCAGCCTGACTGATTCGACCTGAAGGCAAGCTGTGAGTATGAAGAACTCAACTGGCGCATACCTGTACAGGACAGGTGCTAGAAAAGTGGGGGTCCATGGAGGTGAGGAAGCCAAAAGGCTGGTTAAGCTAGAGTTCCTAGTAGAAATCAAAGATTAGATAGATCTGATTTCTGCATCCCTGCCCCTCAGCCCTTTCCTCACATGCAAGTACTCCCAGCTGCCTCTATTTGGGAGACAAGCTTTGCAACGTAGGTTTTGTACCATGCATATTTAGGCAGTACACCACACTGCCCCAAGACCACCTGTTCATTTAGCAGATGCTCCTAAACAGCCAACAGATGGCAGTGATATTTGTTCACTACCAATCTGGGCTGGTTTCTTAGCAGTGGCTATGAAGTACAAAAGCTCAGCATCACCTCTCCAACTGCCTGTATTATCTGATCCTCCCAAATGCTATTTCAGAAATCATGAAGCAGCGTGTAGTGTCGTGCCAGAGAAGTGATCAGCAGCATAGGGGAAAGGAGGAAGCAATTCTGGAGGGAAAAGAAAGCTGGAAAAAATTTTCAATAACGCATACCCAAGTTGTCAGGGTAGACAGATTCATTTATCCTATGGGAGTCTTTCATGAGACCTACATGTTCAGAATATCTGAGAGCAAGTAATGGCATTTCCCCATAGAGCTATTTTGTCTTGAAACATTTAATATCACAGCATCTACAAGAAGGACCAGAACTATGACTAGAAAGTTTAAACATCTCCTTTTCAAAAGGGAGTTAATCATAGCTCAGTGGCACAGCATGTGTCTTTGTTTTTCTTCCTTAGAATTTCCTTTCCTCTAATTACAGTGACTAGAGGTTGAGACACAACCATTATTACATATTTCCAGCCATAAATATCCTCATTTTCTTGAGAATGGTAAAAATAAAGAAGAAGCAAAGACTGCAGCCATATAAAATTGTCATTGTTAATCGTTAGCCTTTATATTAACTTTCTTCCTTTTTAACTAGCTTTACCGAGATCTAAATTATGACACAGTCTAGGCTTGCATTAAAATTTCAATTTTAGTGAGAACTTTGGCATCTAACTCCCTTCGGCTCCTTTTGATAAATCAATGCTCTAAACTATCATTTCTGCCTTGCTTAAAATACCTGCATAGCTCCATCCCAAACCTAATCCCTCAGCTGGTCTCTTATTTCAATGCTCCTGCTATACAGCAAAGTCAGAAAGCTTACATTTCCTATCTCCCAAGTCACCCTTTCTCTTTCAGATCCTTCCTCAAGATCCCTTTGTTCCATAATGTCCACATAAAATGAGTCAACAGCAAGCGTTACTTTTTTTCACCCCAACGTCTAAGCTTTCATTCACTGTCTTGCTTTGATTAAGGAGGGATTGTGTATTCGTGCTTAAATAGAAATGATACTGTGGCAGCCTGATCAAATGAAAATGTCCCTAACACCAGTTTATTTTAACCACCAGCTTATTCTCCACCCATGGAAAATCATATACTCACTTCCGGCAACAATGGCACTTTAGAGTACAAAGCGTCTTTGGCCCCTATTTCACCAGGAAGATACTCGCCCATTCCAAAGCACATGCTTGTGGAGGACGACTATACCAGGTCAGATATCTCTCTTTATACATTGCTTTTTTGTGAAAATTGCAAAGAACATTGTTACAACATTAATGGAGTACTCGAGGCAATAAATGGACTGGCCTTACTACATGAGAATGAGACAGCCAGTTTTATCCATTTAAGATGGTTTGCAAGTAGATAGTTAAGGTGGAAAGTACTGTTTTTTCCTGTGTTTCAGTCAAGTGTCACTGATGAGACAATTTATATTTTTCTTCCTTGTTTGAAGGGCGGTTAGAATATTGATCACACTGCCATCCACCTACAAAAAGGCGACAATAGTCAGATGTGTGAAATGAGTTTTCATTATGCTGTCTGGTAAGACAGGGAAATGAAAATTGTACTTGTTTTCGTCAGTATATTTCCATTTTCACAGGTTCAGAGTGTGTAAGGCTGAAGGAACTTAGCCAGGTCCCCTGCAGAGCACAAATCACAGAATTGTGTCCAGTGACTTTAGTATGAAGCCCATAACTTTTATCCCTTTCCCTTTTGTGTCTGCTCCAGCATATCTTCAAAATCTCTTAAGCTGCCCGATTTGTTGGGTCAGATACATTCAAGGGAATGGTTTTCATTAGGATTTAAAGTGTATGAAAAACAGACCTTCTCTTCCTCTGTTGGATAGGAAAGCAGCAGCTCCTTATACCTTCCTGCTCCTGTCATTGGCTATGCAGAGATCCCTTTAACCAAAAGAAGGAGTTTCTCTAAAGAGTGTTGACTTTCTGTGGAAGTTTCTTACCTACAATTGTGTGCTTTTCATTAATAGTTGGAACACGGATTTAATCAAATTTCATGTCAGTGCTTTCTCTGGGTTAATCCCAGTTTCCCTGGTTCTTAACTGTCTTTGCACATAACAGAGTATTGTAATAAAGAGTTCTGTATAATTGAGTTCTTGTCAGCAGGGCCTATGGGGCCAAATTCAGCTCTGGTGTTACTGTGCCTTGGGAGGGAGCTGCAGTAGGAGAGGAGAGAAGCTCTACTGGGCGAATGGAGGAATCTGCTGAGAGAGCAGTTATCAAGTACTGGAGGCCAAGAAGCTACAGAGGGTAAAGAAAGGAATTAGGAAGGAATGGAAGGTCACAGTGAGCTTGAGAATGGAAACAGTGGCTACGTCCACATGAGAGACAGACTGCACAGTTGTTATTGCACAGTCATTTAGCACGTGCGTATCCAAGTCCTAAATGACTGTGCAGTAATCAGCATTACTGTGCAGTAGCATTCCTGCATGGCTTTCTGGTGATGGTGACTGCACAGTAGCTTGTTACTGTTGTGCCGTAGCATCACGTCACATTTCATGCTACATGACACGACTGCGCAGTAGTAACGAGCTGCTGTACAGTAGTAATGAGCTACTGCGCAGTAAGTGTCTTGTGTAGATGCGGCCAGTGAGAAGTGATAAAAAGAAGATGGATTCCTGAGTAGCCCTGTCTTTCCTTCCATCTCTTCAAAAGGTTGCAGCTGATCTTGTTGGACCCAGACCCTGGTCATGGCAATCCGCTCATTTGTCATTGTCACCTCCAGGACTGATCATCATTACTCATGTTTAGGAATGACATGTGAAATGTTTCGCCTTGCTTTGCAGCAGGGCTCATTGGTTATTTCTGACAAAAGTTCACTTATTGAAAAAGGTGCTTTCAGTCACCCCTAGCACTAATTGTGATCTGGGTAGAATTCGTTAAATAGTTTTTGCGGGGAAGGTCATGCTCACAAAATGGAGGATAAGGAAGGGCAGTTACACAATACCATCCTTTTACATAGCAGCCCAATGACTGAGACACACACCCATGATTTGGGACACTGAGGGGATAACATACTTATATGTCCAGTGGAGCAGATAGTGGAATCCAGTAATTTCTACCCCCCCCCCCCGGGTGAGTGACCTGACTACTGGATTATAGAAGCATCTATTTCTCTCTCTTCTTCTCTCTTTCTGCTTCATTGACTAAGTACTTTATACAAAGCAAAGTAACTTCACTGGGAGACTGAAGGAACTGTTTGGGTTTGTTTTTTTTATCTGAAACATTTTGTTTTGTTTTGTTTCGATTCGGTGAGAGGGGAAAAATTAATTTCAGTGTAAATCAAACCATTTCCTCCTCCCCATTTTCAGTTTGGCCACTGAACTGAAAAATCAATTATTTGCAGAGCCCTGCTCTGAAATGAGATGTTCACAGCCACTGGAATTGTGTACTGTTTGGAAAAAGGAACAATTAACACAAACAGAGCTGTTTATCTGCTTAGCAACAAGGTTGCCATGAAAACATCATCCCAGTATTCCTTTCCCTGTACTGGCTCAGAATATAGTATCCAGGTCAGGTCTGAAATTCAAAGTGCTTTCTGATACTGGCACTAGTACATTAAAAAATTGTTTCTCTCTTCATGCCCTCCTATGACAAGTTGATGTCATTGGAACAATTGATGTCATTGGAACAATAAAGCTGTCAATCAGAGCAGCAGGAGAGACTCATGAATGTGACACAACTAATCAAACCGAAATATATTAACACTAATCAAGCATTTACTGCAACCTGCCGGAAAAGAAGACCATTTCTGGGAATAATGGCAAACAGTCATTATGCTACGAGGCGATGAGGATATGATCTGAATAAATGCCATGCACATGATACATTGTCTTGTGCAGTAGAAAAGCCTCAAAAGTTCTATTTTTTGTTGCTGGATGTATTTAGGTAATACCTAGCATCTACATGGAGGCCTGTAAGATGCAGTTACATGACCATAAATGTGCCGCATTAAGTTTAGCACCTGCAATAACAGGTGCTAAACTTAATGCGCCATAATTGGCGCTACTGCCCATTTGCACAGATGAACACTTTCTAAGTGACGTTTAATGCCCGTTGGACTAATCTACTGGCATTAGCACATTAATATGGCTTTACCAGCCAAGCTAATGCACAGTAGAATTAGTCCAATAGATATTAAGTGTTTCATGTAGATGCGCCCACAGAGAAGATGATGAGGTCCAGCAAACTTTATACTAGGAGTCAGGAGGTCCAGCTTCTGTTCTTTCTTTTCCTGCTGGGTTGCCTTTTGATTTGCAGTGGGAAATCACTTAACCCATTGGTCACTTACAGTAGTTTATTTAAAAATGCCCCACTCATGAGCTTAAATGAAACATAGGCATAGTGATACTACTAAGGCCACGGGACCAGGGCATCCACCCAAAGCCCTGACCTGGGTGGGAGTGGAAAAATGTATAAACTGGGGATCCTGTTGGTCTTTCTTTTATAAAGGGTTTGTAATGTACAGATGAGACTCAGCCTTTATTTGCTGCTAGAAAATTTACCAATATTGTAAAAGCTTTGGGGAAATTTTGTAAGTCTGGCAAAACAACAGGACGACCTGTGGAGGAAATTTTCTTTTATGAAAAATCCTTTGATAGCAGCATTTATAATTGAGCCTTTCCCAAAACCATTTCTATAGTGGCAGTAATATCCACTTGTGTGTGTGTGTGTGTGTGTATCTATCCACATGTGTGTGTATATATATGTGTGGTCATTCCAAAAGACCACTGTCGCAACATTATATTGTAACCAGGACAACCAGGTCATAAGGAATTGTATTTCCAAATTATGCTGTCCTAATGTGACAGTGCTGCTGGTAGATATCCACATCATTTGTACAAGTTAGAAATATATGGAATAGTACAACCTTTCCTGTAAATGGGGTATACAGTTCAAGTGTTTGTATGACTTGTGAGAGAAACTGACAGCAAGGGCTTTTTTTACTTACTCACTGTTAAAAAAATTTCTGTTGTACAGTTTAAATACTTGAGCATTTCAAGTGCTTGAATTTTTCCCTATTTTAGTTCTATGTTTTACTGATGTGAATAGTCTCATTTTACACACAAAAAAATATTTCTCTTGGATGAAAATTAGCATTTTTGTTAAATCACTTAAATTAGGAAATTCAGTGAAACCTTTTCTTAGCAATAATTTTGAGAACAAATTAGCTAAGCTGTAGCATATTGGGAGTAAAGATAGAACAAAGGTCACCTTGAGCTGCCAGTGACTTGATACTGAATATTGTATTCCTATTACTGTGATTTCTCTGGTTACGGATGGCAAATGGCACAAATTAAGAGCATTATTTTATTTTTATACATCCTTTTACTGAGCACATATTAAAAAGAACCAGTATTAACATCTTTATCATTGTCTTCTATTATGTGTTTTAATTTATTGTAAAGATAATCATATGATAGGTAAATAATATAATTCAGTTTCAAACTAGTGGAATATGTGACAAAAAATTTATTAAAAACTTACATGCCAGTAACTATAAGTATCAATGCAACCTTCTGTATTCTGGAAATAAGTTCTTATTTAAATAAGCTTCTATTAAATTGAAAGAAAAGACACAATCTGGCCCTGATGGCATTTTTGGGACATTAATTACTCTGAGGGAGCTGTAAATCATTATTTACTCTCTAGCAGACATCTGGCTCCCTATATTTGGAAAATTAAAATTATATTCTAACAAATTCTGTAGTTCTCAGATGTTCACTTTTTCTATCAGTAATGAAAGAGAGGGAAGCAGGGGATCCACAAAAATAAAGGGTTACTATGTTGTGTTTTTACTTCCTTTATAACTTCAGAAAACCGAGGCATCAAATTGCTTGCGCACCAGCTGATATAAAATTCACTGTTAACACTTAGCGGTAGCTAGATAGTAAAGATTCATAGGGAAAAAAGCTATCTGATTTATCTGTTTTGCTGTGAAATGCATGTTTGATTTCTTTTATATGAAGCTTTGTTCCATAACATCCTTGTGAAACAGAGGATGCTGGAGACTGAGAGAGAGAAGCCATTAAACTGATGGCTCAAGGGAATTTTCCTCTATATTGAGAATGGCATTCCTCAGCCATTTCTTGTTTACTTACATAAGTTACATGACATGATTGATAGAACTGTCATGTAGAAGCAGCTTTAACATTGTATTAGCGCCCAGGTTTGATTGTTCATAATTAAAACATTGTGGCTAAATATATAGTATAATATGTATCCAGTAACCATTTTTTGACAACGTTGTAGGCTTTTGTTGAGCACAGTAATAAAGCAGGGAAAGAGACTTGCAGAATTCAATTATGAGAGTATGAAAACTTCTGCTAAGGGGTCTTTAATGAGTTGACTTGGACTGCCTCTTGACAATATACTGCACATGTTTTATGCTGAAGGGAGGTAGTTGCACTTCCTATCAGCTTTATTGGTGGAAAAAAAGAATTTCCATTCATAGTTCTTATACCAGGGCTGTCCAACTGATGGCCCGTGTGCCTCATGTAACCTGTCCAACTGATGGCCCATGTGCCTCATGCATCCTCTGGGTTCTCATCTAGCCGCCACTTCCTCTATTGCTCTGACTTCAAGGTCTCTAGGCTTCCTCTCTCTTCTCCAGCTTCCAGTTCCTGCCTTCACCCCAGAGGGTGGTGCAGATTATGCAGCGCAGCCCTCAGTGCTGGAGGCTTGGAATGCCTAACTGGCACGGTGCAGTGGGGGAGGAGAAAGCAGGGGGAGCCTGCCCAGGCACCATGGCTTGCAGTAGTGTGGCCTGTGGAGTATGTGGACCTCGGCAACTTTTATCTGTTATGAAGGTGACTTGATACTTCCTGTTAAAAGCCCATATTTCAAGTTGCTTATAACACTGGCAAACGTGAGCATATTAGGCTGGGATTTTCCTTACTTTCTGTCTTAGGCTGGCTTTTCAAATTTTAGCTTAAACAGTTCTGCTTTTCTTCATGAATAAAGTGAGGCAGAAAATATCTTTTTGTCCATATTAAGAAAATTCCTTTTACTTTGAAAACGCTCATACCTCACTGTTACACATCCATGGAGCTAAAGGATCTCTAAAGCATAATCAACCGAGAGTGAAGATGGAATATGGAATACGCCTCACACCATTAAATGTATTAATAGTTTCTGCATAGCGGGAGAGAAAATCATTCAGTTTAATAGTCTCACCCAATCCCAGATGTTATTCCACTTCATGGAAAAAGTGGCCAATCTGTTCCTGAAAGTAGAGGGTGGTCATTTGTGGGTAATTGCTGTTTTTCTGTCCAGATGTTGTTGGATGACGACACACACCCAGCTTCCCTTTTGCTTCCCTTTTATTCTTTTCCTTTAACTTTTCTCCTCTGATGACTCTTCATTTCCAGATAGTGTTGACTGGCTTCTCTGTGATCATCATAGTGTTCATGTTCTTATTCTGTCAGCATATTTATTTGTTCCAACAAACCCATCACATCTTAACTTGGTGTTTTACCAATGTCTTAATGTGGCCCGTGCCTAGTTTGGTCTGTCCATCAAAACCAGAAATTCCAAGGGCTCTGCAGTTGGGCACTGTCCAATTGGCCCCCTCCTGTCACCTTTCATTAGCATACCCAATCATGTTATCCCTTTGATATAGTCAGTTAGTCCCAAATTCAGTTAATTTCAGGTAGTAACAAGGCCCACACTATACACACCTATGTATGATAATGGACCTATGTAAGTCCATCATCATGGACTTATATTTCATCCAACCCCTCTACTGTTAGAAGATGTGTGCTATTCCAAAGTCATCCCAAACAGATGTCTAGCCAGGTTTTTCTTGAAACCGCACTAATGAAGGTTCTCCCAGTTTCTCTAGCTTCTTTGGTGATCATATGCTGCTGTTTTCTACACGATCATTTGTTTCAGGGACCTGCTCTAAATTGGCAAAAGTATGACAGATCTTAAAAAGTATGGCAACTCTTACCACATTCTTTAAATGAGGCATGGAGTAGTTATACAGCAAAAGCATCGCTTTACAAGATTTAACTATTAATTGCACAGGAATAATCTTAAACTAGTCATAAGTCTTTCTGCCATGGGATTTAGTTTACCTGAATAATAAATAAAAATAATAATACTGTTAGCACAATCTGATCTCCCAAATTCTGTTATTTTCATGTAATCAAGTCCACAGTTAATGATGAGGCAAACTAATCTGCATATCATTATAGCAATCTAAAAACAGGACAAGGATTTAAAAAATGAAAGCTCTGCTGTACCTGATTTATGAAGTGTTAAGTGCCAAGCTGTTTCCATGGAATTTGTAGAAATAAGAATTTGGGAGCCTTATGTTAGGCTTACATTAAGAATGTCATAACGGGGAATGGATTTTCACAAAATGGAGCAAGAGGGATTATTTTGAAATTAAACCATTATTTTTCCTTGCAGCTCTGTAATAAATTAATTGCAACTGGCACCTGAGACTAGGTAAATTTAGGTGGACAAAATTAAAAGGTTTACATTTTTACTCTGAAGCTTTCTTAATTTCTCCTGGGTTCTTAGTCACAATGACTGTCTCTCCTGTCTTAAATGATTGCATTAGTGGTTTGAATTTGGATGAGAAATGTTAGCTTCTGACACCCATACAGATTTTTGCTTATAATTTTCCCCTGCTCTACATATATTTTAAGGTCTCCTTTGAAATCCACCCATGTGTATAAATGGTATAATGACACCACCTTCGAAGTCCACACTGATAGGAATTGAATGCATAATAGAGTTTAGATATTTAGGATCTGACAACCTGACCACTAAACTATCCTCCTCTGGCTTAGATAATATTGAAAGATTGGAAAAGGGTTTTTGTGTGGGAATATAAAACTTCTCTAGATTCTCTGGGTAAATTTTATATTGTTTATCACTTTATATGAGCTATTTCTTTTGAAATCCCTATGATTTTTTTAAAAATGTTGAGAGAGCCTTAGAGTGAATGAGGCATCCAATTCATTCCACACATCACTAAATTCCCCCGACCCCTTAGGCATTTGTTTACAACTATTGTAAAATATAGGCTCATGAGGTTACAACAGAAAATCTGACAAGCTATTGACTGCAGAAGGAACTGGAATAATGTACTCTTGGAGTTTTCCTTTTCTGTTCCTTTAATTCTCCCTAGCACCTCTCTCTCTCCCCCTCTTTCCTTGAAATAAATATGTCAGGAATGCTGTTCAGAGATTTCATCTTCTTCCAATTTCCACTACACAAACTGAGAGACAAACAGACAAAACTTTAAATTGGTATAAACTATATTGTGCTGCTAGCAGATCAAATAAAATGAAGGATTGAAGCAGGATGGTAGATAAATATATACAAACCATTAGTTATTATCAATGGGATTTTTTTACATTGTTTGGATTAAATTGGCAGTGACTTTTTATGGTAATGTAATAACAGTTAAAGGTTCAGACCTGCTACAATCCCAGAAAGGTAAGGCTGGAAGGAACCTCAGAAGGTCATGTAATCCACCCCTCTGCTTAAGACAGAAATGTCTCTGACTAAACCATCCCAGTTAAGCAACATATGCAAATAGCAGTAGTATATTAGTCTGATCTATTGATCTGAAATCGAATAAAAGCACTGGTTTAAAAAGTCATCTATTTAGTTCTAAAGTGTATTTCTAGTCAGAAAAAATGACTGTACAAAAATAACCATGTAGGGTGACATGTTTAATTTCTGTTGGATCAAGTGTAGTTTTTATGGCCTACAGCCATGCTTGGCTGCGTTTTCTCTATCTCATGCCTCAAAAAGGTTCAAGAAGCCAAATTAAATCCTCAGTGATGCCTGTGAAAATTAATTCCAGCAGTGCTGCTGTGAGTTTTCATAGCTATAATTGGTTGCAATGTAGTACACAATTCTGTTGATCATGAAAAAAAAGAAAAATTGTACTTTCCCAACCAACTGAATAACTGATATACCTTCTCAATTTTGCTGTTTGACAAAAAAGGCTGTCAAAGTATAAATTATTTCTTGTCACTCAGGTAAAGAGGTATCACTTTGAAAACACAAAGAAGCAGATATGTTGAGCACAAAGCTGTGACTTGATATCAGTGGTAATGTAGCAATAATAGCAGAGGCAAGGATTTTTTAGGGTGTTATCCTTTATTGGACCAACTGGGTAGTTGGGATAGACTTAGACACGTTTTTGAATGCAGGACATTCCTCATCAGGTCTGACCAGAATTAGCTAGGCACAGCATAATAAAACATAGTGAATGAAGATTGCCTTGCATTCAAGAGCTTGTCTAACTCTATCCCAACTACCCAGTTGATCCAATAAAATATATCATGCTAAGAAATCCTTGCCCCTCACATAACTTCTGGCCTAGCCTGGGTAAAACATCATTCTGACACTACCTTGACTTTATACAGGGGGCATATCTAGGATTTTGAAAGGGTGGATACAGGAGGTGTGGCACAACGTCACATATAGCACAACACATTTTTCAGCAGTTAAAAAGAAACTGGAAGCTTTACTAGGATGCTAAAGGCCTAGCACCATATCATTCAGTTTAAGATGAAAGCAAAAATAATATAACTTTACAGTAATTTATACTAATTTGCTAGATTATATATTAAATTAATAGGCAAAAAAGAGTCAAAAGATACTGTTTCATTAGAGTTAAATGTGCATCTCTTATTCAGATTCATTAAAAAAAAAAATCTAATTTTCTTTAGTGTCTTGATGGTGCCTCCAATACTTCACTGTTGGTCATTTTTTCACTGGAGTTAATATCACCACGTCTGAGTTAAGGTTTTTAGCTAGAGCTAAAAACAGCCTACAGGGCTATGAAATAGAAGAGAGACATTACCAGGAGCAGCTAAGGGACAGTAACATAGTTGGGGAAAGGGTAGTTTGAATACTGGAAGATCAAAACCATTAAAAAGCAAAGAGGGTTGTTAATACCCATTAAAGGAAGAAAAATTAGCAGGAATCAGGGAGATGCTAATGAATCATGAAGTCAATTGACTCCTTCAGCTGCTTGAATAGAAATGTCACTGCTTTTCCTAGGCAGCTGGTTGTAAACTCTGGGTAGAACAGGAATCAAAGGGGTTGAACTACACAACTACACCCTCCCTAGATCCACCTCTGACTTTATGAAGCCATTTTCAGAGCAGAGTTGCACTTGGTAGTCATATTTTTCATCTCAAGGACTACTGCTGTTTGTGAACATGTATTAATAGCAAGCAGTATGTCAGATGAATCCGTATTGGGGCCATTCAAAGAAATGTATTCATGAAAGGCCAAGATGGAGGAGACAATGCATGGGGCCAGTGGATTTGCTCTAGTGGTGTGCTTTTTGCATTTTAAACCCTTCTGGAGATCTTTGTGAAGGGGCAGAGGCTTCTGTCAGAACTAGAATGAAGCCTCCTCACATGATTTCCCAAGCTACCACACTCAAATAAAGTGCCATCTTCTATTTAAAGGCCTGTCAGACACAACATGTGCGTTAATTGAAAATAGTAATAGGACTAAAACAGCTACATTTTCATACTTGCACAGTGCTGTCAAGGTTAGCTGTTACTTTGAAAATTTCAAAAAATGTACCAATTTAATTATTTTTGTTATTATTGCTACATTACCATTGATTATTGCATTTGGCAGTTTCATGTAAAAATATGTCAAATGAACTGAAGCTTTGTAATGTGAATGATCCTGATTTATTTTATATAAACAGATACAAGCCCAATGATAGACTCTGATAACTTCAAGTCTACCAAATGATTGACTCCAGTTCACAGTGTTTAAGGCCCCAAGGGGTGTATAGATCATCAAATCTGACTTTCGGTATAGTACACCTCATGGAATTTTACCCAGTTAGCCCTGGAATTACCCAGTAATTTGTTTGCAGGACTAAAATGTAGCCTTGATTTTGTAAGGTCGGTTTCTACGCATTTGTGTGTAAACCTAGAAGCTAATTTTCTGAGAAATGTATGCTAATATGCAATGTATATTTGATGGTTTGTTTGAACTTCTAAGGGCATGAGCACCACTAATATATTCACAATGAGTTAAGATAGTGTTTGAAATTACAGTGTGTCACCTACTCTCTGGTAGCTGCCTAGGTGTGTGTTCATCTTCCATGGTAAATTCAAGGTAGCCTTACTCCCCCTTTAATGGAAGGGTAGACTACCTCACGTTTCCCATGAAGTAAGAGCATATGCACACGAGCAGTTACTGTGGAGCAGTTGATGCGCTGTGGTCATGTCTCAATTCACCTGACAGAAACTTGTTTAAATGTCCATACCCTACAAGCCCACTTTGAGTCCACCTATTAGATGAATGATACTCAACTAGGGGGATGTGAAGGCGACCCTTATTTCTCAGGACTAACTCCATGACTGCAGAGCTCAGGCTGGGATATAAGGATCTCCCAGCCTGAGCCCCACAACCTCAGAGCTCAGGCTAGGAGATGAGGGTCTCCCAGCCCTCACTCCCAGTGGTGATCTGGGAGCAGGGGGCTTGGAGCTCCCTGCTGCCGGAGCAGGGGAACATAGTCCCCACCCAGGCTCCTGTGGTGGAGCCTGCCTCAGAAGCAGGTGGCTCCCAGGGGTAGGGAGATAGCTCCTGCTCCTTGGTGGATGGCAGACCAGGAACAGATTTTGATCCCGGTTGGGTATCTACATGAGCTGTTCAGCGCCATTACCAATCCCAAGTAAATTTGCTACTTGCATTTGCAGGTAGGAGATTTCCTCAGGATTAGGGAGGTTTACTGCCAACTAAGTATGTGCACGTGTAGAGACACATGCTTACTTTACAGTAAACTATGCTAATACAAAGTTAAGCATCTCACCCAGAGTTACAAAAAGCAGTGAAGAGGAGGAAGAGGAACCTATTGTAACAATTGTTTTTCCAGGACTCAAACAGGATTTAGGCCCTTAGTAGATGAAATTAGGACTTAGTAGACATCAGTGCCTAATAGGTGGGATAGGATCATGGCCTAAGTTCATAACCTCTTTTATTTTCTGGCTTGTTATAAGTTAACATTAACATTGAACAGGTTGAGAGGAAAATGCAGTCCAAAATGTTTGCTTGTGTTTTCTCCCATATAATTTGTTTACTCAGATGGATAAAAACAGGAGCGTTTTTGTCTTAATCCTGATAAGACTTCTAAATCTGGCAGCTGTTACCTCTTTGAAAATGTCTTGATTGTGGATAAAGTAAGGTGAATAACTCCTCAAACGGTATACATCCATCTTTTATGTTTTTAATGCTGCTAAACGAGCCATTGCACATATTTACATTCATTTAAAAAATTAATGCATCATAACACAAGCTGTTAGCATTTGTTTTCAAACTCCTTATAATTTTTTTTTTCATTCTGAATGAAGGTTTAAGTTCTTTTGATTTTATTTTTCAGACCAGTGCTTTGCAAATTAGTCCTAAACCGCTATCTTGGTATACAGGTTTCCCTCACTTTATGCGGGTTCTGTACATGCAAATTTGCTCTTATGCGATGACCCTTTTTACACCAAAAATTTTGTTATATGCAAGGTAAATTCACTCATATGCAATCAGTGTGGTGGAAGCCTGCAGTCAGCTGCTTTGTGCAATGCACTGTGGGAGTGATGCCATTGGCAGAGGAAGAAAAAAATTATTTGGGGAGGCTGAGCTGGGTGAACATGCCCTGGGCAGGCTGCAGCATCAGCCCCTGCAGCCTGGCCCAGTCTGGCCCCATCAGTGCAGCACCGGGGAGCTGTGAGCCATGAAGCTACCTGGCAGCAGCACCCGTGACTGCCACTCAGGGTAGCTGGTGCCCATACTTACGGAGCTGCGGCTGCTCCGGGAGCAGTGCAACGCCATGTCAGTACAGTCAAGGGGGTCAGTACAGTAGAGGTCTTGGAACATATCCCTATTTGTTGCATTGCAAAGTGGGTTCCCTTTATGCGAATTCAAGTTATGTGCCGTTTTCCAGGAATGCATGCACAGCATAAAGCGAGGGACACCTGTACTGTCCTTCATGCCTATCTTGTAACAGACAGGAGCTCCTTCTCTGCCATAGCATTGAAAAAGAGGGGAAGAGAATATGAAATGATCAGACTCTTTAACTTGGTAGTCCATTCTCCTCTTGCCCAATTAAGGAAGCTGTGAATGTCATGACAAGATGGTAATGTTGTCCCATTACCATCTTGTCATGGTAAAACTTCCCCCCCCTTCACCCCAAAATAAACTATTCAACAGAGATGAGAGTGGCCTTCTTAACTTCCTTCTTATACAGTACTACTTTTAGCTTCCTGTAGTGAAGTGCTGTAATGTCACAGAAGTGGTATAAGAGGATGTCTGAGAGGAAATGGATTATTATATAGTGTTGCAGAACTCACCAGCACCTAGTCTGATACCAGCACATCTTATAGATGAAGCACATGTTTCGATACCCTGGCTTGTTTATTTGTTCAGTAGTACTTTTTATTTCTAATTCGTCATCTGGTTTGCATTATTTGCCCCAAATTTCAGTGTTCTAGATTTCTGCTATGTAATTGTTTATTTACAGATAATGCCTCAGGTCAAATAAGTCTGGACTGGTATATTCATGGCCCTAATCCTTTAGTTCTTCATGCCACAAGTTTTTGTGCTAGTTGCTTCACTTCGAGGTACAGGTAATGCAACTAAGGGCTAGCCAGGAAGCTGCCAATGCTGTGAATATGCAGTAAATGACAAGAGTGAATTTTACCATGGGCTTTAACAGACCAGTTCAGCCTAGCATTTATAGTGACTACGAAGGGTTATCATCTGATGGCAAATGGATGATTCTGATGATTTCCGTCCACTTCCTTAAGCACAGATATGCTTATTACAACAAAAAACTGTCCTAGTTTATATTCTCAGAAGAGACCAAGTCTTGATAAGGCAAATAAGTGAGAACTTCTTTCCCACCTATGCAACTCCGGGTTATGGATGGCATGGCATATTGCAGGCCAAGTCACAGCATCGATGTTCATGATCTACCTGTGAATAAAGGACACGATGTTCCAGTGCTGTGAGCTGAGCACTCTTTAGGAGCATTATATCTATTCAAAAAGGTTTATTAAGTACATGCCAATTTCCTGCAATCCTGCCTGCTGCAGCAGTGTGACTTTACTGAATTCCTTCAGAGGAAAAAGAAACATTTTAAAAAATCACTAACATGGTCTGGTTTTACAAGATGTGTGACTCATTCCTAGAGGTTTTATGGAAGCCACTGAGTGTATTCAGATGCCAAGGTGATAAGTGTGACTTCAATGGCTAGGTAGATGAAATTGCATTGGAAATCTGTTTTTCACTGTGATTGGCTCCAACAGTTTGCAGATTTTGATTTAACACATCATTCACTACATCCCTACTCATCTTCATGGCATGATCTATGACCCAGAAAAAGAAGTGATGGTCACCCATTTTTGTGACTCAGCGTAGTTTCAAGCATTCAGAATAAATTTGCAAGGTTCATATATGATTATTTCTTGAGCTTATTATCTTTACACTTATAACTGTAAGGAAAATAAGGTAAGGAAATAAAATCATTAATGTTGCACAGATATTCCAGCTGGGAGTCTGGACAAAAGGCATCCATACTTCATCAGAGTGATTGCTAGTTCTCAGTTGTTTTAATCAGTTAACAAGTTAATCACAAGCCAAGTCTTAAGACAAAGAGAACTCTGTAATCTTTTTTTTTAATCTTTCTCTTCCAGAAACAAAACTCTTTCAAAATCAGCACTGTAGACTGCTTAGATTTGATATTTGTATTCTATTTCATAGATAGTTCTGGAACAAAATTCAGCTTTGGAGGAGTAAGAGGCTGTATGACAGGCTAAAATAAAATCCTAGTATAGATGCTATATCTCCAGATATCGTAGAGAGTAATTGATTTGTAGAAGGTAAATTATTAAAATCATCCCCAAACATCTGTAAAATACATAGAGGAAAAAAATCTTTGCTTTCCTTAAAGAGGTTTCATGGTGGGATTGGAAGGATTCAGTTGTGACAATTTAGCTATTTACATACTCGGTCACTTTGAATGTTAAACTAGCAATCTGGCACACGTACATTTTTCACTAGACTAGCTTTGGCAAGAGAGTTTTTAAAACCAAATGCAAGGCTGCATACAAAAAAGTTTAGTTGCATTTATTGAGACAAATCTTTAAATAAGAAAACACCAAGCTTCCAAATCAAAGGACAACAGGGAATCCTGTGCTATGTCAGTGGCCAAGGTTGGTCCGTTTTAATCACTCTAATAAATTCTGTGCAAATTCTGACGTTACTATAATAACATTGTCATCTATGCATAATTATAGCAAAAGAATTGTTTTGTTAGTGTTTCACAGTGTTACCAGAACAAAAACGGCTTAAACAAACTGCTGCAGTGGGAAGAGGGTGCAGGGAACTCTCAGGGCTGCTTCAGCAGTCCCACTGGCACAAGGGGTAATGTCCCCAGGTACCAGTTGGTTGTGCTGCAGAAGCTCCTGAGAAGTGAGTAGCCCTGAGCCCTAAGGTGCTGGCCCCAGCCTCCAGCTCCCCCTGGCTGCAGTTCCAGGAGGAGCCAGGCAGGATTATTTTGCCCCGAGTGGCACAATTTGCCCCAAACCAAAGTGCATGTCTGGGCACATGCACTGAGGGAAAAAGTCCTGGCTCAAATTTGTGCCACTTCTATTTGAGCTGCTGCAAGCACATGTGCCTGCACGCATGGACACACCCCTTGATGCCTTGAGAAAGGTTTAATTATTTGGCTGGCTATTTCCCTCTCTTAGCTTGCTGTGTACTTAGGCATTGTTGCACAGGTTGGATCTTCTGACTGATCCATGAAGAAAAGCACCAAACAGTTCATAGTCCCTAAGCTATGTCCGCACTTACCTGCTTCAGCTAGAACAAACTTATGGCAACAACCAGCAGCTGCCACCAAACTGTGGGTGGTGCTGGGAGTCCTATATGCTTCCACTCTGTAGCTGCACTGGCAGAGGAGGAAGTGCACTCTGGGAAGGCACCAGCTGCTGAATGTACCATGGCAGCCAGCTGGAGGCATTGCAGGACCTACCCATAGCATCAGCCAGGGGCTGGATGGCAGAAGCAACGTAACACATGCAGTGGCTCTGCTGGCAGAAAAGAGAGTTCTGCTGTTGAAGAGAGCCCTTCAGGCTGAACACACTCAAAGTTTTGCAGAGTGGAAGCGAAGTGATTGAATTTTCCTGCAATCATGCCTGTGTCAGCAGGTAGGGCTGCAGGGTCCAGATTAAATGAGGATGCACTATTTCAGAGAATGTTCTGAGAGTCCTTTACTGGCAGGCTGGAGTCTGGCTGGTATTCAAAGCTGCTCCACCAGCCGAGGGGTAAGTACTGCCTTGTCCCAGGTGTGAATCCCTCCACTAGTGCAGTTGACAGTGCTATAGTGGGGGGGAAGGGGCAGGTGGGCTGACCACTCTGGGCGTTGAAGTGAAGGAGCACCAACAGGCGCTGCCCAGCTGGGGTGGGGTGCGGGATGGAGCCGCAAGTGGCTCTTTGGGGGGGGAGGGAAGGGCATGGGGATGGGGGAGTGGGCAGCTCCTGCTGCTGTGTACACTCCCACGCAAGCGTGTGCCCCTCCGGATCTGTGTGTGGGGCAAGGGTGGGCTGCTACTGCGGGCTTTACCCTGGGCACCAAACTACCTTGCCACGGCACTGGGAGTTGGCCTCTGGACAGCATTCACCCTCTGGGTCAGCAGGGCTGCACGGGTACAGCAGGAGATTTACCAGTGTTCGGACACAGTAGGGTTGTAGTATCTGGCTATTTATTCAGTACTGAACTTTCAGGGGTTGCTAATTAACTCAGAATATCTGTATTTACCATAGTTCAAGCAGGATTTGTCAAAACTGGAATCAGAAAACAGTGTGCATAACTCTTCATTGTTTCAATGGTATCTTAATTGATTTGTCCACACGTGTGTGTGTGTGTGTGTGTGTGTGTGTGTGTGTATAATATCACTATCAAGGAGGGGTGTATGTTGATGCACATTGCCCAGAGGTCCTCCTGCAAGTTTTATTTTATGGAGTCCAGGGCCATAAAAAGCATAAAGCATCTTTGCCTCATCTGTGAATTTCAGGAAAAGAAAATAAATGCCTTTCTGCTGAATAATAAACTTCACATTCTTTTAAGTGGAAATGCATGCAACACATTATGGATAAGATGCTGAAAGTTGTGCATGAGTTACCTTCCTTTTTTTTATATGTATATATAGGTAGCTAGATATATTTATATATAGACTAAGAAAGTGCCCGTCAAGAATGATGTGCCGGCAGTGGGCACGGAGCGCCACCACCCACTGCCCACGTGGCCGCTGCTCCGCAACCAGCCACGTGCATCCCCCCACACCTGATACACACCCACAGCTACAGGCCACACCCACCCAGCCACACACCCACCCAACCACACACCGCACACGCACTCCCAGCCACACACCACACATGGCACACAGCCACATGCCATACACACACACAGCTATACACCACGTACTATGCACAGCACCCACCCAGCCACATGCAGCACCAACCCAGTCACACCCATTCATCCAGCTACACACCCACCCAACCACACACCGCATGCACACATCCAGCCATGTGCCACACGCCACACATGGACAACCAGCCACATGCCACACACAGACACACACACACCACCCAGCACCATGGAGCCCAGGGGGCGATGCAGGCCCCCCCACCTCCCGGCCCCCTGCACTGTGCGCAGTGGCGGGAGCCACTTGCCCCCAGCCCTGGAGGAGTTGCTGAGTTCCCCTGGTGTCACAGCTCGGCCCAGCCTGAGCACAACCCACACCCTGCCAGGCACAGCCTCAGCCCCAGTCTCCCTGGCACTTCCAGCAGCAGCAGCAGGCCACTGTGACCCCCCCTCCCCTTCCTGTCCCCCATGCCCGCTCCTCATGCAGCACCCTGTGGCCGTGCCTCATCCCCCCCTGCCTGGAACGCCCCACACCCACTCCCTGCAGCACCCTGTGGCCACGTGCCAGGCCCCACCACATGCCCTGCCCCCACATGGCCCTGCCCCTCTGCAGGGCTGCAAGCCACGACTCTCACTTCTCCTTCCTAGTCCCCACTGCCTCCACCTATGCGTCTATCTGTCAATAAGGCACCAGGCAGCTCATGTGCAGTTGGCCCAAAGCGTTATGGACAGACCGACGCACAGCAGGAAGTGCTACGGCTTTTATTATATTAGAATATCTATGTTATGTTAACACATCTATATATATACGTTTCTGGTAGCAAAAAAATTATAAATATACTCAACTTATAATGGCAGATCACTTGGGGAAATCAATCATTGGGCTCCAGAGGGAAAGTTGCACTCTTTCAGTTAGAGTGCACAATAAATAAGTACATTTTGATGGCACAGCTGAATTGCTTGTGTATCCTTTATGCAACTATTTTCTATTCAATGGTACTGGAAAACAGAGTTCTCATTTATGAGCTAGTAGTACTCTGTACTTCTCTGTACTGAAATGTTCTTGACAGATTTTTCTTTGCATGCTTTTAAATTCTGATGGCTGTGTTCTTTGTCTGTTCTTGGCCCTTAATGCACAACTAATCTTTTACTCTTGTCTCTGTATCACCAGGCCTCCTGAACCTGTTTACAGCACTGTGAACAAACTGTGTGATAAGCCTCCTTCTCCTAGGCACTATTCCCCTGTCGAATGTGACAAAAGCTTCCTTCTTTCAGCTCCCTACCCCCACTACCACGTAGGCCTGCTCCCTGACTCTGAGATCACCAGGTACTGCATGCGCTTTTTTCTCACTTCCTTTATTATAATGCATGGGCATCAGTAGTTATAGAGTAATCCCAGCCTCCCTAATGTTCCCTCTCCTAAGGCTCGTGCTTGTCTTTAACCTGGCTTTCACCTCCGCAGCACTGTCCATTGGGAAACGCATAGTACCTCAGTATAATGCTAGGGCTACCAAAAAAAAGTGGTGAATACAAGCAGTTTAAATCCGTAGGAATGGCTCTCTCAAGTGCTTCACATTAAATATATTTCATGCCGTAACCTAACTCTGCATTTGTTTTACTTCAGAAATGACTAAGAATTCACCATCAGTTGTAACAGTGCAAGCTGATGCCATAAATTAAGCTCTCTTCAGCTGATGTATTTTGTTTTGTTTGATGGGTACATCCTGAGATCATTTAAGGAACGTTAACCAAGAGTAATCGCTTCCCCAGCCAAATACTGGCTCAATGTGTCCCTGAAATGTCGCATCCCTGAGGATGGCAGCATACTGACGAGAGATGATGAAACTATGGAAACCGAAAGGAGTTGTGTGCTTACCATTGTCTGAAGCTTACCTTATTACAAACGGTTAATCAGTGAACATTTCCTTAGGCCAAAGTGTTCTTTGTAAGTATTTTTCAAAATGATCAGTTAACTGTTTTCAGCTATAATAATTAGGGACCTCCTGAAATCACAATTTCACAGATTTTATGGAAGATATGCAATTTGGCATTGCCCACAAAATCAGGCAACATCTGCAGAATCCACAAAAAAAAGAAAAAAAAGAAAGAAAACTTACTGAAAGTAAAATACTGGCCATCCTCATGGCACTGCTCTCCGGCTGCACAGCCCACCATGGGGGAAGAGGGGAGACATGAGCGACTGGTGCCTCCTGAGCCTGGGGTGGCACCTGCAGAAGCCAGTGTCAGGGACAGAGCTGGCGAGCAGCCACAGATGCTGGCGGGAGGGGTGGGCATGGCCCTGTCAGGCGGGGTATGTGCCCTCCCATGCCACCATATCAGCCGCCTATGAGGGGAGAGGAGGCTGCCAGCATACAGGGGAGTCCAAAATAGTTGCTGCCCCCCACCCTTCAGTGATGACTGGCTGAGAGGACTGCCTGTCATGCAGCCATGTCCTTCTCCACCAGTCAGCGGTGAGGGCTGAAGCTGCGTGATGGACAGTTCTTGCAGACAAACAGCAGCAAGAGGCAGGGCCACCAGGGCCCCTTGGCTATTCACAGGTGTGGGGCGGCCTTGGCCATGATAAGCCCTTGAAAATGGCATCCAGCCACGCGAAACCACCTAGCTGCCTCCTCAAGATGGGTAATGATAATCGAACACAGAAAGAGTTTAGGAGGATAAAATTTAAGGTTAGAATTTCAAAAGTGAATAGTGATTTGGAGCATTTCTGTTTGGCTGCTGAACTGGAAGGGGTCCGGAAAGGACCCGATTCTCAGAAAGTACTGATCAGATCACCAGCTGCCTGAAAACCACTCCTCTAAAGCAGCACTTCAAATCACTGGTTCCTTTTGAAAATTTACTCTTATTTGCTGGTCTAAAGACAATTTTTTTAGAAGCCCGTACTGCAAATCTAAAATAACTGAAATATGTCCAGTAGAAGTGAAACCTGTCAGCAACAAAGTTTAGAAAGGATTTTGAGGAAACAGAGCAACTGATCATTAATTTCTGATTATCACTCAAGTAGGAACAGATAGGCTTATGGGTGATACCACAGGAAACAGGGACAATGTTCTGTATGTAGATGGCTGTTTTGTGATAAGCTTTAGAATAATAGAAGTTGGGCAGAATATGACAGGTAACCAATATCATGTTTGGCAAAGTGGCCACAGTGGCTGCAGCATAATAGTGTTTCAAATAGTCGCTTATAAATCAAATACATAGTAAAAAGTTATAAGGAGAAAGGCTCTTTTCTTTAACTTCAGTTTAATTAACATTTTGCTACTTCATAGTAAATTATCAGTCTGGAAAGTATGGATGCAGCACTTATCCTTAGGAACAGGCTGGCATAATGATGAATGCAGAATATATCTTGGGTAATTCTAGGATTTTTGGTACCTTCAAACAAATCCCTCTTTTTTCCTTTAATTTTCTTCTTAAGTCTCTCCCTTCAGCAATCAAATACATTTTGGCTGTCTATCACTTAACAATAGCTGATTGTATACATTTACATTAAAAAGGCAAAAACAGTTACAGAAATGCCTGGAGCCATCAGCAATCCACAAGTTGCATAACAGATAATGTGTGTACCCAGATGGTCTTAATATAATTACTCTAATACTTCCTTCGTTCTTCCTTCCTGTTGCTTCACCCTTGTTTGGTATGCATGTTTCTTGCAGCTTTTATCAATGTAGGTTTTGAACTCTTCTGAGACAGGGGCCATTTTTGTTGTGCATTTGTACGGCACCTCACATAGGGGTCTGGCCCATAGCTGGGGCTCTTAGGTGCTTTTGCAATACAAATAATACATAGAATAAATATTTGGAGTCGAGCCCAGGAGCCTTGACTTATAATCTACTGCCCTCCCCGTGAAGGGTCTCTGGTGCTAACATTCCAGTAAAGTAATCCTAAATGTCAGAGCGATTTCTGTGGACCAAGCATTATCCTTAATAAGCTGGGCTGAAATGATAAATACAATCATATTTACAGTTTTTTCTATAAAGCAACCTTTAGAAACAGATTGTTAAGGATAAAGCACTAGCAGAGTGCAAAGAGAGAAGATGAACAGAATTATTAAAGTGGAAAGTCAATAGGTGAATTAGTGTCAGACAGTAACAGGAAAAGAACGGCGAGACATAGGAAAACAGATGTGAAAGGCATTGCAGTGCTGTTAAGTATTAATTTAAAGGAGCATAAGCAATAAGCTAATAAAATCACCATGACCAAATATAGTAAGAGCATACAATACCTGTCAGGTTACAGGAAGAATATTAGGGTGAAAGTTTCTAAGATGTACCTAGAACTGCAGGAGGCCTGGTTTACTGTTGCTCTAATGTAATAGTCTACATGAATATGAAGTGTAAAACATCGGCATTTTGATTAATGACATTTTTCACTAGTAGAAATGAACTTCGCAAGAAACAGGACATGATGAATCAGTCCCTGAATATCTGAACACTCCTACATACAGCACATTAAAATGGATTCCTTCCAAGTCCTGACCAAAAAGCAGGAATATGTTCTTTCTTACATAGAGATTTAAATCTGCAAAACTAATAATGCCTTTGTGATTGGAAGTAGACAGCAGAATCCTACATCACTGTTTTCCACCTATAAAGAGAAAGGACGCCGAGCTAGACAATGGGACAGAAGGACTCCAAGAGAAGCTGTGGGCTGGGAGAGGTTCTTCCTCAGCTTGGGTTTTTTGAGAACCCGATCCCACTGCAGGATTTGTGAGTAATATGCTACCTTTAATTGGACCAACTTATATAGTTGGGAGATAAAGGAGACACGCTTTGGGGCTTCAAATACCCTTTATTGAGTTTGGAAAGAAACTCAGGCTTAATATGACTTAGAGCAATTACTTCTGGTTTTGCCTAATTATGCTACTGAATTTAATTACCTCAAAGGGAAGTTGTCACCTATGAAGGAAAGAAAAGTTAGCCGAGAGAGGTGAAGAGTAAGTTATAACATACCACAAAATGAATGTGATGGTTAAAACCATGGGTTTTGGGGTGTCTCAGAGTTATGAATTTCTGTTCCAGGCCTATCTGCAGAAGGTATTGTGTAGACTTCCCTTGAGGATGAGGAGGGTGAAGTCTGAGATAGAACAGTTGTTTTGTGAAAAGTGTTTTCCCACTGGTAATAGAGTATTTTGTCCTATGCCACTGTTCTGTGGAAGTTTATTCTGGAGCACAATGGTGTCTTGGTTTCATCCATACAGTTCCCAAGAGAGCATTACGTATATTGAATGAGGTCTATCATATATTATAATTGGCATGTTCAGGATTCATGAATCATGATGCTTTTGTTGTGAGGAGTGTAGATCAGACTGTTGGTGGAGATGAATTGGCTTTTCCTGTTTTGGCAAGGTCCAGTTCCTTCCCGTTTGTTAGTCACTGAAACTTTTCTCCTGATGATGAGCTTTTGGTGAGGCGGGGGACAGTGTAAATGCTTATTTGAGGAAACGTCTTTCAAGGTGCAATAGTCTTTGAATGTAGGTAAAATTGTAAGAGAGCTCATCAAATAGATTGTAGTCTTTGAATGTAGGTAAAATTGTAAGAGAGCTCATCAAATAGATTGTAGTGAGGGTTTGGATGTGACAACCAGAGGTGTGCAGCCTGGATGCAGGGTCCTTTTTGTTTAGTTGTAGGTATATTGTTCTTTGATTTCTATTTGGTGACTATTTGATCATGGCAGGCTGTTAACTGCAGACAGCTGCTCTTCTTTGCTAATGAAAGGGCACGAAGATGAAGGGCACTCTCTCTAGGGTGGAACAGGTGGGCAATCTGATCTGCATTTTTTTCATTAGGATGCGCGCTTCTGGAAATAAAGCTTCATGTGCTGTGAGCTAGGTGCTCAGCAGGGATCCTGGTTTTCTCTGATAAAAAAAAAAAACAAACGACCAATTTTCAGATTAGTGATGTTTCATTTTAATCACGGAAAGATGTGGATTTTGGGTTACTTTTTTCAATACGAAAATTGCGGATTTTTTTTTTTATCATAGAAAACCAGGATCACTGGCACTCAGTTAGTCTAAATCAGAGCTCCTAGGAGTTGTAGTTGGCATCAGTTCAGAGGCGTCCTTGTTGACACCAGTTGGGAATTTTCCTTCCTCTATTGTTTTGCCTTCTGTTTAGTTTGTTTCAAAAGCTGGGCCTCAGGCACTTGGTGTTCATAGGTCAGGAATATCAGTCTTTCATCAGTCCCATGGGACGCCCATGCCTGCTATGGGACAGGGAGATCCGGGTGATGTGGATCCCCTACCCTCCATAAATGCCGACCTCGTGAAGGAACATCTTGAGAAGCTGGATACCTTCAAGTCAGCCGGCCCTGACAA
>NW_017728906.1:192329146-192366412 GCF_001723895.1 Crocodylus porosus
TGAACACCTTCAAGAGCAAATCGGATGCTTATCTTGCTGGGATCCTATGACCCCAGCTGACTTCCTGCCCTTTGGGCAGGGGGCTGGACTCGATGATCTCCCAAGGTTTTTTCCAGCCCTAATGTCTATGAAATCTATGAAATTATACTTATTTAAGGGTGTGGCACAATGCTTCCCTAGTGGATATAACCATGCTAGCTCTAAGTGAACTGGAATGTCTACATAGCATAGTGCTGTGCTCTGAAGAGGGGCCAGCTTGGTTTTTGAGTGAGTAAAGCCACATAGACAGAGCTAATGAACGTGGTCAAAGCCCCAACCTTAACACAACTATACTGCTTTCAGCTGCAGAGCTAGCCCATTCAGAGCTAGTGCTGCATTGCAATGTGTAGGTGTAGCCCAAGAGGCCTGTCTTAGATGAGATTTTCTTCTCTACTCTACTGATTTGTGAAAAGCCAGTGCCTACCATCAGCATGTTTAAGCAAATCAGTTGTTTCAGCTCCTCTTTCATCTGCAAAGAGAGTGCTAAACATTACCAAACTGAGAACACTTCACTCTCCATTCTGACTGAGAGGTGATTACTGTAATTTGCCCTTTCCTCCGCACATGGAAGTTTGTGTGGACAGACAACCTGGCACCTGTGATAATTACAAGCGCTGTGATATTTCACGTAGGTTTCTTGTTGGAAAAAAAAATACCTTTAGGATGAAAAATACAGCACAATCTCATTATAATGAACCCCCATCAGACAGGAAGAAAAGTTCATTAAGAAAGGTGCTCACTAAAACAGTCAATTTGTCAACTTGGTACATCATAATAATAAAAAAGAAATCAAGTCTTGCTGTCTTAGTCATTAAAAGGAGGGGTGGTGCTGTATGCAGTGGTACAGTAGCTGAAATCTGCTCTACATTTTCCCAGGAAAGGAGTAAAGCAACCATCCAAGGGTTGCTGCCTCTTGGAACAACTTTAAAGCATCTCAGACGAAGGTCCAGATTTGAGAAGTTGTCAACATACACGAAGGGCCACAGATCTTAAAAGAATGTAGCTTCCATTTGGGCGCTAAAGTGATTAGAGTCTCGAAATAACTTCCTGTGTTATGGCCATGCTTTCACAATGGGGAGCTAAGGATTTCTGAAAATCAAGCTCTTATTTTGAGATGAGACCCAGCCCCTTTACAAAACCCATCTAGCCCTGATTGTGCCTGGTGAGTGCCCCTCAGTGGAATACAAAACCTGACCCAAAGGGCAGAGGTCCTAATTCCTTTGCTGTGGAATATCTACCTCCACTAACTGGAGGTTGCAAATTTTGTCAATAAACTTTGCCTGGACATTGACAGGGGATATTGTGCCCTGCTGATCTTACTAGATCTTCAGCAGCCTTTGATGTAGTTGGCTGTGAGGTGTTGCTAAAGTGGTTACGTGACCTGGTGGTCATCCCCTGACCTCGCGATCCCTTTGGGAAATGTCCTGCAGCCTCTGTTTTGTCACCCCCTCCTGTTCTATTTGTAAATGAGTCCACTGGGAGAGATTGTGCAGAGATTTCCAGAGACATACCATCAGTATGCTGATGACACCTAGCTCTACTTTGCTTTCTCACCTGACCCAGGCTCTGCAGTCCTCTCTTGGTGCCTGGCTGCAGTTGGGGATTGGATGTCAGTGAAACAACTGAAACTGAATCCAGACAAGGCAGAGGTGGTGGTGGTGAGCAGACCACTTGATTTGTGGGGAGATTGTGATACCTATCATTGATGAAGTTGAACCTTCTCTTGTCACTCAGATTTTCAGCTTTGCCATACTCTAGATCTTCAGGAAGTAGTGGTACCTAGGAGTGCCTTTAACCAACTCCATCTAGTGAAAAGGCTGCAATCCTTCCTTTCAAATTCAGATGTAGCCACCACTATGCATGGCTTTGTAACCTCCTGCTTAGACTATTTCAGTGTTTTCTACATGGGGCTGCCCTTAAAGACCATCTAGAACCTGTGGCTGGTGCAAAACATGGCAGCCTACCTCCTGATAGGACTGGGTCACCAGGAGCATGTAACTCCAGGACTCCAGAGCCCACATTGGTTCCCAATAGCTTTCCAGGTGCAATTCGAGATACTGGTTTTGTCCTGTAAGACCCTAGATGGTCTGGGCCTTATGTATCTAATGACCCACCTTTTTCTTTGTGCCTCATGGCTATGTCTAAGGTCAACCAAAAGCAACTTCCTGCAAGTACCATCAGCATGCCGGTGAAAACATGCACGCTGAGGTCACTCTCAGTAGTCACTCCCCTACTCTCGAACTTTCTTCTTCTTGAGGCTCATCAGAGCTGCAGTGTGAACATCTTTCAAGTGCACTGGAAGACCTTCCTATTTGTGTGGGCATTTAGCAAACAAAGCTAGGCTCGGACACTGTTTAGGGGGCTTCTGTCTTACGTTGACATTCCAGTTGTCTTTTAAGTTGTTTTGTTGCTCTTGGGTTTTTTTTTCTTTCTTTTTATAGGTTATTCTGGTTTTTTATTGTAAGCTGTCCTGGGCCTTTGTTGGGAAGGGTAGTGTATAAATCCAACAAATAAATAAAATCTGTAAGTAAACCCTCTGTGATGAACACAGGGGTTTGAAGGCCTCACTTCCTTCGCCTAATTCCTCCATCCCACCTGCCTCCAAAAATAGAATCTCTCCCTTTTCCCAACCAGATACAGAGTGGTCTACCTCTCTCACATACTATCTTAAGAAGTCCTCTCCTTTGTTTCTGTCACTTTTAGATTTCAGCTTTGGGGTGTTTCTGGATCCTTTGCTGCAGTTTCATCTTCAGGAGGCAGCAGTGGCTAGGTAGGCCGTTCTGCATCTGGTTGGGAAAGAGAAGGAGTCCCTATTGATTGTAATGAATTCTATGATATGGTCGTTTCATATATAAGGATGTTTCTCAGCTTCTGAGGAGTGGCTTATAGAAGGATTTGGGAGTCCTGGTGCTATAGTCCCCCATTCCAGGTGAGGAAAAAAACGGTTACTGGACCCAATCCTGAACTGATGTAGTTTGGTGTTGCTCTACCACCATTCTTCCAGGTGCAAAGAGAGCTCTGTGCTAATTCAGACCAGCTGGGAATTTCTGTTCCACTGAAGACAGTGGGATTTCTAGCAAAGAGGAGGGGAAAATTAGAGAGAATTCAGTGGGAAAGAATGCAGGGGACTCATTTCCTGGCTTTGTTTATTATTGATGACTATGTACATGCTTAGAAAAGGGTTTTAGTGGTGAAAGAAAACTGGAGCTCACAGATGTAGCATTACATTCAGAGAGAAATAGCTCTGATTTCCAGTTATCTATCAGTAGATTTGTGCGTCTGTTAACTGCCCCTCAAACGCAGACAAATAGTTTCTGCATTATTGTGCTTTTGAACTCCTGTCTTTTGAAAACTCCTTGATCTTGAATTTGCTTTGAACTCTGCTTATATTGGTGGTTTCCCTGTCCATCCTTATACCTTTTTGGTATTCTAGACACCTGTTCAAGTTTTGTTCGAAGAAAGCACTGGTGTTATTGACTCTTGTGATTTTTATCATGGGCCTTGCATTATTTCATGATTCTTCTTCAAGGCCCAGCTTTTGCCACCGTGCAATTACATCAGAATCTCAGCTTTCACTGATACCCTTTTAGTTCTTGTTTTCATGACAAGGAAATGGAATTAAGGAAACAAAAGAAACCCATGTAATTTTTAAATTCTCATTATTTTAAAGTAAAAATCTCCTAATTTTATAGGCCGTCCTGGTAATAAATGTTTTATAGGCCCTCTTGGTTTGAATGTGTAGAGCTAGTAATATATGGTCTAAGAGTAACAACGTAAGTCTAGGAGCTGAGAAGTCCTGAAATTAAAGTCCTTGCTCTGACTCTGGCCTGTTGCTTGCCTTTGGCAAGTTCCTCATCTTCCATGCCTTATTTTCCCTACTTCTGAAATGAGATTAATGCCACCTATTAGGCTAGGGACAGAAATTACACATAAACTGGTATAAGGGATAGGAATCTGGTTCAAATCTGTAACAACAGAAATTCAGTGCACACAAACCACTTTCAAAATGGCCGGAACTGATTTAAGATAAACGTGGATGGATGTAGCGTCAGACTTACTGATTTAGGTTAAATCAGTTTATTAAACTTCTGTCCCAGAGCCCTCCAGATCCAAGTTAACTCACAGCTCCCCTCCTTGCAGGGTAAGTCTTGCCCCAAGCTGTCTGCTCCAGCTGAGCAGGGAGGCATACTCTAGTGTCCCATGTCTTCTGGCCTGGGCCACTGCAGGCATGTGGATGCATTTCTGTAATAAAAAGTGAATGTCTTTTCACTTGCTTGCTAGTTCAGTATATGCAGCTTAGACTAACCTGCAACAATTGAATCAATTCAGCCTCTGGCATTTTGACTGTCTGTACTTAGCCCTAGAGGCATTGTGCAGAGTAGTTATTGCTGAAAGATGAAACGTGTTATGTACGAAAGTATTATGAATAGTGTCAAAGCATTTGAAAGGTATTCATGTTGTTATAATAGTGTTTTATGTTTGTATAATTGTATTTATCCTGGAGGATCCAAAAGCACTTGATGAAATCTTTTCTTGCTGCTGCCTCTTGAGTAGCAGGCAAACAATGCACAGTGAAGCTGTCAGACAATAAACTACCTGAGTACACATCTGAATGTAGTAGGTGGGGTGTAGCCTCTGAATCAGGACATCCAAATGCTAGAAGCTGCAGTGGGAGAGGATCAGGGGATGGAAAATTGTGGACATCACTGTTTACCCTCCCCTTCAGTATTTACTCTTTGCCACTTTGTGAGACGGGATACTGGGCTTACTGGGCCTATGATCCAATCCCATAAATGGAAACTCTTATGTTCTTATGTAGTTTCAAGGAGTTTTAGGCTGGGCTTCATCATGTAAGCAGTTGGGTGCCTGGAACTCCTACTGAAGCCCAGCAGAGTTGTGGGAGTTGAACATTTTGCACAAGCAAGCACCTGGAAGTTTTCAACATTGAGCACTAATGTTCCTCAAGCCCTTTTTGCCACGGTGCCCCTTCTCCCTTGTCAGTTATCTGTGCTGCTCTTTTCTGCAGAGGTTTCTTCACTGCTGAAGAAATGCTCGCTGTCAAAAAGTGGCACATTTCACTGTTCTTCTTGTCAAGCGTGCTTTCCTAGATGACTTCTTTGATCATCAGTGAAATCCACATAGCACAGCAGTGCCCCTCCCCTTTTTCATTCCCAGTTGTTTAATAAGATAATTAAAGAATATGTCTCAAAGAATATGTCTAACCAAATCCCAGGCTATTTGAAATGCCTGACAGCTTGAAAATGAGGCCCATCAAAGCAAGCCATATACAACCTTGTTGTTTACAGATCTCATTGTTGGACATGCGCCAAATAAACACACTACCTGTCTTGAATTTAAACCTGATTTAATCTTAGTCTTCCTATTTAAATCATATTAATTTATTCATTTTATAGGGCATATTGCAAATAAGGATAACAAAATTGGGAATGATTCTACTGGGATATGATGTTTCCTTGACCAAGTGTCATGATATCAATTTATGAGCTGAACTGCACCTTTTAGAGGCCAGCTAGATGCAACAAGACTGGATGTGGTGGATTGTCACCATTGTTCCGGCTTGAATCATTGACATCACTGTTTATTTTAAATAAACATATTCCAACCCAATGTCAATAGGAAAGGAAATAGTGTAATTTAAAATAACTAGTAATATAATACTTAAAAAATTCATCCTATTGTTATAACAATCATCTAAATGATCCAGAAGCTCAAGTGTTGTTCTCAAAAATGATGTCAGGCCAGGTTTGTGGATGTAATCTATAGATGTAGATGTAGATTAGTGCAAAATTACAATGCTAGGTTAGATGCCTGACTTCTGCTGAAGTCTGCTTGAGTGTTTTTGAAAATCCTTTGCATATTTAAATACATCATCAAGTGGTGAATAAATATATTTGTAAATTCAGTGCTCAAACACTTCTGAAAACAGGGTTTGGGCTCCCAAGCCACTCAGGAGTTTTTCAGAATGTTACAATCTCTTTTTCTGACATTCCTTTATTCTTTGCATTAACTTATTGTAATTTAGGCAAGCAATAACATCTTAACTGAAGCAGTATTTTCCTTCCCTGTTATTTGCTTTTAATTTGATAATTTTTCTAGTCATCTGATCATTGATTGCTTGGTGAAGGCTGAACAAAAAAAGGCATTGAATTGCATCTAATATTAGTTTCTGCTAGACACTCATTAAGGGGCCTACACTTTCCTTGGTCTGTCTTTTGTTTCTAATATCTTTATCAAATGATTTTTATACCACTTATGTGTCTTGCCAATAGTATCTCAGTTTGTGTCTTGGCCTTTCTGATTTTGTCCCTACATGGTTGTATTATACTTTTCTACTCATCCTTACTAATATAGTCAAGTTTCCACTTTTCATAGGATTTCTTTTTAGGTAAGTCCTTGTGGGGGGTTTAGCCAAGCAGGTGTCTTGCTATGTATTCTATGCTTATCTTGTATTGGGCTAGCTGACTTGTGCTCTTAGTGTTATCTCTTCAGGGAGCAACCAGCTCTCCTAAACATCTTCTTTTCCCCCTAGATTTGCTTCCCACGGGATCCTTCCTGCCCATTCTCTGAGTTTGTTAAACTGTACGTTTCTGAAGGTGTGTTTTTATTCAACCTTACGCCTTCAGAATTTCAGCTCATTCCTCTCTGTTAGGAAAAAGCAAATTAAGAAGAGACTCTTCTAGTGGGGTTCTAATGTCTTTAATAAAATAGATGACAATTTGAATAAAGAATGATTCAGTTTTCTTCTTTCTTTCATTTTTGGGCTTGCTCCAGAGCTGTTTTGTCAGAATTAATGGTGTAATTTTCAGAGGAGCTGTGCATCTGCAGATATACTTATGCTCCTGTTCAGCACCTATGAACATTAGGCCACATATCCTTAGCTTATAAAATGGACAGAAAAATTGATGCTGCGTAACGTATTTTATGCAAGGCTTGCCACTACAGCTGTATATTTAAAGGAAAACAAATATGTTGATTACTTCTCATTAAGAAAGCATCTGTAAATTACTCTTGTTTTGAAATATGCCTGTTGTTATGGTTACAGATTATATAAAACACAAGTGATTGACATTGCAAGCCAACTCATGAAAATCCAAACAGGCCAGCCTGTAGTGTCTTTGTTTGAAACATACTTTTCTGTAAGCCGTTACTTTTTGTTTTTCTTTTGAATGATTTCCTCTCTCTGTGACATGCTCTGTTCCAAGATGTGAAGGGTTTTTTTTTCTTCTAATAATTCTCTCAAATCAGCTTGGCAGAACAAATCATTTACTGGAAGGCCAAGAACCCAGATCCAAATGTGATACAGTTTGGGGATACTTAAAACCAGTCTGGGGACACTGAGCCCATCTTTAATTTGTGCATTTACACAAAATATGCCAGATTATTTACTAGGTGGCTGAGTAGCTCATGGGATTTCAATAATGATGAGATAGCAAAGCCCTTAATTTATACAAATGCACTCCAAGTTGGTAGGGTGTTAATGGATGTTGCTTTCTGACAGCTGTTTGATGATGTAACAGGGTGGTCTGGCCCGTTAAAAGGCAACAGAAAGCCCGTGGTAGAGACCCAGCAGCTGGCAATTAGCCGCTCAAGGAGCACCTGGAGGCCATTAGAAACCCAAGAGAGAGAAGCAGGAGGTAGTTAAAGGGAAGGAGCAGTCCACAAGCAGGTGAAGGTGTGCACAGACATTACATTAAAATAGACCTAACCAGAGTTAAGTTGATCTAAATGCCCAATCATACAGGTGGGCAGAAGTCTGAAATCACCCCAGCAATGGTGCACCTGATCTAAGTTCACCTGAGGAGGTGCACTAACATAGATTGAGTTCATGCTTACCCAGTTTTAAAAAGGGTTAACCCAATCTCATGAATGCTTGCACAGGTTTGCAATATAACCCCCTTGCCCCCGCCAGCCCCAAGTTTGTGCTGTTGCTGCGCCTCCATCCCTAACTGGGCTATTTTTAGCCCTCCAAAGACTCTCCTTGGATGCACCAAACCCCTCCATGAACTCACTAGCCCTCTCCATCCCTCCTGCCCCCCTGCCCACCCCAAGTTGCTTACAGCAGTTGCTGTGCACGGCTCCTGGGACCAGTGAACAGTTGTATGTGCTGCTCCTGATCTGTGTTCACAGATGGCTAATGTGAAAAATTAGACTGTTGGTCTCAGTTTAACTCAGTTTAGTTGGTGAACAAGTTTCTCCATCATCAGAACAGTGACCACAACTGATGCTATAATCACTTAGCTGACTGTGGTGGTCTCAGCAGAGGAACCAAGGATTCCTCCCACTTAGAGGAATACATTATTCTTACACCCCTCAACATTGGTTTGACAAGGTCAGCGGTATGGCATATCACCATGGGGCAGGGCATAAAAGATTGCGTTGTGGCTTCCTATAATGTGCCTGTTCTACAGATAGTTTCCAGAGTTGTATAAATTGTCTGCAAACAGCTTACTGGTTAAAGCAGCAAATAATGAGTCTTGAATGTACCACAGGCCCATCACGTGACTTTGGGTACACTAGCCTCCTTCAATTTTCCTGTCTGTTAAATGTATAATACACAAGAACTGGGAGCTATGCTCACAGTTATGAGGGCACAGAAAATTTCCCCCAAGGGTGGTAGCACATTATTTTGTGCACCACACAAGACAGAGTGCAGTTATGATGATGATCTGTTATTTCCCTGAACTGGAGTTATAGGAGCCATCACTGAAAACAAACTGGTCTGTTAATTGAGCATGTGTTATTGATGCTGGAAATGCTGTGAAATAATTATGATAAGCTTGACTTATTTGTGTGGTGTTCTAGGTTGACACTACAACAGGTTGTTTGATTTTAGGAAATTATATCACTTTAACACTAGAGTAATGCAGTGTTGATTCAAGCCCTGAGTTATGCTGCACATGGGTATGACTGTTGACTATGCATTACAGAAGCTACTTATATGCCTACAGCTGCATCACTTTCTGCTGTGATTCTGCTGTTTCAGAATCACAGCAGAAAGACCAGCCTTCCCATTCAGAAAGGCTGGACTGTGAATGGGCCACCTGTGGGTTGGTTGGAAATCAGTGTTAGAAAATGAGCAGGTGTCTTGTTTTCTGAGCCTGTACTGAACCAGTACCCATAATGGTTTTGGATGACACTGTGTTGCAGAAGCCAGTGGAATCTGGGTGGGATGTTTTAACTAGGTCTTCTTTATATCATGAGTGAATCTGTAGTAATTTATTTTTTCCACTCTGATCAACTTTTAATTATAGAATCAGAGAAATCCAATCTGGGAAAGACTCACGAGATTATTCAGCCCGGGTGCCTGTGTATACATGGCTCTTTCCTTTATTTTCTTTGTTTGTCTCTCGTATCCATCTAGATGTGCATCATATGGTGCATATGCACTACTGCTGCTATGAAAATGGATAATTACTCATCTTAATACAACTATCAGTGCAGTGATTTCCATTCTGCTTGCACGTAAATATGCATTTTAGGGTTAGCGACTTTTGGAGTCCAACGTAGAATTTGGACGTATCTGTCCTACTTTAGGTATGCGTCTCTGATTCTGCAAGAGAGGAAGAGGAAGGCTTTACTAGTACTCTCTTTGGCCTCTTTTAAAATATATTTCATGTATATAACATCATAATGCTTTGTAGCATTTAAGATAAAATAGATGGGGTTACATGTTTGCAAACTCCCCTGAGTGATTCAGTAGTCCTTCTCTGGGTCTTAGGCTTTTAAAGTGATCTGGGAAGGTGCTATTCAAAATATTACCCTCAGGCCTTTTCTGTTTATAATTTACCATAACCCTCCCTTGAATTCTACCTCCATGGATCAGCTTCTGGGTATAAGCCTTGAGATAATTAAGATGAAGCTCTGTTCATGAAGACTGTAAGTGCTAAGAAAAATGTTTTAGCTGCTTTTGAAAGTGAAGGAAGACTAGGATGGGTGTTTCATGGAACTGTCTCCTGAAATCATGATAGAATCGTAGACTCATAGAAAATTAGGGTTGGAAGGGACCTCAGAAGATCATCTAGTCCAACACCCTGCTCAGAGCAGGACCATTCTCAATGAGATCATCCCAGCCAAGGCTTTGTCTACCTGGGTCTAAAAACCTCCAGGAATGGAGCTTCCACCACCTCTCTGGGTAACCTGTTTCAGTGCTTTACCACCCTCCTCATGAGAACTTTTCCTAATGTCTAACATCCCTTGCTGCAACTTGAGATCATTGGGCCTTTGAACACGCCACAAAACTGGCCTTTAAAGTGGCTTAAATGCCCTTTTGCACCACTTTAATTGTAAGACAGTTTATACTGTCGGCTGCGTAATGTGCTATAATGGTGTGGCTGTTAACACTGTTGGTGGTGTGCTGCATGTTAAATGACTTTGGGATGCAGCAAAATAAAACATATCCAAGGTGGAGGGAAGTACCAAGCCCCGTGCAGCTCAGGGGCTGTGCAGGCAGCCTGGCATCAGCCCATGCAGGTAGGGTCCGCTGAAGGGGAAAAAAAAGCAGCGAGCCTGATCTTTTCTTTTTTTTTCTCCCTGGAGCCTGCCTGCCTGCCTGAGCTGTGTGGGAGCCCAGTGCTTCCCTTTGCAGCTGCAGGGGGGGCGGGGGAGGCGTTGCTTCCCTCCATGGCTGCAGTGCCCCCCAGGACCACCCGGGCCAGGTTCCTGCAGGTGGGTGCTGCCTGGGGGGTGCCGCCACCACCGCACAGGGAAGCACCACCCCCACTTCAGCTCAGGGACCGCTTGGCTCGCCGGCAGCTCACACCCCACATCCCGGCCCCCAGTTTTTCCAATTTTCCACATCCTTTCTGTAATGGGGGATCCAAAACTGGACACAGTACTTTAGATGTAACCTCACCATTTCTGAACGGAGGGGAATAATCATTTCCCTTGATCTGCTGGCAACGCTCCTACCAATGCAGCCTAGCATGCTGTTAGCCTTCCTGGCAACAAGGACACACTATTGGCTTATATTCAGGTTTATTGTCCACTGTAACCCCCAGGTCCTTTTCTGCAGAGCTGCTGCTTAGCCAATCAGTCCCCAGCTTGTCCCAATACATGGGATTGCTCCCTCCTAAGTACAGGACCTTACTGAACCTCATGAGATTTCTTTTAGTCCAATCCTCCAGTTTATCTCTCTGAATCCTAGCCCTACCCCACAGCATATCTACTACTCCCCCCACCTTGGTTTCATCTGAAAACTTGCTGAGGGTACACTCCATCCCATCGTCCAGGCTCTTGATGATGACGCTGAACAAAACTGGCTCCAGGCCCCTGGAGCACTCCACTTGATATTGGCTGCCAGCTAGACATTGAGCCTTTTACTGCCCTCTGAGCCAGTTTTCTATCCAGCTTGCAGCCCATTCATCCAACACATACTTCTTTAGTTTGCTTGTGAGAATGCTGTGAGATACTGTATCAAAACCCTTGCTAAAATCAAGGTATATCATGTCTACTGCTCTTCCTACATCCACAGAGCCAGTCATCTCACCAGAGAAGGCAATCAGGTTGGTCAGGCATGACTTGCCCTTGGTGAACCCATGCTGACTGCTTCTAATTACTTTCTTCTCCTCCATGTTCTTAGAAATTAATTCCTTGAGGATCTGCTCCATGATTTTTCCAGGGACTGAGGTGAGGCTGAATAGCTCACAGTTTCCCAGATCCTCCTTCTTCCCTTTCTTAAGTATGGGCATTATATTTCCCCTTTTCCAATCATTTGGGACCTTTTCCAGTTGCCACAATTTTTTCAAAGATAATGGCCAACACTTCTGCAAACGCATAGGCCAGCTACCTCTGTACTCTTAGCTGCATCCTATCCAGCCTCATGGACTTATACAGGTCCAGTTTTTCTTAATGGTCTGTAACCTGCTCTTTCATCCCTGTTGGCTGCTCACCTCCTCCCCAGTCTCTGCTGCCCGGTGCAGTAGTCCTGGAGCTGACCTCACCTGTGAAGACTGAGGTAAAAAAAGCATTGAGTATTTCAGCCTTTTCTACATCCTCTGTCACTGGGCTGCCTCCTGCATTCAGTAAGGGCCCCGCACTTTCCATGATCTTTCTCTTGTTCCTGACATACTTGTAGAAACCCTTCTTGTCACCTTGTTATGTCCCTTGCTAGCTGCAACTCCAGCTGCACTTCAAGCTTCCTGATTTCATCCTCGCATGCCCAAGCAGTTCTCTTATACGGCCCCCCACAAGTTGTTTGTCTAAGTTTCCCCTTCTTGTAAGCTTCCTTTTTGTATTTTAGCTCACTGAAGAGTATCCTGCTAAACCAAGCTGCTCTTCTGCTATACTTGCTATTCTTCCTGCACATCAGGATGGTTCATTCCTGCGCCCTCGGTAAGTTTTCTTTAAAATACAACCTGGTCTCCTGGACTCCTTTCCCCCTCAGACTGGTCTCCCAGGGGATCCTGCCCCTCAGTTCCCTGAGGGAGTCAAAATCTGCTTTTCTGAAGTCCAGGGTCCTTACTTTCCTGCTCTCCTTCTTTCCTTTCCTCAGGGTCCTGAACTCAATCATCTCATGGTTGTTGCTGCCCAAGTTGCCATCCACTACTGCATTCCCCACCAATTCTTCCCTGTTTGCGAGCACAGGTCAAGAAGAGCATGGCCCGTAGTCGGCTGCTCCAGCTCTTGCACCAGGAAGTTGTTCCCAACACTCTCCAAAAGCTTTCTGGATTGCCTGTGCACTGATGTACTGCCATCCAACCAGCTGTCAGGGTGATTGAAGTCCCCCATGAGAAACAGGGCTTGTGATCAGAAAACTTCCACTAGCTGTTTGAAGAAAATCTCATCCGCAGCTCTCTGGTGGTCTGGCCAGTGAGCTGATTGAGGGCAAGTGAGCTGCTCCAGGCAGTCAGCTTTTGATGATAACCCTAGAAGAACATTTTTTTTTCATTCTGCCTTTCTAAAACAAGATGAGTGTTGTATTTTGGCAAGTGTGGTGTATGATAAAATATAGTAATTATTCTGTGCCTTTCTTGCCTGTATGTAACAGAGGGTGAAATAGCAATTACTTGACATGAGCAAGATTATGGAGTTAGGTGTGTTAATGTCTGTGAGGTTCTGGTGCTGAATTCTACATCGGGCCCAGCGCCAGGCTGTCTCAACACTCATACTTGAAATTTCCTCAAAATGGGAACTTACATCTATATTTACATTTAAAAATGAAAGCAGTCCAGACCTTGTGATTGTCACAGTTCCTAATATCTCTACCCCCATGCTAAGGTTTTGTTTCTTATGAAAAAAAATACTACATTTTACTATAATTGCCTGAATGACAGCAATGACCCTCATGTCAGATGTAGTATTTTAGATTCAGACTGTAGCCCTTAAAGAGAGAAAAAAAAGGACATGTGCTTATTCTGACCTCTTTCAGGAAAAATGCAGCATCCTAAACCTAGGTCCCAGAGAAGAGAGACAGCTTGTAGAGAAACGACAAAACCCATGCATGCTCAGAGCCTGTTTGCAAGTGCAGGTAAAAGTGACCCCACAGTTGCTCAGGCTGGAGAAAGCAAAGGGCACAGACCTTTTACTATGTGGTACATTGATTTCTTCCATAAAAGTGGAGTGGGCACATGATCCATTGCTCTGCTAGGAAGCAAAGCATTCAGATTCAAGGTGAAGCTACTTCTTGAAAAATATGGAGTGACTTTACTGCACATAATATATTGTGTCCTGTTTCCCTCGAAATTTGCATCCCAGGGTTGTCATTTGCTCAGTGTAAACTGGCTTCTGCATGGCCTCATGGCCAGGCATTATAATAGCACCTACATCAGACAGCTAGCTAGGAAAGCTTGATTGTATTTTGTTCCTGCAGAACCAGTTCTGGGGGATGATATTCCACAAGAATTGTGTCATATATCTACACCCTAAATTGTATTACTCAGAAGAGCTTCTAGATTTTAAGCAAGTAAAGAGAGAACTTGACTTTTCACATGATGATTTAAACAGAGAGAAGAATACAAACTAAAACCTGAGATCGAGATGGTTCTGAACTTTGGGGAAGTTTGGTTCTGCCACTAATCTTTGTGGGTTGGGTCTAAAATTAGGTAATTTGTCATTTTAAATTTACACACACAATCTGCTAGTGATTTGGGATCATAAACAATTTATTTTTTAAAGGTCTTTAATTCATTTTTAATGAACAGCTGTGAAAGCTGCCAGCTTGCCTGACTCTTTTTTTACCCCCCTGAAGTTAGCCTAATAGTGCTTAAAACCACTACCATAGCTGAACAAGAAAGCAGGCAGGTCCTTGGAGGTTTTTATATGTTTTTGTAACTGGCAGAGGGGGAGGAGGTATTTGCCTTGCAGAGTTCAAATTTCTGAAGAGCGGTGTTAAAATAAGGGGTAGAAAGGAAATATTACTGTCCCCCGAGAGGTGCATAATGAAGTTCCTATCCTGATGGATCTAAACTGACACGCCCTGTGCAGAAAATTAATAGTTCCATAGATAATCAGGCTGGTGTGCTTCACTTGTTGGGCTGATTACAGAAGACTTGTCTTTTTGTGCTCTGGGAATCTCTTTACTGTAGTCCTCTTGGGAGGTAAAAATTCTTGAACGCGAGGCACCACAAACCACTTTTATGTTGCTGCCTGCACAGCTAATTATATTTGTATCCGCAACTCAGTTTTGACAAGCCTGCATTCTGAATAGCAGTGATTATACCATACGAAAAAAAATTCCTTCTTAGTCTTATGGAAAGAGCATTCTATATCATATTGTACAGGGGGGAAGAATTGGCATGCGCACCTGAGATACACTACAGACCATGCAGGGAGAGTTGGAAGGCTGGAAAGTCTCTATCTTCTGACACTGCAGGCTGGAATTTAGGTTTAATGCAAGGATTAAAATCCAGCAGAAGGAGCTGTTAATCCTCCATGTCAAACCTTTAAAATCACTTCTGTATATCTAATGGCTAACATAGAAAGTATGTGGTAAGTAATATTTACTAAGATGGTTGGAAGTCATAGAATCAATGAAAATTGGGGCTGGAAAGGACCTGAGGAGGTCACCTAGTTCAACCCTTTGCCCAAAGCAGAACCATCCCCAACTATATCACCCTACTCAAAGCTTTGTCTAGCCAGGTCTTAACAACCTGTCTCGGTAACCTGTTCTACTGCTTTTCTACCCTCCTTCTGAGAAAGTTCTTACTAATATCTAAGCTAAAGGCTGCTATTTTAACACTGCCTTTCTTCTCTAGACAAAATAAGTTCCCTCAGTCTCTCCTCACAAGTCATGTCCTCTACCCCCAACCGTTTTTGTGCCCTTCACTGGACTCTCTCCATTTTGTCCACATCCTTCCTGTAGTGAAGGGCCCAAAACTGGACACAGTTCTCCAGATGTAGCCTCACCAGTGCTGAATAGACAGGAGTAAACACTTTCCGTTATCTGCCAGCAACAGTCCTACCAGTGCAGCCCAGGATGCTGTTAGCCTTCTAGGCAACAAGGGCACACCACTGGCTCATATTCATCCTATTGTCCACTCTAACCTCCAGGTCCTTTTCTGCAGAGCTGCTGCCCAGACAGTCAGCCCCAGCCTGTATTGATGCATGGGATGGTTCCATCCGAAGTGCAGGACTTTGCACTTGTCCTTGTTGAATCTTGTGCGATTTCTTCCTATTTGTGTAGGTCTGTCTGATTCCCAACCCTACCCTCCTATACCCTCCAACCCTACCCTCCCTATATCTACTACTGCCCCCAGCTTGGTTCATCTGCAGCCTTGCTTAGGGTGCACACTATGCCAGGGGCAGGCAATTATTTTGGCTGGAGAGCCACTTAACAAGTTTTGGTCAGCTGTCAGGGGCCACAAGGGTGGCCCCACCCCTTAGCAAGCACCCTACCCCCTGGTTGCCATCTTGGGACTGGAAGTTCTGCCCCCTAAACTCTGACTTTTACCACTGGAAATCCCTCCCCTTGACCCTTGAAGTACTCCTTTTGGGGAGGGGGTTGTCATCTTGGAACTAGGGAAAAAAAACAAATTATATACTAAAAATCAAACATCTGTATGTTTGAAAATAAAAGAAAAAATATTTTCTTTTTTTCTATATATATATATATTTTTTTTGTCCTGATTTGTGTGTTTGTGCTGTATATATAGAAGTGATTTCATAATAGCGCAAAATGAAGCCTTAGTCTTGTATATTGTGGGGGTGTGGAGGGGTGTGAGGGGTATGGGGTTTGTAGGGGGAATTGGGGAGGTGGGGGGGTGTATGTGGAGTGTAGGGATATGTGTGGATGTAGGTGGGTGGATATGGTGTTTGTGGGAGTGTGTGTGTGTGCGCGCACGCATGGGTGGGTTTGGGGTTTGTGGAGGGGGAGGGTGGCTGGGGGTGTTTGTGCATGTAGCAGTGAGTGGGGCTCCCCCAAGAGGCATGTGGGTGAGTGCCGTGTTTGTGGGCTATGTGATTGTGTGGGGGGGTAGGATGTGGTTGTGGGGCTTGGCGGGGAGGGTACGGTGTGCATGAGACCCCTGATATGAGCCCTCCTGAGCCTGTCAGCCGCTGCCTCGTAACAGCCCAGAGCCTGTGCACCCTGCAGTGGCTCTTCTGCTCCTGCCAACAGTATGCAGCCCCAGTGCAGCTCGCACATGCTCCACACTGCCTAGCCTGGTGTGTCCTGCTGCCCTGGGCATGCAGTGGGGCTGGGGTGGCTCCTTCATGCTGCTGCCATCACTGGCCCCAGCTCCATGGTAGTGGCAGGGAGCACTGTGCACAGCCCCAGCCCTGCGCACCCTGTGCTGGATCCAGGCTCACCTGTCCATGCTGAAAAACAGCAGCGGCCACCAGACAGAAACTGTTGCTTGGTGCAGGGGAAAGCAGCCCTATCTCCTCACTGCCACTGGGCTATTGTTGGTGCAGCCACCTGGAGTGCACATCACACCCTCTGGGTTGCATTGTGGCTCTGCCACTGCCACTTCTTGGCTGCCTTGAAGCCGCTCACTGCCGCCATGCAGGGCAGCCCAGAGGCGGCAGCGATGGAGCCACATGGCAGCCCAGCACAGCATGCACTCCAGGCAGCTGCACCAAAAATTGCCTAGCAGCAGTGAGGGGGAGGGGCTGCTTTTCCCCATGCCAAGCAACAGTTTCTGCCCAGCCACCGTCGCTGCTGCTGCTCAGCTTAGAGGAGTGAGCCCAGAGCTGGCTCTGGGGCCCAGGCTAAGCAGTGGCGGCGCAGGAGAAAAACTGCTGCTCAGCGCAAGGCAAAAGTGGCCCCTCCCCCTCACAACCACTGGTGCTTCCTGGTGCAGTTGACCACAGCCTGCACTGGACTGCCCTGTGTCTGCTCTGTACTGCCACCGCTGCCCCATTGGGCAACCCACAGGTGACAATGATGCAGCTGAGACTCAGGGAAGCCCCACACAGGTTCCAGGTGGCTACACTTGGAAGTGCCAGTGGTGGCAAGGGAGAAGGGCAGCTTTTGCCCCATGCTGAGCAGAAGTTTCTGTTCCATGCTGCCACTGCTCAGCCCGGATGAGCGCGCCCAGAGCAGATGCAGGATGCACTGGATTGGGGCTGCACACGCTGGTCCCCACTGCTACCACGTGGCTAGGGCTAGGGGGCAGCAGTGGCAGCAGCTGGAAGAAGCCACCCTAGAAAGGCAGCCCAGCTGCAGAGCCACCCCAGCCCTGCTGCATGCCCACCGGGTGGCAGGATGCACCACAACCAAGCAGCGCCTTATCCAGGCGAGACCAAGGGACCCACTGCAGGCCGGACAAGTTTGGATCTGGCCTGTGGGCCATATTTTGCCCACCCCTGCTCTATGCCATCTTCCAGGTCCCAGGACTGACCCCTGGAACGTTCCACTTGATATTGGCTGCCAACTAGACATTGAGCCATTGACTACTACCCCCTGAGCCCAATGATCCAAGCAGTTTTCTATCTATCTTACAGTCTATTCATCCGACCCATACTTCCTTAGCTTGCTTGAAAGAATATTGTGGGAGACCATATCAAAACCCTAGCTAAAAGCAAGGTATATCACATCCACTGGTCTCCCCACATTCACAGAGCCAGTCACCTCATTGTAGAAGACAATCAGGTTGGTCAGGCACAGCTTGCCCTTGGTGAATCCATGCTGACTGCTCCTAATCACTTTCTTCTCCTCCAAGTGCTTAGCAGTGGATTCCTTGAGGATCTGCTGTATGGTTTTCCCAAGGACTGAGGTGAGGCTGACTGGTCTGCAGTTCCCCATATCCTCCTTTTTCCATGTCTTAAATATGGGCACTATATTTTCCCTTTTCCAGTCCTCTCAGACCTAGCTTGAGCACCATGGGTTGCTCATGTCTTCCCAAACTGTGCTGCCAGGTGCAGTAGTCTGGGGGCTGAACTTGTCTGTGAAGACTGAGGTAAAAAAAGGCACTGAGCACTTCAGCCTTTTCTTTATCCTCTGTCATTGAACCGCCTCCCACATTGAGTAAGAGACACACACTTTCCCTGATTCTCCTCTTGTTCCTGACACTTGTAGAAACCTTACTTGTTACCCTTCACATCCCTTGCTAGATGCAACTCCAATTCCGCTTTGGCCTTCGTGACTTCATCCCTGCATGCCTGAGCAATACGCTTATTGCTCCTCCCTAGTTGTTTGTTCAAGTTTCCACTTCTTATATGCTTCCTTTTTGTCATTTAGTTTACTGGAGAGTTCCCTGCTAAGCTGCCAAGCTGGTTTTCTGCCATACTTGCTAGTCTTCCTGCACATCAGGATGGTTTGTCCCTGCACTCTCAGTAAGAGTTCTTCAAAGTACAGCCAGCTCTCCTGGACTCTTCTCCCCCTCCGACTGGCTTCCCAGGAGATCCTGCCCATGAGTTCCCTGAGCAAGTCAAAGTCTTTTTTTCTGAAGTCCAGGGTCCTTACTCTGCTGCTCTCTGTCCTGCCTTTCCTCAGGACCCTAAACTCAGTCATCTCATGATTGCTGCTGCCCAAGTCGCCATCCACTACTACATTCCCCAATTCTTCCCTGTTTGTAAGCAGCTGGAAGAGCATGGCCTCTAGTTGGCTGTCTCAGGACTTGCACCAGGAAGTTGTCCCCGGCACTCTCCAACCACTTCCTGGATCACCTGTGATCTTATCGCCCTCCCAGCAGATGTCAGCGTGATCAGAGTCCCCCCACCCTGAGAACCAGGGCCTGTGGTGTGGAAACTTCCACCCGCTGTTTGGAGAAAGGCCTCATCCTCCACATCCTCCTGATCTGGTCGTCTACAGCAGACACCAACCAGAACATCATCATTGTTGCTCTCCCCTCTGACCATAACCCAGAGACTTTCAACAGGCTTATCTCCAGCTTCATACTGGAGCTCTGAGCAACCCTATGGCTCTTTTACATAAAGTGCAACCCTTCTTCCTCTTCTCCCCCGCCTGTCCATCCTGAACAGTTTGCATCCATCCATGACAGTGCTCCAGTCATGTGAGCTCCCACCAAGTCTCTGCTCTTCCAGTCATGTCATAGCGCAAGGACTTCTGTGATGGTGCAAGGACTTCCAATTCTTCCTGCTTGTTTCCCAGGCTCCACGCATTCATGTACGGTCACCTGAGGTGATTAGCCAATCGCCCTGATTTCTTAGGAAGAATGAGAACACCTCCCTTTTTGCCCCCTCCTGCTTGCTCTTCCTCCAGGTCCCCTGCTTCCCCACTTACCTCAGAGCTTTGGTTTCCATCTCCTCCGTGAACCTAGTTTAAAGCCCTCCTCAGTTGGTTACTGAGTCTGTCTGCAATGATGGTCTTTCTTCTGTTCATCAGGTGGATCCCATCTCTTCCTAGCAATCCTTTGGCAGGATGGTTCCTACTTGAACTCCTTGTTTGAATACATTGTGGTCACAAGAATGATGATGGCCTGTTACAAGACTCAGAAAGCCTGCCACTGTGGTTTCACTTGAAGACCTACCCATTGAAGGGGGAAGAATGAAAACTGGACAATTATCTGTTGTTATATAAGAACCAGGGAGAGGAAGTCAGATGCCTAATTTGCCCATAGGTGCTGTGTTAATCAGCCTTCTATTCCTTGACTTCTCCTCCGTTAACCATCTATCTGTTGCTCCACTCATCTATGGGTTAGTGACTTTTATTGCTAAAGGTACAAGTTGAGCGTATATAGAGAACAGAAACAACAGAAACATCCTATCTCATTGCACATCAGAGATGCCACACTAAATAGCAAAGAAGGTCCATCAAACCTGATATTCTGTATCTCACAAGGCGCATCTGCACATGAACTTTGTGCACCTGAATAAACTCTGACTTGGTTTGTGCCAGAGTTTGTTGTTCCCGGGTGCAGCATGTTCACATGCACCCGGGACCACAGCATGTTGGTCAGCTGGGGGGTCAGCTTGCTGCTTGGAGCTGCTCCATCCTGGCTCAGCCTGCTGCAGAGGGGCTGGCTGAGGCACGAGGGTGCCCCAGTGCAGGACTAGCCATCAGGCAGCTCCTGCACTGTAACACCTTCATGCCCCAGCCAGCCCTGTTACTGTCTACATGTACATTGCAGTGGCATAAATTACTCTGCTGTAGTATGGTGCTTGCCCTGGACAATACTATCCTGTTGTGGAGTTAATTAGTTTACTTTACCCTAATAGTGTATGACATGTAGATGGTGATGCTTTACTGAGGAACTAATTAGTCAACTCCATAGTAAAACTCATGTGTAGATGCACTCAGAGTAGCATGGAATAGGCACTAAGGGGAAGAGTATTTATGCAGGACCAATCCAGACTGATCTATCCTCTACCCTTCTTCTCTTATGGCTTTCAGCACCTAGAGGCCTAGGAACTCCTCATTTGGTGCCTGCACCCATAACTATATTGTTTAATATCCACTGATGGACCTATCCTGAATAAATGTGTCTAATGCTTTTTGAACACTGTTAAATTGTTGGTCTCTAACAGGCATGCATTCCACAAATGAATTACATGTAGTGTGAAAAATAACTTCTTCTTGGTAGTTTTAAACCTGTTTCCTAATACTGCTCTTGTACGTCTCCTAGTTTCGGTATTGCGTGAGACGGTAATTTGTAAATCCTTATGTACTTACTCCACATGGTTCATTATTTTATAGATCTCTACCATATATCCCCACAGTCACCTTTTTTTAAGCTGCAAATTTCCAACCTATTTAGTTTCTCCTCATGTAAAAGCCTTTCCATAACCCTGATCCTTTTTTCCCTTTCTATGTCTTTCCAGTCCAGGTAAAAGTCAACAGACTCTGAACAGTAGATTGGCATTGATGGTATTTTGTAGGCTTCTCATTAAATCCAGGGACAATTCCCAAATTACATGGCATCTTCTGTAATATTGCACTCCAGTGTGCTGTATCTTGATATGTTCCCATTTATTTTGTGAGTTATATTCTTTTTAGGCTATAGCAGAGGATTGCAGATGGGTTTCACCCATGATTAAGACACCAAATGATTTGCACTTAGATTAAATTAACCAGACAGAGTAGGGGCTGCCAAACAGTAAATGTTCAAACACATTATTGTGATGCAGAAACCTAGACCTTAATAACAACTATTACAGAAAAAAACAGATGTATTTATAAGGGTTAAAATAGAACAAAATTATTTTTTATTATTTGGATAACAAGTGTTATAGTGTTTTTACAATGCAAGTCAAGCATTTTTCCTCTGAAGTCAAGATTTCATGTTTAAATTGACTAATTCTATTTCTGCATTATAGTAATAGATGGATATCTTTCCAAGATACAGAAACACTGCAGTCTCTTTACATAGAAAAATATAATTACATTGGTACCAGCCAACATAATTACAATACAGCTGAACCCATCTAAATTCTTACCCATCCATGTGGCATATTATGCTTTTTGTTTCTAAGGTGTTGTTATATTGCCTTCATTTCTTTAGCATATGAATGCCTCACAGTTTTTAATGTGTTTAGTCTCATAATACCACTGAGACATAGAAAGCCCAAGACACATGATTAACACCATACAGGGATGTTTTTAACCTATTAAAAAGAAACATCCACCAAACATGCATTTTAAACTTAAGTGTTCCAATTTCAGATATTAGCCCATCTTAACATAAGCATGTGAATATAAATTGAAGCAGAAACTAAGATGCTGTAACCTAAATTGGAGGAAAAATGAAAGTAGCAGGAGCTCCATTGTTTGGAGCATTTACATTTAGGCTGGGCAAAGAATTAACACACAAGAGTTTGGCACAGTTGAACAGGGATTGGATATTCATATGGATAACAAGAATACCAAAATGTTTGGAAGAGATAGTAAGCTTTTTCCTTCAGGGCTTAAACCAATTTCTGAGAGATCAGGATAAAACTAACACAGGTCTAGATTATCACGCATCTGCAGGTATCATCTGGCTTTTGCCAGAGACCAGACACTGGACTAATTGGCCATGTCCAGACGTGTGGGTGTTTGGTTCCCTGGGGACAATTAGCAGCAGCATACCTTGTACAGCTGCTGGTTGTCTCTGGGGAACGTCTGTGCCATGTGCGCTCTGGTGTGCAGCAAATTACCCCAGGTGAGGTAGGGGCTAGCACTGGACTGTCCCCAGTAGCTTTACCTGGAGGCCTCCTGGGACTGCAGCAGTGGTGATCCTGAGGTGCAGAGCCTGGCCAGCAGCGGAGTGTGGCCCTAGCCAGCCAGGCTCTGGCTTTGAGCAGCGCACACTGCCACTGCCATGTGCGTCACTCTGTTTTTCTTCTGTGGATATCCAGGAGTCAAACCCCACCCCCCTTGCCGCTCCCTTGCAGTGTGGAGAACAACTGCACATGTGGTATGTGGCACCACAAATGTTTCTGTGGCACCACATCCTACACGCCCACGTGTCTAGATGTGGCTCTTATGCCCTTAGTCTGATCCAGTAGGTAATTTTTGTGAATAACATGGTGCAAGGAATAATTGGTGAGACGTATAATAATGGTTCTTTTCCCAGTGTAATTCTGTGTTTCTTGAGCTCTAGGAAAGGGAAGAAACAATAGTAAATATTGATATCCAGCTACTTTCCAGGAATATCTAATGGACTTCGTAGCCATAGCTGCAGTAGAACACAGAGATATGTCTTCTAGCGGTATATTAAAACTAAGGTGCCTCAGATAACAAAGACAGAAGATGACAAACTTGCCCTTCAGTCATAAAGAAATAGGCAGTCAAACTACCCCACTTAATTTTAGGAAAAAAGGTCAGCACTTTATAACCAGAAAAGTAAAATAACAGACTTATCCTGTGAGTTTCTTGCTTCAGTCAGACTTGTTTGTAGAATCTTAATCTTAAGATTAAGATTGTTTAAACACAATGGTACTTCAATAGTGGGTTTCTGAGATTAGTATGAGCAGAGAAATCATTTTGGATAAAATAAAATAGCAGAGGAAGCAGAATTAAAACACAAGCCACTATTATCAATTTCCTGCCAATCTTGCAGATGTGAGTTTTGAAAACATGGATGAGCATCCAGAGTATTGGGTCCATCTTCACAGCTGCCATCAGGTTTTGTATCACAACCAATTCACAAATGCATTATCTGTGAAGTGTTTAGCTGACTGCTGGGCACTTCCATGATTTCTGCAGAACAGTGTCAGCCACAAAAATAAATCACACTGGACTGTAGCAGGAGGTTGCAATGCTAGTTTAGTTCAAGTGCACAATATTTCCATCCTCAAACATACTTCCCTTGCAAAGCTTTCTTTCTGGGCTGTTGCATACACATTTAAGTGTATTAATGGCTCTGATTAAGAGCAAATGTTTTTTGGTATACACTGTACTGTGATCATGTTTGTTGATGGCATCTAAACTCAGGTGCCTTATTGTTTCTTTCTGCCCCACCTTTCATCTGTATTCAGTTGTTTTTTCCTATCTTTTGCTTAGACTAGAATCAGTAGCCTTTCTGGTGCACTGGTAAAACAACTATCACAGGGGTGGGCAAAATGCGGCTCAGGAGCCAGATGCGGCCCGCCAGGCCATTCTATCCAACCCACAGGGCCCCTAAAAAATTTAGAAAATTAATATTTATCTGCTCTGGGCTGCCTGGCATGTGGCCCATGATGGCTTGCAAAAACTCAATAAGTGGCCCTCTGCCCAAAATAATTGCCCACCCCTAAACTATCATCACAGTGGTGTCCTAGTCTATGTCTAGGTTCCCCAAGCAGTACTGCAAATAATTGACTGTAAGAATGATACAGTAAAGTAATAATGTATTCATTTTAGGGCCATCAATTAATCGCCGTTAATGTGCAAATAACACGGCACCCAATTAATAATGCACATGATTTTGGAGACCACACCTGGGCTCCTTTTCCCTGCTGTCACCACTACCTCCAGGCCACCCAGCTGAGCAGCTGTGGCAGTGAAAAGGAGCTGAACGGCAGTGCGGGCTCCAGGCTGCTGCATTAGGAAAGGTGGCGCGCGCACACACACACGCGCACACACACACACACACACACACACACACACACACACACACACACACACACACGGTGCATTGATATATTAATGCCATATTGGTACACCGCATGCAGTCGCACCACACATGTGGCCAGGAATTCAGCCCAGCAGTGTGTAGAGCAACACCCAGGAGATAAGTCTGTGGAGGGGAAGGGAAGGGGCAGAGGGAGAGGGAAGAGGGGCTTGCAGACCAAGGCCCCCAGTGGTGTGGGAGGGAATGAGGCAAGGACAGGGACTGGGGCCAGGTAGTGGAATGAAGCTGCGGGAGGCTCATCCAGAGGCATGGGGCGGGGGGCTGCTCCCAGCTGCTGCATGCACCCTCAGGGAAGGCATAGTGGGAATATGCCCCCCAGATTTGTGCACAGGGCAGAGGCAGGCTACCCACTGCAGACTTGGGCTCTACATCCATCTGTCTTTCACCCAAGAGCCACATGACACCATGTTGTGCCTCCTGCCACCGGGCAGGCAGGGGATGCATGGCCTGCATGCATCTCCAGGGGTAAAGGAATCAGAGCACTGAGGCACAGCCTGCAGTGGGCAGCCCATCTCTACCCTGTGCACAATTCTGGGGGCACATACCCCTGCCATGCCTCCCCCGGGGGTGTGCGCAGCACCAGGGAGCCACCCCTCTCACACCCGCCCTGAGCCCAGGGTCCTATTCACCCCAGGCCCTGTCCCTGCCCCACTTTCACGCTCACTGTGGGGTACTTCAGTCTACATCCCTCCCCCACCCCTTTCTTCTCACCTCGCCCCTTCCCATATGCCTCCACGGACTTATCTTCTGGGCACTGCTCTACATGCCACTGGGATGCATTCCCGTAGGGTTACCATATTTCCAGTTTCAGAAAAGGGAACACTTATGCCCATGCGCTGCCTCTGCCCCTCACTCCCAAGACACAGCCTCCCTAGCCCTGCTGCTGCCCTTCACCCCTGAACCACAGTACCCCACATCCTGCCAGGGCTTGCGGGGGCCTCCCTCCTTGGGCTTCAGACCCCTTGTGGGGACTTCCCCCCCCAAACTCCAAATCCCGCACACATACATCCACAGCCCCCCACATCTTCAAAAATTCCCCATGCATCTCACACCCACCCCCAACCATACAAAGTACCTGCATAATTTTGCATAGTTTTGGTTTTCTGCACAGAATTTTGTGGTTTTAGCTGTGCGATTAAAATCATGATTGAGTCATTTTTTTTTAATCGCAAAGCTAATCACGATCGAAGTTTTAAAATTTTTTGACAGTTCTAATTTATTCCTACAGATAATAACTAGTATAAGCAAAGTGTAAAAATATTTCAAGTGATAAGATCTGCTTCCAGTAAAGATAAAGCTCTTTACCCAAGGAAAGAAGATTAAAAGCTGCATAAATGTGATCAAAAGCTTTATCCATTAAATCAAGTTTATTTTTTTTAAATCAAATCCATTCCTCAATTGCTGGAATATGTATATATGAGAGGATCCTAATTATATGTAGTGGTTCACACACTCGGGGTGGGGGGGAAGGGGAGGGTCTAAATTCCAGCAAAATAAATTCAAGCTCCTCAGATTGTGGTCCCGGATTTATTTTATGAGATATATCAGCAACATTTGATCAGTCCCCAGGAGCGTCACAAATGAGATGTTCATAAGCTTACTCACAAATGTGTAGCCTCACTAGCCCTTAAAATCTTAAAAGCCTAGGTTGTTGGAGTTTTTTTCCTGTCTATGTAGCCTGTAATACAGCATTACTCAGTTGATTTATGCCACTGGGTTTATAACTAAACTGCTCACCTTAATAACTGGCACAGACTTAGATAAAATGCTTCATGCATTCCTTTCACAGTCCTGTGATAATTAGCCAAATTTCTTTTCAAAGATCGAATTTAATGAGTGTCCTTAAATGAATGCTGTCTAGCATTCATCCTGTGTAGTGACATAAGAACTGCCATAATGGAACATATAAAAATGATCCATCTCATATAGTATTCTTCCCAGTCTGACAGATAGCCTGTAATCATAGGCAGGCATTTGGACAGCAATACAGGGCTATACTACTGAGAAATACTTATTCCTGACCCATATAGTGAGCATCTTATACCCAGAAGCATAAATATGAATAGCCATTGTAAATGCTATCCTATCTGATTTAACTGTTTACGTCCATGCTTTTATTCAGCATGCTTTTATTTTAAAATGCTAAATGTTTCTTATGAAGTGCTGAGTGCTCCCCACCTCCCATTCCAGTTACAAGATGCAAATGATAATTCCCCACTAAAAGAGCTTAGAAACAGAATATCTTAAAACACCCTATTTGTTCACTGTTCATCTTGGACATCTGTGCGGCATGTGCATGATTTGTTTGCACTACGCTGTTTTTGTTTCTTTCTCTGTCCTAAGGACTTACATTTGTTCTTTTATTACCTTCTTTCCTCACAAACAGTAGACCCGTTCTTGCTGTCATTGGATTCAATGGCAACATAATCAGGCTTATTCCATGACCTATTTTTATTCCCAGACTCTCCCAATACCCCAGAAAAAGAGCACAGGCATCCAATACACATCAGAAAATATCATGCATAAAGGCACACACAAATAAGACAGATAGCACTAGTTAGAAGGTATTGCACAGTTGGACATAAGATCGTTGTGATATACAGGATGCTTTTCTGATCTGTTGTGATAATTTTTTTAATTAGTACTTCTTTTAATTTAACACTGAAGCTAAGAACGTCCCTTGTTGACAGTTCTGCCTTGATGAGTAGAGTTAATTTGCATTATTTTAGTGCACATGTGAGGGTTTAGTTTTTTTATCTTTAGAAAAAATGGATTTTGCGCCCAATTTGCTCTCATGTTTAATGTAGAAACACTATGGCAAGTTAACACTCTGGAGGGTATATTTTCCTTGTGTAAATATTCTACATGGGACATAAAGCACTTGTTAGTTAATTGGATGATAAAAGTTGGGTATCAGAAGGCTTTTCATTGCTGTTTAGATTGCTTTAATTGGTTCTCAATTCCCGTAAATATTTTCTTCTGGGTAACTAAAATTCAGTGCAATGAATCTACCCTGAGTACCCTGAGTCTGAATCTGTGTCTTTTTCATAGAGGTAGGTTGGACACGCTGGCAGCTAGGTTTGCAAATGTTCATTATTTGGCTATTAACTACAAGTGCGTGCATGTGTGCATGCACACATGTAAGTGCACCCATTTTTATCTATGCTTTGCTAAAAAGAAAAGTAGATGTAACGTAAGATCCTCTACATTATTCTGTGAATTACCTTTGCACAGGCTAAAGCCATCATAGGAACAGAGCTGATTGGAAAATCAGAACAGTCTCTATATTACTTTTCACGCATCCCTTGAAAAAGAAAGTAAAGCCAATTTGTACTAAGTGTTAAGTAAATACTCCTGTGAATGAACTGTCTAGCCATTAAGATCTTTATTCATTATTCTTGGGGGGGTGCTGATTTTTTTTCTATGGCAAATCTAGTGTTACAAACTACTATGAGCTTCAGTCATTTAAAATTTGGAGGGGGTTTTGGACCTTATGTTAGAATTGGTCTTAGCCTGTTAAGGAAAACATCAGGGCCTTTTAACCAATAAGCTGTCTGGATTTTTTGCACCTGAAAAAGAATACCTAAATAAATGCCATACTCTAATCAACCTGGCACTGGGGAGGCTTTCTCCTTTGACAGTAGGGAATACTATATTACTTGGAAGTTTTACTGTATTCTTAAATTGTTTCATAATTAATGAAAGTGACAAATATTAGGGTAAAGTGCTGCTTTGTGTTGTGTTGGGTGACAATGGGTTCTTCCCAAATCCATTTTGTTTTGTGCCTCTGAGTTTTAATTTAAACTGTAACTGCTGGGATTTGCCTGGTTTCTGTATGAAACTATGATGACTAAAACTTACTTGAACCTTACTAAGCTTCATAAATGTTTGCCAATCATAGAAAAGTAGGGTTGGAAGGGATCTCAGGAGATCATCAAGTCCAACCCCTTGCTCAAGGCAGGACCAGCCCCATCTAGATCATCTCAGCCAAAGCTTTGTCTAGCCAGGTCTTAAAACCCTCCAAGGATGGAGCTTCTACCACCTCTCTGGGTAAACTGTTCCAGCATTTTACTACCCTCCTAGTAAGAAAATTCTTCCTAATATCCAACCTAAACTTCCCTTGCTGCTACTTGAGACCATTGCTTCTTGTTCTGTCATCATGCTAGGTGTTCCACCTTGGGAGTAAAAACCCGCATCACACTTATACACTTGACAGTGCTACACTCACTAGCACCATGACCAAAAGAGACTTGGGGGTCATGATTGATCACAAGATGAACATGAGCCACCAGTGCAATACACAGCTGGCAAAGTGAACAAAACTTTGCCTTGCATCAACTGATACATCTCGAATAAGACACAGGATGTCATCCTCCCACTGTACTCAGCCTTGGAGAGGCCGCAGCTGGAGCATTGCATCCAGTTCTGGGCTCCACAATTCAAGAAGGCTGTGGAGAAGCTTGAAAGACTCCAGAGGAGAGCCACGTGCATGAGGGCAAGAGAACAGGCCTTAAGAAGAGAGGCTGTGAGCTATAGGACTCTTCAGCTTGGAGAAGCGCAGGCTCGGGGTGACTTGGTGGCAGCGAGGGGGCCAGCAGGGGTTTACACTACATTTATCACCCCATCACCAAAACAAAACAGATCTCTCATTAATTCAGGCTCTTAAATAACTTGTTCCACAGAAGGAGGGACATTACCAACTACCTGTTGATCAGCTCCAAAAAACCCTAAGGCTGTCCTGTCTCCCTATAACTGGTCTCCCACAGCACAGATTGGGAGGCCAGGCAGATGCCTGCAGTCTCAGCCAAGCCCCAGTGAGGGAGCAGAGGGGAGGGGCCAGCTCTGCTGTGGAGCAGAGAGCCCCACCCACCACAGAGACCATACTGGGATGCTGAGGGAGTCTAGTTTAGCTTAAACCAGGAAGGGGTCTGGGACAGACATTGCATAATCCAGTTTGACCCAAATCAGTGAAGTCTGATACTACATTCAACCAGATTTATCTCAAACCAGTGTCAGCCATTTTCAAACCGGTTTATATGTGCCCAACATCTGTTGTTACAGATTTAAACCTGTTTCTGATCACTTAAGATGGTTTATGTGTAATATCTGTCCGTAGTCGAAAGGGTTTGTGCAACGTCCATTTCAAAGTGTAGTATGTATGGAACAGGTGTACCATCCTGCACCGCAGAGTTTGCTAGCATGGCCCTTTAATAGTGTAGGCATGCTTTCCTTTACCAAAAGCAAGTGTTGCCTGCTTTAGAATTGATCACTGAAGCCACTTGGCTTTAGCTATAATGTACTATCTCTTTGTTGTGAAACTAATTTTTTTCAGAGCCAGAAAGATTGCTGTTCTTGTGTGGAGAGATATATAACATATTATTTTGTATCCTTTTCTGCTCAATGCTTTTAAGGCACCAACACCAAAGAGACGTGGAGGTGATAGTGAACAGTATTGCTAGCTATGATATGGCAGGGAGCAGGATGGAAAACAATTCTCTGTGATCTGATATTGCATAAGTATTATGTCAAAAGAGCAGGGATGGAGGTGACAGCTGCTTTGTCAGACATGGTTCTTACATACTGCATGAATTGCTGGAACTCTTAGTATCGTAGTATCATAGTACTTAGAGTCAGAAAGGACCTAAACAGATCGTCAGGTCCGACCCCCTCCCCCAGGCAGGAATGGGTGCCAGGATCGTATCACCCCAGCCAAATATCTGTCCAGCCTCCTCTTGAAGACCCCCAGGGTAGGAGAGGGCACCACCTCCCTTGGGAGCCCATTCCAGAGCCTGGCAGCCCTAACCATAAAGTAATGTCTCCTAATGTCCAGCCTGAACCTGCTCTCTAGCAATTTGTGGCCATTATTCCTAGTAACCCTGGGTGGTACCCTGGGGAACAGAGCTTCCCCCAATTCCTGCTGGTCCCCCCTGGTGAGTTTGTAAATAGTTACCAGATCCCCTCTCAGCCTTCTCTGGTGGAGACTGAATAGGTACAGGCCCTTAAACCTCTCTTTGTAGGGCCTGTCCTGCATAGAGGGGAAGTATCACCTCCTTGGACCTGCTTGTGATGCATCTGCAGATGCACAAGGTGCTGTTAGCTTTACTGACCTCTTCCTCACATTGGCGGCTCATGTTCATCCTGGAGTCAACAATGACTCCAAGATCCCTTTCTGCCACTGTGTTGACAAGAAAGGTGTTTTCCAGCCTATAGGTGTGTTGCTGGTTCCTTCTCCCTAGATGCAGCACCCTGCACTTGTCTGCACTGAATTCCATCCTATTCTCATCTGCCCACCTCTGTAACCTGTCTAGATCGAGCTAGATTCTGTCCCTCCCCTCCAGTGTGCCCGCCTCGCCCCACAACTTGGTGTTGTCAGCAAGTTTGGACAGTGTGCTTTCCACACCCGCATCCAGATCGCTGATAAAGATGTCAAACAGTACAGGCCCCAGGACTGAGCCCTGGGGGACTCCACTGTCCACATCCCTCCAGGTTGAAAACGACCCGTCCACCACCACTCTCTGGGTGCGACCATCTAGCCAGTTTGTGACCCATCTGACCGTGTAGGCATCAATGCTGCAGTGACCTGGTTTTTTTAAGACAATGTGGTGGGAAACAGTGTCAAAGCCTTCTTAAAGTCCAGGAAGACGACATCCACCCTGATACCCTCATCCAGGGACTTTGTGACCTGATCATAAAAAGAAACCAGGTTAGTCAGGCAGGACCTCCTCTCAATGAACCCGTGTTGGTTGCCCCTGAGCATTACCTCTCCTGCTGGGCCCTTGCAGATGTGCTCCTGGATAATTTTCTCAAAGGTCTTCCCAAGGACCCAGGTAAGACTGACTGGCCTATAATTGCCGGGGTCCTCTTTTCTCCCCTTCTTGTGAATGGGGACCACACTGGCCCTTTTCCAATCCTCTGGTACCTGGCCAGTGCCCCACAAGTGCTCATACAGCCATGCCAGAGGCCCCGCTATAACCCCCGCCGATCTTAGGACTATGAAATGCAGGGGAAATGGAGATCATGAAAGTATGATGGGAAATACTCCCCATCTGAATGTGTGAGGCTTGTACCTTAAATCTCTCCTTAGACCCAACTTCAGTGTGTTGTCCCCACATCATTTCTGTCTGCCATTGGTTCAGTAAATGAGGAACTGAGATTTTTGTCTTTCTGCTAAGCCTGGTTTCCACATTGTCCTAAGCCATCCACGTGATACTTGTGTTCCACCCGTTGATGCCACCTAACAACCAGAACTACATTTTCAGCCTGTGTAAATCATCCAAACTCTTCCGCTGTCAACAACCAATCTACTAGATGGAGCTGGATCCTAGTTATGCCCTAATATAAAAATCACAGTCAAATCAGTCAGGGGCTCTAATGAGAATGACTTGCATGCACCAGTTTCAGACTGGGTACCTCAAAAGAGACTGGTATTCAAGTCCCCCAAATCTCTCCTGAATTACCCAATATCTGTCCAGATAAGAACATGGAGGGGAAGTGAGCCTGCCCAACTGTCCAATTATTTCAGGGTCTCAGGAAAAGGAATGAGAGGATGTAAGGGACAGGTGGGATGAAATTAAGCAAAGGAAAAAGTAATCAGCATGTCAGCAAGTCATTCTGACTGTGGGAGAAGTTCCCAGAAGACAGTGGTATTATTATTTGAGTCATTAAAGCTGGACTCCCTTGTCTCTGACATACTGTTTCTATTGTTTATGTATGAAAGTGCCTGAGTGTCTTTTCTCCTGCTTTTCATTTTAAATGCTTCACCTGCATAGTCAGCTCTTTCAGACTAATGTGTATGTCTGTTTTGATCCTACCTGTCACATTTCACAGATACCAGTGCCCTGAGTGCTGTTCTTTTAAACAGAATTCCTAAATAGGGAGGTTTTCACCAAGTAACAGCTGTTGTCTTGCTGTTATTACCAGCTGGTTTGTTTCTGACTTTGCTAAAAATGCCTTCTCAGACATTCACACCTATTATAATGCCAGACTGGCCATTTATACCTGATAAAGAAGTGAGCTCAACCTTAATGGAAATAGGCTTGAAATCAGTGGGTATTCACCCCATTAAACTCTAGATAGTGACATTAAACACAGCCCTGAGCAATGGATGGAGTCATGAAGTGCACGACTCCAGGTGTAGCCCTACAAGGCATTGCATCTGAGCCTGTTTCTCCCCTGTCTCCTCCTGGTTCTCAGGTGGTTGCAACAAACTGTTAGACTCTACAAACAGCAAATTACAACAGTCTCTACCCTGGATCAGCCATTGTGACCAATGGGATGGAGCCAGTGTTCAGCCTATTCATCCACTTTGCTCCGACCGCCTGGTCCAGGAAGCAGACAAATAGCCCTGATAACTTTTAGCAGCCCAATGCCAAAGTCAAAGTAGCTATAAGAACCATTCTCTTTCTATGGGCGTGCAGTCTGAGTCGTCATCTGTCCCTGTGCTTGAGTGAACTTGGCTCTGTTGTTCCAGTGAGTGAGCATCTATCAATGCAACAGTCTGTAATGTCAGTAGGGATTTAGGTACAGTAATCTCCTTTTCAAATACATGAGACACTTGCAGTCACTAACCCTCCCACTCTCCCCTGCTGCACATGGCTCTGCATGAAAACACATTTTTGTAGCTCATGTGTAGCTTTGTTGCTCAAGGGTGCTCTTCTCTGACTACCAAGGAGAAATGTTCTTTTCTCAGAAGTGTTCCACTTAGTTCTGATGGGAGAATATTTGGCTAGTTTTAAACTTATATTTGGGGTCAGTAACTGTCAACACTGAATGTTATCAAGCTCTTTGTAGCCAAGATGAACTTAAAACAAAAAAAGTGCTTCCTGGCCTTATAATTAATCCCAGGGGAAAGCAAGACCTCATTTAAGTTTGAAGTTGTGCTGTTGGCAGCATCAGAAAAAGCTAGTTCCACTTCACTGAACTGAATTAAGAACCCGCATTAATGGAACTAAAGGAAGTTGCCCACTATCATGTTGTTTTCTCTGCTTTTCTAACTTCAGTCCATCAAAGCAAAAGGGTTAGAAGCTTTATAAACAACTGCACAACTACCTCAAACCTTTTAATCTAAAAGACAAGGAGCTGAGAGTGCATCACAGAACAAATGTTGTCAGACTTTCCTAGGGTGCTCCATGGTCAATATTCACATTCCTCAGCATTGTATTTGTAGGTCAGCTTGACTTTTAAAAACATTGAGCTAAATGAGAAATCCTTCCCCTCCATCCACCCCAGCTCAGGACTTTTTACTGTTCTGATTTGATATGGTGTATCCTGGATTAACTCTATATGTAGACAAATGTTATGTGTACTCTCTCTACTACTACAAGAAAGTAAGAATTGCCATAACAGATGAGGATAAAAGATCCAGGTAGTCCTTTATCCTGTCTCTGAAAGAACCAGATGCCAGAGAAAAAGTTTCAAAGGAACCATCCTAAACCCTAGGATGTTGTTAAAGGACTATTAAAACACAGCATCACATGCCAGCAAGCATTCCCTTTCCTCTTGCATGTTGGGTGAAAGCAGGAATGGCTGCTTGCCAAAGGAAGGAACTAAGTGCCCTGGGCATGATGGCTCTGTCTTCCCCAGTTAGGCATTAGTGCAGCCATAGTGTAATTGAGGGTGAGCCCTGGGGCCTGCCTTATGGTAGGGGGGACAAAAATAGCTGCCTCCACAATTGACAGATGGCTGTGAGGCTGTTTCTAAGAGCAGGGGCTGGATATGTGAGGGGGAGAGTCACAAAACTTTTAAGAGTTGTAACAACTCATGACGTTCAACGTCAGTTCAAGAAAGAGGCCTTTGGATAACTTGTGACGTGAGAAGTGGCCTGCAGCAAACTGGCTGGTCATGCGGTGCTACTTTCTTTTTTACTTTTTGCTGCCAAATTACATGAAGAAAGGTACAAACACAATAAACACAATCTGACTGTTCCACGCACCCTGTTTTTGTAGGTCTCAGTGGGATGTTATGTGATTGAGAATGGGAGAGAAGCAGTTTGCACCATTGAAAGTGTGGGGAAAGGTGATCTACATGGGTATGTACATACGTACTAAGTCGACTTAAGCCATGTCAGAGCATACACATGTAGAGCTCCTTGACATGGTGGCAGCCATCTCGTGAGCTAAGTTGACTTAACTAATGTGAGTCAAGAAGATAAACCTCAGAGGTGTATATTATTTTGTATCACATCTAAGTTGACTCTGCTCCACGTATGTGTGCTCTGACAGTTAAGTCAACTTTAAAAAGTTAAGTCGGCTTCACTGTCAAAAAGTTAGTGTATGTACCCTTCATGATAACAAGTATGGAGGGAGGACTGCAATGCCATGCATATATTTAAATATTATACACTTGATGGGGAAAAAAATCAAATATCTGGGCTAGGGTGCAATTCAAAACCAAAAGATTGTCTGATGCTCTTAGCTAGGCTTTCATACTGATATTAAGTTAACATGAGGCGATACACAAACACATAAGAAGTAATCTTTTTCACACGAAGGATCAGACTTAAATGAAGTATGATTAAAGAGCTCTATGTGTGTGTTATAGCCCTTCTCCCTTGTTTCATCCTTTAACTTAGTGTGGTGTATTTAGAGCTTGATTCTTCATTCCTTACGCAGACAAACAGACTTACTGGAGTATTCTCAGTTCAGCTGAATTAAATGAATTCAGTTGAAGAGTCAATTAAATTAAGTTATAAGACTATGAAGAACTGAGCACTTATACTGTGAATTCTTACAGGTATGGTTAATGTCTAGAAGACTGTGGGGTAGCATGTCAAAATATCATTACTGTTATCATTAAGACAATTGTACTTTGCATTCTGTATATATGAAGATCAGGTTTTTTTACAAACTTGAATGCCAGATGTTAAGCACCTAAATCCATGTTCTGAGAAACATATATGTCTTATTATTGATTTAGGTGTTTACATTTCAAAACCCAGGTTAGAACATACTGGGGTCAATAACTTCCCAAGAGGTTTCATATTTTTTCATTCTTCACATGACTTCTAGCTGAGCTGTGTACACACCCAGTCTCTTCAACCATCTGATGGAATCCTAATGGGTTTCACAGGTTTGAAAGGAGTGACTGGGACCTTTACCTTCTTTAATTGGCTACTCTGCTGAGAAAGATGTTAAATTACCCAGTCTCCATCTCAGATTGAGCAGTTGCTTGTCAGATGGTGATTAAATTGTACATTTGATTGCAAACAATGAAGTTAGTCCTTGCAACGTTTTGATAAAATTGTACTGAGAATCAATTTTTTCAAACGATTTGAAAAGAAATCCACAGACGATCTAGCACCAATTTATAGCACTTAATGTAAAAATAGTTAAGGGCTTCACTTGAACTGTATTTTGTAGCTGCTTATGATTGGAAAGTGGTTTCTAATGAGTGTAATATTACTACTTGGGCTTTTCATATGGAAGGATTAAGGAATAATGTGCCTCCTTCAATTCTCATAATCAGGCAGCAATTCCATGGAGGGTGCTGATGACTGACTGCTTGAGTTGTTTGTTAATTTTAGCAGAGCACTAACATTAAGTTGCAACTATAACTTTGGCTTGTTATGTGGTTAGCGTTATTTAATATAGTGTCTGATTTAATAGAAAACAATATTCCAACCTAGATTTTTATTCCACTCCATTGTCCGGTGTGATTTTTCATGATCCATTTCTCCTTCTGCATACATAACTTTTTTCCTTTTTTCTGCCAGCCTGCACTGGTATGATTGTGGTTTAAATTAGTGGTGCCCAAATCAGGCAGGCCCATGAGCCAGAAGAGTGGAACAGAGCAGGTTAGTTCTGGAGCACAGAGACCTGTCTTCTGGTCTGCAGGGATGGAATTAGGTGGTGATATCATTAATGGCCAGCCACTGTTCCTCCCACCACTAAATTTCCACACCCATGGGCAGCCCTGTGGGCCAGATGACCCAGCTCTGTGCTCTGGATCTGGGGCTTCCAATGTGTCCAAAAGTGTAGTGGTAGGATGAGCAGCAGCAGCATTTATTGCCATGGCTCTGGCTCTGCTCACTGTACTGCCAGATTTCTAGGTCCAGGTGGAGCTTTGCAGGCCAGATCCAGCCTTAAACTGTGTCTTAGTCACCCCTGGTTGATGTGATCTTTCTTTCCCCATCATCAAATAAAAATGGTGAAGTACTGTGTTAGGGCAAGCAAACAAATAATTCCATGGCAGCAGCAATGTGAATTCCAGGTCTAATAGCCAAGCTACTAGTACCTCACCCTCCTACTTGGACACTTTTCTACAGCTTCATTTTCTGAGAGTGATGAGCATCCATCCTTGGAAAATCAAGGCCATTTAAGATGTTTCAAGCCAGGCACCCAAAAATAGTGGCCCTGGACATTTCAAGACATTTCTGTACAAATCCTGTCAAATGACTTTTCCCATGTCATTTTTCAACAGTGCTTTCCCTTTTGAAAGTTTCAGTTCCTGTTATCTGTAACCTTTCAAAGCGTTAAGCAACTCCATATTCTTCAAGCACTACTATTTTGGCATTCATGGGAGGATCTCCAAGCTGTTCCACATGCTTCTGCTAACAGTTACTGTTAGCAGGATACCTGTAAGTCAGCTGAACTAATACCCATTTTATAGAGGTGATTTATTCAATGTCAGCCAATGAATTCTTGGCCTCATTAATGATGAAGGCCTCAAGAATTTAGATGTCTTGCCTTGTCTCTTAATGCTGTTTCTGCATCCTTATCTGCTCTATATTTTTACCCATTTGGGCCCCTTACATGGGAATTTCCTCTTCCTCTTCCTC
>NW_017728906.1:192366512-192376149 GCF_001723895.1 Crocodylus porosus
TTTCTCTACTGCTGAACAAGAACAAGGACTTTTATAATGTTGGGATATGCACTTTTATTCACCAGTGGAAAAAGGCCATGTATTTTCACACGGATTGTGTATGCAAATTTAATATTTTTTTTCAAAATTAGCGTACGTTTATAGGATTTGCTAGTTTGGTTAAGTGCTTGATTTTCCTTTGTCATCCACAAGTATTTGAAGAGTATGTGGTCAGAGCCTTGTCTAGCAGCTTTTATTGCCACTGGGCCACAATTCTAGTCATGGGCTTTGGGAACCCTTTCCTCATGTTGGTGACAGTGGTTTCATCCCAGATAAAATATAGCACTGGTGTAGGTTCTTGTACATGCCTCATGGACTGGGACATACTTTGTTATACTGCACAGGAAAAGGTCATAAAGCAGATTGTGATTCAATCTTTACAAAGCATTTCCTGCTCCTTCCACTCGTCGGAGGTATATGGACCTGGTTCAAGACTCTTAGCTGGTCTACTACATAGAGACTGAAAGGGGCAAACCTCTGTGAAAATCAAATAGCTGAAATCATGAAAAAGTGAGGATTCGAGCAGGAGACAAGGTTCCACCCCTTCCTCCCTACCTGTGTAGGGGGATGTAGGCTTGTGGAAACTGTTTTCTTCCCACCCCCAGCACAGCTGATCACAGTATGAGGAGCCAATGTGAGGGAGAGAGGGGGAACTTTATGTGCTCTTCTTCCCCCATATGGGGGTACACGATAAGAGACAGTCTGGTTCTCAACAGAATACAGCTGTCCCCAAACAGATGGGCTTAACGACTCGTTCTCCCTCATCACTGGTGCAAGGTTTATTCAGTCATTTGAAAGAAGCAAACTCATTGTGGAATTTAAGGAAGAGTCAGCAAAATGCTATTTTGCCACATTCAGCAGTAATTCTTTCGGTATGGTAATCCCAAAGGAAAGTCATGATGCTCCTTCACAAGTTGCATTATGCACTATGGTGGGGAAGGAATTGCTAGAGCTCAGCTTGTGAGCAAGAGCATCTTTTTTGGTCACGCACAAGAACACCGTGCACCACAGTTCCATTTACCTTTTCATAAAAGCCATTCAAACTGGAGCTAGAGTGCAGCAATAGCTATTGGAAATAAAAGAGGGCAGCAGGTCTAGTTCTTGCCATGTGATAGAGCACCAAGTGTCATAATTCCAGGGGGTAAACAGTTAGAGAAATTGCATTGTTCGCTGAATGTTCTCCTCTGTCAGACACCCAATATCTGTTATGCTGCAGAATGAAATGACCAGCAAAATATATGTACGGCGTCTGCTAAGCTCAAGTTCTTGGTTCCTAAGGAAAATAGCATGTAGTATTTCATCTGCACCTGGAGAGCAAGAGCAGAGTTAAGAGGCCTTGTTGTAGGCATGTGACCAACAGGCCAGATCCGGGCTACTGGAATTTGGGGATGCGGCTAGCAGGGATGGAGCCTCTGGGCCCCAATGGAAATGGTGTTGTCAGGCAGGAGGATGAGAAAAGGTTGTGCTGATACAGTCCCACTCACTCTGCTCTCGTTTGCCTTACCACAACCATCCCTGCTAGCACCACAGTTGCCCCACTGCTGGCCTCTCCATTGAACAGTCACCACCATCAATGGGCCCACTGCATCCATAGGCATTTTGCGCCCCAGGCTCAGGGCACAGGATGAGTTTGACACACTTGGTCTAGATTTTCTCCAAAGTCCACCCCCATTGATTCAGGTGTGAATGAAGTATTTGGGCATGGGACTCAAAGGCAGCTGCATCCCTCCCTTATTTGCTGTTGGCTGCAGAAACTGGTGTGTGTTAAGCATGCTACCCCTCTGGGCGTCTGCCATCTAGGCTGAGCAGTTCTTTGACCTTTTGATTTTATCTGAACAGAGTAGTAGTATTGTTTGATAACTGTAAAACTTCATAGCAGAAGGCACTATTTATTACTTAATGGATCAAAGATAGAGTATTAAAGTTTTTCCTTTCTTACAATGTGCAGTAGAACCAAATTTTGTAGTCTATGGGGTAATCATGGTAATCCCAACAGCCTTTGGCAGTTTTCCCAATGAATTCAGTCAAGTTGTTATTTATGCACATGCAAAGGTAGAATTGGGGCAAAACATACGGTAAAGTTTTATCCTAAAGTATGAAGCAAACATACACTAATGAATACAATTACGGACATGGGTGTGCATGTATATCAACATGTCTTCAGGTTCTGCAACCAGGCATGATTTGGTATAAGAAAAATTATCAGAGCTTGAGAGTCCAAATGGTTTTCCAAAAGATAATGCGGTTTCTGAATGATCTCATTTTGTCCACAGGAAAATTATTTTTTTCATTCTGGATAATCATTAATTTTCCATAAGTCAAATTGTGTCTGTAATAATCAACTTCTCCCTTTATCTAAAACCCATTGGAAGTGGTATGCATAGTTGAAAGTTATATATATATGTAGAATTCAAAGTGTTTTACATGGTGCAGTTAAAAATATCTAACTTGCTGTCTTGCTGAAAGCTCAGCCTGGCAAACAATAAGAATTTAGCATGATTGTACTATTTTAGTTACTAGTATCAAATATTGCATGTAAGAAAATATAAGTGTAAGTTGCTTTTAAGTCCCTAAAAAGATAAAATGTGTTGCTCTTCATATGTTTTAAAAAAGATGACTTGGGAAGATTCAATTATTAGTACTCTATTCTTAATGAGGAATAAAACCTCTTATTTAACAGAAGACAAGGTTGTTGGGTTTTTCCCCTTATTATCTGGAGAGAGAGAGCTATCACAAGGGGCAGAATATATGATAGTTATAGGAATGCCTCAGAGTAATTTAAGTAAATTGGTCATTATTTCTGTTATCATCCACTAGGTCTTAGTTGAGGTACCAGTTACATTAACGAAGAGAGTGTGTAAGCAGAGAGCCCTGCATCTTTAACAAATGCTTCTCTTTATTCTTCCTTGGTCATACAGTCATTCCCAGCACAGCACTGCAACGCGTCCACCCACAATGAGCTTGCAACGGACGATTTCTGTGGAAGGGTAAGACATTTCTCTGTCAAAGCTGACTATTGAGCCGCTTAATGTGGCAAGTGCTTAGACACATGTGCGCACTCGGACTATAACCTGCACCCTGCTGTGTCAGCGAATACCACAGTGACTGAATTCACCAGATTAAAATGTATTCAGCCAGTTACAAGGGCCAGTCCAGGGGCGATTCCTGCCGCAGGTGGAGGAAGGAGTTTCCTTATGAGGGTGGCAGGGAGGGCAGCATCTGGGGTAGGTCCCTCAGCCTGTCTCCAACTTGGTGCTGGCCATACCTGTTGCAGAAGCAGCGCACCTGCATCTGGGCCACAGTAGCGGCAGCTGGAGTGTGGAGGGCCCAAGCTGTGCCCACTCATCCCCTACTCTGCCCAGGGTGTAGATGCTCACATTGTCTGCATGAGACCAAGGGGTAAAAGGAGCACATGAGGTCTCAGATGCACGGGGCCTTCCCAGCCCCTACCACGGGAAGAGAAGGGGCCACTCCCTGCTCCCTTACCCATTCGCTCCCTTCCTGTGCGATACCCTGGGGAGGCTTAGGCCTGGTTTCAAGACCACAGACCCCCACCTTTTAAAAAACTGCTTTCCCCCACCTCATCAGCAAAGGGCAGTGTGGGCTGCACACCCCTTTTCAATTTCTGGATCTGGCCATGGCCTAATGGAAATAGCAGACATGATATCCTGAAATATCAACACTGAATGCTTTGGCTCTTCCCTTTGGTGTCCTTCAGCAAGGCTTTAGAAGACTGCAAGAGTAAACCTATTATGCATTTTGGGAAGAGGCCCATGCTGGAGAGTGACCTGCATGACTCACTTATAGGGTAGAGCAGGCATTTCCTTCAAGCCGCCTGAACTCAACCAGCAACTCCAGTGGGAGCAATTTATCACTGTGTGTTATTGTAGGTCCTCTGTCTCCAGCCACAAATGAAAATTGCCTCAGCTTCAGTAAGATTCACAGATTCATAGAGCTGCATGCCCGCTTCCCGCCTGGAGGAGCGGTCAGCAGCTTCAGCATAGCCATCAGGCTGGGGAGACCAGGCTATGAGAATCAGTAGGCCATGCATGATGGTGAACAATTTGCTGTGGAGGGCAAAAGACTTCTGAAGTTTCCTTGAAAGCTGCAGGTCTTTGGGGGATCTGGGTAAAAAAATAACATAGGGGGAAAATATCTGTTATGCTAAGCAAAATTAGGGATAAATAACAAATTAAAACACACACACACACGGCTCCTTTTACTTGAAAATGTTTTATCCATCAAACGGGGCTGGATTAGGCAATACAAACATCTTCCAATTACTTCCCAAAATTTAAGTTGTCAGGAAGTGTCTGAGCTCCCAGCATGGGTATTCCATTTTTTCTGGTAATCATGTTTATTGTGACAGTCCCTAGAGACAGTACTATGCGAGGTACTGTGCAGCCACACTGACAGATAGGCCAGTGCTCTGAAAAACTAATCTTAAATATAATCTAATAGAAATTGAATAGACTGCACAGAGACTGGCTAGGGCAAAGGGAGAGAACATGCAGAGAGAGTGATGACAGAAAATGGCCCAAACTGTTTCAAGGTAGGTGGGTTTTTGTTTGCTTTTGCTTTATTTGATATTTGTGGATGGGATTGGATCTAGCTCCCAGGGATTGGTTTTCTTTTTTTTTCTTTATCAGTTTGATCTTTTCTCCTCTTGCTGTGTTCTTTACCAGTGTATTACAGAGGTTAGTTTGAATGACATTTCTGTAGTGTGAAAGGTCTGACCATCCCACCTCCAAGAAAAAAAAAACAACGTTATTTTCTTGGAGAAAAGCTCATTCGTTTGCTTTAAGATTCACTGAAGCGTACTTGAAGACTTCATGACTGATGATATATGGTGGGCATCGAGGTCAGCCTTTCTGAAGGACACATTCTAATTTGGTATTCAACATCCTTTTGTCATGGAGGTATTCGGGCTGTCATCGCTTGAGTTTACCTTGCTTGCCTGGAGTTAATATTCATGTGCAAAAACAGAAATATATTTTACACTTATCACAGACATTCCTACTGAAATCAGATTGTAAACCATGTTAGCCGTATTACTGAATGGGTGAGTTCCTTTCTGGCTGGCAAATTATGTCTCAAATACATTGAGGCACTGCTATAGAAGAATAATCTCCATGCTCTGTGTGTGCGTGGGTGTGTGTGCAATTTAATTGTAAGGCTTTAAATCAGCTGACTAAATTTTAACAAATATAACTGGGGAAAAGATGAATCACGCACAACATTTTCATGGGTTTAATAATAGCAGGGGAATAACTGACCTTTAAAGTGAAGTGCTCCGATTTTGGTTGTGCAAGCTTGCTTTGTTTCAGAGGTCTCTATTTAAATTCAGGTTATGATTCTCCCCTCTGACTCATCATAGGTAAAAATTCCATTACTGTGAAAAAGGCCTAAGGCAAAAAAAAAGGGGGGTCACATGACACAAAAGCAAGCAATCACTGTCCTTTTTTTTTTCTCTAGTGCTTTCAAAAGTGAGCCTTTGTCAGACTGTGTGAAACAGGAATTTTTCATTTCCCTCCTCCTCTTGCTTTGCCATTCACCAGTGCCAGCCAACAGTGCAAATTAAGTGTTATTTTGGATTTATATATAAAACAGTACTCGAACTGGGGGGGGAGTAAGGACTCTCAGTGCTGGATTGGAGGCTTGTTTCATTCAATCCAGAGTATTAGACTCAAAGGGGTACAAGACCTGCCATAGCTTGACTCCAACAGTGGCTCTGCCTAAGTATTCTGTATCTTAGAAGAGGGACAGGACAGGAGAATGGGCCTGTTTTCTCCTTCTCAGGAGTAGCAGCATGGTCTTCCCAGTCAAAGGCTGATAGTAGGTAGCAGGTTTCCATATGTCTCCCTATATCCCCTTTGCTACATACTGGGCGCATCTCCATGAGACACTTAATTTGTAGTAGCCTAATAACACTGCACAGTAGCGTGCCGGGCAAAAACTGTGCTAATATGCTACTGTGCAGTAGTATTGGGCTACTGCACAGTAAGCACCACAAAAAAAAATGCTCTGGGGCTACTGCACAGTAACGGTCATTACTGTGCAGTTAGTTATCACTTCATTAAGCATGTACTAAACTAAACTACTGTAACTACTGAACATTAATGAACATGTAGACCCACCCAGTGGGCACATTTACATGAGACGTTAATTGCGGAGTTGCCTAATTAGCTCCACGATAAAACATTACCATCTACACATGGTGCTTTTAGAAGGGAGTAGACTAATTAACTCTACTGTAGTATAGTTCTGCCAAAGGCAAGTCCTATCCTACACTAGAGTTATTTACATGTGTAGATGCTGCAGAGAGTGCTTCAGTGCCAGCTAGTACTGCACTGAAGCACCCTCGTGTCCAAGCCAGCCCCCCTGCAGCATGTTGAGCCAGGTTGGAGCAACCCCAGGCTGGGAGGCTGACCCCCAGGGCCCTCTGCCAGCTGGGGCTGCTCCTCCCCAGCTCAATGTGCTGCGGTCCCAGACACACATGCAAACCGCACACCTGGGAGCAATAAACTCCAGCATGAACTATACCAGAGTTTATTCAATCTTATTAATAGTACATGTAGACATGTCTACTGTAAACTCACTATATACTTCCCCTCCTGCCTACACACTACTGTTTGACAGAATAGCACAGGGAGGATACCCCAGATCTCAGCCATAAGAGCCCAATGAAAACACCGGTTGTCTTTGCCCCTTTGTTTCTACACTCTCAAGCAGATAGATATTACAGCTTTGGTTGTTCTCAAGGCCCATTTTCGAGCTTTTATTTTGGTTAACGTAATGGCTTAGAAAAAGCTCTCTTGACATTTTTGAATTTCCTGTAGAAAAGAGAAAAATCTGCTTTATTTATCACATCTTTTTTGTGTAATTTTTTTTGTTGGGATCAGATAGTAAAGGGATGGGCTAAAATCCAATAAAATGAGGTGGAAGTTCTCTCCAACACATCTCCATAATAAACTTTTGCGTTATTTTTGAGCCAAAGCTGTGGTATTAAATCCCCATTGAAAACATCACTAAATAATGAAATTTCCATTGCAAAGGGATGGCATATTCTTTAGAGCTGTGTGACAATGTAACACTGGCATTTTGTTGTCATAGCGATTCTAATAACATGTTTTGCATGCTTCCTTGCCATATGTCAGAAAAGTAAAAGTAAAGGCTTTCTGTTGTGCCTGGATAGCCCTTTCCCTCTGACTTTTAGTGCCAGCAGTCAGAGGAGCAAGGATTCTACCATATAAGTAAAGCTCAACAGAGCTTTGTTGGGGACCATCCCAAGACTGAGATGAACTCCTTCAGGCATTAAGACATACCTCACATACCGTGTCAAGTTGTGCTCCAAAAGAAAAGTTTAAACTGCCTGCATAGTTCTTCTCCACAGGAAGGAATTTGGGAGACTATGAATGACAGATTGTTACGTCACTCAGTGCATACAGGAAGGCACTTGGACAATGCAATGAAAAGAAACTCTGCAAAATAGACTAGTAGGAGCTGGCTGTAACGTAGCCCTGAAAAGCATGCATAGCTTCCTTTAACCTCTATACTTGAAATTGGATTCAATTAAGGTGTGCCAGTTCAGGGTCTGAGTCCTCCAAAAGTAAGTAGAATATTAATAGCTCGTGATTTTAGGATATAGCAGGTGTGATGTTTCCAGTTCTGATAGGAATGTAATAATGCACACAGCTATAATGATTTCATCTGGAATACCGTGTACAGTTCTGGTTAGCCATGGTCCATAAAGATAAGCTCAAGCTGGAACAGGTAGAGAAGGGTCACTAAGAAAATCAGGGGAATGGAGAATCAGTTTACAAAGAGAAATTAATCTAGCTAGAAGACAATGGAGCCACAAAAACAAAGGGGTTTCAATTGGCCATGAATAAATTTTCATTGGAAATACAAAAATGTGCATAAATATCAGAACAGTGAGTTTCTGCAGTAGAAGTGGGGGCAACCTCCCCCCTCCCCCAATTAGTTTTAAAATAACATTCAGTAAGTTTATAGAGGAATTGTATGATGCATTTGCCTGAGATAGCAATGGTCTGACTCAGTGACCCAGGTCCATGTTCCTATTGGTCATTTGGAAATTAATCTCTCCACATGAATTTTCCAACAGATTGTAAAATCTATATTGGCCACACAGAAAGCTTGAACATACTGCATGTGATTCTTGAAAATATCAGAGAGAAGCAATTGATAGGGTAGGTCTCCTACTGTTTGAAAGGTAGAAGAATAATGTGGCATGTAATTATTACCATTCAACTTAAACTGAGTCATGTTTCATTTTACATAGAAATGTGCATCTTAAGTAGTATTTCCATTAGCTTATTATTACACTGCTGAATTAATATAAGTAATCACCTCAGCTCTTAATATTCCATTTTTTCAAGGCTCCAGTTATGCTAATGCTCTTCTGAAAGCTATACTGCCATGTATATTTATAATTAGCACAGTTTAATACAAGGTCAAAATAAAGCTATTCTTTCTTTTGCAAGTTGGTTTTCCAGTTTGGGCTTACCATAAAAGACACTTTTACTTAAGCATCTCACAGTGCTTTTGAAAGAAGCTTTGTTTGTGGCCATTTAACCAACAAGGTTTTCTAGCAGGTGTTCTGAGTTGTGGCCCAAAAGTCACCTTCGCTGCATTTAATGGTAGATAATCGTATAGACATTTTACATAACAGAATGGCATGGGCCAGTGAAGCAAAGGTTGACTTACAAGAGTGAGACCAAAGGAGATATAGAAAGGAACTGACCTAACTTACAATTTATTCCTTTCCCCATAATGAATTTACAGTCACTTCGCTTTTTAGAACACCTAAAATTGCTCTTAATGGTGTCAGGGAGGGGGCAAGGGGAGGCATTGGGGAGTAAATAATGTAACTGAAAAATGGAGAGTTTGTAAATATTGGGGTTCTTTTTTTGGGGGGGAGTATTTGTTAAGATGTCAGATTTACTATAATTCTGAGCATCAAGTTGAAAAAAATAAAGGTGCCTTTAAAAATGTAGGCAAACTCTAGATTATAAGCATGAATTTATTTTTCAGAAATAGCTGTACATGGAGTGAACGACATTACCTGATTTGTTACAGTTGTAAAAGCCTGATTTTTCAGAGATGCTGCACTCAATTGGAGCTGCCAGGTGCTCAGCATCTCTGAACCCATAATCAAGGCCTTAAGTTTGTTCTTTGAAAACTCATCTCAGTCCCCTGTCCCCATTTAACATTAAATCAATTTGTTTTTAAGGTATAACAAAGTTTCTTAACTGGTAAGGACTGGACAAAAAGACTTTTGATTTTTTTTTTTATTGAAGAATGGAAAAACATGAAGAATTTGGGGTGAAACCTGAGTTTTGATTTGGAAATGTTGTTACAGTATTTTATGAGAGTCACAATTCATAGATTTCATAGACATTAGGGCTGGAAGGGACCTCGGAAGATCATCAAGTCCAGCCCCCTGCCTGAGTGGCAGGAAGCCAGCTGGAGTCATAGGATCCCAGCAAGATAAGCATCCAATTTGCTCTTGAAGGTGTTCACTGTAGATGCTTGAACCACTTCTGGTGGCAGGCTGTTCCAGACCTTGGGGGCTCGG
>NW_017728906.1:192377192-192431739 GCF_001723895.1 Crocodylus porosus
GGGCCTATAGTTAGCCGGATCCACTTTCCTCCCTTTCTTGAAGATAGGCACCACATTGGCCTTCTTCCAGTCTTTGGACACTTCACCAGAGTGCCAGGAGCTCTCAAAGATCTGTGCCAGGGGCTGGGCTATGAAGCTCACCAGCTCCTTGAGTACCCTGGGGTGTAGATTGTCAGGGCCGGCTGATTTGAAGGTATCCAGCTTCTCAAGGTGTTTCTCCACGAGGTCAGCATTGATGGAGGGTAGGGGATCTCCCTCACCCAGACCGCCCTCTTCCATGGTGGGCATGGGCATCCCATGGGACTGATGAAAGACCGAAGCAAAATACCCATTTAATAGGTTGGCTTTTTCCTGGGTGTCAGTTGTCCCGTCTGGTTTAGCAGAGGTCCAGTGTTGTCCTTGCTTTTCCTCCGGCTCCCCACATATCTGAAAAAGGACTTTTTATTGTCCTTGATGCTCAAAGGTAGTTGGAGTTCAGTTGCAGCCTTGGCTTTTCTGGTTTGCTCCCTGCAGGACTGGACCAATGCAGAATATTCCTCCGTGGAGGTGAAAGTACCATGATTCTACTGGCCAAAAAATCCAATGCTGAACTTTCTGATGAGACTTGCTGCAAGATAGCACTTGCTGCACCACAGCATTTTCTTTTGCTGAGCTGTTACAAGCATCTCTCATGATGTACCAGGACCCTTTGAAGCTAATGTGGCTGGCAGGATCTGGGGCACAGAGGAGAATGGAAACATGCAACATGTGAATCTGATCTTTGGAAGTATCACAGAATCATTTCCAAATCAAAATGTTCAGTTTTCAGGTAAAAGGGGAACTTGTTCCTGTTCCATTGTTTTTGCGGGGCATTTCTCATTCAGTTCCTTGAAACAGGTATACATTTTCTGTAGGAAGAAGACTTTAAAAAAAAATTGTTTAGCTGAAATTCCAAATTTCCACTGAAAACTTTCTAGGAAAAAAAGGAACTTTTTTTTAACTGGCTGTTGTGGTACACCCCTGAATACAATTCATATACTCCTGAGTATCTCATATACAGTTGAGTATCTCAATAATATTAAAAATGTATTTAAAACTAACATTTGAGCTAAGGTTAGACATCAGAGATTTCATTCCAAATGGGAGCACCATTTACAGGAAGTTGTGTGTTAAAAGGTGGATTTTTGTGCAGTTCTCTAGCTCAGTGGTCTCCAAAGTGGGGTGCGTGCAAGACTATCCATTGGGGTGCGGGAAGAAAATATTTGAACTTCTATTTCTATTTCTATTTATATGAATATACATATATTGGGGGGGTGCTCAAAAACGTTTCACTGATGGGGTGCACGAATATAAATATACATATATTGGGGGCATGTGCTCAAATTTTTTACTGATGGGGGTGTGCGATCAAAAAAGTTTGGAGACCACTGCTCTAGCTAATGAGTATTAATTAGCTACACTGATATTTCAAAATATCTCCTTTGGGTATTGAAATTCTTAGCTATAAATATTTCCTGTTTCCTAAATATGAATCAGCTTGCCTGCCCAAAGGAAGCACTGGACCATCTCTAATGCTTTAAATTTTGCTCAGGAACTGCAAAGCTGAGATATGCATAATAGATCAAATTAAAAAGTGCTTCCCAATGTTAGCTTACAGTGAAAGTGGCTTTGAGACCAAACTAATTGTGATTGAGAACAGAGTAAAACACAAGCAATATCCCTCTTTCTCTATTTGAAACAGTCTCTCTTGTGTACAGTTGCCTATGTTGACACAGCAGCTAGCCTGGAAGTGCATACTCCAGTTCAGTTCTGATTAGTGGCATATGAATAGTGCACCCTGGCCTTTTTTGGGAAGAGAAATACATGCTTGTGTAAGACAAAATTATAATGAGCAAATGTATTGCTCCTCTCCCTCAAAGTTACCAAATTGTGTTAGGAGGAGCATTGACTTTTCACATTTTGGCCAGTTTTAAGGCATCCAGGAATTTAAGATACTGATCAGACTTGTTGACAAAACCATAAACTAAGAATGACTCATTTTCTGTATAATATACCATCATCCCCCCTGCACGTACTCTTTGACTATGAGCACCGAACAGCAGTCAATGACAGCCATTTCGCTTCTTTTATAAGGACAAAATGAAAGACTGTTAAAGTCACTAGGGCTGCTCATAAGACATAGAAAAGATTACAAATGCATAAGCCAACATAATTCAAATGCACATTATTTAACATAATTTCTCCATGGTTAATGTAGCAGATAGATTCCCAGTAGAAATCCAGATTTTTAATTTGCTTTCAACTTCAGGGCATATTGGCAAAGGTATTTTGAAGCTAACTAAAGAGAAAAAAATTAAGTCAGCATAAAAGTTTGCATCAAGTCATATGCTTACAAATGACAGACCCCACAGAGTAGTCAAGTAATTAAGAGTGTAGTAGTCATTACAGGGAGAACGAATAAATACGGGAAGTAAAATTTAAATTTCTACATGTCACATAGATTATCATGTGTTAAAAAAGAGCTGTATAATTTCATTTCCTTGCGTCTTTATCAGAATCAGAACATTTAATAAAATGGAAGGGAAATAACAAAATCCTGATCATTTTCTGGAACACCCCACACTTCACCAGAGAATTTGCCAATTGAGGAGTATCGAAGTAGAGATGTGGTACTGACTGAGGCAGCAATACATTTCTCTGTTTTAATTATTTTATAGTATGAGGCCACAATTAGGATGTCCTATGTTATGTGTCTGAGCCATGCCTATTGTCCTAGGCATGGCTCAGACACATAACTAGAGGAACCCCTACTCCCAAAAGCTCCTAGCCTAAAATCATGACAAAACATAACAGGTGGAAAAAAACAGATTATATACAGTTGGGAGCTGGAGCAAAGATGAAAACTTACTCCATTTGAATTAACTTTTTCAGGTCCTTCCAGAGCTAGCACCCTTTGGCTACCTGAAATAAAAGTGCAAAGTGATTTATTAGAACTGGTGGAGTAGCAAAAGGTTTAGAATGAAAGTGGACTTTTCCCATCAAAAAATAGCTGGCAATCTGGAGCTCACTAGTTTAAGTCTCAGCCTTTCAACTGAGTCAGTGGAGACAGAACTTAGTGGTGACTGTGTAGTCCCATTAGCTCTGCACTGCATAGTGAATTTTCATGAGACAGTATAGTCTAGTGGATAAAGGCACTAGCTTGGCCCCATGAGACCTAGATTCTGCTCCCTCTTCTGCTGTTAATAAACTATGTGAGATTGAACAAGGAATATAATCTCTGGTAGCTCTGTTTTTCCTCCCACCTTTTGCCTGCCTTCTCTAAATAGACTATAAATACTTCGGGACAGTGACTTTGCTCGCTGTGTTCATATAGTGCCTAGAATGATGGGATCTTGATCCTATTTGGGGCTATTATTCTGCCTGGTCTGGGGCCCATTGCAACTGGGCCTAGGTAGCTAGCCTCAGTGCATTTACCTCAGTGTAAAAATATACCAGACAGATGAAGCAGCCCCCTGCAGTGGAGTTACTTTGTCCAACACAGTGGAAAATTTATCTTAAAAGAGCTAAAACTCCACCAGTATAAATTATGCCAATGTAAGTATAGTCTATTCCTGGTTTTCCAGGAACCGTTTGCTCAGAGCTGACTATTCACAGTTCCCCTGCCTTCTAGTGGTGATATGCAGTAAGAGCTGCCTACACTTTGTGAGATCCTGGTAAATACAGCACATCTGTTTCATACCATTGTGTAATTTACACTGAGTGCATCTACACATGCAATTAATGCAAAGCAATAAAATCCCGTGCAGTTTACACCATAGTTCATTGCTCCTGGGCACACCATTTGAATGTGCCCTGGGAACTCAGCATGTTGAGCTGGGTTGGAGCAACCATGGCTGGTAGGGGACCCAGGGGATGCTCCTCCCCAGCTCAGTGGGCTACGGAGGGGCTGGCTGGGGTACAAGGGTGCTCCAGTGCAGAGCTAGCTGGCAGGTAGCCCCTACACTGAAGCACCCTCATCCCCAGCCATCCCTGGACAATGTACACATGTGCTGCTGCAGAGTAAAAAAAAACTCCACAGCAGGGTAGTACTTGTATTTTTATGGGAGACAGTGTAGTCCAGTGGATAAAGGCACTAAGCTTGGACCCATGAGAACTGTGACCCATGAGAATTACACGTCTGTATTTACAAGTACTGTCCTGCTACAGAATTCATTAGTTTACTCCAGCCTAACCGGGGGAGCACATGTAGACGCACAACATTTACTGCAGAGCTAATTAAGAAACTGCAATAAACGTCTCGTGTACACGTGCCCGTGGACATAGAATCGATGTAAATTACATCAGAGTATGTGTTCATCTGTCCAGGCCTCTTGTGAGGCAAATAATTACTTTCCTCCCAGGCTTTTCTGTCATGACTATCGTTCTGTTGTCTGAGCGTTACATGCATTGAAATAGATTTATCTTCTCAGTACCTTTGTGCAGCAGGTACTGCAGGACAGGGAGTTTAAGACTAATTTTTTTTCCAGAGTCTTTACGAGTTTGGGGCAACTTCTCAATGCGGTGTCCATCATGCAACACCTTGGGCCTGATGTCTTTTTCAAAGCAATTGATGTGTTTTATAGCTTTTTCCGTATTCAAAATGAAATGACCTATCATCACCCCATTTCCAGAAGTGTATATATTTTACCGTACAGCTTTTCATTACTAATTACTCAGTTTACAATATCAATATAATAAATAATTAGTAAATAATACTAGTAAAAATCTAGCTCTTTGTATTTTTAGGTAATCAAAATCCATATTCCAGACAATCTCTAAGCTACTAATTTAGAGTGGAAGCATTTTTGTGGCTTGCTTTATGAATTACAGTATAGCTCTTTGTTTACATTTTCCTTCCCATCATGACTTCTGCCTGTATCTGCTAAGGAGCAGAGCACAGTAACCCAGGCAGAGCTCTGTGCCTAGTGTGACACTGCTTCAGGTCCTCATTAAGCACTGCTGTGTTGTGTAGACACGTATTTTGTGGCTCTTCCTTTACTCCTCCTACATTTGTTTCTTTTACTTTTTTTTCTTTCCTCTTTCTGTCTGAGTCCTGTACATGCATTCACTTTTTCAGTTATTGCTACTTCATTTACAAGTGTTCATACATGTACACAAATATACACACACCGGCTTAACCTATTTGCACTCCTGTTGACCTTTTGCTTCTTTTCTCGCTTGTTTTCTGCTTTGTTTTCTAGCTCATGCTTGTTAATTCCTGGTTGCTCACTCTTTGGTGCCATGCTACTGCAAACCAGCAGTTAAGGTGGGTGGGAGAACACACAAAAGGATATGCAGGATGCAGTAGTACCTAGATGTCTATTTTGTGCCTTATTTATCGCAAAATAATTTATATATGTGGTATCTAAATGAAATCATGCTATAAGGAGCAGGAAGAACCACCGAAAAAGTGGTTTGAGCCTTTGGCTTTGACTTTAGAGTAGCTGTATAGCTCCATCTACTGCCTGTCTGAAATAAGATTTTTTTTTTAATAATCAGTTACTTGAAATGACTGCCCTTTTCTTTGTCTTAGACCTTGCATTTCTATAGACAAATAGTACACTTCTACTTATCCTATTTCTCATGCAAAATCTTACCTTTTTAAAATTACTGTTTATTATTTCAGTTAATTAAAGCTCCATTAAGCTGACTCCTGATTTACCAGCCTGCTGTCCTTGTGTCTTGTTTCATTTTCTGAAGATCTCCATTAGCTAATATAAAGCCCATCACTGTATTATGCATTCTGCCTGGAGTCCATTCAGATCTATTTAGAATTACGTTCTTACGGGATCTAAAAAGAAGAGAGTGAGTTTTCCTAAAGTTACTTTCCAAATGTCCTCCCATTTCTCCTCAGACCATAAAAGCTAAAGTTCCAAGCTCTTTTTAATCATTGTTTCATAGAATCATAAAATATGTATCCCGAAGTCTGGTTAATGAAATGTTAACTCAGAATATAAATCCATGCTGGCTGCTTGTGATCAGCCTTTCCTTCTCCAGATGCTTGCAAATGGCCTTCCTTAGGATATGCTCCAGTAACTTGCCAGGTAAGACTAGCCAGTCTGCAGTTTCCTGGGTCCTCCTTTTTGTCTTTTTTAAAGAGGGGCACTATGTTGGCATACCTCACCCGTCTCCCATGACTTCATGGTTCCTCACCCATCTTTGGTACCTCATCCATCTCCCCCAAATATAGCAATTTATAGCCTAGGTCTGCTTGCACCCCCAAATAGTACTTTACATTAAACTGTGCATTCCCATGGCAAGCGCAGCACATGCATAAAGAGACAGCACGTTAGGCTTGACCAACACCTGTATAGATCAGGCACTTTAGTGGGGCTTTTTTGGCACTTTTATCTAATTGCTGATTGAATCAGCTTTAGATAAAAAAGTCAAAAGCCCTGCCAAAGCACCTGGTCTATACAGATGCTGCAGAACTGGGTTGAAGTAACACACTGCTTCTTCTGGTAAAGTGTGTTTTTTTTTTTTAACATCTGCAGGCAGCCTCGATCACACATGTCAAGCCGACAGTCTCCCTGGGTGTGTCTACACATTCATTAATGTGCTGTATTTACAGCACATGGAGTTTAGTACTTGTAATGACCTGTATTAGCACAGATTAACAGTTTTTTAGTGACATGAATGCTCATTAGACTAAATCTACTCCACATTAATGCATTAGCACAGGTTTTGCCAGCCATGCTAATGTAGTAGAATTAGTCTTCTGCGTATTAGGCGTGTTGTGTAGATGCTCCCTCTCTATATTTAATATCCTTTTGGGGATTAGAAAAATGCATTGTTAGACTAGTCCCTTTCCCCATTATTTGTAAGAGATAAGCTTAAGTGCACATTAAAATATGGTTAGTACAAAAGTGCGGCTTGATTGTTAAACCAGAACACTTGACTTCAGGGTTTTAAAATGCAGTTTCCAGGTTTGCAAGTGGTTTTGTTTTCTTTTCCTTTTCTTCTGTTTTCTTTCACCTGGAGCAAGTTAGTCGTCATTCTGCATGCTGTGAGCCTTCATTTATAATTATTCCTAAAGCTCTGTGTTATTCTCAGAGGAAAGGCATGGTACATGTGCCAAATGTAGTTATTTACTAACCCAAGAAAATCCGCTAATTAGCTTGTGAATATTGTCAGCAAATGGGTTGACATCCTCTATTTCCCACAGTTCTTGCAGTATAAATATTATCAGCAGCTGTCCCCATAGTGAAGTGACTGTCAAGTCTCTCCGTTCACATCACACTGTTGTTGCTGAGCCCCCAGGACTCAACAAGATGGGTTGAAATGAAATAAATTTCAAGAGTTGCTGTACAGTTGGCTGTTCTCAGTGTGGTCCAATAGAAGCTGTGATTGAGTAAGCTGAACTGAAAATTTGGTATGCTAATTGTAGCGCCTGCCATTTTACCCATCACTTGTTGAGCCTCCTCACAAGATAAGCAACCAAAAACAGAAGGCGAACTTTGTGGTCAGAAAGTCAAAATTGCAAAACAGTGCTGACAGGGTTTTAAGCAGAAAGCTATTGACTTGACCAGATGGCAGGGTTAGACTAGTAGGATCACCATCTCTACTGACCATCGAACTGTATAGCATAGTAGTCACTAGATACGCAGATGTATTTGACCTACTCTTCTCCATAGCCCTGGGTTTGAACTTTAGGATTCCCCAACCAGCCTGCCACGTACAAAATAACTAAATGTGATTTTAAACACAAATTGTGATTCTCATGTCTTCTCACTGTGCTGTACATAAAATATTCACTCGGCATTTCTACCTTTCTCCAATACTAAGCAGTCAGTTAAATCATTATCATTGGTAAACCTAGCTTTTACATCAGAGGATGAGGAAATCTCAAAGCACCAGAAAAAGAGGAAAGTGAAGCATAAAGCAATGAAATGTCTTGCCCAAAGTCACCTAGCAGATCAGTGACTTCTAGAACAGAATGAACATCTCCTGAGTCCTACTTCTGTGCTTAATCCACTCGCTGACATTTCCTCCTTATAAACTGCTGATTTATAAATCCAGTGTAGGCCCAAAATGTGTTGAAGTATGTTATATCCAAGCTGCCCTTGGCCAAGAATGTTCTGAAAACATTGCTACTTAACAAGTGAATGGCAGCCACCCAGGAGAAATAAAAAGCATTGTTGTGAGTTCGAAATGCTTGACCTTTCATGACTAAATAGTCCTCATGAGATAAAGAGAGAAAACAATATGTACCTTTGCTCGGGGCTGTATTTTCTGATTGTTCTCTCCCTTTGCAGTATCAAGAAAGAATTATAAGATGGAAGGCCACAAGAGTGTGATTAATGTCTTACAGTGCAGGCTTACAATTTCCTTTATAAAATATCATAAAAGAAACTCCTTTATTCTTTTCTTAATCTAACACAAGTATCAATCAGCAAGACTTTACTAGACTAAAGCCATTGTTGGAGGGTCAATAATAAGGTTTTTACTTAGAAGAACACCTGCTCATTTTAGAAGTTTGCTCCCATAACCATGGAAACACCTCAGTAGCTTTATTCAGTCACGCAGAGTGGCTACATATGTTTAGGGGAGGTGCTCTACCTCACAGTGCTTTACACAAAGCGCCATGACTTAGAGCCTTGCCCCCCAACACCCAGTAGATGTATGCTTGGTGGGTTGGTGGGGGGCTTGAGTCTGCCTGCATTGGCCCTGGACAGGGGGTGGGGGTGCGCTCCAGCAGCTTTCCAGAAGGCTGCCAAACCACCCCTCTCCCCAGCCTCACCTCCCCGCCCCAGCTTCAGCCTTGGCAAAGCCAAGATGGCAGTTGCATGCTGCCACTGTCAAGAGACTCAGGCCAGGGGTGAGGGAAGGGGGGCCTCTCTTTCCCCACCCCCAGCCAATCCTTTTGACAGTAGCATCATGGAGCTGCTGGCTCACAATGCATGGGCCTTGAGCTAGTGCTTGTTTCTGTGCAGCAGGGGAGGGAGGGAGAGGGGATGGCATGCAACTGCCAGCCTGGCTTTGCTGCTGGACATGGAATAGCGCCTCACAGGCCCAGCCCAGATCCCTGCAATGCCCCAGCCAGGGTTGCTGAGGGAGTCCCATGAGGCAAAGGGACTCTGTTCCACCCTGTCTCCCAACAGCTCTGGCCACAGCAAAGTCCAGCTACATGCTACCTGTTGCCTCCTTTCCCTCCCTTCCTTACTACACAGGGGCATGCACCAGCCCAAGGCCTGTGCATGCAAAAAATGAATCCTCAAGGGAACACAAGTTTGCTAAGGCACTCTGCTCTATAGCTCCTTCAACTAATAACTGATTTATTGTGGGTTAATTTTTCTTGCACTCCGCCATTTTAAAAGTGCTCTGTAGCCATGTATGTGTCTTGCATCACAGCTGTGAATCACGCAAAACATGTCATTTGTATAAACCCTTGCAATCTTATTGGCTTCAATGGGATTACATGTATGAGTAAAGGGGGAAGCACAGTTAAATGATTGTAAGATTGGGTGTGAATGGAGGTTTTGAACTTGAAGTGGGTGTTTTCTAAGCTTGACATTTTTCATGAGCAATTAAACACTAGATTAAAGCTCCCATTGGGTTTTGATAAATGTTTCCGCTGACTTTTACAAATCAGTACCTATAACTACAGCTGTAAAGGCAGTGTAGCATTGTCACCTAATACAAGGAAAAAGGTTTTGCCATGGGTGAAAAGACAATACAGATGTTAGGGCATCTGCAAATATTTGTTAAACTTTAAGCGAATGATAACTTACTCTTTTGCAGGCAGCCTTAGATTTAATGTACGTTTAGATTATGTGAATGTGAGGGTTTGGTAATGGGCTTTAGAACTTTTCATTTGCATGTGTTGTACCCCTTGGGTGGTACAGAAATGACATCTGTTTCCAAGGAGCTTATTCCAGCACCTTTCTCCATCACAAAAGATGCATGTAAAGCATGCTAGGTTTAATAATATGATATACATGCATCAGTTACATTTCACATTACAGAAGGCAACTGTTGCTTTCACTGAAAGAGAATACTTTTAGGATTTTCACTTTTTATTCACTTCAAAATTTCTGACATAAATCAAGAAATCTTTATTTATCCTTTCCACTTTCTCCAGTCAGGCTTGGGAAATGCATTCTCCAACAGATGACACTGAGCGTGAAGGGAAAGCAAAGGTAGATTATCTGATTGATGGGTCTTTATTCCTCTGTAGATTAAAGGGTCCAAATTCTGGACCACCTGGGAAGAATTGGCCAATGACTTGGTATTTTCAGCTGAGAGGAATCTTATAGATAGAGAAAAGCAAAAGTAGGCAATAAGATGTACAGAAGATTTTAGAGCTAACTAGCCCTCCAAAAGAATATAGTCCCCAAAGTCTGGCCTAACTCCCACTTCAGGTACTTAAAGACCAAAATTATGATTCTCAAAACATTTTCTCAGCTTTTGCCTAATGCTGGAGGTGTCTGAACTCCATAGGTAGCTTCTATTTTTGTCATTAAAGCTTCCCAGGTGCCTGAAGTTGTGCTCCTGGGCATGCTCAGGAGCTAATCCAGACTTGGCATCAAGCCGGTCTCGCACCTGATCTCTTTTGGGATTTGTAAAGTAGGACTTCCCCTGCCTGAGTCTCTTGAAGAGCTAGATTTAGTAGGGCACCTCCCAGGTGAATGCTCTAACCTCTAGGCTAGAAAGTCATCCATGTGCCTGCTTTCTTTTTCTTGTCCAGTGTCTATTTAATATTCCATGAAAAGTGGAGCAGCTTCAACAGGACAATGGAGCTCCCTGCCAAGAACAGTGTCTAGCCTTCTTGTTAGGGTACTTTTCTGGGACAAAGGAGAGGTGGGTTTCAAGCTTCTTAGAAGAGGGTACTGAATGCAGGTCTTCTGTCTCTGGCATGTGTGCTCTAGCCACAGAGATATTGGATAAAAGAGGGTTATGGCAGCCGCATCACTATGCCCTTCGACTGCTGCCTTTGTTTTGAACCAAAGGATTGACCTCGTCCTCAATTCTTGAACAAATAGGCTTAGGTATATGACTGTCCAAGGAAGGTCAGTGCTGTGCATCCCAGCTGGAGAGAGCCCTGCAGAGGGGCATTTTTTAAGCAGTTTGACTACGTGGTTCCCCACTCAACAACTGTTCTGAGGGGATCAACTCTGCACATCCATTACTTAGGGAACCATGGTACCTAATACTGGGCTATAGTATCCACTCCAGTAGCCATGACCTTAACATTTACAACATGCAAGGGAGGTGTCTCCTCTCTGAGGTGAATGCCCTCATCACAGGGCTGGTGCAATAGATCCCCAGACAGGATGCACCTCTGAGTCACTGTTCCCTGCGCTGATGGTGCATATTAATTGAAATGAAGAGTGGTGGTCAAGGCCAGCTCCTGGGAGATGGGAACATGGGTGAGAACCCTCAAGCTAATTCACTCTAACACTCCCTGGACAAGGAATTGAACTACTAAAGTACTGGACAAAAGGTGGGCTCCAACCCCTATTACAATCACTGCTTTTGAATCCATGGGGCCTTGGCTGGTGTATTTTATATAGAAATCGGTAAGGTCGGTGCCTGTTAAACATGTGCTGAGATCAGGACCTTCAAGGGTCTTAGGCATAGGAAATATATCTGTATGATGAATCCCAAACTAAGTCATACATAAGAGGCTGAAACACTCACCCCTGCCCAGGATAGTAGCATATGTGTAAATATTTCAAAGGAGTCCCATTTTCAGAAGTGGCCGGGGCTTATAGAAGCCTATGTCATATTTAAAAGCTATATGAATTAGGCTCCAATGTTACTTACGTTGCTTTTGGAAGTATCACTCTAAATCCCTATATTTAATGGGACAGGTTCCTAAATTGTTACATAGTGTTGAAAACTTTATGTCAAATTAATGCCATGTTTAAAATAGCAAAACACTTACTGCACTAATAACAATTTGCCTCAAATGATATGTCACAGGTGGGAGGGAAAGGAATCCATTGGAAAGTCTCCATATTAAAATGTGGCCTGTGCGATGAAGCAAAATCTATTCCATGTTGTTCTGAGGCCCCAGGAACCTGAAACAATTATAAAATATGTTCTCATCCCTTAAGGGGGACACACTGCATTGGTGGTAGGTAATATTAAAAGAAACTGTCTGAAAGGTCTGACTTTATTCTCCAAACAAAGATGAAAGGGGTGGAATTTTTATAATACTGGTAAATATGCGTTTATTAACACACTGTGCTAGATTTGGCAAATTACTAAGCTGTGTGTATAGTGATCAGTGTTCTCAGTTCCAAACAAATGTCAATGAAAATAAAAAGCACCCTATACTCTGTATGGAAACAATGGTCCCCTATACAGGCAAGTTCACAGGCTGCTTATTGGCAGTGATTGTGACTGGTGGATTTTTTTAAATTGTCAGTTTTGCTACTAATGCATCTGTAATGTCTTGACAAATGATAAGAGTAAAATAATGATTTGCAAAGTATTACACATGTACTTACACTCAAGCATATGAGTGGTTTAAGGTTAGGAACATATTCTAAACTAGTAATTTTTATGTAATGCTGACTTATTCTGGAAATAACTATGTTATTCTAGCTAGCGCGAGGAATAGATTTGAATCTGATGGCCATATCCTTAAGCAGTTACCTTCTAAATTTCTGGGTGTCCATGACAATAGGACACAGGAGATGATTCAGGATCTGATGAAGCGGGGGGTGCAGGAACAGTGACTGGTGCTGTAGTGGTGACTGAACCCTTCACTTTGAGCCCCCACCCTCTCTCCACACTGGGGCTGCAAATCATGCCATGGGAGCTGCAGTCAGCTGCAGCTGCATGGGAGCTGCAGTCAGGGACTTTTTAAAGTCTCCCAAGCAAGTAAGAATATCTCACTTTCTCTTCCCTCCTTAGAGGCACATCCCATCCTGTTCTCTTCCCTTCCACCTACCACTGCCACTATCCCCACTGTCTCTGAGAGTAAGAGGAGCTTCAGAGCTGCTCTAGCTGGGCTCAGCTTGGAACAGTGGCAGTAGGCAGATGGGTTCCCTTCCTTGTGCCTGCTCCTGTGTTTGCAGGGAACATCTGGGAGACCAGATAGGGAAGGTTCATCCACTTGCCCACTGTCACTGCTGCTGCTGCTGTCCTGAGCAGAGCCTAGGCTCTGGCTAGTCTGGCTGCAGAGGGACAGGATAGTGGGCACAGTGGTGGTGACAGGTAGAGGAGGTGGGGACAGGGGAGAAGGAGATTGAAAGGGGAGGGGAGATGACATGGCTCTGAGCACTGAAGGGAAAGGAAGGAGAAATTCTTTACCTTCTTTGGGGACTTAAAATAAGTCCCCAGCTGCTCTTCTTGCTATGTGTTCAAAAAGGTGGGGTATGGATAAGTCACTGCCCCACCCCCTGTCCCCTTCAGATCTGTCCCTGGATTTAGGAGACTTGGTTTCTTTTTCCACCCTGCTGCTGGCCTGCTACATGACTTGAGGAAATCATTTCCTCTCTCTTTGCTTTGGTTATCTCATCTGTAGTACAGCCTAATGATACTTGATACCTTTGTACAGTACTTTGAGATCTACCAATGAAAACTGCTATAGAAGAATGAGTTTTAGTCCTATATCTTGGTGGCATCATTTTGAGCAACTTGTGAAAACCATAAAAATACCCTTAACCCCCTTGAGGGGAAAAGCATTTAGGTGACCCTACAAATGTGTGTTCTTTACAAGGTCAAGCTGCAATTTCATGTAGATCACTCGGCTTTCAGCTTGGTTATACAGTAAAAACCTGGATTCTTCACAGGTTTACATTCTTAACCTCCCTAGAAAATACAGATTAACAGAATCTTAATAGGTAATATGTATCCACAACAAACAGCTGTGCTGAATCACTGAGGTGCTCCATATGTTTGCTAAAGCTTTTACTTCAAAGGGCGATGCTTACCTAAACTATTGCATGGGCCCACTGATGGGCTCCAGCTGAAGAGATGTGTAGCTCTTTGAACGCATGCCCACAGCTAGCAGCAGAGTAACTCGCTCTTAATTCTGCAACTAAGTGCATTGCAAGCCATGTTCATGTCACTTGCTCCAAATTGGACGGAGCTAAGCAAGTTCCACTTTGCTTTTCTGCATTATAATACCAAGCACAGAAAGTAAAAAGCATCATATACACATAGATGATTTTTGCAAGCTACACATAGCATTGGTAGAAATAATAAATGAATTTGTGAAATGCCTTGAAATGAATTATGAAAGACATCTAGCACTTAAGGTAGTCAAAGCTATTACAGTGGAGTGAATTAGCAGGCAAAGACCCTCAGTTGCTTTCTTGAGAAGATATAAAAAAATAGAACCCAAGTTAATTCCTACTACAGTATAACCTCATACATTCAGATATCAAAAATCTGGAATTCACAAAAATCCAGCGCATTTAAAAAATACACTACTTCAGCGAGTAGCAGCAGCCAGTCCTGGATCAGCAGAGGGGGAAGCTTGCACGCGGCAGCTGCCACCGCCATCCACCACCCTGCGCTGCTGCTCTGTGTGTGGCTACTGGTGGGGCACCAGCTGCCACTACCTCTCCTCTCCCTGCCCCCCTGCTCCACGACTGACCGCTGCTCCAGTTTCAGAAATCCGGCATTTTCAAATTTCCAGCAGGTGCTCGGTCCTGAGCATGCTGGATTTATGAGGTTATACTGTATGCCCATTCCCCAGTGAATTGACCTTGCTCATTTGCTAAATGGTTTTCTTAGGTAGCAGCATGCCGTTGTAGCTTGAAGAAAAAGTAATGTGACAGAGATGCTGAGTAGTGCATATGCTGTATGGTGCTTTTGAATGGATAAGCAATATTGTTTTGTTTCTATACAGAGAGCCTCGAAAAATCATCCTGCACAAAGGCTCCACGGGACTTGGTTTTAACATTGTAGGAGGAGAAGATGGGGAAGGCATTTTCGTATCTTTCATCTTAGCAGGTGGGCCTGCTGATCTCAGCGGAGAGCTACAGAGAGGAGATCAAATTTTATCTGTAAGTATCCCTCCTGTTCATTTTCACTGGCCAGTTACCTGTTCTTCCGGTTTATCTGCCGTGTTTTGGGGAAAACGTAACACAGGCTATTTGGAAGCAACCGTGTCATGTTTTTATGTGATGCGATAGTTCAGGTTCAATGGCTAGAGGCGGCAGATTCACTACTACATATTTTGTTCATGGATCTTAATTTTATGTCAGTTGTTTGTGACGTTAAGATATGCTTTGCTCAGGATGGCACTTTGCATTGGTTGGTTCAGTACAACAGTAAACCCTGAGAGATGCCAAACAGGTATACAGCAGCCCTACTGATTTAGCCCCTGCCTAATATTTTCCTGTCAACCCAGCCAACCAGGTCAGCTGTCTCACATTCCTGGTTGCTGTTGAGAAACAAACTTCTTTATTTCTGGAAAAAGTGGGTATATTTTGCCACTTCTGTCGTGTCAACTTTACTCTGCCCTCCATACTATCCATATGGACCCCTACAATTCTAGCTGTGTACATTTTTCTCACCACTTCCAGCTAGAAATATATGTTGGTCTTTTCCTCTCAGATGGGTGGCATTTGGGAGAGAATAGACTGATCTGAAAATTATACTAATGCAAAATTTCAGGAATTTGCATATAAGGTCCAGTGTTTCCAACATCAAGTTAAAGCACAGAGGGCCAAGGGGAGGGGGAGGGAATCCAACATAATACCACCAAGGGTTTCAAATACCCCAAGATTATATTTGTCTACACTCCATGTGGCACAAAAATCGTAGAAAGCATGATGGGGATGCCTAGCTGGGGAGACTTACCTACCTCACTCCTGGCTTTGCCCCCAGAGAAGACTGTGGTCTTTCCAAATTCATTCTAGTAGCATCATATGATCACCACGCTATTGTGGCTGTGTTTGGGAGAGTTTCCACAACATACAAAACACATAATATGCAAACTGTAATGAACAAATCTAATAACATGATCCCATGGAGTGTGCAAATGACCAGACTCTGTGCATCTAAAAGACCTAAAACACCAAAATAAAGGTCAGTGAGAATTTCAGAGGCGCTTATTTACATGTGGGCTCAGATTTACTAGAGCTTCTGCACTCAGTATGCTGAGCTTTTTTGAAAATCTGAGCATAAATATCGCACTGTGATCTTGGCTACTCAATTTACCTCCTAAATTGTATCTGACATTCTGGCCCTAAGTGAATGCAGAACACCCTGCTTTTGCAGACATTTATAATATGCTCGTTTGACATGGCCTCTGCTACTTTAATTGCAATTCAAATTACTATTCCATGGGGGTAATGTTATTTGTGTGGGTTTTTTTGCATCTGAATACTTTATAAAGTATGTTCTGCTTTTCATTTTATACATACAAAATGTAAGGTTTAGAAGGGCTAGAGCTATTTAGGTACCCAAGCCTTTCAGTCAATTGATGGCATGTAGTTTCTACTTGGGTGCTTTAAAACTTTTAAATCCATAGGCTACAAAATAGAAGCTGTGTTGTACTGTAAAACAAATCCTGCCCTCTTCTGGGCAAGTGTCACATTTTAGAGAACAGGCTCTGACCTGCTGTATTTTTGTGCTAGGCACTAGGCTGAAGTTGTGGGTAGCAGTCCACAAAGTAGTTGTTTCTCTGTGGCTTGTATGAGAAGCGGTTAGGTGATGATATGTCTTTATAGGCAACTACCCAGAAGCTCTCAGACAAAAAAGGAGAAAGGGGTGAAGAGGAGAAGGGTATATTTTAGCAAATTTATGCAGATCACTGGATCTGACATTATTAATCAAGCACCATGTTCCTTTCCATTACTCGCATGTAGCAGGCTGGTCTACAGCGTGGGTAGTACACCACTAGTCTGTGGCTAGCTCTGCTCCAAGACTGCAGCTCAGCACCCACAATGAGAACCCTTAGTTAACAATATCTTTTTCTCTCCCTGGTGCCCCACTCTTGGTGCAAACTTAATTTCCAGAGCATGCTGTACTTCCAGATCTATGAGCAGGTTGAGGAATATGAAAAAGGGGAGTGCAAAAGATGTGACTGATGCCTGCACGAGTGGCTGCAGTCCCCCACCTCCCCCCTATGGGAAAACTGCATCATGGTAGCAGCAGCCGGGGACTTTTTTGAGGCCCCAGAACAGGTATCACTCCCTCCCCACACCCGTTCTCAGCAACCTCTCCCCTCTGGTACGTAGCAGTACCTCTCATCCCCTCCCATTTCCTCCTCCCCCACTCCATCAGGGCTTGCATCTGGATGTAGGAAGCAGGAACCTGGCCCCGGCTGACGGGGGCACAGAAACCCCCTGCCCTGCTCCAGCCAGATGCATTAGTGAGCGGCTGCGTGGCATGCTGGGCTAAGCCATGGACAGCATCAGCAATGCACAGGTCCCTGCATCCAGCAACTGCTTCATGTCCAGTCCCCACAGGTGTCCCACACAAAAGAGCACTGGAAAGGAGCAAGCATCCACTGCTGCTACTGTCCCCAGCCCAGTCTGGCACCCTCCTGGCTGCTTCCAGGCTGGTAGGGGAAACCTCTGCTTGGTCTCCCTGGGGGTTCCCCACAAGCCCAGGGCTCCAGCCAAGCTTCGGATCCCACAGGGAACCCAGGTGTCTGCAGCCCCAGGGAGCTGGAGTCTCCAGGAGGTGAGCTGCACTGTTGAAGGGGTGTTCAACTGCACCACTACACTCCCTGGAGCCAGCCCTGTTCATCACCTAAAGCTAATACTCCTTCTTCCTCCTTCATGTACTTTTTCTAAGCAGACCATACAAGGCAAAGAGAAGTTCTGCATTTTAGTTCTAGGAGAGAAAGTGTCAGGATTAAAAAATAAGACTGTGGCTCCATCTAGTGTCCATGAAGCTCATTCACAAGCACTCCAACACCAGCATAGGATTGGCTACCCCGCATTCATCATCTCTGTGTTTCTAATGAATTTGATTGTGGCTCTGGAATTCATTTGCAGATGTATATGGATAAAAGCCTTGGCAGCCTGAGGCTATATTTTTCATGCTTAGTGTCAGTAACATCTTTATAATTTTTCTTTCATTTGTGTATTGATAGCATGCAAAATAGTACTTTTATGTTTTAGGGTCTGCATAGCAATTCAACATATGATCTAGATGTTGCAAATAAAAAGGACTTACCTCAAAATCACATTCTAGAGAATGTAGTTCAGTATTCTTCCTGAGTGCCCCCTTCATACAGAATAATAAAAGTGGTAATTAGAAGCAATACACTCTTCACTAATCGGGGCTGATTCTATGTAAGCTCCAGGATAGAGGCACAAAGGAATGGATGGATTGAAATGATCAGTGATGCAGTGCTTAATATTTAGATGCCTGTCTCCCAGAGTGCAATCTAGTGGCCTGAGTTAGGCACCTAAACTTCTCTTTGTAACATATGGGGAGAGCTAAGCACCTCCAAATAAAATTCATAGCACCCAGAATATTGGGTATGGAACAGCCAAACATAACCGGTAGGAAATGCAATCACAGGAGTGTCTCTCTCAGGCATAGCTACCATACTTTAGGGTGCAGAGAGACTCTCCTTTATCTAGAGTTCCTCTCAAAACCAAGGAAATGTCACGCCTTTCTTCTGATGCAAGAGCTGCTCCCTTTCTTCCACCCTCAATTTTTATACAGTAGCCAGTTTATTAGAGCACTTATCTAGGATGTGAGACCCAAGTTCAGTTCCTTTCTCTAATTAAGGGGGTTAAAACCATCAGCTCCCACCACCCTAGAGACTGTCCTAATCACCGTACTATATGTTGCTCTGGGTTGGGAAGACCCCTTCTGTAGAAATTATTCCATTGTGTGGAGAAGTCAATATTTCCTGGGCCAGAGAGAAGAGCAAAAGTAGGCATATCTCTCACTATTCATGAAGAGCATGTATGCCTCCCCTCTTGCCCATATAAGACATAAGGTAGGAACTGTCAAACTTTTCCACACAGCCCTCTCCTCCCCTTTCCCTCTAAATGGGAAGTCCTCCCACTCATCAGGGCTGAGGACACTCCCTAGATTCCTTTTAAGTACCCATGACCGTGTGGCCTCCTACAATGGGAGCAGTGCAGGATTTCTTCTCTCCTAATTCCACTTCCCACCCCCTTCCCACCCTTACACATTCTGCTTGGGCTACACTGCAATCCACTTTAATTCAGGACTAGCCAGCATTCATTTCCAGCTTCCTGGCCAAACCTCAACTCAAATAGCTAATCTGACTCCCTAAATTCTTTCTTCAGTTTAAAAAAAATAGAAATGTAGTCTCTTCCAGTCCAAAATTACTCTGTAGGATAGTGTATAGTATTGCCTTGTGCTGGAAACAGTAGACATGTTTCATCCCACAGGTGGCTGCAGCATATTCTGTGCATAGCCTTTGAACTGAGGCAAAAGCTGTCCTCATTTCAAGGGGGACACGAGGGATGAGAATAAGGAAATTCATAGCACCCAGAATATTGGGTATGGATAAGGGATGAGAATGAGGAAAGAATGTGACCCACCATTTGTAAAGTATTTTTGTGGGGAAGTGCCATATGCAATTAAAATGAGATTGTTCAAATGAGGAAGAGACTGCTTCCAGCTCATAAGCCTGGACTGCAGTCTCTCCAGCCCCCTCTACATGTTACAGGTATTGCACAATTAATTAGTTATTTGTACAAATACCTTAACGCTACCTACATGTGCAAAGTAGGCATCACCTCATAAAAAGCTCTGACCAGCTATAAAGTTAGACCTCAAAAATGTGCACTCACTTTGTAGCTGGTGGCTATCACACTTTAATTTGCACAGGTAGCCAGATCTCCCATATGGCTGGGAGCCCCATCAGCTGACAAGGCTCCCAGCCACAGGGGTGCACCGTGCCCAGGATGAAACCCCCAGCCTTGCAGATCACAGCCACGGTGATTTTCAAGGCTCAGAGGTGCATGAAACCCCCAGCCCACATGGGGCTTTTGGTCCCAGCTGCGCTCCACATGCAGCCAGGACCGAGAGTCCCTGCAGCTGATGGGGCTCCTGGTCCTGGTTGTGCCTCACATGCAGCCAGGATAGAGAGTACCACAACTGTCAGCCCTGGCTATGCCTCAAGCAGCCAGGCCTGAGCATCCTGCAGCTGATGGGGCTCCTGGCCCTGGCTACACCTCATGCAGTAGGAGCCCTGCCAGTTGTGGGGATTCTTGGTCCTGGCTGCGCATGGGCCCCATGGTTGGGAGCCCCCTCAACAAAGCAGGCTTCAAGCCCATGGGAGCCTGCTTATTGCCAATGCAAGGTGAGCCCAGGATTGGGCTCCCTCACACTGGCAATAGGGCATGATTGGATCTAACAAGTGATCTCACAATTGCCCCTTCTTTCATGCACATGTGGCATGGCAGGAGGCATGATTGTGGGGATCACACATTAGATCCAACCCTGCCTTTACCTGCACATGTCAAAGGAGCCTCGGTTATCACCAGGGGGCTCTGGGTTTTGAGCTGTGCTTTGCCACACCAGTGCACAAAAGGGAGAATGCTTGCCAGCTCCCGAGACAGGGGTCATATACAGGTGTTACATTTCTGCTAGGAAAAAAAACTGGCACAAAAAAAGAGAGAGCATGCAGCCATGCAAGGGCTTTCTTGCAGAAGAACAATGTCTCTCCCACAAAAAAGCTCGGCTTCTTCCAGCCAGGAAGATCTAGTCCCTCCTGCTCTAATTTGAATGGCTATATCCTTCTCTTGGGTGTTGAGGACACCCAGTAGCCCACAGTCCTTTGCTTTCCCACCCTCTATTCAAGAGAGAGAGCAGGGGAGAGAACACTGGCTCCCTGACAGTCCACCCCATCTTCCTACCCTAGCTCCTGGGCATGGGGCTTTAAATGCCACCCCTATCCTGCAGCTAGGCAGCAGGGGTAGGGATTACAAAACCCCAGGATCTGAGAACTGGGCCTGGGGAAGCTATCCCTGCCCTAGTTTCTAGCCTCTGGGCTTTAAATGCTGTCCCTCTGCCCTAGTTCATGGCACTGCAGGCTTTAAATCCTGTGTGCACCACTCAGCTGGGTGGCACACATGGTGATTTTAAAGATGGGACCTAGGACCCAGGTCAGGGACCTGACCCTGCTTCCTTGTGCTTCCACTTTTAAAACACCCCATGTGCAGCCCAGCTAGGTTGTGTACAGGGTCATTTAAAGCTCAGGGGGCTGCCTATTAACAGTTTGTTCCCAAGCGGGGAGAGGACAGGCTGCCAAGCAATGTGCTCCCCTAAGGGCTAGGATAGTCTCTAGTGCCCCTTGGCTGGAAACTTTGCCCAAGTAACTCTCTAGATAGGTGGCTGGGGTGTATTTACACTCTAGCTCCTGGGCTATTTTTTTGTGGGTAGAAATTAATGCCTGCCCGTGGCCAGGGCCACTTTAAACAAAGCATAAGTAAATTCCCCTTTCAGCTGCCCAAAGCTCAGCAGATATTCTCACCTGGAATTGGAGCTGTCTTAGACACTTATTATATTCCACATTGCCGTGGTAAATAAAACTTCACAATCCTCTACAGATGATCTGTTGCAGCACATCTGTGAACTTGGGAAGTGCTGTTCTATCCATTTTACTGATGGGGAACTGAGGCACAAGACAGTGAAGGGACGTCCCAAGGCAGGTCTCCCAAGTTCCAAGCTAGAGCCCTAGGTTCTGTGCTGCCCTTACTCTCTGAAGGAAACTCCATCCAAAATATCACTTTGCCAGGAGTATCAGTCTCCTTGGTGCTGTTAACATTTGGTAAGTTTGGGTTGTCATGTTTCATTTTAAAATCATTTTTCCACTCACTTTCAAATAAGGGTGGACGTGTGTTTGTGAGATACTGAAACCAAGAAGTCAAGGATCCTCCAAAAATGAGTTATCATTGTTAGTCAAGTCTGGAATTGGTTTGTACAGTCTGGATTGAATTTAGTTTTGTTTGGATATGGAGGATATTTGTGACTCAGTTACTCACCAGGGCCTGGCTTTATGATTGCCTAGGGAAATATTTGATATCTAATTTGGTAACAATTTCTATGCTCCCGTCCTGAAGGAACAAATAAGCTACTCTTACATACCAAATAAATGCCAAAGAAGTGCTAATAAGTTTAATTGGTACTTACAAGCAAGGTTTTTATATGTATCTATCCACATGGATGTATCTAACCACAAAGAATCTGAATATATCTAACCACACTGAAATAAATATATTAAATGATCATGATTATTAAGTCAGGCAAGTGAAGACTGAATTTCTTCCTGTAATCTTGTACTTACCTATACTACATGGGCTCTTTATTGTTCTGATATGCCGTAGAAGCAGCAAGGTTAGGACCAGGGTCTCAGCAATGAGACCAGGCTGCTTTGAGACATTAATGGCTTTCAGAACTACATCTATCTGAGATGACTGAAGTATGAAGAAGTTTTAAATCTAATTCTCAGATACCTACAAAGCTAAGTTGCAGCTTTAACAAAGCATGGCAAGATAATAGAGGGAGATGGAACAAATGTGCCATGAAAAATTGAAGAGATTGTAAACCTATAACAAATGAACCAGGAAGGCCAACTATGGCATTGTTACAACGTCCCAGTTAAGGCATGACTAAAGAATAAACCTGAGGGTTAGTGGCAAAGCACTATTCAATACACGCAAGCTTTATGAAGGTGAATCTACTGCATACAGAGCTGGCACCTCATCTAAGTAAAGAGCAGTAGGCTAAAAATGATGTGGGTGAATGTATCTTTGCACATTTGCAAAAGCTCAAGCCATAAGAGTATTAAAGCCACAACCCATAACAGTATTAAAAAGCATTAGCAGCAGGAGTCAACTTCACAGTCACACATCTGCCTGGAGATTTTCACCCATTCTTCTGACAAGTAATTGCTGTTATTGAAATAGGTTAGAGAAACTATATTTCTTCTTTATGGTTTGGGTTTATGGAGTTTCCCTGTTTTGCTTAGGACCTTTGTAGTGCAGTAGAAAAATGTAACTGTAGAACTAACATCTCAAACGACCCCCTCACTATTTCATCTAAGGGAGTCTCCTGTTTTAAATGTATGTATCTGCACTATGCCCTAATGCTGGCATTTCCCAATCCTTGTCCAGGTGAGACAGGAAGTCTGCTGGTAGAGCAGTGGATTGAACCCAAATCTTGCAGACTGCCTATTAGGTGATTCTTCCTTATGCAAGGAAAAAAGATTCAAAGGCATGTATAGCACCTGGATATATTTTCTCTCGCTCTCTCTCAAGTCCTGCCCAGGGTTGTGGAACTCAGAATTCAGTCCCTTTGGGAACACCAGCATTTTAAAACTGGATTTTGTTTTGGGTTGAAACAGAAACCAAACACTTCCTTTGAAACAGAATAGCCAACACTTGAATTTGAGGTTGACTGGAGCATCTCATTTTAAGTTAAACATTTTGTTCCTAGTTAACCTTTTCATTAAAAAAACAAAAAATACTAAAAATTTATTTCAAAATTAAAATTCATTTTTAAAAGTTTTTTAATCCTGAGCATTTCAGTCCCATTCACTCACCCCTCTCCCCCAGTTTTTTTTTCTTCTCTAAACAAAATCTCATCAAAATCCAACCACCAGTGGATGGCTGAAATGTAACATAGGGGTCCTTACTGCTTCAGGTCAATAAATGAAGATATCATGCCCTGTATCCTTATTCTGTGAACAAAATCTAGCAGCAGCCTGGCTTTTGATTTGGCTTCCACTTCGAGCCCTGAAGCTGGTCTCCTGGGCAGGTCATAATACTTCTTCATCTCAGCTTCCTCATCCGTGTACATGAACAAAGGGGAGATGATGATACTTGCCACCTTTGTGAGGTGCTATGAGATCTATTGATGTAAAGTGCTATGTGAGAAATGGGTGTTACAATGTGAGCCCTCTTTTGCTAGGCAGGTTCACAGGCTGTGGGAAAGGAAAAGAAATAATTTTGTAAGGCTTAGTATTGACATAGTGTTACAACCTAGCTAAGCTGCCTCTGCAAGTTTCTATTTCAAGGGTCGCAAGAGAAGGGCGTTCTTGTGGGTGTTTACTTTTATTGGACCAACTGCATGGTTGGGATAGACAGGCATGGGCTGTCAGTTGGAGTTTGCTTTGTTTTATGTTTTTCTCAGATTCAACCAGATGGCAGCAGAGGACTGTTTTTAGCATTTCAGCTCCCACCCAATGACACAACCCTGTTAACTATGCAGTGTAGTAGTATTCAAACGAATCGTGGCCATATTGTTGCATTTAAAAATTCATTGAACAGACAGCGTGTAATATTTTGTGAAGCTGCTTTACAGCTACTGCTAGAAATATTTAATGAAGTGTACACTGAAAAACCTTTCTCATAGAAGCCAAAGTGCTAGTCAAGTGGCTTTGGGTGCAGTGCACAGCGACTCGCATGTAAAACGCGAAGCATAAATCTGAGCTGAAGGGTAGTAGAAATTGTTTTGTATTTCACAGTGCACCCATGGAGGTTAATTAATATCATTACAAATATGATAAGGGTGCTTATTATTAAATTGAGTAATGCATAAATCTCCAGCCCAAATACTAAGGTGATTGGGAAGACGGAAAAATAGAACATATACATAGTGTTAAATTGAAGAAGACCTACTCTTTAATAAAAACTTTTTCCCGTCTGTCTTTCTCTTATCTGAATCAGTTGTTAAAATCAACTAAACTTAATAAACTTTGCCTCTTGGTCCTACAAGACTGAATTCATTGGAGATGAGAGACAGTGGGCACATCTACACACGCATTTACATCACATTAAATTTACTGTGCTGTAAGTTACTGGGCAGTAAGCATAAATAGGCTGGTATCTACATGTGCAGACATGAAAATGCATTAATGCTGTGTGCACTCCATAACTTTAGTCCCAAGTAAGTCCACACACATGGGCAACTGGCACCTCCTGGCTCTATGGAGGCACCAGCAGCCGACTGCTGATGGGAGGGGTGGTCCCCAGAGGCTGATTGCCAACCCCAGAAGCACTGGCGGCAAACCGGAAATGCCGCCGGCAAAACTGGAATTGCCACCAGCGCTTCTCGGGGGGACACTTTCCACTTCTCCACACTCCCCAGTCAGCGAGGGCCAACTTCAGGGTGGCACATGCCCCCTGTACGTCGCTTAAGTCCAGACACACAGTGTTGCTGCACAGTAAGGTGTCTACATGTGCATTACTGTACAGCAACTTAATCAGGCATACATTTAATATCTGAATTATGCAAGTATCAAATTTATGCCCAAGTCAGCTTAAGTCACCATAGTTACTGTGCAGTACAGGCATGCACATGTAGATGTGTGCCCATACTACACAGTAATTTGGGTTACTGCACAGTAGATGTGCACATGTAGATGTGCCCAGTATCTTTCTTCTTCTCCTGCTTCTAGGGAACCCAACAGCTGCAAGATGGGAGACGGTGCTGGTCCTTGTAAGAAGGATGAAGCCATTATTTTGGATCTAGTAGTCTACCTGTAATCATGGTAGATAACCAAGGTTACAAGCAGAAGTAATTTTCAACCACTTTGAAAGGGAGAGTTGCCATGTGAGAGTATATATCAGGTATAAGTGAGCTAAATTGCTGCAACTTTAGCCCTGAGTAAAACAGAAGGTTACAGAATTTTTCCTAAACTTCCACTAGTAAAGGAACAGTTATATACTAATGGTTTATACCAGTTTCATTCAGTATCAGTACAATTGTTACATCTCTCTACAACTCGATACTTCACCACTCCCAGCTGTATGCTGCCCCCATCCTATTATGCAGCACTTTCCCATTGTAGCAGGAAGATAAATCCTTGCAGTAATCAGCTTTTGCTTCACTTTTCTCCTACATTGTCCTGCTGTCACTTTCTGATTTTTTTCCTTTTCCTTCTGAACAGTTGAAACACGTCTCCTCCTGCACAGTTCCTCTTGCTTCTCCTCCCCCGCAACTCCTACCACTGTCTTGCCTACATCCGTAACAAAAATAAATGTATTTTGCTGTAGCCCCTGCTCCATAATGTGTTGCATGCAGAATAAGTTGATTCATAACTGCTGGGTGCCTCTTTCTACCCCATATCTATGATTTATTTTATCCCAGGTAGAATAGACCCTTATATCTTCTTCCTCTGTCCCACTGCAAAGGAGTTTCCAGGTTTTCCAAATTTAAACTGCATTTTTAAACTTATAAGATTTGTTTGGGGCAAGTGGTGCATTTGGTAAGGGTGTGCGAAGCGGGCCCTATTCAATTCAGATTCGGCCCAAATCAGGGACAGTGATTTAATTCATTGATTCGGATCACTGTCCCTGATTTGATTTGGCCAAATCCGAATCTGAAGATACACTGCTAATTCAGAGAATCGTCGATTTGGATATAGACACAGCTTTAGATGTTTTTTCTACCTACCTTGAGGTACCAGTGCAGCTCATGAATGCCGCGATGCTGGGGCGCATGGAGTATCCCATAGGAGTGTGGGGGTGGCCCTCCAAATGCTCAGCGGTGAACCCGGAAGTAGACCAGAAGTAGTTCTGGTCCACTTCTGGGTTCGCTGGGGATCATGCTCCCCCCCCCCCCCACATCTCCCCAGCTCAGCTATTGGCCATGGGGGGACCCCGGGTGCGCCCCTCAGACCCAGGAGGCACCAGTCACCGAGCTGGGAGGGGATCCCTCTGCACAGTCCCCAGTGGACCCAGAAGTGGACCAGAAGTGCTTCTGGTCCACTTCTGGGTCTGCTGCCGAGCATGCTGGGAAACCCCCCCATCATGATCCTGTGGGACACTCCATGCACCCCAGCATCGCAGCATTCACAAGCCGCCTGCTACCTAGACGTTCGTAGAAAAAACATTTAAAACTGTCTATGTCCGAATCTTTCCAAATCTCTCTGATTCAATTTGGAGTGATTAAAGGGTCCTCTGATTCGATTTGGAGAAGGTGATTCAGCTACTCAATCAGCCAAATCTCTGTTGAATCAAATCACGGACCAAAACTTTGCACAGCCCTAACATTTGGTTCCTTCATGACAAAATGAAGGGGGAAAGAGGAGGCAAGGCTTTGCTTCACATAAACCCTTTTTTTCCCACACTTGCTGTTTCATCACTTGTACAGTTGACTCAGGTCTGTGGTAACCTTCAAGCCAAATTCCCCCCCTTCTTCCTTGTAGGGCAAATACCATGGCCAGTAGAGGTGTGTGAAGTGTGTCCCATTTGATTTTGATTCAGATTCAGCCCAAATCAGGAACAGTGATTCAATTAGTTGATCCGGGTCCCTGTTCCTGATTCGATTCGGCCAAATCCTAATCGAATATTCAATACTGATTTGGAGAATCAGTGATTCAAATGCAGACACAGTTTCAAAAGTTTTTTCTACATACCTCAAGGTACCAGCTTGACTTGTGAATACTGCGATGCTTGGGTGCATGGAGCATCCCACAGGAGTGCAGGGGGGCCCTCCATGTGCTTGGCGGTGAACCTGAAAGTGGACCGAAAGTATTTCTGGTCCACTTCTGATTCCACTGGGGAGTGTGCTGGGGACCCCCTCTCCCCGGCTCGGCAGTCAGCCGCAGGGGTACCCCGGGTGCCCCACCAGACCCAGGAGGCACAAGTTGCCAAGCTGGGGCCATGGAGGAGGGTGGGGGGCTGTGTGCTCCCTGGCAGATCTGGAAGGAGACCAGAAGTGCTTCTGGTCCACTTCCAGGTCTTCTGCCAAGTGCTCTGGGGAGCCATTCATGCTTCTGTGGGATACTCCATGTACCCCAGCATTGCACCAATCACAAGCTCTTGCTACCTAGAGGTACGTAGAAAAAACACTTAAAGCTGTCTCTACGTCTGAATTTTTTAATCTTTCCAAATCCTTTCAAATCAATTCGGGCAGTTCTGATTCGATTCAGCAAGATTAAAAGTTCCTCTGATTCAATATGGATTTAGAGATTCAGCCACTGAGTCAGGCTGAATCTCCACCACATCAAAGCAGGGACTGAAGCTTCTCACAGCCCTAATGGCCAGGCTCCTAAAATGCTTCTTAGTGCTAGTGAGTCCAGTATGAGCTTCTGTCCCTTTGCATGGCAGAATCACACTAGTTTTGAAGCCTTTGTGGACCACATTTACATGCTGAGGTGGGGAACAAAGATTTTTCCCTTAATCTTTACCATTAAATACGTTCTACTAAGAAAAATGTCAATTAGCTGATGTAGAACATAACCATGTGAACAAGGTTTATATTAATGTGTCTGGTATATTTTGCCATTGGGAAATGCGGCAGTTTATGTGCATTGTTGCCATCCCTCATAAAGGGCAGGGCTAGCAGGAGGGCTGTTGGCAGGTACTGCATCTTAGTCTTCACAGTCCACTGAGGTGGTGCTAATGACTGGATGTTGTAGCTGCTCAATAGAAATGGTAGGTGCAGCTGGCTCACTTAAAAATGGACTGTTTGCTGTAGTTATTTAGGGAAGAGTCCTGTATTGTTAAGGGGGGTGGATTTAGATCAGTGGTACTCAACCTTCTAGCTCTGTGGGCTGAATGAAGAGATGGGGCTAGACCATGGTAGAGTCAGTCAGTGGGCCTGATCCAGCCTGGGGTCCAGCACTCTGCCATGGCCCCACATGCCAGATCTGGCCATAGAGGGGCCCTGCACAATGGCACGACCCAGTGCACAAGAAATTTGGCAGCAGGGGAGTGGTGCCACTGCTAATTGCTGCAGTTCTGGAAGCCATGACAATTCATGCTGCCACTGCTTCCTATCTGCCAAATTTCTAGATGTGGGGGAAGCCCCATGGACTGGATGACATGACCCTGCAGGCCAGATTGAGTTTGCAGGCTGGAGGTTGAGCACCACAGGATTAGAGGATCTAAGAAAGTAGGTTGGGCTTAATGCTCACTTGTGTAGCTGATGAGCAGCCTGTTTAAAATGGGATGTGTGGTATTTCCAGGTTTATAATCTGCCAGGAAATAACTTTTCCTGTGAATTTCCTGCTCAGAAAAGTTTCTGTTTTACAGCCTGGGAACATGATGTCTTTATGTCCACAGAACTGGCATAGCCACAGAGACCTGATGCTTTGTTGTGCCTCCAAGGGGTGCTCAGATACTATCATTGAGCAGATCTCATATAAGTACTTAGAGAACTGGATGGGTAGAGAGAATCTCAGTTCATCTTCATACAGTGTTTTTTGTATGGTTTTCTAAACCGCAGATGAGAGAAAAGATGAAGGCTGTTTGTCACACAAGGATCTAGAAACATTTTTTTTAAAGCAGGATGTAAGGAGATGCTTAAAAAATGGTCTGTAATAAGAAGCTAAGAAGCAAAGCCCCTGATGATAGTTCAGGAAGAATTTGGGAGGGGAGAGGCTCTTCTCCATAGGCAGGCAGTTAGCTAGGATATCTCTGTGGGGCACTTGGCCTTGTGACTAACATGCTTGCCCATGCAGTAAGCCTGCCAGGACCATGTAAGCCAAGAGAGAAATGTGACTCATTAGCTAGATAATGGGCATTAAATATACAATCAGCAGAAAGAAAGTGGATACCCAAGTTGCTGCTTCTCACAGGAGCAGCAGAGTTTGTCCCCCACATCTGCTCAGTGCCATAACCTGCTCTGCACTCACACAGCACCTGCAAGACAGGACTTACCAGGCACCATGTTTGCTTTCCCTTCTGTTAGGTAAGGCAGGATGTGGCCTATCCCAAAGTTATAATTCTTTACATGAGGTTACAGATAAAGTCTGTTGGCATATGTTACAACATGTATGTGTTCTTGAGCTGTAAGTACTATATTTGTCTACACTGTGCTGAATCAAGAACAGATTTAAAATGACAGGAACAATTCACCCACACAGCCTCTCTTTTCAATTGAGAGGAGATTTTTAAAGCACTTAGGCACCAACACCCAACGACAGCTACAAGGACTTGGGTGCTGAGATACACTTTGTGCTTATGAAAATCTCTCCCCTTTGTCTTCCAACTACTGAAAATCTCCTGAAAAACTCCTATCCATCACAAGGCTCTGAAATGTCAGCCAGTGTCAGTAACACCCTAACCCAGTGGTTCTCAGCCTTTTTAGGTTCAGGGCACCCCGCCATAACATGCAAAGGCATGCTTACTGTAGCTTCTGGGGAAAATTCTGTGGCCCAAGTATATCGGAGATCAGATCAGATGATCACAGTGGTCTCTTCTGGCTTTGTAGCTTCTGGCTATGAATCTTGCAGTCTGTCCTTGTCTGAATTCTCTGTAATAATATATATTGCAAATCTCTCAGGACAGTAACTCTTTCCTTAAATTTTAGACAGTTCAAAACACACGCTTAATAAATAAAACTAAAAATCTTTATGAATAAGACATGTATGTATGTCTCTTTCTGCCAGATAGTCTTAGTTTGATGTCATGCAAAGCATATTCATTGCAAGCTCCTATTGTCCTACAGGCAAAATGGGCTCATACTTTTGCTGTGATAACATCATTAGTTGCTTTCAAAACATTCATTTTGCAGTCGTTTCAGTGAGTAGAAATGCTTTTTCCAACGACACGTGGCATTTTCTTCAGCTCCTGCTTTTCCAGAAAGAGTTTACATCCAGTTCAAACATCCCAAATGATGAGGTGTTTGCATAATGCAGTTGGACTGTCATATCTGAAAGATCAGTGCATTAAGAGAGGGTTCATTGCCACTCCATATTCACAAACTTACTGTAAGGCTTGCAGTGAAAACAGCCTAAAAATGTGAATATGGAAATCAAAATTGCTGTTGCAGGATGAGATTGTTCATTGTGCGATGTTCCCCGAACTGGATTATTGTGTTTTACAGAAGCAGATTAGATTACGGGCATTATTCATCTCTAATGCCCAGTGTGGTTTAGATTTTCATTTAATTTAAACTATGACCATACTTCAGCCTTATCATAATGGATGTCCATGTAACTGAGGGCATCTAAGGGACTTCTGAAATAATGGAAGGGGTCCCAAGCAACAAACTCCATTGACTCTCCTTTCACAAAAGCAAGGCCTACCCTTTCCAGCCAAAACTACATAACAAATGCCATGATCTGGATAGCCTCAGTGTAAGAATCCAGCATGTCTCTCTCATGGTCACTAGGTTCAAATTTAGCCTGTGTCGGTAATGAGACAATTTGATGGCTATCTTGCTCTTACAGTATTTCCAAGGTCACACTAGCACATTCCCGGTGAACTTGGGAAGAAGTGCAGACTACCCATTAGAGATTGGATCTAGGATTTGGAAACCCTGGCTTTTATTTCCAGGTCCTCCAGTGGTTCATAGTTTGTTGGGCATGTCAGCAAAGGCCATCTTTTCACAAGTTGCCTATGAATGTGGAATGCTCAACTTTAGTCACCTCACTGCTATTACTCAGCCCCTTATTTCTTCTGCATTTTCAGTTGGAGGCATTTGATTTTGTCCTCTCCAAAAACTCTGGCATTTCTGAAGATGTACACCTTTTTTGCTTTGCTTCCATTCAGAGGCCTATGATGCCATTTGATACTGTATTTACCAGAGATTTGTCAAAACCAATTCATGTTGATAATGTGGTCAGATAAAGGATACCATATCAGCTATTCACCCAATAGTATTAATGGTGCAGTTGGCCAAAGGTAGTTATAAGAAAGACAACCACAACAAATGAGAAACTGATTTTGGGAACGTGCAGAAATCCATTAGTGCAGGATAGCTATGATAAAGCTTAATGATTAAATGTTCTGGGATAAGAGTAGAGAATTCAGGCAGAGAAAGCCAGGGACAAAGGTGACAGACACTTTATCCGGAGAGAAGGGAGTGGAAGCCAGGAAGCATCAGATGGGTTTGAGATTAAAGGCTGATGCTGAAGTGAGGGTTCAGGTTACGTTTTAGTTATACACAGATGGATGAAAGGTCTGATATAAGAAGTATCATTCTACTCTTTGTCTCTCGCTCTCCTGATGACTCTGTCTTTGCTCTTCTCTCTGATCAGCTGATTCTCAGTTTCTCCCTTTCCCTTTACTAATCTAGTTCTTTTTTCCACACTTGCACTGTGTCCCTTCCACCTCTGTACTGTACCTGCTTATTATATTCTTTTTCAGATCTCTCTCTTGATCTCTCTTCCTCTCCTGCCCCTCAGCTTCTGACTGTACCTCCTGTTGCAGCCTACAGCCTTTGAATAGTTCCTCTTATGCTTATTACTTGAAGTCATAGTGGAAGATGTGTGTGCATGTGTGTGTGTGTGTGTGCATACGTGCATGTGTGTGTGTCTGTGTGTGTGTGTGTGTATGTGTGTGCACACGCGTGCATGCATGCATGTGTTTGCTTACCTGTAGTAACTCAGAAACAGCTGCATGGATCTTCCCCAAATATTTCAGAACATTAAAAAGTTTTGACTCTTCTTAGCACAGAGCCCACTGAGCTGTGGGAAAATGAGGCAGATGTTTACTGTACCATTAGCTAATTGATGACTCTGGAATCAATGCATACTAGTTATGGTATGTGTGTTGGAGTTAGCACAACTGAACCTTTGAGTCCCCAGGGGGGTGCATAGCCATGGGGAAAAATGATTTCCTTCTATATTGATCAAAAAACTCAATAGGCAGTAGGCAGGAACCACAACGATCACATTTTTTCATATTATTTATAATTCAAACTGAATTTTTCTGCAACATTTTCTGTTAAGCAAGACATGATTTTATGGCTTGCATGTTTCAAAGCCTGGAAAAATTAAGGGTAGAGGTACAAGGACAGACTATTTATTTATGTATTAGAGTTATACTCCAAAAAGCCCACTGTCTTAAGCAATCAGACAAATAACCCAGAGATAGGATTCCACAAATTATACCCCAGCACTCAGGAACTCCAATTCTACTCCCCCTCCCCTCCCCTCCCCTCCTCCACTTCCCTGCCTAAACCCCCGTACAGACAAAGGATGGGATGGGATATGGAAAAGTGCTCAGCATGAGCATAATTGCTTCCCTTGAAATTGGCAATAAAACACTTATTAGAGAAGAACTGAATTAGGCCAGCGCAGAGTGCATGTGGAAAACCACCCAAAAGTCACAATAGAATTGTAGTTTAATTTTTGTGTTTTCCATTTACAGATACATTGGGCATTCTAACGTATTAGCTATTGTTCAGCTATTGATTTTTTTGATTGGCTGATTATTGAGTAATGCATCATTTTAAACTTAATTGTAAAAGCTGTATTTCTTTATACATTAGATAATACAGATTAACCTGTGATATTAGCCACAGGACTAATCAAATAGGGGTTTTTTTCATTAGCATATAAATTAAGTAGAAGTTGTTTTAGTATAACAATTCTGCCTTTGTTGCTATGTCTAGACATCAATTCTACCAAGTAGATAAACTGCTAGGCATGCCAGCAATCACCTCATGGTCACTGGATGGATCCCAATGAGGTTAATAATGGTACCAGCTGATGGCTATTAAGTGATGTGTATAAAAGAAGGTTGGTCTCCATCCCAATTCCAATGAACAGATGTGCTCACTTCAAACACGGTTTCAGGCCAGGACTGAGGAGTTTTGGAGTGGCAATGTGAAGAAGCTTGCATTGTTGCCATTTTTGCTTCAGCTGTTGTGTGGGTAATTAAATTACTTCATTCTCTAATGATACCAATCTGGCAACATTCACAAAATTTACCTTCGTGTGGGAAATAGCCCTGTACAAAAAGAAGTGTTCTATGCAGTATGAGATTAGAAAGAAAAATCTGCATTTGCACTGAGGTTCAGGGAGAAGAGGCTGAGTATGGAATGATGTATCTCGTTTGTCAGTGATCTTTTGTAGCTGTAATAGCTGTCAGCTGAGGCTCTCCAAAGGAAAGGATACAAGAATCCAGTTCATTAATGTAACATTATTCAGAACGTTCTTGTCATCTCTGATGCTGCTAGCATTCAGCTGACTCAGCCTCCTCTTAGAAGTTAGATTATTGCTACATGAATAAGTTACTGCAAGGTAAGCGGAAGTGTGACCGCATAGTTCTGCTCTGTGGTGACTGTAGTTCTTGTACCCTACTGTAGACATGAGGTAGTTCACCTGAGTTTCACTGGTGGACAAGCTGTCTGGCAGTGACGGGGAGGTAAGAGGTAGCCACAGAGTAGCTCACGCGTGCTAAGTTCACACCTTAGCTTACCTCACAGTAACTTGTGTGTTTATTGCCGTGGCACCAAACCTTCTGGCCCCTCGGGCCAGATGAATGGTGTGGGGTCAGTCTGCAAGCCAGATTTTGTGTGGGGGTTGGTCCATTGGCCCAACTGTGCACCACTCTCATCCAGCCATGTGCCACCCACCAACCCAATATGGCCACAAACTGCTTCAACGTGCCCCAAGTTGGCCTGATCTGACTATGCACTGCCAGCTGCCCTGATCCAGCCATGCACTGGCCACTGGATCCAGCCATGGACCACCTGCTGGTGAGATCTGGTTTGCAGGGCTATGTTTGACCCACGGGGCTCCTCACAGGTCTGGAAATTTGGCAGTGGGGGAGCTGCAGTTAACACTGCCATCACTCCCCTTCTGCGAAATTTCCAGGCCCTTTGGTAGCCCTGTGAGCTGGATGATTCAACTCCACAGGCTGGAGGTTGAGCACCACTGGTTTAGTGTCTTTAGTGATTGAGAAAGATCTATTAAATCATACAGCCTGTATCCCCAGGAGTGCCTCTTGTTTGAGTGGAAAAAAAAAATCTGCCTTTGGAAGAGCAAACTCATCAGAGCATGCAGGCCAGTGCAGTGGAGACAGGAGCAATAACTCAAAGGTAATAATAATATGAGAATAATTCAAAGAATCATCAAAACAAGTGGACCATGGAAAGAAAGGGCCAAGGAGGCAAAATGGAAAGAGGAGCAGACATGAGGCGATGCTCATATTGACAGCTTTCGGTAGAAGTCATAGTGGACTGATGGTTATACAAGTGCAGAACCATGAACTGTTCTGACTCTGAGAAGGGTGAAGACACACCATACAATTAATGTGAAGTAATTTTCCTATTACTAGGACAATAGTCCTATTGTCCTAACATGTACTCGACGGTAAACAGACAACCAGCTATCTCAACTGGCTGTCTGTGTTAGGCACTATTACAGCCCCTGGCAATTAAGTGACGAGGGAGTTGATTTGCATGGATCAAACAGGAATCCTGGCCTGAAACCAGTTGTACACCAGACGGTAGCATATTGTTACCTCTCACTTTCAGAGGAGGGACTTAATCAGGAGTGGAGTGATTTAGGCTGACATAAGACTATGCATCAAGTGCTATGGAGTTAAGTAAATTTCCTTTGAAGTTCATGTATCATGTATATGTAGAGAAAGAGGCAAAAAGGAGGCAGAAGTAAGTGGGATGATTGGAAAAGGAGACATGGGATCAGGGGAGAAGTTTTTCTCCTCCTCCATGTTTTTTTTTCATTTCTACTCCCAAACTTCTTCAAGCAGCATAACAAACCACCAGTACCTCTTGAGTTTTGTTGGGAACTGTCCAGGGTGCTGTGTTGCTTTTTTAAGGTTGCTTGAATCAGACTTCTTTCAGTTGTTCTGCCTCAAGCAAACCGTCTTGCCATTGGTTTCCAGAAACACCCCATTCAATATTTAGAGCTATTTTCTCTCAGCAGAGGGATTGTGTGCATGCTTTTGTTCAAATTCCTTTACTTTATGTTTTCATTGAAATACAAAAAGCACCAAAGGAGTGCACAACATCAACAGAATAATGTGATTTCCTACCATAGGCAGTCTCTCCCCACTCACTTTCTGTGTACATTTAGGAATGGATATAGTGAAACAGGCAGAGCCCTGCACTGAAGTATGTGCAGAGCTAAAGCTTTCAAAGGATGCATTTTGGAGCAGGAGTGCAGCATTTTGATAGTTGCTTTTCATGCAAAGAGGAGAGTGCCTATTTTTTTTAAAGATAGGGCTCTCTTTGACCAGGTAGAACTGTTGATCATGGAGCTAGAGATCGTGGCCCCACTGTCTCTCACACTTCTCTAGGGAAGTCAGTGCTAGGTGTCACAGTAACATTGCGTTTGTGCCTGCTGGGGCTGCAAGAGAAAATGGGCAGGGTCCCTTTGCCCTCATTCTGTCTTACAGAATGGAGATTCCAGCCCTGCAGTTAATTTTTGTTCTTAATCTTCGTGTCTCGCCTTCAAACACTCCAACTAATTTTTTTTTCTGAATTCAGCAAACAGGAGAATTCAGCCACGGTTTGCAAAAGCTGCTCTATTATTCCAGCATAAACACGTGCCATTTCCTTACCACTTGATTAATTCCAGTAAAAAGTATCATGCAATGTTACTGACAATTGAAAAAGAACAAAAAGCCTGCTTTTGTTTCTGTTCCAGAGAAGCAGCATGTATCCCTGTTCCTTTACAATTTACTGAGGGACTCCAAGTACTTGTTTAATTGCTGCAGAAACACAAAATGAAGTGGCTTTCATACAATTCTGTTAGTCTCAGCTACATCTGAATGACCTACATATGAAGCATGCTTAGGCTAATATAACAAAACAAGACATCCAATTTGTAATGAGGCTTTAATTTAAACAATCCAGAGTTCAACATATTTGTACTAATATGGACTACTCCTGCAGTCATCAGCCTTGTTAGATCACAGGTTGGAATGACCCAGCCCAGATCAAAGGCAGGCAAATGCTAGGATGCTTCTTCCTGCCATGACATAGGAAAAGCCCTGGCCACCGAAACCCCATGTCTGCAGCCCAGATCCAATGGCTCTGCAGGTTGGCTATGAAAGTTGCCACCCCCTGGGCTATTTGATTGAATATCTTGAAGCAGATGGGACCCTCTCGGTCTTAGAAGAATTTGGTATGTGCAAGATGTAATGATTTAACCTTGCCTTGACTTAATGTTTGAACAGCTAGGGCAGTTGGCACTGGATTTATGATCCTGATACCTTGTTCCAGGCAGACCTAAACCCTCAGACCAACCACAACTTCTCCATTCAATAATAGGCAAATTTTATTGATACACAGTGATAGCAGATAAGAATAATGCAGGCAAGGCAAGCACAATAACCCCCCTGATTCTATATCTACCAGTCCTAGGGTTCACAGAGGGAAGGTTTGTCAGGCCAGTACACAGGCTTCACCCTGAGGTTCCTTCTTGAATGTGGGATGTCAGCAGCCTGGAGGTTGAGGACCAATGCTCACCCGCCTCCCACCAGTGGGGTGGGTGAAATAGGCTGCTAGTGTGCCCTCTATCCATGGTGGACTTGTCTCTCCTCTTGGGGACCCTTTGCTGCTCTGAAATCCCTGCTTTTGTATTCTCTCTTTCCTCTGGTGGTAATCTTGACTCTTTATTCCTGAGCATAATTGATTGGTTTCTCTGTGGTCATCATACTGTCCACGTTCTGCCAGCATATTCCTTTGTTTCTCAAACCCATCACATGCAAACATCTTAATTTGGTCGTTTATCATTGCCTTAATTAGGTCTATCCACCACAACTGGAAATTCCAAGGGCTCTGCAGCTGGTCACTGTGACCTGGCCACAGCAGCAGAGTCCCTTATCTCTGTTTTGGGGTTTTCAGGGAATACTATGTTGAATATCTTCAATTTCACAGCCTGTCTGTCTGTTGGCTTCAGACACAGTGGGCCTTGAAGAAAATGTTGTCACAAACAGGCTTTTAGAAACCAATTAACCCTTGCCATTCCCCTTTACCATTTTTCTAGTGCATAACTACTTTATCTACAAGCTGATTCCCAAAAGTAAATCACTAAATACCATTTTCTAGCCATCAAGGGCTAATGACTAAAGGCAATGTAAGGGGTCCCATTGATTTCAGTGTCAACTGAGCCCTTATAGAATGGTGATTTTAATATGAATTACTCAATTTCACAGATTTCATAGACATTCGGGCTGGAAGAGACCCCGAAGGATCATCGAGTCCAGCCCCCTGCCCCAGGGGCAAAGTCAGCAGGGATCATAGGATCCCAGCAAGATAAGCATCCAAATGTGTCTTGAAGGTGTTCAAAGTGGATGCTTGAACTGCCTCTGGTGGCAGTCTATTCCAAACCTTGTGGTTTGGACAGTAAAGAAGTTCTTCTTTATGGCCAGCCTGAATCAGTTATGGCTGAGTTTGTAACCGTTCGATCTTGTCATCCCTTGGGGCAGTCTGGTGAAGAGATGTTCCCTCAGATCCTGATGAGCACCTCGATAAACTTATACGTGGCCACCAGATCACCCCTGAGCCTGTGCTTTTCTAGGTTGAAGAGTCCCATGACTCTCAGCCTGTCATCATAAGGTCTGTTTTCCTGACCTCTGATCATGCGCATGGCTCTTGTCTGGACTCTCTCAAGCTTCTCCACATCCTTTTTCAATTGTGGAGCCCAAAACTGGGCACAGTACTCCAGCTGCGGCCTCACCAAGGTGGAGAACAATGGGAGAATGACTTTGCGTGATTTGCTTGAGAAGCATCTGTGGATGCAAGCCAGCATTTTGCTTGCTTTACTAGCCACAGCATCACATTGAAGGCTCATATTCATCTGGTGGTCAATCATGACCCCCAAATCCCTTTCATTTGTAGTGGTAACCAGCGTAGCACTGCCAAGCCTATAAGTATACTGCAGGTTTTTCCTCCCAAGGTGGAGAACCTTGCATTTTTCAGTGTTGAACACCATCAGGTTCTCATCCGCCCATTTCATGAGCCTGTCAAGATCTGCCTGGATCACCCTCCTTTCCTCAAGTGTGGATGCTTTACCCCAGAGTTTTGTGTCATCAGCAAACTTGGCCAGTCCACTTCTGACACCAATGCTCACATCATTGATGAAGATGTAAAACAGTATAGGCCCTAGGACAGAGTCTTCAGGGACCCCACTGGTGACCGCGCACCAAGATGATTGACTTCTGTCAACCACCACCCTCTGGGTCCTACCGCGGAGCCAATTCCCCAGCCAGCGGATCATGATTAAGTCAAGGCTGTAGTTAGCCAGTTTTGCCAAGAGGTGATTATGGGATACCAGATCAAAGGCTTTTTTAAAATCAAGATAGACAACATCAATCTCTTTTGTCTTGTCCAGGCGATAGGTCACCTGGTCATAAAAGAAAATGAGATTGGTCAAGCAAGACCTACCCACAACAAACCCATGCTGGGTATCCCTCAGGATATTGCCTTCAGCTAGTCTGTTAAGGATGGCCTCTTTGATAATCTTTTCCAAGACCTTCCCCAGGATCGAGGTCAGGCTGATGGACCTGTAGTTTGCCAGATCTACTTTTCTCCATTTCTTAAAGATTGGCATGACACTGGCCTTCTTTCAACCTTTGGACACTTCACCAGAGCACCAGGGGTTCTCAAAGATCTATGCCAGGGGCTGAACTATGATGCTAGCAAGCTCCTTGAGTACCCTTGGGTGTAAACTGTCAGGGCCGGCTGACTTGAAGGTATCCAGCCTGTCAAGGTGTTCCTTCACGAGATCAGCTTCAATGGAGGGCAAGGAATCTCCCTCCCTCCCGGGCCTCACTGACCCACAGTGGGCATGGCCGTCCCATGGAACTAGTGGAAAACTGATGCAAAGTACCCATTTAGCAAATCTGCTTTTTCATGGGCATCAGTTTTCAGTTGTCCCATTTGGTTTTGTAGGGGTCCAACGTTGCCCTTGCTTTTCCTCCTGCTCCCCACATAACTAAAAAAGGACTTTTTATTGTCCTTGATACTTGTAGCTAGCTGGAGTTCCATCCCAGCCTTGGCTTTCCTGGTTTGCTCTCTGCAGGTCTGGACCAGAGTCCAGCAGAGTATTCCTCTTTGATGGTGGTTCCAGTCTTCCATCCTTTGTAGGTCTTCCTTTTAAGATGCAGGAGGTCTGCCAGTTCCCTAGAGAGCCAAGGGGGTTGCTGTGCCCTTTTGCTGCCTTTCCTCCAAGATGGGATGGACTTTGTGCATTCAGGATTGCTCCCTTGAGGAGCAACCACTCATCCTGAACTCCCCTCCCCTTTAGGCTGTGGCCCTTTAGGGCCTCACTGACAAGCCTCCTTAGTATGTCAAGTCAGCTTTCCTGAAGTCAGGGACTTCTGAATTACTGACTGACTTGCCAGCTTTATGGCAGATGGTGAAGAATACAATCTACATATATGTCAATTTCAATAGGACACAGTGGCCATGTCTACATGAGACATTTACTGCGCAGTAGCTCATTCGTACTGTACAATAGTGTTAAGGGGCACAAACCATGATGTGAAGCTACTGCACAGTAGGAATGAGCTACACTCAGCATCACCCAAAAGCCACGTAGGAACACTACTGCATGGTAACTCCAGTTACTCTGCAGTCATTTAGTACTAGGTTATGCAGGTACTAAATGACTGTGCAGTAACAACTGCACAGTCAGCATCTTGTGTAGACACAGCCAATCTGTAGCAAAGGAAAATTACACATTGCACAAAATTAAGAGGCATGTTAAGCCTATTTCATAACCAAGGTTTATACATCATTCTTTCTTTTTCAATCAAAACCTTCCATTGCAGCCTTTTATTTTTGCATGTGAGAGCTTTCTACACTCGTTTTGCAAAAACATGCAGACAGGAGAGACATCTGTATAAGCTGGAGGCTTTTCTTATTTCCATTATGTCAAATTCATTTTAGAATTAGACATCAGAAATTATGCAGTTGAATTCATTCCGGACTGTGGCATCAAAATTGTGCAGTCAAGCTCAGAGCGACAAGACGGAAGGCATTGCTTATTGTACAGTGCTTTTTTAAAAGGAAGCAGTCCCATTTAATTAAAGAAAATAAATAAATGACACCTTCAGAGTACATTAAACTCTTTGTGCAGTCCTTCACATACAGCCACCCACATGCACTCTTGTATTGTATGTTCCCAGTGTTCTGTTCATTTGTGTTTTTTATGCATGTATGTGACATAGGATTCCAAGTTCTTAGCGTATGGGTAAATAAATAAAGTCAAAAATTGAAAGTGGGTATAACAATGTGTCATCAAATCATTGGTGCCTGGCAGAAATTTTGTGACCGTCTTGATAAGGATCATTACCAGAATCAAGAGATGAGGCGCACAGATTATGGAAGCAAAGCCCTAAGGGTTTTGCACAAATGTTCTACCCTTTCTTACAGTCAGCCCATGAGCTTTTGTTTGTTTCTGACCAAAGAGCTGCTGTTTAGAAGTGGCAAATAAACGGTAGCTGTAAATGAAGAATGGATACCTTTCTACAAATATCCATTTGTTCAACAACAAACAATTGTGGTTGCTAATGTCCACTTATACACTGCATTTTCTTACATACAGCACACACTTTTTTCCGAAAACCCAGCTAATGGAAATTGGAGTGTTCATTGTATGAGAGAAGTATGGTAAGAGCAGGTTCTGTTGTTTACAGGTAAAACTAAAAGTACAAATTATTGTGACCTCTAGGGGGCAGAACAGCAAGTAGGCTCAGATCCCTAGCTGCTGCTCCTCAGTTCCTATGAGGAAAGATCTTTTTCTTCCTTCATTCTGCCTTTCAGAAATAAGGTTTGTGTTGTATTTCAGGGTGTGTTGTATGCAGTAAAATACAGTAGTAAACTACAGTAGCAAGAAAGCAAGAATTCCTTCAACTGCAAATGTGGAGTGGCGTTCCACTGTCCATCTACAGGAAATCAAACTAGATGATCATAAAGGTCCCTTCTCAACTTTCAAATCTATTAATCTATATTAAGGACTCAGCAGCTCAGGAAATATTTCTAACATGAATGGATTTTGCACTTTAAGATGTTAAAACCTTAGAGCCAGTGTTTCCTTGCTCAGGCACCAGGGAACAAAGTAGTGGGTGGCCTGAATCCATTCCACCCCGCTTGGTAGTAAATGCATGACTGCATTCTTCACTGGTGGATTTACGCAGAACAGATCAGCTTCTAGTTTGCCTGCAGAAATTTGACCTCTCTTTCTGTCTCTTCTGTCTAAACTGTACCTCATCTCAGTTGTCTTATGACCAGCATGCTCACTACAATAATATCTACATAGACCTCGGGACAGATACATTGGTGATGCAGTACTGCAGTCCAGCTCCCTTTCAGACCATGCTGCAGGAGCAGCAGAGCATCCACACATTCAAGCAGTAAAACATGTTAAGTACTCTCATATTGTAACAAAGTTAGGACTTTGTGTGGGAGGAACCTCCGGATCATGTTCAAATAATACATGGTCAGCTATCATTGAACCACTCGATGGAGATAATATAACGAATTTGAGTCCTTCAAGGCTGTATAGTCTTTTATCTCCCTGTTCCTAGAAACGAGGCCCCGATACTTGTTTGTATTAATTAGGAAAGGCATACATTCTTCTGGAGTGAAATATCTGCAAGGTGTTTCCCTGAAGAATTAGAAATTGAAGGGAAGTGCTGTACAGCCTTCCTCCCTTTATTTCCTAAATGTCCATCAGAGTGCACAAGACGTTCCCTGAGCTCTCCTCCCTTATACCTCCATCCTGTATGGAGGGCACCCATGCTGTTTTTTAACAGGATGGGCTGCTGTAATGGCAGTCATACTGGCCCTGGAAATTATTTCTACTGATTTATATAATCCAGTTTTACAGAAGAAGTAGCCCCAGTCACCAGGTTTGGGTTTTTTTAAATTTTTTTTTGTTCCAGATACATTCTTCCTCCCCAAAAAGCAAAGGGGTTGAATGCCCATTATGAATCTCAAGTCAGCCACTGAGGTTCAGAATAGTCATTCCATTGTCAATAGTTCCTTTACAAAATTGATCTGAGGCTCTCACTATAATGAACACAAATTTTCACATAGGTATATACCGGGCTCACATAGATTTTCTACTAGAACAAGCTATTCTGAATTCAGATTCTACCCTTTGGGCCCTTGACAGCTGCACGGGTGTTTACATCATTCTTAGCACCAGCACATCTGCTTTGATAAGGTGTAGGATTGTTTCTGTGTCTGGATAATTGGTTAGTACAAGGGAAATAAAAGAAAGAAGGTTCAACAATCAGTAAACTTCTTTCATCCTCTCAGCCACATATTAAATGAAGAAAAGTCCATCTTGACACCAACCCACACTATAGAATTTTTTTTTAGATGAAAGTCACTCCAGAGCACCCAAAGTATATTTGCCTAGGTCCCCCCAGGACCAGTATATACCAGCCTGATGTGGGCAAGACAGTTTTGATTCTCATGTCTCCTACAAGTGTTTGATAGTTCTCCTGTTCACTTAAATCTTAAGTCGTCTCTCCACATTTCTGTGAAGGTGTGGCCTATCTTATGGTCCTCAGCTAGAAGGAAAACTGGGAACTCTTGAGTCATACCTGCCCTTTCCCATCTCTTGTCATGTTAAGGTTTTGCCTGGACCACTCCCCAAATTTCTGTGCAGCATTCTTACAGAATTCCACATTAATCAAGTGTTTGACTTACCTATTTGTCCTTCACACCATGTATGGGTTGTGAAGAAATGGGATTGTGATTTTAGAAGTCAGAAGGGCTTTGGCATTTTATCTGCAGAGTGCAAAGCCCTTCATAAAATCTGCTTACCCTCTTTGCTGAGAGAAGGCAAAGCAGTTCAACCCAGAGACTCGCAAGTGGTAGTATGCTACTTTGTGATGAATTATCTATGAAACTAAAACTAGGCAATGTCAGGCCATTCAAACAGCCACATTCTGTGTCTCCCCTTAAGATCGTCCTAATACTAATGTGCACCACAGCAACGTGGGGCATAGGGGTCTATACATTCCTTTTCAAACCATTATGTGCGGTTATAGGAATTTGATTCAGATGTCTGGGGCAGTCCACCACCCAGCAAGTGGTTATATCTATGAGCACTCACCTCCTCATTAATTATGCTGTTTGGTAGTCATCTATATGAAATATATTTGGGGACACACATTAAAGACAGTACAGTAAAGTACAGTAACAGAAGTTCTTCAGATGTGGGGGGTGTATGTGTGTTTATGCCACTAACTACCCTCCTTTCCTCTGCTCTGGGCGCTCTGTGCCCTGAGGTGTACAGGACGGAGAAAAATTATAATGGTGGTTGGTCCCATACAGCCTTTATTCCTTTGAACAGTTGACAGAACTAGATCAGGTTCATGTGTGGACTAAGTAAGTTTAACCGGCTAAAATCTCTGGGCCCAGGTATGTTGAGCCCAAGATCACCCACAGTAGAATATACACATGGACAATACTGCTAAGAACTCCAGTTCCTGGACAGGTAACCTTTCTTTTTTATCCTCTTCAGCATTATTACTGCAGGAAAGCTTATGCATGTAGATCAGGTATGCCTGAGACTTTGAAAATGGCCAGTTATGGGGTTGATTCTGTTCTGTTTCTGGTAGTAATTTCCACAGACAGGGATTCAATCTCAAATAGTTTGTCCATATCATACCTTGAGTTTTGACAGTACATAGACATTCATAAATGATCATCTTTTATTCCACTGAATCTAGACATAAATTATATATTAAAAAAATCTATGAAGATTACCACCAAATTGTGTCTCAAAAGTCTCAAAGACAGTGTAAGTATCCTGCAGCCTATTGAAGCTAGAAGGTGTTGAAATTTAAGACCAATGATTACTTTGTACACAAATTGGGGATTGTTGGGGTTTTTTTTTATTTTGTGAAACTATTAGTTTGGAACACAAATATTTGTTATTTCATAAAAACAACTAGAAACATAAGTAAAATGCTTCAACTTAAAGGTTCACTGTGGAATAATATTAGTATTTTTTTCGTTGATGTGAAAACATTATGTAAGGGGAGGATATATTTTTGAATGGTTCTATTTCAAATCTTTCCTTTTCTCTTTGAAATGGTGCCTGCATTTCAGACTAATGAAAATTCACCCGTAGGGCATGATGTAACCTAAATTAGATTATTGTGTTCCTGGTCACAGCCAAACAGTTCTTTTGTATAGTTTGATCTTCATCAGAAACTGTAGGAGTAATACCAGCAACCAGACTGGATTTTCCATTCTTACCTATTCTTGGAAATACCTGCCTTGATACTCTGGTAAAAACCATGTCAGAGGGGACTGGAGTTTATCATAAAAGCAATTATTGATCATGTGTTCCTGGAAATTAGCATCATTGTCTTCTGAGAGACTGCCCTCACTGACAGCAAATTGGAAATGTGCCAGTCTCAAAGTTTGAGTCGAAGTAGATTTTTGATATGATTAGGAACATAGGCCTTGATAGGGACTCCTGGACCACTGAGTCCAGGCCTCTGTATTCACAGGCCATCATTTACCCAAGAAATCCCCCTAATCTCTGTTTTACAGTGGGTGCAAAAAGACAAGTGGCAGAAAGATGTAAAAGTGGCCTGCTGGCTCAGGCAGGAGGAAGCTCTTTTCAACAACCTCAGGCCTATCACCTATGCTGTCCTTGGCCTGCCAATTACTAATGGAACTGGGTGGGTAACTGTTGTCTTGTTCAGCTTCAGGACATTAGAAAACAAAGCTACACAGCCAGCTGCAAGTTGAGAAGATGCCATTTGGGACAAGAAGGAGGCATTTCAGGCCAGGAGCATGACAGATGAAGGCCTTTCTGTGGAAGGTCCGTGACCAAAAGTGCAATAAGGGTTGTTGCCTGCAGAATCAAGGAACCTTGCCTGGGTGCCTGTTAGGTACTACTTGTCCTCTATGCTCCAGATTTGCTTAGACACTGTGGAAAATTGAGCCTTTAACCCCCGGCAAGATAAGGTGAAAATCAGTCAGTGAAAAGGTAGAAATAAACTTGAGAGAACGGACAGAAATCTTAGTTGTACATGATCAGTGTGTTATAAACACACCATACATTACCGGAACAAGGACTCGTGATCAACATTAAGCAGCTTCATATGGGTCTTTGCTCTTGAATACTGGGGGTGTGATCTTGTTTGTATTTTAAGCCTTTGTTGCCTATAAACATAGACTTCCCCCCTCCATTTATCCATCTAATGCTAAGCACACTCAGATCTTGTGTTTTTGCTGTCATTCCTCCTGCAGGTGAATGGTATTGATCTTCGAGGTGCTACCCATGAGCAGGCTGCAGCTGCACTAAAAGGAGCAGGGCAGACGGTAACAATCATAGCACAATATCAGCCAGAAGGTAAGTAAAATAACAGATATGTAGACATACAAAGAAAGAAAAATGCCTCCCATTTAAAAGGACAAAGTTTTGGTAGATAATGCGTTTCCTAGTCATAATCAGCCAACCATCTGAAATGTCTTTTCAACTAATAGTATGATACTGAATGAGTGATGATTACTTTTTATTGCTGTTTTGCTTTCAGAAATGTCGCAGACAGCTATAAGTACCATCTTGAAATATGATTATAAGACAGCAGTCTATACCAGTTTATCATTTTATTTCTATTATTATTTATTCAATATTTTCTCTCTGTTCTCCATGTCTTTTGGAGCCTGTTAGTGCAGAACTGGATCTTTAAGGATGTACAGTAATCCTGGGAAGAGCGGATGTTGGTCTCAGTGGATCAAGATCAAAATTAGGCAGATATAGTCTTTTCTTCCTGAATGCACAGAAGCTCCCATTAATACGAGTGGTGGTTGTACATTTGTATTGCTGGGGAATTTATGACAGACAGCAGATATTTGCAGGAAAAAAATGACATCCTGCTAAATAAAAGTGTCTAAGGAAAAGGTACATGTTCCACCAGCTGTTAATATAGTATAGACCTGGCCATCTAAACATGTTAATGATTCATGGGAAGACGTATGACTTTTTGGTAGGAATTCAATCTCATTTTTCCACAGAGCACTGTAATCCCAACCTCTCACCCTGAGGTAGCTGTGTCTGTTTTAAATTGGCACTACATTGTTACTCTTCTGGTAAATAGTTTTAGCTCAATTCAGAACTTCTGCTATGACCTGTCAAAACGAGCCTTTGATTCTCTCTAATTGTACCCTGCCACGAACATATGTGGGTCTCAGGTGATACAGAACAAATTTAAAAATAGATCCAGCCATTCAGGTTTTATTTCCAGAGATGCTGATGTGATGAATTAGCACTTCCAGAATTTATGAAATCTGATACCTCTAAATCCCACATGTAAAGAAAATTTAGGGGGAAATTTGCTGGTGTCTTATCTAGACAGTGGAGCCCTTAAAACTGGGTTCCAACTTGACACCCAATGAAGAGCATATATCTACACTGTAGTCACCAGGAAGGAGAGTAAATTAGCCCTGGCTGAGATTTGTGCTGCTGAAGCTAGACTGATACTAAGTCCTAAGCTAACACTTGCATTGACTCTTAATTCTTTTTTTATCAAATCTCTGGGTTCCCTGCACTACAGTTCAGACTGCTTGTACTAAGGATCTTCTGCATCTTCTGCCCCATCCAGGAAGGTTTCAAGGGTTGTAATATTCTGTTGTTTTGAATGTAGATATAATGCATCAGTAGCAAGCTGGCCTGTGAGCTCAGAGTGTGCATTGCAGAAGACCTTGATATTGTTACCATTTATGTTATCTTATTCCCTGTGTCAGCAGGGCCTGACAATGCTGCAGAGCCAAAGTATCCAGGCTTCAGTGGGGTTTACACATTTGGCAATTATTCTGTCCAGTTAAAAAGTGCTGCTAACTTACTGAGCACTGGGTTGCATGTTCTTTAAGGGAGAGGAAAGCAGCTACATTGCAAGATACAGGGGGTGGGAAAAGCTTTGTATTAGTCAAAAGGCAAAGGAGGGATCTGCAGGCCCTGAGAAAAGAGATGGGAGAACTCTGCCAAAAAACAGTGGTTTGGGAGACAAGATATGTCGCTGCCCAAGGAATGGGGAGATATCCACATTACTGTAACTATCATGTAATAATCATTGCTTGTTCTTCTTGCTGAAAGTCTCATAGGATAGAAGCGACGTGTGTTTCACCCTAGGAAGCAGATCAGCTGTGCCATGACATCATGGCACAGCTGACCTGCTTCATTCAGTGGCATTTATTTCTAGGCGTAGAGACAAGAGGCTGAGTTTTCACTTATGTCCCATTTGTGCTGCCATAAAATTGGTAAGCACTCTTTGTCATGCCACCACATCAGAGCAAAATCAGTGGCATGACACCAGATAGTCATAAATTCTGCTGCTTTATTGCAGCAGACGTCTATTAGCTGTGTGGTGGGAGAGTGTGGGCAGCCTGAACTGTCTGCCCTCTCCAGTCACCCAGGGAAGGTTGCTCTGGGGGCATAAGGGCCTCTCAACCCCCCAGGGCAACTGTCTGGCTTTCCCAGCTTACCCCTGGAAATCTCAGGGTGCCGCTCCACAAGCAAAGGAAGTCAGAGTGCTCTGCTTAGGGAGACCATCTCCATAAGCAGGGAAGGCCTGGGAATGCCCCAGCGTGGAGGCATGTGACCCAGGTTATCCCTGGCACCCCTGGCTTCCATGCCAGGACCTGCTTATGAGATCTCCCTAAGGCAGGTCTGGGTAAGCAGTGAAATCCCCACTTACCCATCAACAAGTGGGACAAGGGGCGACATGTGTTTCACCCTAGGAAGCAGATCAGCTGTGCCATGACATCATGGTACAGCTGATCTGCTTCATTCAGTGGCATTTATTTCTAGGCGTAGAGACAAAAAGCTGAGTTTTCTTTCCCACATTAGAAAGTAGTTCCTCTTAGTGAGAAGTGAGATGCGTTGCTGAGCTGGCCTTACTGCTGAACGTGCTGTGCCAGTTTGATGGCCAGACTGAGGACATCAGCCATGAGGCCTCTCACTCTTCATAACTATTACATTTCAGGCTATGTCTTTCTCAGACCCTAATTGTCACCCTCCGCCTTGCCAGCCAGAATTAAAGTTCAAGCATGTTCAAAACATACACCATTAAGACAGATACAAATGGGAAGAGCTGAGATAAAGGAAGGCAAAAAATAGAATTAGGAGTAAACAAGTTTATAAAAACATTCATAGCTAATTAACATGTATGAAATGCATTTTTATATATACATATATATATGGCCTAATCCAATATAATCTTGTTCCAATTAGCTACTGCAGCTTGCTTATGTGTTTTTATACTGCAGTCATCACCATGGTTTCTGAGTGCTTACAGCAATCTTGCCAAATTGCTCTGTGACATTGGTTGAGTTGTATCCACAGTGCCTATACTGTTTAACAGATTTTGTTCATACTTTTAAATAATTTATTTGACATATTTTTTTCTGTGTTTTTACCAGCTCCATAGGCTGTCAAATTTTATTTGGTGACTATACAGCTCAAATAATGCTTGTGAAATATGTCAACTAACATCCTAAAATATTTTTTCCTGCTTTTCATGCTGCTCATGCATAGTGCTCTGTTCACCACAGAGTGTATTTAGGATGGATTAATACAATCTTAGTGTCTAGTGGTCTAGGAAAGCTGTGTTTAGCACTACATATTTAATGCAAGAGGTTTATTTCTTGCGAGCCATTAGATAACTGTAACCCATCAAAATAAGTAGGTTTTTTACTAGGATTAGGTCCTAACACCAGTGAATTAGTAGGTCTGAATTTCTTGATGTGGTTAGAGACCCTTTGAGCTTCAGCCCCATTTCTTATAACACCACATAAGGCATGAAATAATCTCCCAGGAGTGTACTACCTCTTATGTCTTATTGCTAAAGAATTTCATTTCATGCTGGGTTTCTGGTTGATGTAAACATTATAGATAAAGATGTTGGATGAAATATTCACCTTCCACAAAATGCCCACAAGCAAAAAGCTGTAAAAGGTTCAAAACAGCTGTTCAAATAACCTTGACACAGAATTATTTAAGGATTTATGGGTCACACACAAGGACAAACATGTCCTAGATACCTCAGCATAAACCTTCATCTTTGTATTAAGGCCCTTGTTTTTCCCTTCCTTGTAATTTTTACTTAATTTCTAATATTCCCTACTTTCATCTTTATCTGTATTTTGGAACTGGTTTGCAGAATGCTGTAACTATTTTAATATCTTTTCTCCAGGGATTTATAACTCCAAAAAGCTTCCACCCAAATTGCCAGAGTATATAAACAAAAATGGATTTGTGGCATGAGTTTTACTATTTTTATAGCCTTTCATATTGAACTTTTGAGTTGTTACTGCTTCCTGTTATTTGGGAGATCCAGTAATGGCTGTTGCAAATGTTGAGTGATGTTTTGTCTTTGCTTTAATAGGCACATAAATATCCATCTGGAGAGGATGGATTACAGACAGGAAAGTCATTACAGAGGAAAAAATCTCAACTCAGAATGAGGCTATTGATTTTGGGACAGTGCATGGTAGTATATAATGTTCCAGCGTTAATTGCTAATCATCAACTCCCTGTTAAAATGATTGGTCAGAGGAGTTAATACTTCAGAAAGTTACTGTTTGTATATTAAAGGCAAGAGACAAATATATGTAGATATTGCAAGGTTATTACCTGACCATCTTATTGAATTAGGTCAACTTTTGTGGAAATAAAAGGGCACTGGAGTCTGAATTCTCCTCTGGGTTACTTAAGCAGCCAGAAGTTTATTTGAACCAGATCTGACCTCCCCTGACATTTTGAATATTTAGCCTCAGCTGGATCTCATGAATGACATTTCTTGCAAGATTTCTAATGCTTGCCAGGAGGCTGAATAATTTTTCTCTTGGTATTAGGGCATGTCTCATTTTTCCTGGACCCAGGAAGTGCAGAGGCTAGCAAAAGCAAAATATATTATCATCACAAAAGTTTTGGGTGCTGTCTGAGCTGTGGGAGGTAATGGGTTTTTCTCTTCCTGTGCCTAAAATGGGAAGTGGGTTGGCAATCAGAAGAAAAGGATACAAATGCCATGAATAAAACGGGGATAGAGAGTGTTAATGGTGATTTTCATGGAAGGGGCCATTATCCATTGGTAAAGGGAAGTGTGGGGAAAAAAAAATATTCCCTTTTTCCATGGTTACTTTTCCTCTGGGTTTCTCTGCTTTCTTCACACATACATGACCCCATTTTTATTTTCTTTACTAACGAGAGAGAGAGAAAAAGGTAAAGAGGGAGGCAACACAGCTGAGAAAAGGACACAAGTTAACAATGACAGTGAGGAGAAGGTTTGAGGTGAAGTATGAACAGGTAAGAAGGGGAGAAAAGAAGAAGGAATACCACAAATACAAGAGAAAACCAGGTAGTACGTGGCCATGATAGAGGAAAGAAGGGATCTATTTTTTGCATTGACAATAAACCTCAGAAAGCAAGGTGAGGAAAGTCTCAAAAGCAGACACACTGGGCACATCTACATGAGAACTTTACTTGAGATTAGAGCAAATTACTGTGCAGTAAGCATCACCATCTACATGTGCAGATGCTTACTCTGCAGTAATATGCTGTAATCATGAGTAAATGTGCTACCTGTAAATATAAGTAGTAAATTTACTCAGGAGTAATTCCTGCACAGTATGGCACATGTAGATGGTCAGTTGGGAGCAAATGTGCTGCTGGGTAACAGAGAACAGCGGATTGCTCCCTGCCCCTGGGAGCTGCCTGCTGCCAGGGCCGGCTGTGCCACCGGAGCCTGGGCAGGAACAATGTCCCCCTATCCCAGCAGTCACAGTTGTGATTATAGAGCCGGGGCAGGGGGACATTGTCCCAGTCCAGGTTCTGCCACCAGAGCCCACCCTGGCAGGAGGCAGCTCCCAGGGGCAGGGAGCAATGTCCCAGTCCCCACCAGGAGGCAGCTGTCTCCTGACACTGTGCTCCCTGCCAGCCTCTGGGCTAGAACCCAGAGGGAACCTAGAGCTCCCCCTGGCTGCTGCAGGGGGCCAGTGCAGGGCCAGTGAGGGCAGGAACAGACTGCTGTTATGAGCAGCAAACCTGCTCCCATTTCCCCGCATGTGTAGAGACCTACCCGGGGTGGGTTTCCTCAAGTGTAAACCCACCCCAGAGCATTTGCACATGTAGACGCACCCACTGTCTGTTGTTTGTAAATTAACTGATATTGTGTGACATGATCCATAAGACCATGCTGCCTGGATGCAGTCCCATTGACAGTGAGAGCATCATGTGTATTCGTGCACTGGTCACATGCACTGAAGACAAGGTAAAGCTTGAGTTTCTTCATGCACTGAAGGCAAGGAAACACATTTAAGGACTCACAGCCTCATCTATATATGTGCTTAACAGCAGGGTAGACTACTTAGCTGCTGTGTGAAGCATCACTGCCTACGTATATGATGCTATTAGGCCATAGTAAACTAATTAATGCCCCCGCATCACTCCCCCACCTGGCTCCAGCCTCCTGCACTACTTGCAGCTTACCAGCAGCAGCAGCAGTGGTCGGGGCCACTCAGGGCCTCATGGCACAACCCCCCCCACGTGGGTGCGGCCACGTGCTCCTTGAAAGCTCAGAGGTGCTGTGGCTGTCCCCCAGGGCTCAGAGCCACTCAGCCTGAGTGGCCAGAACTCTGAGACAGTGCGTGGTGCCCTGCCAAGCTGGGCTGCACCCTCGCAATAAGGCAGCATAGGTCCCAGGCAGCCAGGGCCAAGACCCACTGCCCCTCACAAAGGGGGTTTGTGCCTTGAAGCCCTGAATGGTCCTCACCACTGCTGCTACTGCCGGTGAGTGGCCGGGGAGGGAGGGGGCTGGGGCCAGGTGGGAGAGCAAGCGGGGGGTGGGGACGAACAGGGAGTTGGGGGAATGAACAGGGGCTGGAGCCAGGTGGCTCCCCCTCCCCATGGTCCTCTCCCTCCCTCCTCCAGGTCCCCATCCCCCTACTTACATAGCACAAAGCTGGGTCCAAGTCTCTGCAGCATGCACTGCTGCCTGTCCCTCATGAGCAGGCAGCGTGCTTCAACATTGGGGCAAGGGCCAGCCATAGAGATGCTCTGGTTGGCTACCAGAGCATCTCTGTGGAGGACTGAGCCTCGGGTTGTCTTCAAGCCCCACTTTTTTTCCCCAGGGTATTTTTTGAACCCTGGATATCTAATTTTGCCCCCACACTGCAAATTTGCTCCCTCACGTGTCTCTTGCAGCATCTTAAAGGGGGTTGAGATGCTGCAAGAGGCACATGCATGCTTGTCTGGATGTGCCCCAGAGGGCCAGCCTTCTGCCTGCCATCTAGCCATCCAGCTCTGCATTTACAGCACCCTTGTGCCCCAGCCAGCCCCTCTGCCACCCGATGCTGCCACCCAGAGCCCAAGGATGACTTTCCAATGCCCCTAGGCCTGGCATAAACTGTTCTGCCCCAGCTCAAATTGCTGCCATCTCAGGTGCACATGTAAACAGTGTGCCCAGGAGTAGTTTACTCTGGCCCAAAATGCTCTGGTATTTATTGCTTTGATTTAATTGCACATGTAAATGCATCCACAGAATCATACAAAAATAGAGTTGAAGATTCCCCTCTAGCCCTCATTAGTCTAACCCCTTCTCAAGGCAGGAAAGGATGCATCAAAAATGGAATTAAACCTTGTAGACCAAAAAAAGATGAGGGATCCCACTCACTCATTTAGCTCTATGCTCATTTTATAACATTGTTGGAAAAATGTTTTTCTACCCTTCCTTCCCTGCCCCCTGTTTATCAACCTTTTAAAATCCCTTTTAAAACCAGTTTTATACATGTATAGCTAATGAGGGCCCCTTTTTTTCCCTCTGCAAAATGGACAATTGGTATGTCCTGGTGAGGTATTAAAATAGAAGGCTTATCTTAGAAGGACTGATCATATGCATGTTGAGTTGGATGTCATTAGCAAGTTAATATTTATCCAAAATGATGCTAATGGGACTGTAGGAAATAGCCTTGTCCTCTGAAATTCCAGGATGATATTCCAGATATTCTCATTTCAATGATGTTTTAATGCATGGTGTGGAGGGAGTTAAAGTAAACTTCTATTGCCAATGAACCTAGGGACAGAAGTTACATAGAAACTGGTTTAAGTGACTAGAAACTGGTTTAAACCTGTAATGGAACAGGTGTGCAGTGCACATAAAACAGTTTGAAAATGGCTAAAACTGGTTTTTGATAAACCTGGTTAAATGTAGTATTAGACTTAACTGACTTGGCTCAAACCAGTTTATGCAATGTCTGTCCCAGACCTCTGGCTGGTTTAAGATAAACCAGACAACCCCAGCATCCTGGCGTTCCATCTGGGCTGGGCAGACTCTCTGCTCCACAGCAGAGCTGGTCCCTCCCCTCTGCTCCCTGGCTGCAGGTCAGCACAGACTTGCAGGCACAGAGCAGCTGCCTGGCTTCTCCCTGTTAAGCAGGGATTATTGCTCCCTCCCCTCTGCCTTACACAGACACCTCAGCATTCGCTAGCAGACCACACGTACAGTCCATGTTGTGGGAGAGGACAGGCAGACAGGCTTTTTGGAGCTGATCAACAGGTAGCTGAATGTCCTTTCTTGGAAGAGCTGTTTAAGAAGAGCTCCATTAATTAATGGAGAGAGGCTTTGTTTTCTTAAGGAGTTGATAAACAATGTGTTAAGGGTGATAAACATTCCCTGCTGGACAGCTGGCAGGGGGTGGGAATAATCAAAGCCTCCTGCAAGGGCCTGGCCATGCCCCCCTCAGCTCTGCCCTGTAGAAGGGAAGGGAGGGGTGCTCTAGCGCCCCCCAGCTTCTAGCCTGAGCTACTGCAGGCATGTGCCTGCATGTCTAGAATGTCTGTCTGGGACGTCTGTCTGGGTTACAAACTGATTTAGCCTAGCCAGGTTAGATTAACCTGCAAAAAGCTTTTGATCTGGTATCCCATGATCACCTCTTGGCCAAACTGCCCAGTTGTGGCCTTGGCTCCATCACGATCCGCTGGCTGGGAAAT
>NW_017728906.1:192432554-192458628 GCF_001723895.1 Crocodylus porosus
TGACTTCCTGCCCTTTGGGCAGGGGGCTGGACTCGATGATCTCCCGAGGTCCCTTCCAGCCCTAATGTCTATGAAATCTATAAAATCTATGAAAAATTGAATCAATTCGGGCTCAGGCTTTTTGAATGTCTTTCTCTAGCTATACAGTTTGAAAGAGAAGGGAACAGCACCTATAGGTAATCTATCCTGAAAGACAGAGGTCATAGAAAGAATAGCGTGCTCTAGTTTAGAGGCAAGACAAACTCAGGTCCTCATTTCCCTCTCAGTTGCTTACATTCCATCCCTATTGCAGGGATGCCAGGGAAAGTGGATTTTAGTCTTAAGACTTTTGCAAAATCTTTGGTGTCAGTGGTCTGTAAGCTGTGGTGTGCTGCATTGCAGTATCTCTGCAGCTGTTCCCTCACAACAAGCCCTAGGAAAATCTTTGAGCCAGTCAGAAGTTTCAGCTGCTGAAAATCTTTCAAGGAAGCTAATTAACTCACTATTTTTAATATTTGGCATGACAGTAGATATTCATGAACTACAGTTTGTATAAACCAAGAGGGTTTGTGCTCTCTCCTCTTTCTTATTCATGATTAGTTGCTTGCCAACACAATTACAGCTTTCTAAACTCATACATGAATAGCTACATCGGGTAAGTAAAGGAAGTTGAGGCAGAGCAATCAGCTGATAACGTGGAATCTTCATTTACAGCTGTTAGCAATGGAAATTATTAGAGAGCCATAATTTGTAGTTAAAACCATCTTACAGCAGTAAAGCAAATAAATCCAGTATGTAGTTCTTCTTCCTTGAACCTGGAAAGCTCAAGTAGGCACTACAGCAAACACCACTCTTTTGGCTGTATACATGTAACTTTTGCAAGAGCCCACCTTCCCCCTCCCTTTGTTCTACAACTGCTTCAGAACTGTTGGAGAATTAATTCATAAAATACCCTACTACAATAGCTTCTGATATTATAGCTTCCTTCTTCAATAATTTCTTGGACCCCTGTGCCCTTGCTTCCTTCCCAGAAACTACCTCAAAATGCAAACACATCTCATGAGTTGGCCGTACATTTTCAGGCCTATTTATGATGCAGAGAGTCAGCCTGATTGGATGCTGGAGAAATAAGCTTGATATAAAATATAGTACAACAATGAATTATTTTTTATCTCTACCTCTTCCTTTAAGTGTCACATTCAGGGCATTTTTCTCAGGTGGTGTAAACCAATGTAATTTTGGTGTCTTTCATAGAGTTATGCTAGTTTACATCACCACAGCACCCAGAGTATTAACTATATATATGCATCATGCATAAACTTTTAAGGCTTTTTGTCCTCTCTCTCTCTATTTCTCTCTCTCTCTCTCTCTCTCTCTCTCTCTCTCTCACACACACACACACACACACACACACTCTCTCTCTCTCTCTCTCTCTCTCTCTCTCTCTCTCTCTCTCTCTCTCGCTCATGGAAAGAGTATACATGAATGCATATGCATATATACACACATCCAAGGTTATAAAGGTCTTTTCATTATCTTCAGCATTTATATGGATGGCTGGAAAATGTTAACATTTTAAGAGCTCATAAGAGTCAGGCTGCTTAGAAACATTTTTCACTGCTTGTCTGGCTGCTGGAACTGAGTGGGAAATTGTCACTGGCTGAAAAATCCAATGCTTTTGGTTTTTTTGGTTAGAAAACCAGTTAAGAAAGAGTGCTTCTAATAGAGATGAGACAAATGGGTTACATACTTTATAATCAGACACATGGGGCATCTTCTGAGCAAGCAGGATGTTTTGGTTTGTAGTTACATTTTCATTCTCTTGGGGAATCCCTGCAGAAGGGGTCTTGAATATGTAGAGTAATGTTATAAAAAACCCCCAAACAAAACACAAACACACGGGTCACTTACACACATGCAGGGAGGTTGCTCCAATGCTTTCTAATTCCAGTATGTTGGAACAGACTTGATTAATCAAGCTGCTGGAGTGTGGAAATTATTGTGCTCCAGCAGACTCCAGCGACACGTGTATCAGCATTCCTGCGCTGAAGCATAGCGCTGGGGCACTTTAAGCTACAGCTCTATTGAGGAACTGTGCTAATTAAAGCACACCCCTCCCACCCCCCGAGTCTCCTGGAACACATCTGTAAATGCCCATGTAGTTCAGATCTTTCCTACAAGTCCAGGGCATGTTCAGTTTAATGTTGCAGTAAGAAATCGACATCTTCAAGTGCTATTTTAACTGGTTCGCCCAAAAATGTCTAAAGAAATTTAACAAAACTATGAAAAAGCAGCAGCAGCATGGAGAGATGAAGACTGTGACATGAAAGGATGAGGTGAGAGGGTTTCGTTACTTAATTTGTACTTCTGGATTAAGCCCTCACATACCACATTCTTAAAGCAATCTCTCTATGCAGGAGGTGTCTGGTAATCCCATGCTTCTGGTAATCCCATGCTTCTGTGAGTCACCTGGAGTGGCGAGGAAAAAAATTAATTTTCCCTTCATGGGTACTTTATTGGCTTCCTGAGGGATCTTATTCACCTTCCTCTGAATTACTGGACATCGGCCACCGCTAAATGTAGGATCTCCTGGTGCTGCTTTCAGTATTTTAGTATCTTAGATACTTAGTTGGAGGGCTTTGCTGTTCCCCTTAGGGTCAAAACAATCACCCGAACTGGGGTCGGAAAGAAATTTTCCCCCAAGCCATTCTAGCTAAGAATGTGGGCATAGAGCCTTCCTCTGTAGCGTGAGCCATGGTCCTCTTCCTAAAAGTCTCCAAGGATATGCCATGGCAGTCACAGGGCAGTAGCTGTGCCATTGTCCCCTTCTCCCTTCCTTTTGTATCTATGGCATGCTGTAGGGTATGTCAGGTTTTTGGTTATGTTTCCATCACTTGCTTTATGGCTGCAACATATGAGGTGATGGAGTGCACAATTTTTTACGATTCTTGGATAGTGGTTGCCCGCAAATGCAAATAGGACTCGAGGGCTTCACAAGCAACTTCCAGTCCTATAGTCTTATATCCTGGAGAATTCTGGCTCTGGGGAAGTGGTTTTGTATTGAAAAGGAATGCAAAATTGGTGGAGAACAATATACCAGGTGCCAAAGGGGAGAATAGCCAAGGATGTGCATTGTCAAGGCCTGATGTTGTAGTGAGCTGCCTTAAGCACAGCGTTCCCACTGGTGTCACTGCAAGCTCTGCATGAAGATGTTTTTAATTGCCAAGCTATTTAAGAAGGCGATATAATGTTTGACCCAGTGAAGGTATGAGAGAGCTGCACAAATGTTAACCAAGTCCCTATACCCCTGGAATAGAGCTAGACCTAATAAACATATAGATGCAGTTGTTTTTCCAGGCTCTCCACATCCGTCAGATGCAGATCAGGGATAGATTCCATGAGTTCTGGTTCTTTGCCCTTCTTTTTTTTCCTTTAAGTCACCAGGACATGCTTTTTCCCCTGAATAATTCTCCAGGTAAATGAGCAAAATAGGTATTTTGTTGGGGGGGGGGGGAATTGGGAAGGAAAAAACCTCACAAACTGAATTACGTATTGAGAATAGAAAATGAATCATGATAGAGAGCTTCAAGGCAAGGGAGGGTTTTTATAGGCCATCTCCTATGTTCTCTTACCTGACTTTCAAGTAGATTAACTGTTTAATTTATATTTATTATTAATGGGGTAATGGCAGAAATAAGAGAACATGTGTTGCTGGGCATTAAGGAAGAGAAAAGGGAAAACCAAGGGAAAAATTATCCTCACCAGAGACTGATCACCATCACTGGCAGCATTGATCAGTTTGTTCTTCAGAGTAACTATCCTGTAACGTTGAAAAGTTAGCTTATTGTTCATCTCTTTCTTGTTTCATGGTATGCTGGCTGAGACTGTTACCCACAGGGCATGTCTACACAAGATGCTACAGCCACATAGCGTCATTGGGCACAAACATGATGCCAATGCTATATCACTGTCATGATGAGCTATGTTCCTGTAGCTCATTGCAACAGCAAAATAGCATCTAAAAATAACTGTGTGCCGCTGGGACTGCACAGTACCAGTGGGTACTGCCCAGTCATTTAGTACTTGCAAGTATTTTACAACTATTTAGCGAATACTAAATGACTGCACAGTACCAAATGCACAGTCGGTCAGGGGCACATGTAGATGCACTCAGAGTGTCCTCTATTGCAAGGTATTGCATGCTAGGTCCCAGGTGGCCAGGTCTGGGTGTCACTCAGGGTCAGAACAAACAACTGAGATCCAGGAAGAGTGTGCACAGTCCAGGTGTAGGGGAGCCAGAAGATCCATCTGGGGAACTAATTTAGAGATCCAGAGGGTCAGGTAGAGAATGAGGTCAGGAAGTCAGTTGGGTTGGGGATCCAGGAGATCCAGGAGTCAGGTTAGGGAGTCAAAGGGTCAGGCCAACCTCAGGGTCGATGGGCAAGCCAGGTCAGGTAGCCAAGGAATCTGTTCAGATAGCTAGTAGAGGCAAAGCCAAGAGTGAAGCCACCTGGGTACAATGTTCAGCCTTATTGCTCAGGTTCTTTCTCTTCTGGGTCAGGGTTTTTTTATAGGAAGGGGTAAAGGGTCAGCTGATCCTGGTTGGCTACTCCAGTTGCAGGGAGTGGATGGGTGGCTAGGCCCAGATTATGGTTCTGATGTCTACTCCAACACTCAGCTGAAGAGGTGGAAGACTGGGGTGAGCAGCTGCACCAGGCAGGCTGAGCCCTCAGGTTCAAGGCCACAGCCTGACAGTGAAATGAAGGGCAGTAGTAGCCAGTTATTCCCATATATGAAGGGTGTCATCTCTCCCCCACTAGGATCTGAGGTGAGCACGTTGCCTGTAGATTTCAAATAGGTAGTTGTTAAGAGCAGCAGACTGGAAGCCTATGCTCTGCTCTAGGCTGTGTAGAGGAGCGTCCTTTGCAAGATTCGAAAGCCTTTCTACCACTGAGCCCCAGTATTCTTTAATTGTTCCAATTGTATTCTGTCTACCCACCCATGCTTCACTGAAGCCTTTTTGGCTTCTCTTCCTTGTCTCTTCACATGCCCCATTAAATCCAGGCTTTCCCCAGTCCCCTCTGCTCCACATATCAGAGCCCACACCTCCAGCCCCTGTCCCCGACTGCCTCAGTCACCACTCTGCATTCTAGACGAGCTGTTCCCACCCCTTCCCTGATGTGTCAGAAGTGGGAGCACTAATGGGTACAGGAGTGACAGTCTCCTTGTTCTCAATGTGGTGCTTGTTGCCACAGCAGCCCATGGCTGCCAGGAGGGGCAACTCTGAAAAAAACCCTGTTGCTCATATAGTCCCCAAGGAGCTGTGCATTTTCTCTGGAGAGATGGCCCGTGCCAGTCACTTAGAGGGGAGGATGCAGCTGTATGTGGTGTCTGCTCACTGTAGATAGAATCTGAAGAGTTAAGCATCTGTACTCTAAGAAGTCGAAGCTGGTGCATGAACCAAGATTTTCAGAGGCTCAAAAGTTGGCCAAATGGGAGCAAAGACTGCAAGCACCACCCTTCACACACCTCAAGGTCTCCTTGCCAAGTTTCAGGAACGACTGAGGCTCCCTGCAGTCTGTTCCCCTCAGCTATTTTATGGTACATGTTTTGAGAATATGCATTTACTTGGAGTCTAAGTAAACATTGATGACTTCACTTACCTGGAGTCCATTTAAACACTGATGCCCTATACTGTAGTAGATCTGATACTTTGTAATAATAGATCCCACTCACTATGGATTTAGTTACTACAATAGCAGCTCAAAAGTGAGACTTTTGATACCAACTTTATGTATGCCATTGGGTGCATTTATATAAGACACTTTACTGTACATTAGATTAATCTGAAGCACAGTAAAGCATCGTCATCTACATGTGCATGGCAATTATTGTGCATTAAATTAGTGTAATGCTCTGTTTGCTGCTACTTGTAGATACAGGTGTATTAAACTAGTGTGCCAAAGTGCACGTATAGATGCTGACCAGAATTATTTGTTCCTGGTCAGCACAGGCAGCAGGGGGATACTGGTTAGCTCCAAGCTTCATGGGGCAGGTGGGGAGCTTGGGACAGCTCCTTGCCTGCTCCCCAAAGCAGCTCTGAGCCCTGTTGAGCCACCAGGCACTCAGGGAGCTGGGGAAAGTTGCCCACTCACACCCAGGAGCAGCCTGCTCCCCCCAGTGCCCTCTGCCAGCCCAGGGCTGGTGCACGGGAGAGCCTGGAGCTCCCCTTGGCTGCTAAAGGGGGTCAAAGCAGGGCAGGACAGCCCTGGACTTAACTGCTCCCATCAGGAACAAATTTGGTCCCACTTTAATTTGGTCCCAATTTAACGTGCCTGAATTTTTGGCACAGAAAAATCAGGCACAGTAATTGCAGTTGTAGACTAGCCCATTATGCTGGCTTATATTTGGTTGCTTTTAGTTTGCTAAAAGCCTCTTTTACTACTCTGATAGCTAGCAAGAATAAAAGAGTCAAGTTCAGGCTTAGTTGTCAATTCTGATGCTAAAGAGTCATTGCAAAGCGCAATCAGTCACATCAGCTTTTTAAAAATCTGTTTGTGGACTTTTTTTAATGAAAGTAATATATATATTTTTTATAATAGACCACTGCCTTTATGGATACGCAGTTTATTCAGTTCCAAAATTTTTATCCATATTCAGTCACCATGATAAAATCAAAGGTGGCAGTTCAGGTATGGCTTTTGAAAATTTAAATGGAATAAAAGATCTAAAATTAAACAGTGCTAAGAAGTCAATAAAAGATATATCATAATTGGCTTTGGGTAGAGTAAAGCTTCTGTATGTGTATTCTGCTGTAGTGTCTATTGGATATAATTACGTTCTTCTACAGCTGTAAGTTAAAGATGATTTCAGAGACACTAAGGTCAATATTTTCAAATATTGGTGTCTAGAATTGAATCCCTAATTCTAGCTAAATACCTAAATAAAATGTTCAAGTGTTCAAAACTGCTGAGTTTCTGTAGGTGGCTTTATCTTTTGAAAGTCAGAACAAATTAATTGAGTTGTCCAATTTTGGACTTAAGAGTCTAAAGTTAGGCACTGTGATGTGAAAATGTTTTCTTATGTATCACTTTTTTTGGCATGCTGCAAATACTTCTACTGTATATAGTGAGGAAAATGCTAAAGATGCGAAACATGTACATTTTCATTACCTATTTGTATGTCAACAAAAATAGGCAAAACAATATGAATTAAGTGATAGCTGAGACTTTGTGAAATGAGGATATGGTGCTATCAATGAAGCAAAGTATTTGTACTGGTACTACTACTACTACCTCTGCTATCTTCTGTGAGCAGAATCATTGCTGGTCACTATAGGAGAGTTCAGGAGCAAAAGGCACCCATGTGCAGAATTAGATGGGGAAGGGATGGACAAAGGCCAGGATTGGCCAGAATCTTGATTTCACCTTCTGTGCATTAGCCAGCGCTGTAGAGTTTGAAACCATATGGAGGTCTGGTCAAAAATTTTCATCCACATAGTTCTTCGTTAGAAAATTATTTCTGGCTAAATGAAAATTTGTATTAACATTTCAATGGAAACCATTAATTTTTCTTTTAAAAATGCTGTTTCTGCTGAGGACTGAACTATTTTGGCCAGCATATTTCAGTTTGGAGGAATACTACGATCACTTGTGGGGAAGACGGTTTGGGTGACTCGATTCTCCATTGTCCTTCCACGATATGCCTTAACAAGGAATTGCTATGATGCACTGTCTGCCCATTTCAGGAGGGAAAAGATGTGGTGCATCATGGGAGCCTGACCTAGAGAGGAGAAAGGGAGCATGAGGCTCTATGTCATCATTTCCAAATGAAAATAATACAAGAATGGTGCATAAGAACCAATAATAAGTCATATCAAAAATAGAGACCCAATCCTGACAGAGGAAATCAGAGCATAGTGACTACAGTGGCTGGGCCACATCGAAAGAAGGGACGTGATCCAGACACCAAAGAAAATGGTTTCCAGGGTACCAGAGAGGAGAAGGCTTCCTTGATGACCAAGATGAAGATGGCTAGATGATGTGGTGTCAGAGCTACAGAAATTAGATATGGAGGATGAAGGGACACACCAGACAGTAATGGATGAAGATAGCGGAGTCAGTCTAGGGCCTAGAGTGCAAGCGAAGAGAGCGAGTGAGAATCCAAATTTCTGCATGGGGCCACAAAGCATTTTTCAATGAGCTCTTGCCATCTGTGCCGGCTGCAAACCTTGTGCAGGTTATTCCTCTCCTGGAGCAAATGCAAATAATGTCTAAGTCGCACGTCATTCTCCAGTTTCCTTCAGGAGCAGAAACCTATTCAATGCCCTTCACTTACAGTCTAAACCTTTATACACTCAGTTGCTAAAAAAGGTGTGCAAAATTAGCCATTTTAGGTTCAAGCATAGTGCATAGAGTTAAAGCAATTCATAAATGTGATGCTAAAATTAATATTATATGCAAATATAAAAAATAAAAGTACTAGGTTTGCTAGTTATGCTGAAGTGTGTATTAGAATGATTGATCTTGATAATTCCCTCACCACTGACTGGCATGTGACATTTATTATGGTATAACATCATGCTCAGTGAGCAGCAATGGAATGGAAACTACTTACTTTCTGTCAATCTGTGATGGTAAAGACATGGATACCGTGTGATACTCAGTGTTAAAATGAGAATTTAGAGAAAACCAACAAGTCTACCAGTAATGGTTTATCTATATGGTGAGTGTTAACTTTACCAATTTAACAGGATATTGGATTTATTCATTTTCCTTTCATAGGGTTTTTCCGCAATTTTGCCCTCTTAATCTTCACATCAGGAGAGAAAGATGCAGCTGCCTCTGAAGTGTCTCAGCGTAATTCTGGGCTGATCTAGAATTGAGCGGCTGCTCTGTCTAGTGTCCATAGCTCTTGTGAAGAATGGGAATGAGCAGAGTGATCGAGTTTGGGACCTTAATGATGATGGATTGGGCTACTGGTGGTCCACAAAGTTGTTGCCATTAATTACAGTGCAAGAAAAACAATGGCTGTTCAGCTGTTTATAGTTACGGTTTATTCTAGCTCAAATGTTGTTAAATTGTTTCCTAGTTTGCAGATGCAATATTGTTTAAATCACTTGTAGCAGTACAGTAAATAAAACTGCAATTACTAAACAACCTGCTTTTTAACAAAGTAAGTGATTTATGGCTTTGTAGTAGGATGTATTAAAATTCTGGGTGTGAGATTGAATGAGATTGAAGCTGTAATGCAAGGAAAACAGAATATGAGCTCCAAGGAAGCTATAAAAGTTTCAAAAAATTATTTGCTAGCAGCAAGACAACTGTGGACTGTATAAAAGCAGGCAGGGTAAATTTGCACCTTATAGGCTTAGTAAGTAGAGAGATATATAGTACAAGCTTTGGTGATTGGGAACTCACTTTCATCAGATGCTGTGAAAGCAAGTTTTGTTAGTCTATAAGCCCTCTACCACATGTTGCATTTAAGACATGAGAAACCAGTTAATCATGTCTTAAGTTGTAATCTAGCCACACATTAAAGCTATTAATGGCATCATAAAACAAGGAATAAGCCAGAAAGTTATTCCACAAAAAATGTGTAACAATTTTGAGACCAGTTCCTATCATGCCTTGAATTGAACTGATGGGGCTCCCAGCCACGGGGGCATACCTTGTGCTCCCATGGCTGGGTGTCCAGATCAGCTGATAGGGCTCAAAGCCATGGGACAACATGATGTACCTTTGCAGCTGGGAGCCCTGTTAACTGTGGGGGCTCCCAACCATGGGAGCTGGCTGCTTACTGGTGCAGGAAGAGCCCAAGATCATGATCCCAGGCTTTCCCTGTACTGGAAATAAGGAGCTCAATCCCACAATCATACCTCCTGCTATGGCATGGCACAAAGCACAAATATATGGAGTGTTCATCAGATCCCATCCTGCCATTACATGTCTGGCAGGGGTCCAAGGTGCATATCTATCCTGCCTTCTATTTCATTTCAGACTAATATGACAAACTATGTCTCTGTGCTCATAGTATAAAGAATACCAGGTATATTTAATCAAGAGAAAAACAGGATTTAGCCTGTGTAATTTATTGAATTGTCAGTCTGCATAGGAAGATTGGCTATTTCCAGGATTGTAGCATCAGTTAAACGCATGAGAAGTGTTACATTGAGTCCTGAGTCCTGTATATAAGAACGTGCCATCCAGTCTTGCAACCTGATTCTTCTTGGAAAGAGGGGTTCTGCATGGATTTTTTTGAGGCCCAAAGAAGTGCTTTCTCATATATTCCTTTATTCCCCCCACAGATAGATTTTCAATGAAAATACATGGTCTTTGATGGCACTGTCAACAGAAGAGGGATACATGGTCTTGTGGTTAGAGCAGAAGATTGACAACCAGACATCATGAGTTCCGTTCTCAACTCTGCCGCTTATTTTTTGCACTTCTTATCAGCTTTTCTTGTCTGTTTCCTTTAGGTTCTTACACTGTCGTGGTGCTGCAGGCCACTTCAACTCTCTGTACTGGAATTGTCTGTAAAATGAGGCATGATAATAAGAGCATTGTGAAAGTTAATTTGAGTCCTGTTCAGCATTTCTCACTCACCAAAGCCCCTGCTGAGTTCAGTGGGAGTTGGAGCCAATGGGAGTTTTGGTGAGGAAGGTATAAAATAGGCTCTTGAATTATAGCTTAATCCTGGAATACATTCTGTGTCTTCAGTGGGGCTATGCATGCAGAACAAGTATCGGTCCCTTAACGTTTGTAAAATAGCTTGAGATCTTCTGGGAAACAGGCTGATATGGGCCTGATCCTGTCAATGCTTGCTACCAGCTTTAGTGCATGCTACAGTGAGTAGATGTCTGATTTTACGTCGAGCTAGGGGACACATGGGATGTGCTACATTTATTTGATATGTGTTTGTGGGATAGGAATCCTGATTAAGTGCAGGATAAGTACCATTTATTAATGAGTTAATAATCATATATAGCTTTTAACATTTTATTTAAACTTTCAGGAGTTGAAATAGCTGGGCAAAATTTTCAAAAATGCCTAAATGACATCAGTAATTCCTAACTCCTGGCAGGTGCTATAATATACAAGGTGGGTGATACCATGGCCACCACCTCCTCTCCTTCCACCCATTGCACTCTAAAAAGAAAGCAGCTGCCTTTCATAAGGGGCCCAATCCTGTCAGTGTGCTCTGAACAAGCCCATTAGTTGGGGTGCCTCAGAGAATTTAGGAAATGCTCCACCTAATCCCTGGATACTTGCAGGATTTAGGTGTGCGGAAGGCGTCTGTTCAGGCTGGTTCTGGACATTTGCAGGTGCAGACCTGCAGGCACTAAGTGTTCCTTCACGTCCAAAAAGAGTCGCCTCCAGGGTTAGCTACGTGAGTTTCTGTTACTTCATAATGTTGACTCTAGGCACCTAAAGTCTGCCTGAGTCCGTGAAAAGGATCTGGCCCTGTGTTGCTTTATGTAGTGAGACTTGGGCTTCTTGGTCACTTAGGCACCTTTGAATTTTTAACCCACTGACAAGCACGTTCCATAGATTGTCCAGGCAACAATATACGAATTATAAAAGCACCAACCAATCATAATCACAAGCTGAATTAAATTTTCCACTTGAAACAAGGAGTCGGCCTCCTCTGTGTAGTATGTATTCTCAAAATTCTCAAAACTTACTCCTTGAATTAGTTGTCTGAGAATTCACATATAGGTATTAATTAGCTCATGTAAAATTAATTTAAATTTTATCTCTTAAAAAATTTAATACCTCATATCAGATTTTTTTTCTTTAAGCTTCTTCAACAGAGTTTCCTCACAGATCTCCATGTCCTCTTTCAAAAGACTGACATATCGTATCATTTTCAATGGAATTGAGGCCACAGGTCTCAGTTATGAAACCCTTTGCAAAATGGCTGCCATCTCCCATTGTTCTCAATAGGACCAAGACTGCCATTTTTGTTTTTCCATGAGTTAACATGTTTGGATTTCTTTTTACTATGGTTTTTTTTCTTTTAGTATAACTGAACTTCATACCTTTTGTAATACTTGCTTTGGAGATCACTACAACACTCCTGTAACCTTTAATTATTGATATGTATGCTCAACTGTAACTTAATGCAGTTTTTGTTGTGAATTATATATAATGGTTTTCAAGAAGTCCTTAAAACCCTTTTGAGTAAAAATATAGTTATTAAATAGTGAAAGTTCAAGTATATTCTTTGTATTCTTGCTGATTATAGAGGTTTCTTCCTCCTTGTCCATGGAAAAAGTTTCCTCAGGCCCAAATATGCCTTGAATAGCTTCCACTTATGGAGCAATTTTGTGTATTGCACTTGGCATTGATTATTTGCACTTTTATAGCACCTAGCAGCTCTAGACAAAGACCAGGGCCCCACTGTTCTGGGCACTGTACAAAGACAGAACAAAAAGAGTTTTTTACCCCAACAGTTTGCCATTTCAAATAGAAGACAAGAGATGTTAGCTGGATCCAGACCTACTGGTAGCACAAGGAAACAATGAGACAAGATTGGTCAACAGAGTGAGAACTGATCATAGCTCAGCCATTACCCTAACAGCTGTCAAGTTTTTCTTAATGAAACTTTTAATGAAGAATTTGAAGGAGAATGATGAAGTGGCTTTGTAGATATTTACAAGGAGTTCCTTAGGGACAGTGGAGGGGAAAAGAAGAAGGTATTTGTTTGAAAATGTGTGAGAGGTGAACAGCAGAGGCTTGCATTATGGGCCAAATGAAGGCAGGACATGACCTTTTGATATTGAATGAGAGATGATGATTAGAGGAGAGAGAGGCCACAAATAGCCTTGGGACTGAGAAAAGGTAGTTTGGATGAGAACAGAGAAGACAGGTGGGGAAGGGATACCAGAGGGAGACATGTTCAAAGCAGTAGACTAGTGATCTTGGCTGCAGTGTTCTGGGTAGATCCAAGTGGAACACAGCTGGATTTTTCAAGGAGCTTGCAGTACTCAAGACATGAAATGTTGAGAATCTAGATAAGAGATATAACATTGTAGATCAATTGGAAAAGCCATGTCTTAATGAAATAATCTCTGAGTTAAGTTATAACCTAGTTGTGAAGACCTAAGTTAGGGACAGAAATTATACATAAACTAGTATAAGTGATTGGAAACCAGTTCAACTCTGTAACACAACAGAAGTTCAGTGCATATAAACCACTTCCAAAATAGCCCAAACCAGTTTAAGATAAACCTGGATGGATACAGTATCAGACTTAACTGATTTAGGGTAAATCAGTGTATTGAACTTCTGTCCCAGATCCACTCCAGATTCAAGTTAACTCATAGTCCCCCAGCATCCCAGGATGCTTTGCACCAGCTCCACAGCAGCCCCCACCCTGCAGGGTAGGTGGGCTAGCTTTGGCCCAAACTGTCTGCTCCAGCAAGCAGGGAGGCATGATCTAGCACCCCCCAGCTTCTGGCCTGGGCCACTGCAGGCATGTGGATGCATTTCTGTAATCAAAAGTGAATGTCTGTTCATGTACTTATCAGTTCAATCTATGCAGCTTAGACTAACTTGCGAAGATTGGAGCAGTTCAGCCTCAAGCTTCAACCTCAGTCTGTACTTAGCCCTACAGAACAGGTTGAGCTGAAGATGCCTCCTATGTTATAGGTCTGAGGGACAGGGAAGATAGTGGTACTTTCACAGTGACAAAAGAAGTTACCAAAAGAATTTGAGGGGTAAGATTAGCCATATTTTAGTCATCTAGAGCTAGAGTTGATATCCTGACTTTGACAAGATGTCAGAGTGAGGGCTGAGATTTTAACTTCAACAAATCTGGAGTAAAAAGGTAGATGTTTGAGTTGGTAATTTTTAAATTGGTAAGCTTGTGAATGAAATTACTAAGATTTCATTCACTGGAGCTTAGATCCATAAAGCTGTTTCAGTGACTAAACACTATCTAGGTGTGAAAAGACCTTCCTGGTTCATGACCTAAGCAACTTTCCTCTCCTCATTCAAATTCCTCTTGTAGACTCATGTCTTTCATGATGCCCACCAAAATCAAGGTAATAGTAGCTGCACAGTGCATTTAAAGACATACACGCATGCATGTCGGCACACACTCTTGTGGTTCTCCAACTGTTTCCTTGTTCTTCTTTGCCAGTCTTCTAGACTGTAAACCCCAGGGCAAGGATTTTAGTTTGATGCAGGCATTTAAAAATCAATAGTAAAAGGTTTCATTGTTGGTTTTGTGGTTTCCATTGCAGAATTTAAAAATTTCACAGTAGACTCATCTTTTGATACAGTAACTAATAGAAACTATTAAGAACACAACTTAACATTGAACTAACAAATGTTAACATGAGTTACTGTGAGACCTTTTTTTGCTTGCAGCCCGTTTCACCCCATCCATGCAATATTGTTTATCACTGCCACTTTTTGCATCATGTCTAACATTAGCCCTCTAGCTTACAGACTGCTCTGCCTGGACATGTAGAGCAGTACTGCCATCAGTAGTTCACACAGCTGGCCCCTGAAGTCTGGATAAGTTCTACCAAGTTAAACGGAGGAGCTGGAAGATGCTGTGTGTCAGCTGATCCACGATGGCTATTTCATATATCCACTCTCTCCCACAGTAAGTGGAAACTAAACCAGAACAATTAACCCTGAATAAAAGTTGGGGGGTATTCCAAAAAAAGTTTGCCAAGCAAATATAACACATATAAACTATATAAGCTATATACAAATATAATGAATATAATAACAAATATAAGCTCCTAGTTATGCTTCTACTTACAATAGGGTAGGGAAGGCACACAAGGCAGTCAGGGCCATCCCTGGGGGGTGGAAAATCATGGTGACCTCCCTGCGCCCCACACTTTGGGGGGGGTCCCACGGAGCTGGGTGGAGCGGCGTGGTGACTCTACACTGCCGCTGGCTTCACGTCTGCCCACTCACCACCCCACCGCCAAATTCGCTGCTGGCTTCCTCACATCCGGGGGCCGGGCCCCGCACAGGCTGATTTGCCCCAGGCCCCACACCCTGCTTGGGCCATCACAGATCAGATGACACCCATTAAATCCCCCTTTTTAACTTACTAATTTGTTCCTTGGTTCACACCAGCAGACTGTATGCTGTCCCGATGATACTGTGAGTTCTCAATTGTGCTTTTGGGCACAGAAAAGTTAATTTTTAAAATTTATTTTTTTCACTTTAAATACATAAACAGTATTTGTGAAAACACAGCTGCAGCTTAATATTTCCTCAGCCAAATTAAATCAGGTGTTTCCCATACAACAGGACAACACCAAAGGCTTTTTAGACTAAAAAGCATTTAAAACAAGGTAAATAAATTCTACTTTATTTCTGTCTAGATTAGAGTTCACTGGAACGGACAACAATCCATGGGGGAATTCTTTCAGAACTGTTTTTTTATATTTGTCATGAACGCAATAGGAAAGCCTGAAATCCTGGTAATCAACAGGAGCCTGATAAGCAAATACAAACCTATTACCTCCTACATTACAAAACATTTATACCAAAAAACAATAGAAAAGTACTGTATCTGTACTGGTGAGATTTCAGCTAATTATATCCAGATGATTCAACAGGCAGCCTATAACAATAGATTGATGGTGTAATGGTAAGTAAATTAAATGTTACTTTCAAGACCCCAATGCTTCAATTAAAGAAAAAAATTAAGGTGTAGAGGAAAAAAAAGAGTTCATCCAGATTTTGGTGGAATGAAATGAAGTGACTTATTCTCTCCTGAATCATTCAATTTTTCATCAAGAGCCTCATGTAACCTCCCTTTCTTCTTGATTTTGGTATTCAGGAAGTCCCTGGCTTTTTTCAAATCATGAGAGAGACACTTTAGTTTCACAGAAAAAGAAGCTGATGAGTGAAATTCTGGTGTGGCAAGTGTCTCAACTGCATCTTATTTTTTTTTACTTCTACTGTGAGTTCCATATGGAAAAGGTCTATAAAATGTTGAGACAAAAGCAATATAGGATCAATATAAATTTATAATTATTCTCTGAAACTTAAATCTAACAAAATTTAAGGAAGAACTTTACTATTTGCACACATTTTTTGTATGACCCCTAAAATAATACTGAGGTGGAAAACATGAAAATCCAGCTTCCATTAGGTGCATAAATGTACTTAAGTACAATTCTGTTCTACCCACTTGAATCCCTGAAAAACAGTTAAATCAAAAAGTAGATGGGTCCTCCTCATCTTCTGTGTAGTGTTTTTGTGACTCAGTTTCAAGGGTAAGGGTATCACAAAATTAAGTATATTCATGGCTTTTCAGGAACTGCAACAAGGTGGACTCCAGGATTTAGGCACCTAAATCCACTTAGACTCTAGAGGTGGAGTAAGATCTGGCCCTAAGACCTAAAGGTGCTTCAGTAATGGTGGGGATGTGTGTCAGGGAAATTATGGATTTGCTAATATTATTGAAAATCTATTTCCTTTATATCTAAACCAGTAATGTGAATTTTATGATTTAATTGCCTTGTCACAATCGATTAATGGCGGGGGGGAAATTGCTATACCCACCCATCAGGCAAGAATTTTGGTTTTTAGTATTTGTGAACTCGTACGTCTTGTATGTTGTGAGCAGCAATCCATGCACGAGTAGTAATTACCTACTGATAAAGAGTAGGTCCTTCATTCGAAACACTGAACCGCCACTCTCTGTGCCCTAAGAAAAATCATTATCTTTTTGTAACAAATCTAAGATCATTATTACAGGCTCCGTAGTAGATTATTAGATCTTTTCAGGTTCCAGTAGACTGTCTTGACCAGGAGGAATGTATGTCATCATATGTTGTGTAGGGTTCTGCTGAGACATCATAGAGTCTTTGTTTCTCCCTCCTCCCACACCAAAAGAAGGATTTTTCTAATAATAAGTAAAAAGAAGCTGATTACTCCAAGCACCCATGTGACAAATATTCATCAGGAGAGAAGCATTAAGGTAAAATATAGAGGGACTGATATCCTAAGTTTTAAAGTGGTACCACATTCTGTGTCCATTTTCGGAGATGGTGGAGAGAATTGGTCCACAGCACTCTTTGGCAGAGCATCTTTGTTAAGTGAGTTGATTAGGTAATATGTGCATGCCCACCACGAGTATGCATGTGTGAGTGAGTATTGTAGTGATGCAAATGCATATAACAAGAATACAAGATATTATGAAATCAGCCTTAATTAAAACAAAGTCGAGGCCAAATGAGACACCATGTATATCATGTTGTCAATTAAAGTAATTGTCGTTAAATGAAAAGCTTTGATTCAGTTTTCCTCAGTCGGGGACAGGGGGGACCGGCTTCACAGCTCCGATTAACCTGTCTCCCAGGGAAAGCTGCATGAAAGGAATGGGATTTTATTTGCTTTGAATCTGTGGTTAGCTATTTCAGCTGTTGCCATTATAGTTTCATAGAGATCTGTGCGTCTTAAACCAAGGATTTGCCCCTAGCTTTTCTACAAAAATGTCACCTGTACTGCTTGGGTACTATATGGGGAAACTGCAAGGATTTGGGGTCATTCAGCACCTTAAATTTGTGGGTGCAGTATGCTTTTTGGTACCTAGTAGATGATATAAAATGTTGAGACTCTAGGAACCTATGTTGGCATCCTGTAATTTTTTTTTTTCAGAAAGGTATTACAACATATTTGATCTCCATGCAAGAGTTAGAGTTATAGTATATATAATATAAATATATATTCTTCCATGCAAGAGTTAGATTTAAAATACACAGCAGAATTATTAACTTAGGGACAGATCATGACAAGCCTTACATAAGGAAACCTTACATAAGCCAATATGGACCACTCTGCCATTAAAAGTTTGGCACGATGCATCAAGCTGTACTGTTTGCTAATAATGAAATAATTCTGTAGTTTGGCTTGAGCTTTGGCTTTTAGATGTAAACCAATATCCCCATGTTATGCAGGTGGGGCGGGGGGAGACCAGGCTGACTTCTAATTAGTTTAGACCAAAAAGCTGTCTCCTGTGACTGTTTTTATCCCATGTTTATATCTTGTTTGTGTTTTATCTATGTTCTCTTCTTTCATGCAATTATTTTTATTTCTGAAGCCCTGTTAACTATTCCACTGACTCACTGGCTCTCTTTACTTGTAGGAGCAATTTTTCTCTAGTGTCTAACTTTAAAGAAACCATCACAAAAATCATAATTCTAATAACTTACTGTTTATTACAAAAAGCACCTTAGACTTTACAAATGAATTATTTTTCAGAAATTAAGTTATGTGTAGCCGTGTGCTTCTTTCTTCTTGCATTCCTCTTAGTCAAAGCAATGATTATAGACTGAGCCCAAACTGACTAATTTACTGTGTGTGTTATGCTTTTGCAACATATGGTAATGCTGGGGTTGTAGACACTACATAAAATGTATAATGGTTTATAAAGAAATATTTCTACTGATCTAAGGTATCATCATTTTTATTAATGATGTGCATTTCAGACACATCCTTTATAGAATGATAGCCTCTAAAGAAGATCATAGAGGGGAAAATATCTATTTGCTACTATAATAATTACTGAAAAAAGAAAAATCTCACAACCAGGAAGAGATCAAACTTGTATTTGGATAAATATCACATTTTTAATGCAAGCCTGTATGGATCACTCACCATCCCCATGTATTTATTTTTCTGCATTCTGGGAGCTACACAGGCCCAGTCATGGACCATGAGCCTGTTGTGGGTAAAAACCATGTACTGTTTGCAAACATATAACCCAAAGGCAGTTTGTGCCCCAAAGAGCTTACAGTCTAAGCAAAATTGTGACCACTTGTGCTGGTTTCACCCCTTTCTTATATCTGTGTATGTTTGATTATCATTAGTTTCTTAGGCCATAATTGAATTCTGGGTGAAATCCAGGTCCCATTGAGGTCAACAGAAGTTCTGAACTCCTACCCTTTGGGTTTAGGTGAAGAAGAATTGGACCTTGTGGCCTGGAGTTCATAAGCTGTTTCTGCCCTTTGTTTGCCCCATATTTATTCTCTTGCTCTTTCCTTCCCATCCCTCATCCTCTTTCTTCTTTTACTGGGTCTCCTTGCTTGGCTTTCTATGCTTGGATTTTAAGAGGGTGGTTTATGGTAATGGTGTTTTTTGAGGTGGTAATTATATTGGGACAAGTTTTATCGTTCTTTAACAGTGAAATCATTTGGAGTCTTTCTGTAGCAATTGTTGAGCAAAAACTGAGGACTAAAATACTTTTTATTGGATTGGGGGAGGTGTGAATGTAGACGGAGGAGGGTCATTGAAGTGCCCTGGTTGACCCTTGTAAAGCCAGCAGTTCTTTAGTCCTTATTCAGAGAAAGTTCCTGTATGTTTTAAATGTTTAAATCTGCTGCCCTTATTGTTCTCATATATCAATTCAGAGCTGAAGAAGGAAAAAAATAATGTAAGTGCCAGGAGTCACATATTCACTCTAAATAAGTGACACAAACCACAATTAAGGCATTAATTGAAATGCTTTCTGTCTGGCTTTGGAAGTTGCCTGTAAGTTACAGTTGCCTTTTAAAATTACTCCTCTGAAAGGCTACCTACCAGCCCCTAGGCATCCAAAACATTAATTTATCATTGAGTGCTTTGTGATGATCTGTACCCTTTCCCTCCGTTACTTTAGTCTGTTCAGGCTTTCTTCTTTTCTTTCCTCATTTTTCTTCCAAAATTCAGTAGTTTTATTTTCTCCATTTTTGCCTCCATAAAAGGTTGCTTTTTTACAGGTACGCTTTTGCTTCCTCTTTTGAAATAATGCCATCTTTGTTATACTGTGAGACTAGTAAAAATCAGTTTCTTTTTAGTGATCCTTTTTATCTCTTGGTATGCTTTTTGTGGTATGTCCACAAATCTCTTGCTTGATTTATTACTTCTGTCCTGTCCAGGTAGCTAAAATCCCCTGCTACCACTAATTTGCTTTTCCCCCTAGTTTCCAAGATATTTTTATTGTTCCTTCTAATAAGAAAGTAGGAGTTGGTCTATAATTTTCCAGCACTTTCATCAAAAATGCTTTTTTTAACCGAAGTTAAACATTTCCAGGTACTTTGGTAGCCGTTTAGGCAGGTACATTTTTTGTTAAAAATAGTGGGGTGACTTTTGATACTTTCCCACTCATGGAAAATGTTGAAGTTTTTACTTTGCCTCCCAACTGGGACAGGTATTTTTGCAAAAACTGGAAAATTTTCAAAAGAAGGAAATTGTGTTTCTGGCCAGCTCCATGACTCAGTCTATGTATATAAAAAAATACAGGTATATAACTTTTAACTATCTAACCTTCATATCTACTAATATGTACCTGCTATAGGAATTCTGGGCATCAGTCCCAGCTGCATTTCCAGTTTTTCAATGACCTCCAAACCTCTCTTTAATATACAGCTACTCTTTCCTTTTCCTTCCAACTGATTTTACTTAGTTTTAACTTTTAGCCCCTCTCCTTTTTGTGTGCAGTTTGATTTTTTCCACTCCCAAGATGTCCATGGGCACACATTTTACTGTTTCTGTTTTTCCCTTGAATGGGTGCTGTATTCCAGTACAATGCAAAGCATTTGCTTCAGTGATCTAATGTATCTGTGTGTTGTTTTATCAATTTTCTGTTTCTATCCAATTAACATTGATTTATTTGTCAATTGTATTATCGTACAGACAATGCAGAGGGTCCCCTGTGCCCTTTGATAGATGGCATCTAAATGTTAATACATATTAGTGTTGTGTCTAACTGCCTCATATTCTCTTGTGGCCTCCTAGTAAATCATTTCTGCTAAGTTTTCTGCCCATTTTCCCTGCTTTGGAATAGGCCGGCTACCTATGCTTGTCATTTCCCAACTGTCATTCAGTCTGAACTCATTCCTGCAAATCTGTCTCCCTAATTCTCCTCTTGTTCACATGGATCCTCACAGATCACATCTGTTTCCAGAAGGCTCCTTAATGCCAAACAAACTTGAGGACTTTCTATCCACTCCTAAACAAATACGGTAGTTCCCACCCCAACCTACGTGTATCCAATTCCTGTGACTTCTCACATATGAAGGATGTGACTGGCTCCTCTGCCTGGCATTGAGAATGACATTGATATTCTTTCTGAATTTAATTCAGTAATTTGAATTGAATTGAAATTGCGGCTATTTTCCATTCCTTGAGCTTTTGGAACAAGCTTTCAAACGCTCCCTCATGTCACTAAAATGCAGCCACTCATTATGCAGCCACTCATTATTACTATTTATTACCAGTGTTTCTTTGGCGTGCGACTGTGGATACCGGCAAGGCATCAAGGATCGGTTTAACAAGACATTGTAAAAGCATTGCAAAAGCAGTGATCTCACAATCTAGGATTTGGATTCTCTGCAATAAAATGATAGGTTTGGAGGGACCTCCAGGGTCATCTGAGCCAACCCTCGGGATGAAGGCAGGAACACTGTTCCTAAACCATCAAATGCTTATCCAGCCTCTTCGTGAAAACTGTCAATGAAGGAGATTCTAGAACTTCCTGGACAGTTTTTTTGCTATTCCCTCATGTCTCTAACAGTAAGGAGGTTTACCCTGAGATCTAAACTAAGAGTATTTCAGTGTAGTTTTAAACAATTGCTTTGTGTCCTCCCATAGGTAGCAAATGAGAAGTCATAGATTCATAGATGCTAGGGTCGGAAGGGACCTCAACAGATCATCAAGCCCGACCCTCTGCGTAGGCAAGGAAGAGTGCTGGGGTCAAATGACTGAATGATGGAGAAAGTCATTCTCCATCATCTTTATGGCAGCCTTCCAGTATTTGAAAATAACTGTCCTATCTTCCGTTTCTTATCTCTCTCTGAACCCAGTTCTATCAACCCTGTCTCAGATGTCCTTCCTCCCTATATCCCTTTATCATTTTCTCTCAGTTGTTTGTTTGTTTTTTTAATTTTTTTCTTTTTGGTCGGCCATCTTTGGACCTTCTCCAGCTTCTCCACAAACTTCTTAAAATACAGTGCTCTAGGTGAGCCCTAATGAGTGCCAAATAGTATGGTACTATCACCTCCCATAACTTACACCTTTATACTTCCGTTGATGTAATCCAAATTTACATCTGCTTTTGTGTGTGTGTGTGATTGCATCACGTTGCTGGCTCATGTTGAATGTCATAAGACCCTTAGATACTTCTCAGCTACACTGCCATCCAGCCATCCTTTATTTCTGTATCTGGTTAGCTTTCCCTAGGTGAAGCATCTTCCATTTGTCTGTGTGAAACCTCATTCTGCTGTCTCTAGCCTAGCTCTCCAACCTATCAAAAGGGAAATATAGTTTGGGGCTGCAGGGATTTCAGGACTGACTGGGTAGGTTGCAGCCTACTTCATCCACATGGCTAGTGAGGATTCATTGAGGAGACGGGGTTAGGACATGGCATCACGGTCTTCTGCTCTCTTCCAGAAATTGTCCCATTTATAATTCATGGTACAGACTCCATAGGAGTCCTGTTGGGAGAAGCTGTTGATGACCTGTGTAAAATCAACGTGTCCTACTCCAACCCAGACTCTACCGCCACCTCTCGCAGCCTTCTCCAATTTTAGATCTAGGTTCAACACAGGTTGAGTTACGATTTCAAGCAGTTTGCACTATTAGTCGCTACCTTTCTGAAGTGGACTTTCCATCACATAAAGTGAATTGTCTGGCTTCCCAGCATGAATTCAGCCCCATGTAATTTTAAAATTATCCCAGCAATCACAGGGACTGGAAATAAATAATAATGATATGGAGGAGAAAGAGCAAGCAAATAAGGTAAGTACTATATTTCCTGACACTAACTGATTATACCATCCACCTCTTAAGGAGTCCCTCCAGTAATGAAACCATTTGCATCCTCTTTTCTGTAATTGTGTCTCCGTGGTGCAATGGTATTATATCTCATCACCATCCTCCAACACACTTATTTAGTCATTCTGAAGCTCTTGCAAAACTGGAAAGCTATTTTGGGGGGTTTGTATGTGGTTTGATTTTCTGCCTGAGTGACAGTATTTTCTCATCAGCCATCAAGACTCTGCTTTCTGCCCTATATTCTAAAAGCCAGACTCCATAGATATTCTTCTTTAGCTTTTTCCTCGACCCAACTCTTTCTTCTTTCCACAAGATTAAGTAAATATTTTCTTCCTACAACACAGCAAACTCCAGTTTGCACTGTTTTTGCTAAACATGATGAAGAAATCGAGTCATTTATAGATGTGGTGAACCAATGATTGCATGGACATTGCATTTGGCTCCATTACCAAAAAAAAAAGCAAAGATTTTAATGTTAATGAGAACTGATTAACAAGCAAAGTCCAAAATTTTAAAAAGCCTAATAGCAGATTTTCAGATAAATACCATCCGCACTTGAGGCCAAAGTTTCAAATGCTCTCCACCTCTAAACAGTGAGATTGGTTTTGTTTTTAAAAAAGATCAGGTGCTTCATTTGAAAAAAAAACTGATATAGCGGTCTAAGTAATGAAGGTGTTTCTGCCAAGCAGTCCCATTTGAGGGAGGGAAAAATAGCAGTTGAAGCACATTTTTAAAAATACACTCCAAGCTGGCTGGTCTACCAGCTGCATCCAGGGATGTATACTGTATCATGTCTCATTCAGTAAATGGAGACTTCCAGAGTGGATAGAATTCCTCAGTAGAGTTGAAAATTTCATTTACTTGAGTGGATGCTTTGTTGAAGATTGTTGTCAAGAGACATCTCTGCTGTCTGGTTTCAGTGAATAAGTTTCATGGTGTTATGAGCAGGGCAGGATGGGGGAGCAGGAACAAACGGATTATTTTTCTCAACTTTCTTCCTGATTTGAAAAAGAAAAAAATCCTACTACTATGCAGCATTATAATTACAATGGTGGTTTAAAATGCTTGGTTTAGGGCATGTCCCAGACAGAAATCTGGTGCTAAAGACCTTCTTTTTCCATGGGATTTTACCAGTCTAATCGTCTTTGTCTCTGGGTAAAGCAAGTTTAGTATTAGTGAGAGGGGCACAGGCTTCTCAGTGCCTCTCTTCTCCATGGCCCTACCCTTAGGCCGAAATTTGGAGAGGGGCTTGCCTTTAGCTAGGCTGATTAGCCCACCTTGCAAGCCTGTTAACTTCTGTGAGATATTGCATAGATTGTAAATTTTGGGCGTCTATCAAGGCTGCTCCAACACACGGTAATAAAGCAGACTCGATTAACCAAGTCTGGACCATGGTAATTACCACTCTCCAGCATACCCCAGCGTGATGCGTATCAGCATCCCCACACTGAAAAATAATGTCGGGGGCACTTTAACTAAAGTTTGTTTCATGATTTTTAGTTGAAATGACCCCTTCGACATTTTTCAGCAGTGACAGTGATACACATGATGCTGTCAGTGCTTTAATTAGAGAGGCTCCCAGAGGATATGTATAAATGCCCGTAGTTACAATTTAAACCACTCCTTCAGTGCTGACCTAAAGGATGTGTTTGTCATACAAAGCAGTGCTCTGTAAGGGTTAAGAAGGTAGCTCTAAGAAAGCCCTGGGTTCCTGATGGAGTATGACCTTGTTAACAGTGCATTCTTCCTGGTCTAATATATGGCTTCGTGAGACTAATTCACCCTAGCAGAGCACCATGCTAGCGCAGCTGTGCTGCTTCTGGTACCACAGCTCCCACAGGGATCTCTACAGGTAGACACACCTACAGAGATTAACAATCAGTGTCAAGAGGGTAGTTTGGCCTCTACACTTATTTGGCCTGGATTGCTTTGTTATAATTGTCAGTTTAAAAAAGGTGTTTTAATATAAATGAACAACAAGTTAATATGAGAGGTAGTGGTAGTGGTGGAAGTTTGGTGGCTTTGTGACATGGACTATTGTCTGTAGGGAGCTGAACTGAATTCTTATTTCATAGGATCCTTTCTTTATAGGCTAGATAACTAGCACTGTCAAGGGAGGTGAACTTAACCTTTCACCAGCTACTGCCAGTATTTCACCAGGTAGCAGTCTGCTAAAAGCATAAGAACAAGAACTGCCATTTACTGGGTCACACCATGGGTCCATCTTGCCCAGTTGCCTGTATCACACAGGGTGCATCTGCACGAGACGTTTACTATGGAGCTGCCTAATTAGCTCTGAAGCAAAGTCTCAGCATTTACACATGCTGCCCTATTAGGCTGCAGTAAACTAACTTGCATTTACAAGTACTATCATATAGCAGAGTTCTTTAGTCCACAGCAACACACATGTAGATGCTGATGGGACTGGCTAGGGCATAAGGATGTTTCAGCTTAGGGCCTGCCTGCTGGTTAGCTCTGCACTGGAGCAATATGCACCAGAGTTTATTGTGTCACATTAACTTTACATGTAGACATGCCCACAGCGGCATAAACTGAATGCTGAAATAGAGAGTGAACTGGGCATGACCAGGGTTTTTTCCACTGTTCTTCTCTTATTTTCAGCCTCCAGCATTTAAGGTCTAGGAAGTTCTGATACAGAGGCTATATCCCTACCTCGTGTGCTCAGTAGCTACAGATGGCACTTCCCTCCAAGAATCTGTCCAATCCCTTTTTGAATCTGGCTAAACTACTGGCTTCTACAACATCTGGTGGCAATGGCTTCCACTCTTTAATTACACACTGTGTGAAAAAGAACTTCATTTTGCTTGTTTTAAACTTACTATCTACTGGTTTCATTTTGTGACCCCTAGTTCTTGTATTGTAAGAGATAGTAAATAATACATCCCTATTTACTTTTTCTTCACCATTTGGTATTTTGTAAACCCTTATCATGTCCCCCCTCGAGCTTCTCTCTTCTAAACAGAATAGACCTAGCTTCTTCAGTCTCTCATTATAGGGAACTCCCCCATACCACTAATCCCCCTTTTTGCCCCTCTCTGTAATCAATTGATCACACACCAATTTAACCAGTTAGCTAGGCTCCAGTTAGCTGATCACCTCTTGGTGAAACTGGCCAGTTGTGGCCTTGGCTCCACCGTGATCCGCTGGCTGGGAAATTGGCTCCATGATCAGACCCAGAGGGTGGTAATTGATGGAAGTCACTCATCATGGTGTCCTGTGACCAGTGGGGTCCCCCAAGGCTCTGTCCTTGGACCCATACTGTTCAACATCTTCATTAA
>NW_017728906.1:192459128-192476561 GCF_001723895.1 Crocodylus porosus
GGATGACAAGGTTGAATGGTTATAAACTACTGCAAGACCATTTCAGGCTGGACATAAGAATTTTTTTACTGTCCCAGCCCCCAAGGTCTGGATCAGCTTGCCATCGGAGGTGGTTCAAGAACCTACACTGAACACCTTCAAGAGCAAATTGGATGCTTATTTTGATGGGATGCTGTAATCCCAGCTGACTTCCTGCCCTTCGGGCAGGTGACTGGACTCGATGATCTTCCAAGGTCCCTTCCAGCCTTAATGTCTATGAAATCTAATCTTTCTAAAAGCCAAAGTTTTGTTCCTCCAATGTGGAGATCCTGTAGGGGTAGGATCTGGGAGTGAGCCCACCACACTAGCTGGTGTACAACCTAGAGGGGGATGCCAACTGATTACACAGCAACAGAAGCTTTTTGTAATGGAGAGGCCTGAGGAGCATACATCAGCAGGACCTTGTTTATCTGTACTGATTGATATCGAACTGTGTATGACCTGTAAATGCATCCCTAGAAAAAGACAATGAACTACTGATGCTTGGAGCTACTTCACTGGTTCCCTGGCTAAAGATTTGGCTGAACAGCTTATTGTGCTGGTGAAACTGCCTCTAATATGGCAGGCTTGGGGAGGGTCTCTTGGCAGATCACCTTCAGGGTGCTACAATTTGGTAATGGTTGATCAGAGCTGGACCTGCACAAACAATGTAGATGCCAAAAGCATTTTATTTCAGCCAAGTTCCCATTCTCTGTAGCCCCTCTAAAGTCTTTCACAGAGTTCTGAGAATCAATTGTTTTTCAAATGTAATTAATTGTAAGATATCTGTAAAAGAGGAGAGCTTCAGCTCCTCTTCATAGATCAAGAAGAAATTTATACAGGTAGGTTCCTTTAAAGCTAGCAGAAATTATTCTCTTTCTCTTGCAAGAACTAAACCCCCTTCTTATCACTACGTAGACAGGTCTTTAAGTTGAGCAGAGCAAAAGGAAATGATTTAATCTTAGCTATAGAAAACCTTTGGTTTTGACGAAGCTAAGGGTAAAAAATATTACATGTTGTGGGTGACTATTCTGTTAGCAGAAGAAACAATGGGTCTTAAGGAATTCCAAGTTGTTGACAAAGTATGACAATCAAAACATCTGTGGTGTGCAAGACGGGCCAGAGTGGATGTTTTGTGGAACAGTATGGACAAATGTTTGCCTTGAAACACAGGGAATTGGTCAACATCTACTCCAGACCCTCAAGCACTGACTTGGGGAGGGGGGAAAGATACATTTCTGGTACATCATCTGCACTTTTTAACCTCAGAAGGAACGTGGGAAAAAGGTTAGTAAGAAACTTATACCTTATACTTTCTCATACTCATTTCTTTCTGCTGAAGCACTGAATTATTAGTGCTATACTAATAAAGGTTATGTGTTGTCAATGCACTGTCTGCTACTCATATAATAAATCACCGGATGAAAGGATAGACTACCAATTGGTTAAACTGGTGTTCAATCAATTGATATTCATCAGACTACAGTAGTGAGTGAGCTGTTGTTTGAATAGGTAAGATCTTCTAATTGATAGCAAGATCTGACATGCAAACTGGAGGAAATAACCTTCTGCTAATTCTACTGTCTGTTCAAAAGGGGGAAAATGTACATACTTAGTGTGTAATGAAGAGCTTCTAGCTGAAATATATATATATATATTGTTTATAGAGCAGGGGTGGGCAAAATGTGGCCCAGGGGCCGAATGCAGCCCACCAGACCATTCTGTCTGGCTCGCGGGGCCCCTGAAACATTTGAAAATTAATATTTGATCTGCCCTGGGCAGCCTGTCATGCGGCCTTCGATGGCTTGCCAAAACTCAGTAAGCAGCTTTCTGTCCAAAAAAATTGCCCACCCCTGTTATAGAGCCTAATATATGTGTAATGTTGTATAGATGTATAAGAAAAACAGCCCTTAGATGAGGAAATTGCAGTTAAAAAAGACAAAAACAGCAACATAAAGATAAATTGGTCAAGGTGATGCCTGGCATGTGACTTGTTTGTCTTATTCTGTTTTGTTTCATGAGAAGCAGGCTGTCCTTAATAGAATGACTCTAGTTACTAATGGTGAGGCTGGACCAATAAGAAGCCTGAAGTGGGGGAAGATAGTTGAAAGCAACTCAAGTAATCTAGGCACCTGGTTTTAATGTACAAGGAAAAGAAAATCAAGTAAAGAGGATACAGCAATAAATAAAGGCTTCTCTTTATATATGTGACTCCCCTTTTTATCAAGATGCTGATTTCATTCCAAGGTAGCCATTTTGATGTTACAAAGCATCATGCCATGGGTGGTAGAGAATAGATGCACACAGTAGGTTTAGTGTAACTAATGTCCTCATCTGTATAGGCAGGACTTTGAAAGGCTGGAGCAGCATGAGTGAGCCATCTCCATTGTGGAATGCGTGGTTAGAGAGCTTAGCTGTAGATCTTGAGGGTGTCTTCTTCATGCTCCAAACAGTTGGTGAAGAAGTGAGATGAGAAGAGCTCTTATGTTCTTCTTCAAATGTTCTTCATGTGTTCTTCATCAAATATTTGGCAATGGAAGAGCCCTTCGCCTTGTAAACGAGTTGAATTTATATCTTGAATGTGTCTCTCTCACCTCCTGCTGAAGCTGCAGGCAGGCTTTGCCACAGTTCTCAGCTTGTCAAAACTCCCATAGGCTTCACTGCCCCTAGGGTAGAGCAGACAGATGGGTCCATGCAATGCATGGAAAATGAGTCATCGCCGCATGCAGTTTCTTTCTCCTGAGTTAGTTCTTGTCTCCAGAGTGCATAAGAACATACGCTTTCTTTTGGACCTTTTTCTAGGGTCAGTCTCCCAGATGGTCTTCAGAGCAACCAGAAACATGGCATTCTGGGACTTTATTCTCCATGGGGTGGGAGGGAAGGGCGGGGGTTGTACACATACATCTTTTTTTCTCTGGAGACTGACTTTCAATAAGAAAAATGGAATAACGTTTTAAACTAATTTGTTTAAATGTACTGTACAAAAAGATTCTATTTTCAGTCTGTTCTGTATTGTCCAGCATCTAATGAAACTGAGCGAGAGCCTTAAAGCTAGATAAATCATAGCAAATGTCTTTTTTTTTTTAATTGAGCTACCATTATAGAGAAGGGGGAAAAGTTCCAGCAGCCATTTTTATACCACAGTAAATTTTCTCCAGTTTAAACATTTGTTTTATACCACAGTACATTTCTATTAATTTCATCAGCCCAGTAGCCTGATTACAACTGTTATTAGGTCTTATTTAAGCTTTTTAGTAAAGATTTCAGGAAGATGTAATAATGGTTTGTCTAGAGAGCTCTTTAGAGAAAGCCAAGAAACTCATTTCTTTAAGGATTTGAATGATCTTTAAAATATAAAGTGGCTGTTATGTCAGTTCCTAGAGTATGGAGCATTTTTTTCAGTTTATTGTGCTGGTCAACAAGTTCTTACAGAATAATACCGTAAATCATGATAACTCTGACTGTAGTCCCAGGCAAGAAGACAGCGTGCTGCTGCAAACTTCTTTGTGTTTATTCAGTGGACTGAAGAGAAGGAATCAAAATAGCGTGGTGGAACTGTCACTGTACAATTAGGTCAAGTAATTTCCAAGATAATTTGAATGAGAAAATGTCATGACATTAAAAACAGGGACATTTGGAAAGCTACTTTCATATTGTGAGCTTCTATGTACATTGGAAGAATATTTTTCTCTAGTGGCTTATAATGGTTTGAGAGACAGTTTTGGCTAAAAATGAGTTGTTGTTCATTTCCTGTAGAATGTGCAGAAAAATTGGATTTGCTGGTATGCTTTGTGTTTTCCATGTTGCATCTGCCTTCATAATTTATCCTTGTTTAGTTTGGAAGGCCTGTAAATTAACTGAACCATGTTTGACCTCTGTAGCTTAAATTGAGCGTTCTGTTTGTTTTTGTATACTATACAGGCCTTGGCTGGTATTATAACTCTACAATACAGAGCCTTCTTGTGTAACCAAGCACTGTTCCATGAAGTTACACATGATATTTAGACTCTGCTACATCCATGGGATGTTAAGCAGTGTTAAACCTAGAAAATGCTGTGAGTAGTCACGTGTTAAAGCAGGGGTGGGCAAAACACAGCCTGCGGGCCAGATCTGGCCCACCAACTGATTGGATCTGGTTTGATGGATGCTGGGCAGTCAGGGCTGTTTCCAGTGTGCTGGACACATGTGGGCATGCACACATACACACACACATGCACACCCACCCACCTTCTGTCTGTCTGTCTCTTTCTCTTTCTCTCCATCTGAGCTAGGGCTGCCACCAGTGTAGAAGCATGAACCTGTCCGCAGTTGTAGCACACTGGCCTCCCTGCCCCCAGCCTAAGTCTGGCCCCAGCATCTGCTGGACAAATCCACAGCTGCCGAAATGTGGCTGGCAGCTTGCAGGTCAGGGCTCCAGGCATGGGGTGGGGAGGAGAGGCATGCAACAGCTATGGGCAGATTCAGGCTTCCAAACTGATGGCAGCCCAGAGCTGTAGTATGCTGTGCTCTTCCCTCTCTGGTGCCTGGAGCCCAGATCTGGAAGCTGCCAGCCATGTTTGGGCAGCTTTGGAGGCAGCTGGCAGGTGCTGGGTCTGGACCCAGGGGCAGGGTGCGCTACCACAGCAGGTGGATGGCCTCCAACCATGGGGGAGGTGGGATGCTAATGCTGCTGGCTGAACTGGTCACAACAAAGGATAGGGAGAGGAATGGGGGTGGGGGAGAGAGAGAAAGAGCGAGGTGTGGCCCTCAACAAATTACCAAAACACATTAAGTGACATGTCAGCCCAAATAATTGCCCACCCCTGTGTTAAGGAATAATACTGTTTCTTGCCTGCACAGCTCTGACTTGCCGCTAGAGGGCTGGCTAGAAGGAGCATAGGTAGGACCCAGGACACCTGTGCTCTATCCCTGCTCTGAGGAGGTAGGGTGGTGGGGGTGGGGGTGGGAGCAGTGCATCCTGGGATGCTGGAGGACTGCATATTTCTCAGTGTATATTCATGAAGCAGACTGAAGTTACCCTAACACGAGCTGGGTCGCATGGCTGAGTTAACTCTCACCTGATGTGGGATAACTTTGAGACACTCAGAGGGCACTTAGGACAAGCTAACCACAAGTGAAACATGAATGGACACTCATGTTTTAAGTGCCCTTATTATGGTCTAAATGTAATGTAAGTTCACCCTTTGATTTCATGCATATTGTGTCCATATGTGCCAGTGCTGAACCTGGACTGGCATCTTTTCTGAATGTTGGTTTGGAGGGTGTATATGTGCATACCCATTGTTAGAAAATCAAAAGCAGAAGTGTGACAATCAGTTTATTGCACTAAGCAATATTCAGAAGTGAGGAAAATCCTCAGGAGATATTTTAAGAGTCTCTCTTCGTTTAACAGTATTAAGTAATTCCCATTATATCATCAACAGCCACACCACACAAGAATGTGGTATTATGGTGAAACTAGATAGCATGGTAAAGCAATAAATGGCAGCTCTATTACTGGAGGTAGAAGAGAACATGGAAAAATGGTTTATGCTGCTTTGTATTCTGAAAAAGATCCTCAGTTCAATGGAAGAATTAAATGAAGGCTAGAAATAAATCCATCATGAAAATCTAGAACACCATGGTAAAGGAAAGGACATAAGAAAAAGTAGCTGTGTTGGTGGTACTCAAAGTTTAGAAATTTAAAGTTTTTGGCAGTACATAGTGTTCGGTTCTAGCACAAATGCATGCTTCTTATGTGTATGAGTCCCCATGACATTATGACCATGTTATTTGCAAGAGATAGTGTGATAGAGGCCAAATAAGATTACTGATTGTCCATCAGCAAATATTTTGGAAGAATGAAGAAAGTGTTAATGTGGAAACCATTCGGTACAGCAGTGGAAGAAAAACATCCAAGGCAATATTTGTTTTATAATTAAATAAATACTCCAGCATTTATGCCAGGCACTTATAGTAGCAGTAAATGCAGTACATATTTTTAGAAAGATAGAAATAATGAGTTCAAAATAATAAATTAAGGGAAAAAGGAGGGGAAAGAAACTATGACAGAAACTAGACATCAGGTGCAGAGGAGTCCTGGCAGCATGACAGAATAAATTCAACAGAGTGCACAAGTAAAGGATAATGGAAGCAAATCTGAAAACATAAAAGAAACATTGATTAAAACCCCAAATATTATGAATTACATAAAAATTAAATAAATTGAAAAGCTTTTAAGAGATGGCAAGTGCAACTTGCATAGAAATAGGAGAAAGCAGCGCTCGAGATACTAAACTATTGATTTCTCTATGGCATTTACCACAAAGAGAGGAGGAAAGAAACAAATATTCATTTTCCATTGGAAGAAATATGGAAGGGGAATAAATAGCCCAGCAGAATCAATAAGAAATAAAAGAATGGGCAAAGGTTATCCGAACTCCAAGACTAGACAAGGTCCAGTGCAGGAATGTGAAAGAAAAGAGGAGGTGATTCTAGCAAATCAGTAAGGAATCTTGTACAAACAGGAAAGCTATACCAATGCCTTTTCTGAAATCTTCAATACTAAGATTTATGGACATTCAATTCAGATGCCAAATTTTTCCTTTGCAACTGTCTGCAAAAATTTAATAAAAGGAAGGAGAAAAAAACTCATGATACAGTCATTTTAACAGAGAGAAAATGCAATTTGGAGACATAGCAAGGATGACTTTTAATTTAATTAAAAAATAATTATTCACAAAAGAGATCATACTGAGTGGAATAATTTTTCTTAAATAGTAAGGTGGATGATGGCAACAGGATAATCTCTGAATTATCTACAAAGGTGGCTGGCAGATGTTCACTTCATGGTGCAATGGGATCTAATCCCTGATCTCAGATCCCAATTGCACCGCTGCCAGCAGGGAGCCTATGGCACAGGTTTGCAAGTCCTGGACATTGGGAGTCAATGATTCCTGGCACCTGCAAACCCATGGGCTCCCTGCTGGGACCCAGGATCAGGGAGCATCTCCCTGATGGCAGGGTGCTGGCAGCCACCTAAAAATTGCATGTGCATCTGGGCTGCATGCATGATTTTTAAAGGTCCCAGCACATGGGAACAGGGAGCTTCTTCCCACTCCCCAAGCTCCTTGAGCATCAGAACATATAAAAACTGCTTGTGTAGCCCAGCTGCACAGGCAGCTTTTAGGTATCAGGGAGTCACTCCCTGATACTGCGGTCCACATGGCCTGGCTGCCTAATGTGTCTTGCCTTTAAAATACAAAGCACTTTCAAGTGCTTTTCTGACTGAAGCCTGCAAGCTCTGGGACAAGGCAGCCAATCTGCCAGGTTGCAGAGACTGCCAGGGCTCCCCACATTCCCGTTTTAAAGTGTCCATGGTGATACAGGAAGGGTGCTGGGCACAAGATGCTTGGCCAGTGGATCCTTGAAGCCTGCTACCCTGGCAGCCTGTTTATGGCATTAGGATAGAGGCTGTCCCAGTCCTGATGCTGCCCTCCATCCCATTGCCAGTGCTTACAGTCTGCTGATTGTCAGCAGTGACAAAGGCATGCAACATGTATAAAGTGTGGTAGCACACAAATGATCCACAAAGATGTTCCTCATATTTTGTGGAATGTCTCTGTGGTTGGTTTGCCACCTTGGCTAGGTACAGACAGTCAAAAAGCCTGTGACTGGCTCGATTCAGTCTTTCCAGGTTTGTCTAAAGTGAACAGATTAAATTGATAGAGAAGTGAACAGACATTTATCTTTGATTCAGGAAATGCAGCCCCATGCCTGCAGTGGCTCAAGCCAGAAGCCGGGAGGTGCTAGAGCATGGCTCTTTGGCTGTGTTCACTTCCTTTTGTTGCTGCCCGCTAGGTCTCTGGGATTTGCAGTCCAGAATTACTGCAACAGGACTCTGCAGTATTGCTCATCACTTCCTGTTCCTGCTTCCAGGTGCTTTTGAGATTTGTAGTCCACAGCTGCAGCCAGCAGTAAATATGAGCAGGGTACAGCGTGTTTAGCCCCCATCTCTGGCCCCAGATAGGGTTTTTCTGGGGGGAGCAGCCTCCCCCCCCGCACCTTGCAGACTAGGCTGCATCCCCAGCCAGGCTTGCCCCTCTTCCCACCCCCTTGTCAGCCAGCACTCACTGCTAGGGAGCAGAAGGGCACAGCCAGCCCTGCTCTCTGGAGCAGACAGCCCAGCCCAGGGCTGCAAAGCATGCTGGGATGCTGGGGGACTGTAATTTAACTTAAACCAGGAAGGGGTCTAGGACACAAGTTTCATAAACTGGTTTGACCTAAATCAGTGAAGTCTGATACTACATTCAGCCAGGTTTATCTTAAACCAGTTTCAGCCACTTTTAAGCTGTTTCATGTGCACTGAGCTTCTGTTCTGTTACAGATTTAAACCAGTTTCTGATCACTTAAACTGGTTACGTGGCTCTATAAATTAGCTGCATGTGCAGCACCAATACTGTTTATGATGTGATTAACATATGAATCATGTTAATTGACCTGAACTGCAACTTGTGCCAGAGGCCAAAATCCACACACACTGTTGGGGAAGGGCCAGCTGCCTAGATTGTGAAACAGCACCATTTGCAAGGAGAAAAAAGTGAGCACTAGTAGTTTCTATTTCTAAACCACTGCCTCCCCCTCACTCATCAGAACGTTCAGTTCATTGTTCAGCAGATAAAGAACAAATAGCGTTGAGCGTGCTCTTTAACTGAAAGTGGAGAAAAGCAATCCATAAGCTCTTTTTAAACAGGAAAAGAAAGAGAAAGGCAAGGAGGACAATATAGAGTGAATGGTGGTCATACTTAAAACACTGTGAAGTAAAAAATAGCTTTAGACATTTGATTTCTATTTCTTTTTTTCCATTGCAAAAAGATTAAATGAGATGGATTTTGTGGGAGAATTAATTGTCTCAGTTGCGTAGAAATGGGCCAGTAGGAATCACCTTATCAAATTTGAGTACCAATCCAGTTAATAAAATATTTTGTCTTTACAAACATCCAGTACCATCTTTTTTTTCCTTATTGCTGAAAAAATGTGGTTTTTTCTAAATGGCATCTGCAAGATACTTTGTGATTGTGATTTGGTTCAGTATTAAAGATAAGATAAGGGGGGTTTTTATTAGAGGGTGTTGGCTTGAGTCTAATGAGTGGAATATATTGAACTGTTTTGGCGGGTTTTTTGGAAGAAAGAGTTTGGGGCTTCCTGCCCCATATACCTTTCCACCCTGAGACCAGGATTAATGTAGCGCTGAGGAAAACAAGGCTGCAGCAACTCATCATCCACAACATTAATTTTTTATGCTAGCCAACAGTAAAAGTATCAAAAGCTGATTTTACTACTTTTTTTTTTTCTTTTTAGAAAATGTGAGTGTTTGGCTGGGTTCTTTTTTCTGCTTTAATTTTGCAGACTACTCAGAGGGGTTTACAAAGGAATCATGTTGCATGCTGAATATAGAAATGCTCTGGGGCTTTCTTTAGGAAATACTGTAGTAGCACCTGAGGCATAAGATCAGCAAAGAAAGTAAACACATCCCTCTGACATTACTTCTCTTCAAGCTAAAGATAGAGGAGAAAGCTACAACCTAACAGGTGCAATTATTTTGCATTTTAGGTTTGAGAAAAGCTATGAAAGTCCCTCCTGAAAATTAAATCTCTTAATGGACATAGCCAGGCCTGTGTGACTGATTAGTGCTCTTACTTCATACAGTCCTGTATTGTGTCAGGGTTTTCTGTTTTGTTTTGTTTTTTTTGGTTTGGGGTTTTTTGACATTTTTAAAGCAGTTCATAAGTTTGGCTCTAGGTACCAGTTCTTTTCATGGCTGTGCTGTAACCTAGAGCATAATCCCTTCTCCTCCTCCTGAAAAGCCCTTCTTAAACATCTCCTTTGTTATAAAAAATAATTGCTGGGCTGCTGATGGGAGAGACTACTGCCTTTTGCACTCAGGGTATTGTCTTGCTGTTTCCTTGTTCTTCCCAGTTTGTGTGTATCCATCTGTTGTCTTATACTCACGTTGTAATTTAAGGGACTATCTTTTTGTTCTGTTTTGTGCAGTGCCGAGGACAATCAGATCCTGGTCCATGACTAAGACTAAGTCCCATGATAATGCAAAGAATTAACAACAATAATCCTAACAGTTTTATTATGCTAACTTCTACATTAGATAAACACCACGAACGGTTCTGTACCAATTAGACATCTTGCTTTGTTTGTTGCTGCCACACTCTGGGTTTTATATTCCATAAATAGCAGCATGAATCTTGAGTTTCACTGGTAGCCTAGCAGCATCTAGCTGCCTCTCTCACCACCACACAGTCAGTTTTCATTTACTATGACTTCTCTGCAAAAAAGAAAAAAGAAAAAATGCAAAAAAACCAAATAAAAGTCCCATGTTCTGAAATCGATGACTGTTGATCTCATGAATGCACTGGTTGTGCATGAATCTCCAGTGTCTTAATGATCTATTATTCTTTTTTTACTTTATTATTTAATTATCTAGAACAAGGCACATTGAACCTGACAAGTATAATCACTTATGATATGGGACTGCCTCACGGTTCTGTCCAGTGCTTCAGGACCCGATGCTGAAGGTCTATCAGTGTAAGGACTGGGCCGTAGGCAGTCTAGTCTAGCAGGAAGGCCACCAGAAAAAGGCCAGAGCCAGGAGCTGGAGTCTAGGGTACCCAAACTGTGGGGGAATTTGAGGAGCAGAGTCTAAGTCACAGGCTGAGCCAGGGACTGAGTTATCAAAGCCAAGAGAAATTACCAAAAAGCTAGAGTCCAGAAGTAGTCTCGAGCAGGGTGAGAAGTCAGAAAACCAAAAAGCACAAGATCCAAGGAGGCTTACCAATGCAGCCTTCAGGCAGAACTGTTAGCAGGCCTGCAATCTGCTGCTACACGGGGAATTAAATGGGGAGGCAGCTCTCCCCAGCACCCCTAACACTAACGAGCTGACCCAGTCGGGTGAGGCTAGAGCTTCTGGCAGCTTTGGCCAACTAGGCAATTAGTGTTGGATGGGATGCCACTTAGGGGGCCTGACAACCAGGGTCCTGCAGTTAATCTGCATGGTCAGGCTGTTCAAAACCAGAAATGCGTATGTTTTGCCCCTTTCCTTTGCTTTTGAAAAACAGAGGATGTACTTAAATGTGTTTCCACAAAAGGAACTTGAGTGATGCAGATGGAACCAAACTTCCTTGCTGGGGAGGCCACCCTCTTATAGCTAGATGAGAGAGAAGCCCTAAAAAGAATGACTAGGTGAGGATCTTGGCACATCTTTCTAGACAGACAGCATGGGGGAAAGGGGCAACCAATGTTAACCCACTCCCCTGCTAATGCATCTGGCTATTATTACTGCCCCTGCTTAGATGCTGTATTTATGATGTGTACTTGGGGATGGACCCTCTCCATGCTCCAGCCTTGCCTAACATGTGGGCCATGTCATCCAGCCAGCAGGACACCCCACAGGGCCAGAATGGTGGCAGCATTCATTGCCGCAGCTTGGGAAGACGAGGCAGTTAACACTACCCGTGCTCTTCCACCACCACGTTTCCAGACCTATGAAGAGCTATTTGGGCTGGAGGTTGAGCACCACTGATATAGAGTAATGCTGGACAGACTCTGATATGTGTGTCTTTGTGTTTCTGTGTGTGTAGAAAAACCTGTCTCCTTTAATCTCCGTTCAGAGAGCAGTGCCTCCATCCTTCCACGCTGTTTTGTTTTGGGGGGGGAGTTGACTTCCCTCTAGCATGCTATAATCTCTGTGGTATGAAGTGCCCAGAAATGGTGAGAACTCTTGGCTTTACACCTACTTAAGGGATATTATCCCACCTCCAAGTTCTGCACCAAAATTTATGTATTGATTCTTGTAGCTCACTAGGGCTGTGCGTCTACATGAGATGCTGACTGCGCAGTTGTTACTGCACAGTCATTTAGTACTTGTGTACCCAAGTAGTAATGACTGCACAGTAACTGGCATTATGGCACCGTAGTGTCTCTGCACAGTTTTGTGGTCCTGCTGAATGTTCAGGAGCCCATTATTACTGTGCAGTAGCATCACATCATGGTTTGTGCCCTGTGATGCTACTGTGCAGTAGTAATGAGCTACTGCGCAGTAAGTGTCTTGTATAGATGCAGCCTAGGAGGATGAAACAGAAAGGCAGTAATGCTCCTGGCCAGCTTAGTGGTCTGGAGTGAAACCTGTGTTTCATTTCATTATTATATCCATAATGATGTGTAGAACTGGAGAAAACCGCAAAGGACAGGGAGAGTGAGATTTCTGTGTAATGTTCAGGAGTGATACCTCAGCTAGTCAGCTAGTAACAAGCCTGATCCAGTAAAAATGTGCTGGGCTGAAACAGAGCCCTGCACTCCAGACTCTAAAGAAAGTTTCTTTATTATATAAAGTAGGTGTAATCAGTGCTTTCAAGGGAGAGTAGGCATCTGGCACATGAAACCAGATCCCTGGTATTGCGAATTGCTGTTATAAAGCGTAAGAGCCATTTGGCCCAAGCGATGACCTATTCAAAGTCCATTGACATCCAGGGAAAGACTAACTGACTTCAACAAGCTTTGGATCAGATCCAGATATACCATGGAACAGGGTTGTATAGGAATATGTTAGGTGAAGAGAATAAGTGAGAGAGACGATCAGGCTAAAGCCCGTGTTAGAGAATAATGTGTATTCCCTCGATAGTGTACTGCATGAATTCTCCCTCTCAAGGTGACACAAACAAAATTCTCGGGACTTTAAAAATGCAGGAAGCAGGAAACACTTAGACTTAGGCTTACACTTACAGTGACAAAGCTGAAACAGCTTCCACCCTTTACCTGCCCACCTACTCCTGTCTTAGAGGACAAAAAAGGAGGTCTGCCAGCATGCCCTGAGAAGAACATCATCAGAAGAACATTAAAGTTGCCATATTGGGATGGACCGGAGATCTAGCTAGCACAGTATTTTGTCTGTGACAGTGACAAGTAGTGGATGAGTATTAGAAATAGGACTTGTGTAGAGTGGTCCTTCCCCTGTTATCCCCCCCCTGCTTCACCCGTTGCCAGCAGTATATTAAGTTCTTGACAATACAATACTGTTGAACCTATCCTCATTAAAATTGTAATCCTTTTTTGAACCCAGTTATACTATTTGCTTTTACATCATCCTATGGTAATTAGTTCAGTGTATTAATGTGTACTGTGTTAAATAAAACATACAAAAGCCCCCCCAAAAAAACTTTCCCTTATGTTGTTCTAAGCCTGCCACTTGATTATCTCCTCAAATGGTCCTTAGTTTTTGTGTTATGAGTGATAGTAGCCAACAGTTTCCTATTCACTTTTTCTCCACCATCATGATTTTATTTATTATTTCTATGCTGCCCTCCCCCAAGAAGGCATCATAAAAACAGGTAAAATATTACATTAAAATAGCAAATGATACAATAATTTCTTCTCTACCTTTTCCAGTTCTTGTCTAGTGTTTTTAAGATGGGGTCACAAGAGTTGCACCATCTTCAAGGTGTTGATACACCATGGATATACATAGAGGCTGCATCTACATGTGTGCTGTACTGCAGAGTAGACTAATTAGCTGCAGAGTAGAGCATCACTGTCTACATATGCAACTGTATTAGGCTACAGTAAGCTGATTAACACCACCATAAGATAGTACTGCCCCGATAGTACTATCTTATGGCGGAGTTATTAAGTGCAGTTAAACACGCATGTAGACACCGACCACAGGTTCATCCCAGATAGCTGGGGACCAGCCTCCTGCCTGCTGCCTAGCCACATGGCTCTGCACTTTCAGCATCCTTGTGCCCCAACAACCCCGATGCTGCCTGATGCCAGCCCCTGGAGTCTGGAGCAGAGCAGGGCAGGAGTGGCCCTGTTGTAAAGTGCTCCACTCCAGCTCCAACTATTGCTGTCCTGGGCACCTGCGTAGATGCTGCGCCCAGGAATAGTTTACTCTGGCTCAGACTGCTTCGGGGTTTATCGCTTTGAATTAATTACTCATGTAGACACACCCAGTGTCCTATAATGACAGTTCCCAGGTTGTTTTCAATTCCTTTCTTAATGATTTCTAAACTCCTAATTGCTCTTTTGACTCTACTGAATTATGAGCTGATTTTTTTTTTAGAATGGTAATGGCTAAATTTAGAGTAAATCATTCAGCATGGTTTTTTGTTTCCCCACGTGCATAGCTTGTCCTTATCAATTTCATCTGTTTTGTGGGATCTTGCTGTGACTCTTCACTGTCCACTTTGGATTTGACTACCCAGAATAATTTGGGTTCACCTGCAAACTTCCATCTCCTGTACCAGACCATTTATGAACATGATGAACAGCACAAAGTGCTGGGAGCCCTGTATACCCTCCTCCAATTTGGAAAATGACCATGTGACCGCTAACTTTTGTTGTTCATATCTTGTAACCAGTTTCTAGACCATGACAGCATTGAACTTTGGCTTCTTCAAACCAAAACAAGGAGCACATTCTCTAATCAACAACCCTTTGCCAAATGTGCCAGTCTCAAGCCCTCACAAATCAGTTCCAAAGAGAATGAAATGCCATCCTAAATTATATTACACCTAAGCAAATTTCTGTTTATAGCATGTCCTGCTGTAGGTAATATTTCCCCTGATATGAGCAGGAAAAAAAAACCTGCCTCAGCTGCAGTAAAGAGAATACTTCACTAAAACATCAGCTGAAGCACGAGATTCCAGCTGGTTAAAATATCACTTACGTGCTCCAGTGACTCCTGGGATAACCGAATTTGTGCATGACCATGGAAGCAAATCAGAATTAAGCAAAACGAATGTACCCAGTTTGACTCACTAGGATCTCAAAGCTGGGGTTATGGAGTTTTGCTGATTGATGGTTATGGGTCAAATGGCACAACAAGCCAAAATATATTTATTTCACACTTCAGGACCCTTTCCCTCCATCAGGGGCCCAGGAACATGACCTTGGCTAAAATAGATGCAGCTTTCCCTTTTCATGCTAGTTACTCGTGTTAATTTGCTATGTGAAGGCTTCTTTTGTTTCTGTGCTACTCATGTTTAAGGTCTGTCCTCAGAATAGACTGGCACTGTGTGCGCTTTCGGTGGCAGTAACTACAGGAGAAAGCAAAAAGTTGTTGGAAAAACAATACAAAGTTTTTTGGGATGCTCTTGAATTGTATTGTTTTGGCCACTTGCACTCCTGCACACATTTTCTTGAATTCAAGTTACTGTGGCATATTTGTATAGACTTGGAGAGAAGGCACTGTGTCTCAGCTGTTAGATTTGCAAACCTCTGCTTTCCACTGTTTGCACACATCATTTTCAAATTAATTGATATTTATTGTTCCTGGTCCCACTTTTTTATAATTCTTTTTTTTTTCTGACTCGCCCACAGAGAGCCGATCCACTTGGCTTTAGTGGTCTTTGGGACATTTTGCACTATCAAGAAAAACAGTAACCTTGATTTTTTATAGCATGAAAGAAGCATTTTTTTCACTTATGCATGAAGAGTAAGGCTATGTCTGAAGGGATTTTCCATAGGCTTCAATAGACATACATTTTTGGTGAGACTTATATTTGGAAAGAACAATGAAAAATGGTGATATCTTTCAGAAATTTAGGTACATGTGAAAATATTTGGATACACCTCTAACAAGGGATTATTGTTGTAATCCCTGGGAGGTGTGAGGCAGACATCTATTAAGTGAGGCTTGAATTTGTTTGACTTTCAGAAATTTTTTTTAGAAATTCTGCCCAAACATTCAGTATTTCCATAGCAAGGAATGATGCTGTTATAGCTCATATTATATTGATTCCTCAGGAGGAGTTTTAGTCTGAAACCAGTAGTCAGAACACAAGAAATACATAACTCGGTGTTTGAATACTGATGAAATAGAAGATTTTTAGAGAAGAATTGTATGCACCAAAAGGTAACTGTTCATTTAATGCACATATACGTGTATGATAGGGAGAGGGAAAGTGAGAGATATTAGTAGCAGTCATTTTTTAAATCAGGTGAGTACCCTAACATTAAAAACACTGTTCCTTTAAAAAAAAAATTTGTAGATTAAAAAAAAAAAGAAAAAGATGTTATGTTGCATTAGTAGCGGCATACTCATGGCTATTACCCTGAAAGCCGATCAGCTGTACCACATAGGACTTCTAAAAAGCTAGCCCTAGATATGCCTAAGCACTTTTCCACAAACAATGTTTTATAAATATTGCTTTTTTAAAAAAATAAGAGTAGCCTTTACTGAACTATGGCAGTAAAACAGATTGTAGCCTGTGCAAGTGAAACTAAATGGAAACAAGATTATAAATTATTGTGATCTAAATCATTTAATCATTTTCATCTTTCTCCAACCATACTATGTTTCTCTTGACTAGTTACAAGCTTATTCACTGAATAAGAAATTTTTTTTTTTCCATTTAAAAAGCCTTGCTGTGTGGTTTATTTAGTACCGTAGTTTTCTGTAAATTGATGTTTAATGTAAGTTACAAAATATTTGGAAAAGAAAATATTTGAACCATAGTCAGTTGTGGATGAACTGGAATCCTGCTTTGTTTTCAGTGATAGTTTTAAGTAAAGAGGAAGGCTCATGGCTTTCATTCATGATCATAGTCGTTCTTGTCAGAATTAGCTCACTAATTAGCAAGATATGCTGGGCCTACGTGTAACCTCTTTTTTCAGAGACTGGCCAAACATTTAAGAGAATGGCAATAAAATAAACTGACTTAAATTAAGCATAATGCTGTAACTGCTCTTTGTTTAAAAAGTAATATTCCTTATGTAACAAGACTGTAAATGCTCCCCAGAGATGCAAGTGCTATAGAAATAGAGTGTTGTCATTATATTTAATAATGTATATGCACTAAAGCCTGATTATAAAGTAACATAAATGTCTTAAATTGGCTAGTTGTGGGGTTTTTCTTTAAAATTAAATAATAACTGCATATATACTTTTACTTAGAAAAGTTTGCTGTACATAAACAATTAGGGAAAAAAATGACAATAACAATTTTTCAATGTCATTCTTTGGATTAATTAACTGGCTGAGGGTTAGTATCAGATGCAGATCAGTTACTTAATCCCATTACATACAGTTTCTTCTTGAAAAAGCAAGTCTTGTACAAAAATAATCCATTTTGTTTAAATAACAGAACAAATCATAACAAAACACTTCATAAATGTAAAGGCTATACAAGAATGTATTGTTGAGAAAGGCATGTAAGACTTTTAATAAAGTGAGACCATCAGATCCAACCCTGTAAGACAACTCAGAGTTGGACTGTTGATATGAGTGGATATAGAATCATATCCTAAATCAGGTAATGTCTATAGTTGAATACCCTCCCATGATGACTGAAGAACCTGAAGGTTTAAAGGTAAAATCTTAGTATCCTAGCCTGTGTCTCCTTTGTTAAATCATGTTGTACGGGTTGA
>NW_017728906.1:192476816-192513769 GCF_001723895.1 Crocodylus porosus
AGGTATAGGTTTACTTGTTCCTATGCAGGTCCCAACTAACTCTAAAATTCTGTGTTTCCATATGTGTGCCATAACCTTCTTTTCCAGTGCTTAGTTCGCAATTTCTGGTACTCAGGCAAATATGGTGGTGTCATTTGTTACCTGAGAATGCCATGTACTGTAGCTGGTACAATAATTAGTCTGAGTAGAATTGACTCAGTTGGGCTGGATTAATTATTCTACCTTTGTGCTCAATCCTAACCTTCTCTTGGCTTGAAAAAAGGGTCCATGAAATTGGATGCATGGTATAATTATTTTCCAATGGATTGCTTTATAACAGGAGCAGGCAATTATTTTGGGCAGAGAGCCACTTGCTGAGTTTTGGCAAGCCATCGAGGGCCGCATGACAGGCAGCCAGGGGCAGAAAATATTAATTTTCCAAATTTTTTAGGGGCCCCGTGGGCTGGATGCCCACTTTATAATCTCTAAGCCCCCTTGTGGAGTTAAAGATACAACAGTAGGATCCGAAGCACGATCCCCACAATTGTGCTTCCTGCCATGACACACATGTGTGGTAGGAGGCATGACTGTGGGATCAAGCATCAGATTCCAACCCACTATACTGCCAGCATGGAGCAAGCTCAACATGCACCCATGAGCCGGCTGCATCCCCGTGACTGGGAGCCCCAGCCTAGCCACATATTCAGTTAATGGCATGACAGGAACCATCCACAAAGTTATTACACATTCTTTGTGTAATAACTGTTTAGTTTATTCCTTGTTTAATCACACCATTAACTGCATTAACATGTGGCCAGGTAACTACCTAAGCTGTGATTTACTGGTTAATCACTTCTTAAGTGTAACATGTGCCAGTGGCCTAAAATAAAATCCAGGCATGACATGGAAAAATGAATATAGCATGCCGAATATTTCAAATAAAAAAGACAATACAGAGAAAGTTTAAAAATGCAGATAGTTAGCAAGTGTGTTACAGTCTACAATCACCATCCTCAGTCAATTTTGATGGTACTATTCCAGGGTCTAGGTGCATGAAATCTCCTAACTGTGTGGGAGAACTTGCCTATATTGGTTACATCACCAGTTACGTAGGTGAGCAGTACATAAAGATAAAGTGAGGCCTTAAAAAATAACATTTCTGCAGTTCTAGACCTGTGAAGTTTTCTGTGAATTCTGCATCACCATGTGGCCAGAGGCCAGACTGAACAAGGAGACTGTTGCACTGCTTCCTATTGTTTGCTTTCTTTTCTTGTGCAACATCATGACTAAATCACATTTCAGTCATTATTTAGTTTTCCAGAATTGGGATGCAAACCTCTACTTAAGAAGATCGCATTCCTCTATTTGTATGAAGCTTGCAATTTATAAATATTAAAGTGGAATCGTACGTGTTGGTTTCTTCTACAAATATAGCTGCAAGTTATCACTTGAAGAATTTGTTAACATTCAAAAATAGCTGATTCACAAAGAGGAATGACACTTCCTTGGTGTGATGTGAAAAAGAAAAATAATTACAGATTGCCCCTTTGAAGGACAGGACATATTGTTTCCTGCGGAAAAGGATTTTGAATGCATTCTCACTGGGGAAAACTGCTTTGTTTTAGCACTGTCAGTTTTTCAGAGTGACAGTGGTGTTGTTTCTTTCTTTATCTAATAGGAAACAATAGAGAAGGGGGCCAGATTCTTAGTCTCTTCCTTTGAATAGTACATTACTCCTTGGGCAATCCCATGGTTGTTAGTGGGGATGTGTAATACTGTTCCAGGTGCCTTCCTTAGGAAACCACATAAGAGGAAGGATGGCTTGACAGGATGTTAGCTTGAAACTTGGCAGTTCTGGTTTCAGGTCATAGTTCTGCCACATCCTAACTGTGTTATTGGAGGTATAGCTTTATACTGTGGTCCATACAGCTCATGTAGACATACCTAAGCTAGCTTTAAAATAGCTATATTGGATACCACAGGCAATGTAACCATGGCAGTATGCAACTCGGCCCAGGCTGCAAAAGCCACCTGAGAATTGGGTAATGGAAGTGATGGTGATGTACACATGCCCTGAGATTCATTTTGCTTCACTTCTCAATCTGTAATGCAAAATGTCACTTCCCTTCCATGCGGGTGTGCTGTGAGGATAAATACAGATAAAATGCTATAATGCTAGAGCTACATCCCAGTGTAAGCCAAGGTGTCAAAATCTGCTCTAAAAATGGAAGTGTTTAGATATATATATATAAATCATATGCCTGTGATTGTGCTGTGTCCTAATGTATTTTGTATGAATGTTATCTTAGATTGAGATTGGGAACCTTTCTCCTTTTATGTCTGTTCAGTGTCTGCCACAGTCACTGCTGGCATGGATGAGGGCCTCTGAGTGGTATTGAAATACAAATATAAAATAATGGTTATAATGAATCTTCCTAGTAAAGAGGAAGTCTCAGGTCTCAGAGCATTAAAACCTTAGGTCAATCTGCCTTCTGGCTGCCCTGCTGTTAATTTGGCTTCCCATCCCCCTTCCCACATTGTGTAATCACCTGCCTCCATTCCACTGTGAGCTGTTCGGTGTCCCAAGATAAGCAGAGCTGGCATTTGGATTAGATGGAGGAGCTTGGTCAGGGCAAAGCTGGCATAGCAGGAAGCAGAGCTGATACTTTAGCATGTAGTGCACCTCTGAACCAGTGTTACACTGTGCTGCTGCAGACGTTATTTCTTGCACTTTTCTCAGAAGTAGGGGTATTCATTCGGCCTTCCTAAATAAATTCCTTGTTGGGTGTGAGTTGGATAGAGTTTCTCAATGTTGGGTACCATTGTCATAGTGCAATGTTCTGTAGGGTGTGTGTAGTCGTGTAATATAATGCAAGCTGGCAATTTTAAGAGCTCACCAACCACCTACCTTTGCTCCCTTTAACTAAAATGGCAGCAGAATTAGCCCAGTTCTGGGTACTTTTGAAATTCCCACCTGTAATCTGTAAAGGGCTTTCTGTGTTTTGTGGCTGAGATGTGCTGTCAGCAGTTCTTTATCACTTTCAGTTTTTGTCTTGTTGTTTGATTTTCATCACAAAGAAGGGGCTGCAAGGAGGGCCTTTGTACCTTCTTCTGTAAGCTAATTCATTTCTCATTCTCGGTGAGGCCTCATCAAGGCTGAAGCCAGGAGATTTGGTTTTCTGTTCCTGGCTTTGCTGTGTGACCTCATTGAAGGGCTCTGGGCCTAAATTCTTTAAAAGTAAAACCCATGAAAATGTCCACACCTCAGTCATGGTGTTAGACTCACCTCATTAATGTTTGTAAAGCTTTTACATTTCTGAGAAAACCATACTATAGAAGTATGACGTTTAATTATTCTATCAGATTAAATTGAAGTGAATAGGTAAAGGTGAAAGGGAGCAATACCTGCTAAAATGAAACCTTCTTGTTATGTCCCCATTAAAAATCCAGAATGTTTACTTGTTTAAATATACACACTTATTATTATTGGATGTAATCTTTTCAGATTATGCTCTTTAGACAGCAAATAGTATTTTCAGACTCAAAGCAGTTACACAACTCGGGATAAAATCAACCAGGGAATGAAATTATTTTCAGCAGATGGCTAATAACTCTACTTTTGGTTACGTTATGGCAAAATGCAAAGGAATGCATTTGTAAGATTAAAAAAAAAATTAAGCTTCCTTCAGTGGCCTTGCAGATAAGGTAAGCTACCCCAGTGCAGTTGAGGAATAAATATATGTAAAACACATGGCTTTTGCAAACCCCCTTATGATAGTGTTTCACCTCTACAACAAAAAAGCTGTGTTAAAGGATGTATAGTAACAGGAAATCTAAACGTAGTAGGGGACATGAGTTAACTTTCCACGTACAAAAGTAATTGCACTGAAAGCAGAAATGATGACAGGCAGGAGCCATTAATCATTGAAATGTTTTATTAATAGTGCAGAGTCCTCACATTTGGCTGTGAGGGTCTCCAGAGGTTTAGGAATGCTTCCTAGAAGCAGCAGGAGCTGGATTCCTATTATCTCCCTAATAGCAAGCTGCCTTTTCAGCTTCTTAACCTGTTATTTTATACACAGAGAAAGAGATTTCTTGAGAGAGTAAAGGGAAAACAGGGTTTGAAAGCCCCTCAATGCTTATGTTATGAAGAAAAGAATGAACTATCCTTAATCAAGGCTGCACTGAAAGTTTAAATCTCATCTAGCACTTTTCCAAATATACGATATTTAGAGCTATTGTAGTTTTGATGCATATTTCATTCACGTTGGAAACCATTCAGAAAAGTTGAATGAGGGTCAAAATTATAAGGTTTTATTATCTGGAGTTATGAAATTCCAAGTTGTTTATAAAAGAAGAAAATCCCTGAACTGGGAGGATTTCTTCCTCCGCTGAGGGAGTAGAAATGAAGGAAATGATGATGGACTCATTTGCAGCAGGAGTGGGAAGGGACTGACCTATCTGATTTTTCCAGTTTGTTTGGTTATAACATCAGCAAAGCACTTTATCATTCATCAGCAGATGCATGACAAATAGATTTGTCAAAAGGAAGGTGATACTTCCCCTCTATGCGGCATTGGTCAGACCGCAGGTGGGGTACTGCATCCAGTTTTGGGTACTGTACTTCAAGAAGGATTTTGATAGACTAGAGAGGGTCCAGAGGAGAGCCACTTGTATGGTTAGGTGCTTACAGGACAAGCCCTATGAGAAGAGACCGAGGGACCTGGACCTCTTCAGCCTTTGCAAGAGAAGGCTGAGAAGTGACCTTGTGGCCACCTACAAATTCACTAGGGGGACGCAGCAAGGGATCGGAGATGCTCTGTTCACTACGGCGCCTCTTAGGGTAACAAGGAACAATGATCACAAACTGACAAAGAGCAGATTTAAGCTAGGTATCAGGAAAAACTTCTTCACAGTAAGGGGGGCCAAAATTTGGAATGGGCTTCCGAGGGAGGTGGTGCTGTCCCCTACCTTGGGGGTCTTTAAGAGAAGGCTGGAGAGGCATCTGGCTGGGGTCATCTGACCCCAGCACTCTTTCCTGCCTAGGCAGGGGGTAGGACTCGATGATCTGTTGCGTTCCCTTCTGACCCTAGCATCTATGAATCTATGAATCTTTACTGGATGCATCTACACGTGTCCCTGACTGTGCATTTGATACTGTGCGGTCATTTAGTACCTGTTTTAGCACCTTGTCAAGCAAGTTTTAAATGAACGTGACATATACTGAAAAGTATTTTGATCCTAGAAGCAGTTAATTTCTAATTAAAATGGGCGTGAAAGAGCAAACTTGTGTAAAAGACTGTAAAGGAATGTATTTGCAAGTATCCTAGAACTTAAGCCCATAGGAAACAATAGAATCATGAAATTAGAAAATGAGGGTTGGAAGGGGCTTCAAGAGGATATCTAGTCCAACCCCCTGGTCAAAGCAGGACCAGCCCCAGTTAGATCATCCCGGCAAGGCTTTGTCTAGCTGAGTCTTAAAATCCTCTAAGGATGGAGAGTCCACAACCTCTCTGGGCAGCCTGCTCTACTGCTTTACTACCCTCCTCAGGGTTTTTCCTAACATCTAACCTAACCCCCCCACTTGCTGTAACCATTGCTCCTTGTTCTGTTATTTGCTACCACTGAGCACAGTCTAGCTCCATCCTCTTTGGTACCACCCTTCAGGTAGCTGAAGGCTGATATTACATCACTTCTCAGTCTTCTCTTCTCTAAACTAAATAAGCCCAGTTCCCTCAGCCTCTTCTCAGAAGTCATGTGCCCAAGACCCCTAACCATTTTCACTGTTGTCCACTGGACTCTCTCCAATCTGTCCACATCCTTCCTGTAGTGGGAAGCCCAAAACGGGACATAGTTCTCCAGTTGTGGCCTCACCAATGACAAATAGAGGGGAATAATCAATTCCCTTGATCTGATGGCAATGCTTCTACTAATGCAGCCCAGTATGCTGTTCACTTTCTTTGCAACAAGGGCACACTGTTGACACATATTCAGCTTATTGTCCACTGTAACCCCTGGGTCGTTTTCTGCAGAGCTGCTGCCCAGCCAGTCAGCCCCCACCCTGTACTGGTGCACAGGATTGTTCCATCCTATGTGCAGGAATTTCCAATCCTCCAATTTGTCTAGGTCTCTGAATCACAGCCCCTACCTTCCATGTATCTACTACTCCCCCCAGCTTGGTGTCATCTGAGGGTGCACTCCATCCCATCCCATCCCATCCCATTCCACCATACATTTATAAAACATATATAATACTGTCAAGAGCCTAGGGAAGATGATGAAGGATAGAGGGAGCAAGGGCACTGGTGTGAATGGCGGGGATTTGATTTTCTTGAATCCATACATTTCTGCAAAATGGGGTGGGCAAATAGTCATGTGTTTTTGAATCATGCTGGAGTTAGCAGCTCATCTCATTTTCTACTATTTGCATACTGAATACAATAATTGGTGGGTTCTTATTCTAATTAGAGCAATGTAAAAGCTGCTGATCAATATTGCAAATGGTTGACTAATGCTTAATGATACTCATTAATCATCATAATAATTTTTTTTACTCTGTTTGCTTAATGCAGAAAGAGATGATAGAAAACAAGCTATTTAATGGCCTGAAGTAATGAAAACAGATTACTTCTCAAATAAAATGTAAGCATTCCCAAGACTTCAGTAGCAGATGGATTCGTGTTTGTCTCAAAAAGTGCAGGAAATTGATGTATTCAAAACCTTCAAAATAACATGTTCTCTTGAATGAAATGTTGTCTGTTGAAGTGAGAGCAAAACATTGACTGCACTAATCATCCTGAAACGGATATTTTTCTGATGCTAAACCTGGAGGCCTACTAGCTACCTTATAGAAATAGTAAAGAAGAATTTACAGCATGAACCAAAATATTCAATACTGATATTGCTGCAGGATTAAAGATGGTTAAATGCGAGTAATGATCAGGAATTGCATCAGTACAAGGAAAACTGTTTCTATCACAAATCTTAAACTTGCAAAGAAGATTATGTCACAGACCAGTGCACTGGAGACCAACCTTTTTTGCACGTGTGCCACCAGTTAGCCCTGCACCCAACCTGACTGCCACTCTGATCCCCTGCCCCTGCCCAATCTGTTGCTCTGCTTTCTGCTTCCTGTCCTCTTTGCTTCTATGCTGTCTGACCCCTTCCTGATCTGCTGAATTTCACACAACAGCAGCTTTGCTACTAGTAGGCTGGACCAGTGCATCTGAATGGTGGGACAATACAGAATTTAAATAATAGAAGACAGAATATTAAAATTTAGAAATTGTATTCATTTTAAAAGATCTCTTGTTTTGTGTCTGTTCAGCCCAAAAGTGTGTTGTTTTAGAAATGGCCTGAATTTTCTAGTAGATGCTAGAGAAACAAATTGTATGGTGCAAAAGTATGTCTGTCTAAGGCCACATGAACAAGTTAACTCATGGAAAAAATATAGTTCTAGATACAGCATAAAGCTACAGACACATGGTGCAATCCGTGAAAGTAATGTGGACCTGCCCTAATAGTGGCAAGTTTACCTCTGGAGGAATGGGGGGGCTGTTTTTATACAGCTTCAAATTCTTGCCCTGAAATGCATAGCCAGATCATTTCTCTATCTGCCTTGTTTGTTTATACCAGTTTGCTTTGCCCATCCATTCATTTTTCCATAAAGGACCACCAAAGCTGATGACTTGTTCATAGAGGGTGACCTATCTGTTGGACAATACTTAGTCTGCCGTATTGTTTCTTGTTCTTTAATTACAGAATGGTAAGCCTTTCTATTGGAATAATCCAGAGCTATTCAAAGCCTGAAGAAGGAATATGCTTTGAAAACTGAATTACAACACAGTCTGCATTTTGTGTTTCACGTACTGGAAGGAAGAAAGTGAGATTTTTAACTTTTTAGGTATTTGTTTTTTCAGGTTGGGAGAAAGTCACAGCCTTCTTGGTTATTTTCAGTGGCAAGGTCAGAAGTCCTTTCCCAAGTCAATGAGCACAAAAGTCTAGTGTGGTTAAAAGACACCAGTTTTTGCAGCCGATGGCACACAAGGAAGTGATAGGGCTAATACCATATCTTGCCACCTGCAACTCCCCAGCACAAGTGACTGGGTACCAATGTGCACTTGAGTTATTTGGCATCATTGTCTGGGGTAGGGCTTGAATTCACTCCTCTTAAGCCATAGCAAGATGCCTTAGCCACTCTGATACTGCATCCCTAATGAGGTTTGCAAAGAGCCCTTTAACTGGACTGTTGCTTGTAATATCAAACATGGGAACTTACATTAAAGAGAAAATAAAGTAAAAATACTAAATGAGATCAGACCCTCATTAGAGTACTTGATGCACTATCATTATTGGAGTCTATTTTTCTCCCTAATTTGAAACAGTGTATTTATTTTTCAGTTGAAGCAGTGTTGTTGGACCCTGGTTAGATTGTACAGAGTAATGTTGCAAAAAGACATTTTTATATTTACTAGAAATGAGTCCCAAGGTCAGAGTTTATAGAAAAGAAGTGCTTTATTTTATTGCTTAAATCTTGGACTCCCCAATGGATCATATCATGGTCCTTGAGGTTAAACAGCTAAAAGAAAACGGTGCAGGGCGTTCAGTTTCCCATATAAATTTAAATGTCAGCCATTGAGGAAGGTGACTGCTGACAGTAAAATGCCTCTCAAAAGCATACATTTCAACTGCACTAAAATTGTTTTAAAAGACAAGTGAGTCTGACCTTTTCTATACTTTGTTACACTTACCTTTATGACTTGCATGTGGCTGTAGACTAAAATCTTGTGCACAACACAGTCTGCTTGAGACCTGTGTGGATGGCTGTGATAACATTTGAACCTAGAAGATCACTGTATGCTTCTTTGGCAAAATGCAAAATGTCAGAAGGTTTTTAAAGGTGATAGTCAGGCAAGAGATTGACAGGGCAACTTCTTCTGTCTCTATTGTTCCCATTTGCAGAAGATCTACATATATTTATGAGCCCTATCAAGCAGAAATATGCCTTCATAGTTGCTGGCCCATGAAAACTCTGAAAGCCTCCCAGGGCATGAAGCAGTAGAGATTATTCCACCTTCTAAACATGCACTTCCCCTTTTGGTAGTAGCTGCTCAGACATTTTGTGGTCTCCTCTGCCCATTCATTTCCCGAGGGATAGAGCACAACCCTGCCCATCACGATAACAAATCAAGCTTGGAGGGTGCTGCAGTCAGCCAGGATAAAAATGAAAAGGGGACATTTGCCCTTAAGACATTTTCTCATCTTAGTTGCTCCATTGCCATTCTGTTGCTCAGTGAAGCAGTAATAAGGGGAGGACATGAGGACAAAGATGGTGTTTCTTGTCAGTTGAGAGCTAGAGGCTGCCTGTTATTTCTTGTGACTGGAGACATAAAAACCTCCACTGCCACTTTTTCATTTCTCTTCCTCTGGGGATCAGGCCTAGCAGTGGTAAGAGAGAGAGATTTGGTTTACAGTTAACCCCGTAACATATATGCATAATCCCTTCCAGCCCTAATGTCTATGAAATCTATAATGAAAATGGAATCTATAATGAAAATGTTCATACAAATACATTCAAGTTTGCAAATATAGTTTTCCATTGTTTTTCCAATTTAATGAGGCTCTTGCCTTGTGCTTCTGATGAAATGGGCTACATAGCCTTTCATTGGTTGTAGTGCTCTCCTACATCTAGATACATGACATTACATTGTAATGTGAGCCACACAAATGTTGATCAGCTAGCTTGTAGTCACTCCTTTGACTTCAGCGGCACATTGAGGGGAGTGACCACACCTTAATGGAACAGGAGCTGGATAGCGTGGATCAAGAGATAATCCTCTCATGGAGTGGTGTAACTTTGAGCTTCATTACCAGTGTTTTAAGCCACTTAAGAATGTTAACATGCAGACAGTCCAGGGGTTAAAAGTTCCAGGAGCCACCCAAAATTAATGTGTAACAAGGCCCAAAGAGTAGTTCAACTAAAGTCAGGGGAGTTACACTGGCATAAAACTAATGCAACAAAAGTTAGAGGAAGGTCAGGAGTCTCCAACAAGCAATTTAAAATACTTTAACTTTTTCTTTTCATGAATCTTGTGCAGTTCAACAATAAAAAAAGGGCCCTATTTAGAAAAGTAGCCACTTTAGACACCTATGGCTTGCTTTTCCCAGGTGCTAAACACCTGCAACTGTCATGGAACACAGCTAGCTTTTTGGATGCTCAAGACTTTAGAGGCTTTGGAAAACAAACACCCCAAAATTGAGACACCCACAACTGGATGTCACTGTAAAATTTTGGCCTCCACATCTGCCTTCTGTATCTTGTGCATTGCTTCTAGGCTGTTAACGATCACAAGTCAGAAGAATTTTCCAATGTGATAAGTCTGTTTTCAGAGGCTGACACACGGTTGCTGACTCGACTCAACCCATATAGATCTGGGTTGAAGTTGGTGATTTTGGTTTTTATATTTCCTGCATTGTCCACTGCATTAGAAGCTAGTACCCTGTGACAGCCTGGCAGCACTAAGTAGTTTGATGATGGTGCAGAGGCAATGAAATCTTGATCTAGGGTTAATGTGGACTAAGGATATTCCCGGTATTGGCCTGTGCTTTGTGTGTACACTTCCTTGCAATGACTTTTCTTGTGTTGCTAAGCCCATTCTAAAATCATAATTCAGGACCCAAAAATTCATCAGTTAACAAGTTACTGGTGTTTTTATTACTTTCTGGCATTCGAACCTGTGTAGTCAGAGTACTCAGCCTGAGGCTTGAAGGCCATCTGTAGGCCTGGTGCTCTTTATCTGTGGCCTTTGGAGCCTGTACATGTATCTCATGATCACTAGGACCCTGAGCAAGTGCAGCTTTCTTTCAGATTGTCTTGCAGTGGAGGGGGGACACTAAAGATGCTTCAGGATTTGGGGATGTAATTCCTACTTAAACTAATCCTTGTTGAGTCAGAAGCTGTGAGAAGGGAGAGAGTGTCAGAGCAGATATCCTCCCTCGTATCCCAAAAGAAGAGAAAGCCCACCCAGTCAATAGGAGGTGAAGAGAAATAAAGACCCACTAAAGCACCCAATGAATGAATATTCAACATGGAATGAATGCTGACTCAGTAGGGTGGAGAAACCAGATAATATTCAGCATAGTGTAATCTGGATGGGCTAAGGAAGGCTCTTTCTGTGAGCAGAATGGGGAAATCTTATGTGTGTGTATAGCAGGAAGGGGAACGGTCTCCGAGTTTAGCAGGAGTCTCTGTGGTATCTGCAGGGAGGCCCTGTGTGTTAGGTATTTGACAACAACCATAGTTAAAAAAAAAGTTGGTTGTCAATAAAAAGTTTACAGTTAAAAATATATATATATTGGTTTGCCAACCTGCTTGACTACAGTGATGGTTATACAATGTGCTGTTGTCCTTGCCCACCAGGGACCCCTTCCTATCACCATACTTTGTGCCCCCAACTGTACCCTGCACCATGCTGCCCCTCAGCAAACCTCCCTGCCAGCCCCACACCCCTCATCCTGGTGCCAAACCCTTAAGAAACATACCTGCAACCCAACAGTATTATAGGCAGCCCGAGACATAGAAGTAGCAGCATATAGCTGAGAGAACACTCCCTGTAGGGTGCTGTGTTCCCTGTCTGAGACCAGGTGGTGCTCATATGCTCCATCTGTTGGAGCTTCAATTAAGCTATGGCTCCTTAGTGTTTTTAATGGTGGCTAACTTTTTTAATGGACATTACTAACAACCATTTTAGCCTTTTTAGGAAGTAATAATATTACAGATACAGTAAATGCATAGACAGTTCTGTATTTTCTATATTTATTTAGTTTCTATAGTTTCCCAGAATATTCTCCAGGGATAATGGAAACACATTCTCATTAATTGTTTCTTATTGTATTCTAACATAATTCAGTAGGTTGACTGATATTTATAGAATATTTATTCCTCACTTAGGAAGATTTCCCACAAAAATCAATGGGAGTTTTTGCCTGAGTAATCAGTATAAGACAATTCACTGATTGACAAAAAAAAGTTTTACCTTTTATTCCTAATAAGTGTAAGAGCTGTGCTAACTTTCTATAACCAGTTATGTACCATTGTCTTAAAATGATTTGCATCTTTAGGAAAGCTAATGCAATTGAAATTTAGGTACTGTGTTTTCAGTTGTAGCTTTTTAAACCACAGTAGACACATCTACATGAGATACTTTATGACTAATCTACTGCACAGTAAACAATTACCATCTACACATGCACAGCATTTGCTGCACTTTAAATTAATCTACTCTGTGGTTGTCTCCAAACTGTAGATACAGGTAGTAGATTAACTATGTGGTAGGTACTATGCAGTAGCACACATGTAGACCACTGACCAGAAGCAAATTGCTTCTTGTCAGCCTAGGCACAGGGGGCAGGGGAACTATCCCATCCCCCAGCAGCTCTTTCCCAGCCCTGCATCCCAATATGCCAATCAGGGCATGGCACTGGGAAACAGCTGCCCCAGATGCGGGGACAGCTTCCCCCCCAGAGCCCAGTGCCTCCTGCCAACCAGAGGCTGGCACCTGGGGGAAACTGAAGCTCTGCCAGGTTCTGAGGGGGTGTTGGTAGAACAGGGGAGGAGAGTCCCTGCACTGAACTGCTCCCATCAGGAGCAAATTTGCTTCCAATGGGCGTACATGTAGATGCACTCCTGAGGTGTATTTTACTGTGCAGTAAGTTTGCAGTGAATTAACAGCATATGTTGACATGCCCAGTCTGAAGCAAAATAGAAGGCTTAAGGCAATTCCCACAAGAAACACTGTAGCTTATCTTTACACTGTTGTGACACATACATGGATGGTATTTGCATTACCACTGATTCTCTACTATTCTTTTTTGCATGACAAAACTGGGGTCCTACAGAGTGCATATGAAACTCGTGTACAAGAGAATTATTCGTTCCCCTGGCACATCCCCATGGCCTCCACCTCTCTCCCCTGGGGAGGAGGCTCTTCTCAGCCAGACTGGCTGACCTGCTCCACCGGGCTTTAAAATAAGCCTGTTGGGGGACAGGGGGACTACCGCCACTGCTGGCCCACTGAGCAACCCTTGCAAAGCCAGCTGGCCAAGGCACTTAAGGGAGCCCACCCCTGCCCCAGCCCTGGTACAATCTGTGGGCAAGGCAAGAGCCCCCAACAGGACATTTGCCTGCCTGTACACAAATGCCAGGAGCTTGGGGAATAAGCAGGAGGAGCTCATCCTCCTGCTTAATGCAAATAATTATGACGTCATAGGGATAATGGAGACCTGGTGGGACTCCACCCATGACTGGACCATGGGTATAGATGGCTATACCCTGTACAGGAGGGATCATGTAGATAAAAGGGGCACGGGTGTAGCTCTCTATGTTAAGAAAAGCTACGCATCCCTGCAAGCTGATATTGGCGACCAGGGTGGATGACTGGAGACCCTCTGGGTTAAAATCCATGGGGAACACGGCACAGGGGACACAATGGTAGGAGTCTACTACAAACCTCCCACCCAAAGTCCTGAGCTTGGGATCCCAGCTTTTGGTCTGGTATCCCATGATCACCTTTTGGCAAAACTAGCCAACTGTGGCCTTGGGTCCACCATGATCTGCTGGCTGGGAAATTGGCTCCATGGTTAGACCCGGAGGGTAGTAATTAATGGAAGTCACTCATCATGGTGTCCTGTGACCAGTAGGGTACCCCAAAGCTTTGTTTGGACCCATATTGTTCAACATCTTCATTAATGATGTGGACAGTGGAGTCAGGAGTGGACTGGCCGCGTTTGCCAATGACACCAAACTTTGGGGCAAAGACAGATGGGTGATCCAGACTGACCAGGACAGGCTCAGCAAATGGGCAGACGAGAACCTGATGGTGTTTAACACTGAAAAATGCATGTTTTCTACCTTGGGGAAAAAAAACCTGCAGCATCCTTATAGGCTCGGCAGTGCTACGCTGGCTAGCACTACGGAAGAAAGAGACTTGGGGGTCATCATTGACCACAAGATAAACATAAGCCTGCAGGGATGCGTAGCTGGAGTACTGCATCCAGTTTTGGGCTCCACGATTCAAAAAGGATGTGGAGAAGTTTGAGAGAGTGCAGAGGAGAGCCATGTGCATGATCAGAGGTCAGGAAAGCAGACCTTACGACGACAGGCTGAGAGCTGTGTGGCTCTTTAGCCTGGAAAAGCGCAGGCTCAGGGGTGATCTGATGGCTACCTATAAGTTTATCATGGGTGACCACCAGTGTTTGGGATAACGTTTGTTCACCAGGGCACCCCAAGGGTTGATGAGGTCGAATGGTCATAAACTGCTACAAAACCATGTCAGACTGGACATAAGGAAGAATTTCTTTACTGTCCCAGCCCCCAAGGTCTGGACCAGCCTGCCATCAGAGGTGGCTCAAGCACCTACATTGAACACCTTCAAGAGCAAATTGGATGTTTATCTTGCTGGGATCCTATGACCCCAGCTGACTTCCTGCCCTTTGGGCAGGGGGCTGGACTAAACGATCTTCCAAGGTCCCTTCCAGCCCTAATGTCTGTGAAAAAAATATCCATTCTAAAGTAGTCAATCTCTCTTTCCCTCTCTTTTTAACTAACTGGTGGGAAAACTGAAAAACCTATTCCTATATTCAGAGGTAATTACAGCAATACTGTGGATCAGTTCCTTTCATGCATATGTGGTGTAAAGTGCTTGGCTACATGATTAGCAGGTATATAATTTACCATTTGGAACAGAGTAATTAATTCATCATTGCCATATATTTTCCTCGGCACATTCTTGTTACCCATATTGCTCACATGCATTGACATTTTCCTTTTATCATTGATGATTATAAATACATGTCTCTTCAGATTTCTCTAAGGCGCTTGACTACATTTCCCAAAATAATTAATTGTAAAATTAAAACCCTGTGGCATTAATGATAATATAGATTGCCTGCAATGCTGTTTGTTATATCATTTTGTCAGCAAGTATTGAAAATCCTTGTTCTGAATGTGGCATTCTTTACATGCCAGTCTTTCAGAGCCCTATTTTTTACCAGTTTGGTGGCATTGGCAATAACATTTTCAGTTTTCTTAGGTTATTTGTCAATGATTTTGTAGTATTCTGAGAAGTTAGTTTTTTGCTGAATTTAGTGGTTTTATGAAAGTCTAACTTTCTTTCAGTGGTGTCCATACACGGAATATGCCTGAGGTGGTACAAATTATTTCTAGTTGGAAGCAAAAATGTTAGGTTTTGCACTAACAGAATAACAGATTGTTCTGATAACACATTTCCTCCTAAATAATTTTAACCAATTCCAAAATGTCTGCTCCATTAAAATGCCATCTAATATTTATTAATTAATGGTCCGATTTTTTTGAAGTATTAAGTAGCTACACAGCCCATTCAGACCTTTCCCTAAATCATTAAGTAACAGGCACAAGTTTTCACTTGTTCCATCAGTAAGTATTTTGCTTCTGCCTAGTAGCCACAAAATCAAATGAAAATACAACAGAAGCTAAACAAAAAATTTCAGAAAGGTACGGTCTATTCAAAACAAGAAACTTCTTGCTCAGACCAAGGGGAATTTGAACGGTTTTCCTTTGATCTTGAAACTTATGAAGAGAATTACACATTTACATCTGTTCTACAATTTTATTATTTAGGTCCCTGCCAGATGTACAGGTAAAAGCATGACAGGATCTGATGCAGGAGCCACACATGCATGGCAGGAGACATGACTGTGATTGTAGCAGGAGATACTATTGCTTTCACTCTGGTGAGAGGCCAGGATCATGATCTTGGGCTCCCCCTACAACCACTACCTAGCAAGCCCCCACAGTGGGCAGCCCCCTCAGCTGATGAGTCCCCCAGCTGGAGGGAGGAGGGACATGTTTTGACCCAGCTGCTGAGAGCCTTATCAGTTACAGGTTGCAGCCATGAGAGCACATTGGCCGAAGGGGGTGCACCTAGTCAGAAATTCAATTAATGGTGTGATAGGAACCAGCCACAAAGTTATCACACTTTTTATGGCTTATTCCATGTTTTATGATGCCATTAATTTTTTTAACTTGTGGCTGGGTGTAAGTGTCATTACAGGTACAACTGGTGCTGCAGTAAACGAGAGGTCAGGCTCCCAAAATGCTGGCTCTTAGGATTGGACAGCTTGACCCTCAGCATGTCCTACTCCCTGAGTTGGACCCTCTTTTTGCCCACCAAGCCTTAATCTCAAATACTACTGGTAGTATTCCTGGTCATCAATTGAAGTGGGTGCTGGTCATGCATGAAGGTACTACTTGGGGCTCTGCCTCCCCTCACACCCAATGCACATGCCAACTGAGTATATGTTGTCCAATTCACTCCCCACCTTGGTGTTGTAGCTTTGATGCTGGCTCACTGGTGATTATTGATATGGTTCTGACAAGAAAGGAAGCAATTCAATCTGCCTTAGTGCTGGCTTAACAGGATGGTTAAAAATAAGCAATAATCAGTAGAGTCAAAGTAACGTCCATCATTCATTAATCCTTAAAAAGATCACTCCACCACATTAATCCCTTAATGTAATTAAATAATGATGACCAAGGAGATCAAAAGAAGTTCTGCAATAATTGATTATTGGGAAAATCAGTCTCTCCAGTTAATTTCCTTTCAGCCATTAAGTCAAAAATCAGTGAAATCAGAACAAAGGCAGTCAAATAAAAATGAATTAAATGAATAAAATGCTTGCCGTTCATTAGGCATTACAGTCATCAGTTAGTTCAATTAATTTAATTGCACAATCAAAATATTTTCAATTCATTAAGGACTAAGGCTGCTCACAGAATAAAGTGCCCATTTTCCAGATGACACAAATTGCAGACTGTGATTCCTACTGGAGAATCAGTCACTCCCCACTCATCCAACCAGGTGGATTACCTGCCTACTAATCATGTCATGCCCCGATCCAGAAGGATAAATTGTCCCTCTCTCCACCCAGTTTGATGAGGGTGTCCTGGGGCTTTCTCTCCCCACCACTTCTCCAGGGGTTCAGGCAACAGGCCAGGTGCTCTTCTGGGCTCCTGGACTATGGAGGCTCTCCCCTCACCGACTTTATTTGCATCTGCTTCACTCTCACCACTGTGCAGCTCCACGTATTGTCCTCCCATCACTCTTTCTCCTCCTTTTGCTTATGCTGGACATCTGGTTATATGGCCAGCCCCTGGTCATCTTCCAATGTGGTCTGAGCAGGAACTCGTAAATTGAGGCTCCCACTTTTCCTGCCATTCAGTCACTGTCACTGCCCATGTAAGGATGCAGGGGAACTCTCCAGCCCTTACCAGGTACCAGGTGGGGAATTTCTAATAGCCCCCTTGTGGTGGAGCACCTTTGGGGTGCTCGCCACATGGCAGAGGCTGCAATACGCTGGGGCACAGCCCAGCAGAGAAGGCAGCCTAGGGACCCTGCTCCCCGAGTTCATTCAAAGGGGGAAGGTGTGTGGCAGAACACCTTTGAGGGTGCTTGCCACTTGAGGGCTCTCACAGGCTCCAAGGGGAGCCTGCTTTGGAGAGCAGCAGGGGAAACCTCCCCCCGTTACCATGTTAAGGGGGGAGGCGTGTGGCAGGGCACTGTTGGTGCCTGCCACTTCAAGACCTAGGCCAAGCAGCCAGCAGGTGCCTGATTGCAGTGGCCATTTTAGATCTCTGGCCATCCATAGAAAGAGCTCAGTTCGCTGCTGGTGGGCAAGGCAGTAACATCACCTGACATCAGGGCATAAAAATGGGCAGCCTCCCACTTTAATTAACATCATTAATTAATTAAGAACAAGGCATGGCGTGCCCAAAGGTAAGTAGGAAACCTAGCACTGTGGCTAGGCAGGGAGCCCACTTTGCCACACCCCACTTTCAGGTTCCCCCTTGAGGCATATCTCCTGCTTCCACACTGGGTTACAATTTAAAAAGTGATGAACATCTTAAGTGTAACATGTTGCAGGGGGCCTTACTGCACACAATTTAACCTCTATTGCAGGGATCATATATATTTTTGTACTATTATATATTTTTACAAAATGGATTATAAATTATTAATTGAGTTAGAAAAGAAATTTAAAGAAAGAAAGTTTTAAAGAAATCTTTGTTTTAGTAACTATTTGAAGAGAGATTAATTTACTGTTTGAGGCTGTTAATGATCCTAATTATGTTCACTTAGGATTCCATTAAATCTGAAGTCACTACTTTGCAATACTCGTGGATTTTTTTAGTATCACAACTCTTTATCCAAATTAAACCCCCTTAAACACAGACTTGATAACAGGTATTGAATACAAGAGGTGACTTATACAAATGATAATATATATATATGGTTTTCTCAGCTGAAATAACAGGATTAGGCAGTGATCAAGATGATTTCCATCCAAAACTGTTAAGATTTCTATTTCTAGATTTTGTAAATCTAGCAATTTATATTGATTGCCTTGACTGATTATATATTTGGTATTTTTACACCATACCTAGAGGCTGGTTGGAATTGAGAAGATTCAGGTTTTAAGTCCATAACTGCAGTTCTCTTGCAGATGAGATTTTTTTCAATGAAAGTTATGGATGGTGAGCATTAGATTTTCATGGATATATTTAATCAAAATATATCGGGAGTTATGCCATTAATTTTAACTGAGCCACGGTAGACCTAATGCCTATGTGAGCCATAAGGCAATAATAGGTATTGCATTTCCTCTATCTTTGTCAAGCATCTGAAAGAGTATACCAGCTAATGAAAAAAAATCCTGTGTAAAAATTGGCATACACAGCTTAATGGGGAGTAAAATTCATTCCACTGAGTCCAGTATCCTTTCTCTGACAGTGACAAATATTAGTGCTTTTGAGGGAAAGTATATGAATGGGGTATATCGGGAGTGTTGATATCCTTGATAACAACTAGCTTAGATTTAGGGCAGGGGTGCTCAACCTTCAGGCCATGGGCCAGATCCATCCTGTAGTGCCATGTTATCTGGCTTGTGGGGCTCCCCAATTCTGGAAATGTGGTGGCAGAAGAGTGATGGCACCATTCCCCTCCTGCCAAATTTTTTCACTCACAGGGAACCCTAATACCCATGTGCTGGATCCAGCACCTGATCATAATATGCACAGTCAGTTGGAGGCAGCACTGGTCCCCAGGGCCCAGTCCCAGTTTAGGGGATGGGAGGAGGTGGTGCTAGGGACCCAATTCCCACACACAGAGAGGGGGATGCCTATGTTGGGCCCCCAGTAACCAAGTGTGGCATGCGGAGTGGCAGGACAAAGTGGTTCTAGGCCCCCATCTCAGTGGGAGGGGGCAGTACCAGGCCCCCTGGACCCAATCATGGTTCATGGGGGGGGAGAGGGGGTGCCAGGGCCCAAGCCCCAATCTGGCCAGCAGATGGACCCCACACCACTCATCTGATCCATGGGGCCAAAAAGGTGAGCACCACTGGCTTAGGGACATCAAAAGATACAACCTTAACTGTTCAGTTTAATAGCTCCCAGTGCACTAGTCCACAATGAATTTGTCTAATCCCTATGGACACAATTCTAGTTGAACTTCAACTTCTGTAAAATCTGCCTTTTCTTAGCTGAACAATAGTCCACTCCACTGATTTTCACTGTTCCTTTTTTAGACCACTTCCCCAGCCATTGCACGCTCAGGATGGTCTAAGAGGATATTCATAGGTTCATAGATGCTCGGGTAGGAAGGGACTGCAGCAGAGTATCAAGTCCGACCCCCTGCCCTAGGCAGGAAAGTATGCTGGGATCAGATGGCCCCAGCTAGATGCTCATCTGGTCTCCTCTTACAGACCCCCATGGTAGGGGAGAGCACCACCTCCCTTGGACGCCCATTCCAGATTCTGGCAACCCTTACCATAAAGAATTTTTTCCTGGTGTCCAACCTAAATCTGCTTCCCATCAGTTTGTGGCTGTTGTTCCTAGTTACTCCAAGGGGTGCCCTGGTAAACAGAGCACCTCCTATCCTTTGCTGCCCCCCCCAGTGAATTTGTAGATGACCACAAGATCACCGCTCAGCCTTCTCTTGTGGAGGCTGAAGAGATTCAGCTCCCTCAGTCTCTCCTGATAAGGCCTTACCTGCAGGCCCCTAACCATACAAGTGGTCCTCCTCTGGACCCCCTCACGGTTATCCACATCCCTCTTGAAGTACAGCACCCATTCCTTCTATTCAAATGTATTTAGGTATGTTGGAAGATCTCTCATATCTGAAAATATGCAGGGATTCCTAAGAAGAACTTCTTTACTAACAATCAATATCTTACAGCAGGTGCTGTATGCACACACAACTGGTACTTGAATGTGTAACAAGCAGATTACTTTTAAAATGTAGCTAAACTGATTTATTTTTTCAATAGTAAGACCGCATGTACTTAAAAACAAAAGGAGCCCCTTGAATTGAACATTGGTTTAAATATTTCATGAACATACCATGGTTTTGTTTTCTTCTGTATTTGGTTTTCTTCTTCCACTTTTTCTTAATATACAACATTTTTTTAAAAATTACAAACCTATAAAAATATAGGCTTTTTTGGTAAACAAGAAGTGTATTTTGTTTTAAATCTACATTGATAGCAAAAGAGTCTGCATAGATAATTAAATTTCCTAGTCCTGAGTGAGTAAATCTCCAACATTTGACTTTGATTTTCATGTTCGTTGCCTTAATTAAAACCTCAGTCAACAAACTGAAAACAGTGTCTAAACACAGACTTCCTCTCTTCCAGTTCAAATTCACTCCTCCTCTTGTTCATCAGCTGCTTCCACCAATGTCCCCTGGCTAAAGGTTGCGTCATCCTCATTATCTGCATTTTTAGGACATGCACTTGCTGGTGGAAAAATCTTGGTGCGGATGGAAAATTGAGTAGACAGATGTACATGCCCATTGGGTTTGTGTGTGCATATTTCAGGGAGTATTGCTACTCTGGATTTCTTTAGTGCCTCCCATCCTAGCATCTTGAAGCATTTGCCAAAAAACTATGACTTAATGACTTAGTATTATATAAAAAATTATGACTTCACTCACTCTTGTAAGATGGGTGGCGTCACAGAGGGGGAAGCTGAGGTAGAAAGTGGTTGTTACTTGGAAGAAGGAAGTAGTCAGAGCTGGGAATACAACTCAGATCTCTTGACTTGTGCAGTCTCTCCCCAAGCTCTCCAGTACAGAGAGGAGTATCCCACCCTTCTCCACACTGCTCTCACTTCACCTGTGGAAGTGCCAGGGACATGTGGGCCTAAATTATCAGCTAAGGGCATTTGAGGAAAGCACCCAAATAATAGCACTTCTGTAACTCTCAGGGATGTTCTAAGAATAAATACCTTGAAGATGGTGAAACATTTGTGGTGAATGGGGCTGTGTGAATACAGCGTTATGCTCTCCTTCCATGTCCTCCATCCTTTCTTCCATTTTACCCGGGGTCAGGTAGCTCTGTATCCCACTCTGTGCTAGGTACAATGTAGCCATTAATGTTTCTAGATGCAGTAGGTGTAAATTGAATAATGATCTCTTTCCTTCAGGTTGTGTTTATTATGAAATAAAATCCAGAACTTCCTTCTGACTCTCTTCCTGCATTATCTATTTAAGATTGATGCACAGAGATCCGAAAGGTGACACCTAAAATGGATTCTGAAAGGCTTAGCTCCTGCAATTGCAGCCTTAGGTTCAAAGGGACACAGCACTCATAAAAGCACCTAAAGAGAAGCCAGATTTTCAAAGCCATCCAGACCTAATAATCCTCACTGTGCCACTTCCAGATTTTTCGGCACACAACAGGCTGAGCTGAAAATCTGTCTCTGATTCCGAATCCGGATCTGTTTTGAAATTATAACCCTAAGCACTCTTGCAGCAAACGTGAAATAAACAGCAGGCAATCAACTATTTTAAGTTACCCAAAATAAGAAAGTGCCTTGGCATTTCTTAAAATGCGCATTGCAATAGGTCTTAAAATGAATACAGTTTAAAAATCCTTGTCCTGCTGCACGAGTTTTCATTTGATGTAGGTTAGCATATCTCTTGTGGAGATGCAGCTGCCCAGTACCATGCCTTGGGCAGCAGTGGTACACAATGTAGTCGCAGAGATTTGCTGGTGCTAGGGAAGACATCACTTTCTTTGTTTGCCATTGATGTGTGTCAGGAGACCAAGAAAACACCGACTCTCAGCAGGAAAGGGAAGTGACATCTCCCACAGCAGCAGCGAACCACTAACCAAATACCACCGCCACTTCTTTGCCTCCCCCCCTGCTGGGACTGGAGTCAGAGCCACTGCAGGGAAGATAGAGGAGGAGAGGGGAGAGGATGGTAGATGGGAGGGTGAGGCATCCCATACTTCCATTCTGGCACTCCCTTCCCTAGCCAGTGTCCAGAGCTCATGCCCTGCTCACCATCCACCATTATGCTACTGATCTCTTGTACTCATCTATCCGTGAGAGGAGGAACACTGGCCAGGAGTATGTTATTAATCCAATGCTACTTTTTTTTTTTTTTTTTGAAATTCAATTGCCATTAAAATGAGATTTCCAGGGCAGCGTATCATTTCAATGAGAGCCTGTTCAGAAGTTGCATGTTCTTACCTTATTGTCAGTAACAGGAGTTTGGCTCAGCACTTTTTGGCATTGTGCCCTAATTGATCTTTGAATTGTATTACAATGAAACTGTGCTCTAGGATAATTCGTTACACATTTTATTTGATTAGATTAGTACAAGAACCTTGGATGTGCTTCAATCATGTGCTTCATCTAAACAGCAGGACTGTGTGTAACTCCTGTAGCTGCCTTGTCATTAGAATAGGTTGAACTTGTCCTTGCAAGCAATTTATCTGAAATTTTTTTTCTCACTCTTCTTGTCTTGAATATTTTTGCTTTCAGATCACAGTGTTTATGAATTTATTCATTGCTCAACATAGTTATGCAAATGTTCTTTTTTCTTTTTTTTTATGATCACTTTTCAGCACTGGATTCTTTGCCAACTGCTGATAGAGTTCAGGTGATTATTGAAAATTCACTATCTGATGTTTGTGACAGCTCAGCTAAGCAGCTGAGAGGTGTGTGTGTGTTTTCCCTTCACCAGATGACATAACTGTTATTGAACTACCTCCGTTTACATTAGCAACAAAGCTCTTTTTGTAACATTTCCTTCCTTGGCTAAGTATTTCATATACATAGACACCAAATCTCTATGTACACGGACCTCTATCTGAATGTAATCCTGTGGCAGCTTAGAAGCGCTAGAGAAGGAACTGTCTGTTTAAATCTAATGGCGAACTGGAGGACAGGGTTAAACCTAATGTGCATATTTGTCACTCGTCCTTCCAGTATGATGATATTGGTTAAAATGTGTATGATTTTTTGGCCTAGGAGTAATTGAACTTATGTTTATGTGGTAAAAGGCAACAGAACTGTATATCCCATATGCCAGGGGCGTGGATCTGCCACAGGCAAAACCTTGGTCTTGTACAGCAGAGCAGTGGCACTTTATTGGGATGGGCAAATCCCTCATTGCAAATGTTTCCACAGTGTAATGACAGCGTTTTAGAGTGCTCTGATCAGGGTGCGTATCCTGTACTGTACACAAGATGGTATCCAGTACCCATAGAGCTGTGATCACTACAGCAGGGTTTGGCAGCAGCAGTCGCTCAGTACGAGACTGACAGTCTTTCAGTAAATAGGGAAGTCATCGGTGAGTCCGTAGATGACTGAGGAGGATGATCTGAGATCTGCATGTTTGACTACAGACATGGTAAATAATCCTGGGAGGAAAGCTTGGATCCCGGTGATGTCAGGTCAAAGTGCTTTGCCTTTGTCTCTTGCAGTTATCTGACTCCATAGTGAGGTGAGTTTGCTTGAAACCATCAGTTATACATCACAGTGACACTGGGGACACCTTAGTGCTCGAGTCTCCCAGGTATTGACGTTAATGTCACCTTTCCTCAGACTGTCCCTCAAGGTGTCCTTAAATCTCTTCTTTTGCCCACCTCTAGTGCAGTGACCATTGGTGAGTCGGGAGTATAGGAGCTGTTTTGGGAGCTGGTTGTCAGGCTTCCTTAGATTATGTCCTGTCTAATCGGGCTGGTGCCATATAAACATGGCTTGAGTGCTGACAGTGTTTGCTTGAGACAGAAAGCTGGCATTCATTCTTCTGTCCCTCCAATTAATGTGGAGTTTTTTTAGAAGGCAGCACCGGTGATTAAATGTCAAAGCTTTCAGGTATTTCTGATATGTCATCCAAGTTTCACACCCAAGGGTAGGGCTGACAACAGCTTGGTAGACAAGAAGCTTGGTTTGGGTCCTGATGTCATGACCATCAGAGACATGGTTTTGGAGATGTCCAGAGGCATCACTGGCAGATTTTATCTAGTGTTGAGTATCATCTTCTGATTACTTTTGGGAAAGGTAGCTCCCCAGACAAGGGAAATGCTCAATATTTTCCAGTGACTTCTCAATAATTGTAATATGTGGTTGCTTTAGGGTGGGTCAGTAAAGTAACAGCAGGGTTACAAGCCTGAGGACCTGAATGTCACATCAAGCAGCAGTGTGGAGAAAGCACTGTGGTGTGAGGAAATGTGAAAACCATGGCACAGAGCTGGCATTGTAGCTAGAGGCAGTATTGCCATGAGAAGCAAAGTAGAGGTAATGACAAGGTACTTTCTACCAGAAGGTGCAAATGGATGTACCCACATGCTGTGAGATTCGCTAACTCTTGACAACAAATGGTGAGGTGCACAGAAGTGGAAGTTGGGGAGCTCTTGGGTGCTCAAGCCAGCAAGTGATGAAGCTGGAGCAAAGGAGTATAGGCCAAGTATTGTGGATAAATGTGACTAAATATTTCACAGAAACATATTGTTAGTTGTGTTTTCCTATAATAGGCTACTGTCCAGGAAGTGGAAATTACTAAGGCTTTTGATAAAACTTTTACGTTGACTCAATGGTCGTAACTTTACATGCAGGCACATGCAGTTTGTGGTGCCTCAAAGCTCTTTGTGGCACCACAAACCACATGTGGAATTTGCTACCAGGATTTCCCAATAGCAAAAAAAGAAAAGTTGGGGAAAAAAGGAGCACAGCGCGTGTGAAAATAGCATATGCCAGAAGAAACAGAGGCCTGGGCCTCCAGTACGATACTCTGGCTGCCAGCCAAAGCATCTCTACTGCTCCATTTGTGCCCCAGCTGCTCTAGGGTGCCAGGAGCCTGGAGGAGCTGGGCAAGGGCAGTTTGCCCACAGTGAGACAATGTGTCCCACAACAAAGTGCACGTGCATGTGCAGGGATATGTGCTGAGGCACAAAGTAGCAGCACAGATTTGTGCTGCTATTTGTGCCTCTGCAAGCGCACACCCCTGCACATCTGGAAACAGGCAATAGCTGCAAATCAAAGGTAATTATAAAGGGATCAATGTCAAATAGCAGGCAGTTTCAAGTGGCATTTCACGGGGATCTGTCCTGGCTCTGGTGCTGTTTAAGACGTTTATTGATGTTTTGGATGCCAAAATAGAAAGCTTCCTGAACAAATTTGCAGATGGTGTGAAAATGGGAAGGATCACAAAAACACTGGAGGATAGCAGTAGAATTCAGACGGGAGTGATCGATGGGAGAGTCAGGCTGGGGACAGCAGGATGCAGACAAATGTTAAGATAAAGAAGAGCAGCCAAAAACACAAATTCAGAATGGGAAATAATAGGAGGGTGGTAGTATGCTGAGGAAGATGTAGGAGATTTGGTGTGTCACAAAATAAGTGAGAGTCAGCAACCTAATGCAGTCACAAACAGGCAAATGCAAGTTTGTGCTGAATCAACAAAGGTATTAAATGTAGGACATAGGAGGCATTTGACCTGGAGCTAATTAGGCCCCATTTAAAATATTAAGAAGGATGTAGAGATGGTGTATAGGATCCAGAAACAGGCAACAAGAATGATAAAGGGGTTACAGGCAAAGTACATGAGGGAAGGTTGAGAGAACTAGGCATGTTTAGCTTGGAGAAAAAGTGATTTGGGGCAGGGGAAGGCATGACATCAATATTCAAATATCTGAAAAGCAACCATAAAGAAAATGGAGACCAACTGTTTTCTCCGGCCCCAGAGGGCAGGGTGTGGGGCAAAGCATTTAAATTGTAGCAAAGTGGATGTAGTTTATAACACAAGGCAAATCCTGTTTGTTACACCAGAAAGGCGAAGTGGAATAGGCTGCCTAAGCTTGATGAGAAATTTTCAAGAGGAGGCTAGGTAAACTTTGGACCATAATGGTTCAAGAATAAGATTCACGCATGGGTTTGGTCCAGATGACCACAGCTGTCCCTTCCAATCCTACAATTTTGTGAGTCCTCAGCTGGTGGTATTTGTTAACTTCCAGAAGGACCTCTAGATATGTGAACCTAGCCCTTCCTGCTGCCAACACTTGTCAAAAAAAAAGAAGAAAAAACAAATAACAGGTCTGAGAACATTTGCAAACAATACTTGAAGAGTATAAACAGGCCAAATTGCAAAGCCATTTTCTAATTTGTTATGCTGTTTGCAAACAGAATTTTCCTGACATTTTGTTTTCATCTCCACTTTTCTTTTTTAGCTGGATTTTTCTCTCTCTCACGCAAAAGAAACAGAAGCATGTCTAAAGGAGAAGTTTCTTTAGTTCCATACAAGTGACAGTCATTCCTGGCTCTCCACCTTGCATTTATCTATTTAATTGCATCAGAAACTAGGGGGTTGCTTGAACTCATAACATAATGTTCATTGCTGGATCCTTTTCGCTTTGCTTCAGTAGCAGCATGTGTAGAATCTGAAGTTGCACCACCCACAAAAATGTCCAAAATATTGCCTCGCACAGATGCTCAGCAAATTGAACACCTCCATCTGGGGAGATATAATTAGCAAGAATCAGGGTGAAATTTGGATTTACTTCCCTATATTCTGATTCAGCTTGAAACTGTTGTCATCCCTGTGAACCATAGTCCAAGCAAAAATGATTTTTTTTCTGACAGATTGAATGTAGTCTGTTCTTCAGGGCAATTTTTTTTAAGTGAGTAAGAAAGCTATTACATTTTAGACTGAAGATTTGAAACAAAATCTCAGGCATTTAAGAAATCAGCTTATTTTACAGAAATGCAATATGCACATATAATATGTCTTATAAATATATGTCTTTTGCATGTGAGAGAAGCTTAAAATGATAGAACTGTAGTAAAAAATGAACTGAGAAGTTTATAAATAGAAAGCAAATATCGTGGGTGTTTTGTATAATAATGCCTGAGATTTCAGTGTCAGTTTTCATTGGATCATCAGTTTTCATAAATCAAGGTGCTGATTATGGGTTGCCCAAATTCAGCAATAATGCTTGGAACAGATTCAGGAGAACTGTCCCTATTCCAGTGCTTGAAACAGGACAAAACTGTGGTAGAAGAAAGCACAAATATTATACTGCTTAGGGCAGGGGTGCTCCCCCTCCAGCTCGCAGGCCAGATCTGACCTGTGGGACCACGTCATCCGGCCTATGGGTCTCCCCCATATCTGAAAATTTGGCAGGGGGAGAGTGGTAGCAGATTATATAGTAATCTAGTGGTAAGAACTTGTGTCCAGGAAACTGGGAAACCTAGGTTCAGTGTAACCTCCTGAATCTCAGGGGTTCAAATCTCCATCTCTCCTTCCAGTAGAATATGCTAACGCCCAAGTTATCAAAAAGGCCGGTGAGGAGAAAGAAAGGCACTTTCCACCTCTTTTGCTGACGCTGAGCCACTGTTCAGCAAAGAGTGTAATATTCCTGGGGCCAGAAGAAAAGTATAAGAAATCTGACTCTGTAGCATAGTGAAGCACCTGGAGGGAAAGTGTGCAGGAGTCCTGGTTTCTGATCTCTGCTTCTGGGACTATGGTTTTTTATGCAATGACTTTTTGATGTAAAACAAAGAGTCAGCCTATATTTTCTGTCACCTGCTTCTGTATATGTTTACATTGATCTCATATCCTCATTCAATTACACAGAGAAAAAGTGCTTGATGCTCGTGGGTAGAAAGGACATTTTTATAGACATGTTTGAAAGTTTAGGATCCAAGATCCCCTTAACTGGCAGCAGAATATGCCCCATGATTTGTAAGGAACCCCATGCACTAACACAGAGTAACTTCAGAGCTGCACTGTCCTTTTTTAATGTGGTACACAGCATTTGTGCACAATTTGACTCTGCTTCTTGAGCAACATTTGAATCATTGTGATAGACACCTTTCAATGTAGGAAGTATACAGACAGTCCTCAGACTTATGGCACAATTCGTTCCTAAAAACCACATCGTAAGTCAAAACGTTGTAACTCAGAACCGATTTCCCCATAGGAAGCAGTGTTATAAATGGGGGGTGAACCAAGGCCCAATACCCTATTTTCTCCAAAAATAACCCAGAATTTTGTACTCAATTAATAATACATTCCTATATTTATATTGTAAATAGAAGTCATATTGATTCGGAAGAACTTCTTTGAGGTGACTTTACTGGACTTTCTGAAGGGCTCTTGGTTGGACTTTTTGATGGGTTCTTGGCTGGAGTCTCTTAGGAGTCCTGGCTGCAGGTTTTCTGGAGTCTTGTCTGCTTTCTTCAAGAAAGTGGCCAAGGAAGTTTGGACAGATGTTCTCCAGGGAGACAGACTCTTTTCTCTACTATGAAATTTTCCCCCAAGTATTATTATTGACACGATACTGAACTTAATAAGCCAGGGGTCTGATCTGCTATTTCAAATGCTGTGTTCCTAATGTCTCAGGTTTATTATAATTTATGCATTTATTGATCTAGCATAAATATGACCTGGATGTATCAGTTACAGCTAAATTCTAGCAAACATTTTAGCCTGTTCAGTTTTTTTTCCCCATCACTTATCATTTCTCCACTAAATCCTTTTGAGCTGAAATTTTCCATGCTTGGTTTTAAACCACAGGGTGCGTGTTTATTGGAAAAAGGAACAGCATTAATCTAGCACATTTTTTTCCATTTATTTCACTGAAACTGCACCACATACTATCCCTCTCTGATTAGAAATACTGTGCTCAGATAACTCCAAAACAGCTGATGGTACCATCCTCAACCTTGACTGGCTTTGTTGAGCTTATTGAGTTCAAAGCTTTAGTGTGGAGAGAATTGCTTCTGAGCATTTTCAGTGAAAACTGGCACACATAAATCCTGCATTAAAAGTAAATAGGCTTGCACACTGCATATAATCAGTAACTCCACTTAAAACACATCCATACATGAAAAGATGAGTTTGATGTTTCCCTTAATAGAACAGATGGATTACATACCATTTAGTTTCTGTTTGTGCCACAACAGAAGCCCTGTCACAAGAGCTACTGAACAGCCTTAGCTCCCCTACCTCCTGCTGCTACCACCTGGGGAAAGGGGAAAAGTGAAGGAAGCCGCATAAGGAATGTACAATCCAAAGATCTGCATGCCGTGCATGAAGTTTACACAGGCTAGTTTTAAACTTACCAGTTTGAGTACCTAGATCAGTATAGCTGTGATAAATCAGGCTCCAACCACCAAGAATGACCCCACAATATCAAGCAGACTTGTTTACCTTTCGGCAAAGTTCTTGGTACCGCAGATGGACTGGTTCCTGGGATTGACCCTGCCTAGTTTTAAGCTGTAAGTGACCTGTGTAGACATCACCACGGACAGAATGAAATTCTCATGGCATCCCACGATGGAGCTCTTCTCCCTGGAATGACCACTAAGGGTGCATCCACACATGCAAGCACGTGCACTTGCAGCAGCTCAAATAGAAGCGGTGCAAATTTGAGCCAGGGCTTTTTGCCTCAGCGCGTGTGCTCGGACATGCACTTTGGTGTGGAGCAAATTGTGCCACTTGGAGCAAAAGAACCTTGCCTAGCTCCTCATGGATCTGTAGCCAAGGGGAGCTAGAGCCCAGGGCCAGCACCTGTGTGTCCGCACCAGTATAAAAGGCTGCCCTGTCCTGGCCCCATCTATACAAAAAGCTGCCCTGGCAAGCAGCTTGGGGCTACTTGCTCTCTGGAGCTTCTGGGGCCCACCCAACTGATACCTGGGGACACTACCCCTTGTACCAGCTGGACTGCTGCAGCAGCATCCCAAATCCATTTTTTAAAATACCCCCAAATCCATGTTCTTCCACACACACACCCCCTAGAGAGAGAAGAGCGAGAGAGAGACAGTGATAAGTTGGGTAATGCTTTATTGATATATTTACAATGTTAAAGCAATTTGGAAGCCTACCAGTGTCTGTATCATCCTGAAAAAATAAATTCTAAATACCTATATGTGTTGATCTGTGCTTTTGGTTTTCTTCATACATGATGGGTGTGTAATAGGGGGATGTAGTGTTTGTAGAAAGGGGGTGATAAGGAGTGTGGGGGAAGGTGGGTGGGTGAATGTGGAGGGATGTGGGTTTGTGTGTGGGTGGGAGTGGAACAATTGCTGGGGGCATTGCGAGTGTGGGGGACCTTGTGTGGGGGCTGCTCAGGAGGAGTGGGTCCCCTGGCCCCCACAGGGTGCAGCCCCCCCCCTGTTTCCCAGGGTCCCAGCTCCCCCCTGGAGGGCCACAGCCCCTCCTGCCCAGGGCCCATAACTAACCTTTAACAGCAGCAGCGGGGGGACCATGCACCGAGCCCAGCCTGGTTCTGCCAGCCCTGGGGCTGCTCTTGCCACCCAGCTGGGCTGGTCTTGTGGCAGCAGGACCTGGTGTGGCATGCGGGGACCACGTGCCAGGCCCAGCCAGGTCCTGGGGACCCTCTGCAGCCCAGACAGGCTGGGCCCAGATCCCTGAGGCTCGCTAGTCCGGCTTTGCACCACAGCGGGTCTCATGGCTCCGGGAGGCGTGAACAGGAGCCGCGCCTCCCAGAGTCCTGTGACTTGCTTCAGTGCAAGGTGGGACTAGCGAGCCACATGTGGCTGGCCCAGATCCTCACCCCTACTGCAGGCACAGGGGGCACAGGTGGGAGCTGGCCCTGGGGCCCAGCCCATGCTGACAGGAGTTGGCGCAGCATGCGGTTCCCTCATGCTGCACTGGGTCCTGCTGCAGCCAGGCCCTTCCTATAGCTGGAGGACCTGGCCCAGCATATGGGCAGCATGAGGCACCCCAGAGCCAGCAGGACCTGGCTCGGCTCTGCGCAGTCCCCACACGCCCCACAACTTGCAGCGTGGGGAACATTTTTTCATTCCCACACATGCCTGTTGCCCCACCGCAAAGCGGTTTGAGACAGGGCAACAGGCATGTGTGCACTCGTTTGGATGTGCCCTAAGAGTCAGAAGAGCAGACTTACACATTAGGGAAGTAGAGAAGAGAACTAATGATTAATCAGCCAAATGTTACACTAAGGATGGGCTAAATCAGGAGAAATCAGTAGCTAAGAAAGCTCTGCATCTTACACCCGTTCCTCCATTACTACATGTTGAACACATGGTCCTTTATGTCATCCATTGTGTTACTCTTGGACCAGGGTTCCTGGAAGTTAGCCAGGGATGGTTGGCAGCAGCTGCTTTTTAGGATAAATTATACCAATTTTCACAGTTTGCCCTAACAAATTGCTCACTTTGTTTGTCTATTGCAGTCAGCTTGGATTGTGGTATTTCAAAAGCTGAGTTCTTGGAGGCAAGAACTGCTGCTTATTGTGTGTATATGCAGCCCCTAGCTCAATGAAGCCCAGTGCCTGACAGGGGCCTCTAGGCACTACCTGTAATGTAAACAATAACCAGCAAAGAAACATCTAGTGAATGTAAATTATTTCTTTTTTTCCTTTATCTCACCTGGGGTGAACTTGGCTGACTATATCTGAATAGAAAAAAACCTGGGATTATTTTCAGTGCAGGGTGCTGAGCTATTCAAGGTGGGATGGTGAGCTACTCTCACCTTTTGTTGAAGAAATTGTTGAATTCTCAGGCTGTCACAGGGTGGGACTATAAGACTCTGCACTTCTGCAGATTGACAAGTGAAATAACAGGGAAAGTGAGTGGGATGTTGCTATGGTGATCCCAGCATTTGATCTGATAGACTAGCAGCAGATAACTCTGCTCCACAAAGTAACCAGGAGCTGAAATGCAGGGATGACAATCATTTTACCTGGGCAAATGAACTGAAATCTTAGAAACCCTCCCTTATTGCCCATCGGGAAATAGGCTAATGATCAGACATGATGATTCCTTTTATATGGGCTGTCACTCAAATAGTTTCCTTGTGTATCTCTGAAGGAATCATAAAAGAAAGGATGAGATTTATCCGTTTTCTTAAAGACTGAAAACCGTGGGCAATAAGTAGGGAGGTGGTAATTTTAACAAAGCGAACATTTGTCATCAAAGAACTGTACACATATTAACCATTAAATATGAAGGCCTCTTCTCTTGCACAGTTGCTTATTATTTATCCCTCTTTTATATGTTTGGAAAGGGGAGCTGCAGCGAGGTTAAGTAGGTTGCTCGATATCAGAGGCAAAGCTAGAAGTTTCATAGTTTCTAGGGTCGGAAGGGACCTAAGCAGATCATCAAGTCCAACACCCTGCCATGGCAGGAAAAAGTACTGGGATCAAACAACCCCAGCAAGGTGTATATCTAGCCTCCTCTTAAATACCCCCAGGGTAGGAGCCAGCACCACTTCTCTTGGAAGTCGGTTCCAGATCCTAGCTGCCCTGACCGTGAAGTAGCGCCTCCTGATATCTAACCTAAACCTACCCTCTGCCAGCTTGTGACTGTTCTTTCTAGTAGCGCTTCTGGCAGTGCTCAGGGGAACAGGGACTCCCCCAGTGCCTGCTGATCCCCCCTGACTAGTTTGTAACAGGCCACTAGATCCCCCCTCAGCCTTCACTTGTGGAGGCTGAACAGGTTGAGGTCCCTTAGCCTCTCCCCGTAGAGCCTGCTCTGCTGACTCCTGATCATGCGGGTGGCCCTCCAAGTTGAGAGTTTACCATTTGATTTCACCGCCCATCATTTAGACCAGTGTTTCTTAACCTGTGGGTCACAACCCAAAAGTGGGTCACAGGAATATTTCAAAGGGCTGCAAGCAAGAGAAGGTGGCCAGGGACCAAGACTGCAGCAGGGCAGAGGGGCAGCAGGAAGGTGCCTGCCCGTTCCAGCGGGGAAAGGGGGTGGGAGAGAGCTGCGTGGCTGGGCTGGTGGCACTGGGGCCGGTGCCCATGTTTGCAGGAGTGGGGCAGCCAAGAGATGCTGCCTGGGGGGCAGGGGGTCCATGACCAGGCTGCCAAGCACAGCACAACAGACATAGCCCAAGTCAAGAGGGGTGCCACAGGCCTATCCTCCTCCTCTTTCCAGCCCGTTCTGGGACCAGACTCATTCTACTGCCACTCACATGAGCTGGAGCTGCTACATCTACTGCACTCCAGCCTGAGCGGGACAGATGCGGCTGGGGGACCCTCCAGCAGGGCTGGAGGTGGGGAACCGGGGCTGCAGGTTGGGAGCAAGGGATACCAGCATTGTTGATGGGGGTGTTGGAGGGGGGGGCACAGGGAACTGAGGGTCAGGCACCAGCAAGGCCAGGGGGTGTGGGCTGGGACAGCCCATGGATCTTTGCAAATGGGTCCCGGTAAGAAAAAGGTTGAGAACCACTACTTTAGACAAGTCTTGCTGTCTCAAATGAGGAGAAATAAGACAAGCTGGAATCACTGCACTTTTTAAAGGACAGATTTAAACCCTTTTTCTAAAACAGAGGGTGTGCAGTCAGCTTGAAAAGAATTTTCTTCTAAATCTGTAGCTGCTGGTAATGATTCTAAAATTCCTCTAGACATTTTACTTCAGCTAAGTCTCTGAAAACAAGATTTAATTTACTTCATCTTAAATTAGCTGCTGTTCTGGTCAGAATGTCTAATTTATAGTTTCGTGTCGTTTCTGTTCACAAATCTTAAAAAAGATTTAAGTAAATAAGCTGGGAGAGCACAATTACCCTTGAGAGCATGAAATGACTGCTCAGAGTATTGGATTAAGATGACATCATTTGACACAGGAACCTTGAAATAGTGGGAAAATTTGCAAAATCCTTTTATAATCTAATTTGGGTATTCCTAATGACACACCTAGTATTTAAAGATTTCCAATCTTCTGAATTCACTTAAGGCATGATCATACTTTTGAGAATGGAGCTTGTAGCTGCTATCTCTCCTGCAGCACTGAAGATTGTAAATGGGTTATCTACTGCTTCCCAAATGTGGCCAGCAATCTCTACCAGCAGACTGGATAGAAGAAAAAGCCATGACTGAGCCCTATTTTGTCTCCTCTATACCTATGATGGATCATTTTCAAATGCCTATTTGCAAACATTTTTTTGCCTTGTCATTAAGTCCCCTTTAAATACTTTTGCTACTAGTTTGCTTGTTCTCAATCACAATAATCTTTATTTAGGTCCCACAGGTGATCTGACTGCGAATGAGATATGAATCAGGTTGAGAAAAATATTGTTATAAGAAAATGCACATCTGCCCTATGTTAGTAAAATGACTCAGTCAAGAAGGAAAACATTTCTGATTCAGAAGCTGAATCAGACCATAGCTTCCCATATATCTGTTATGTCTCTGGCTAGATGAGTTGAGGCTGACAAGAAACTCCTGCTTTACAATAACTTTTATCACACTCAGGATTACTTGTCACCCCAATTTTACAAAGAGGAAATCTTGTTCTAACAAGAAGAACATGAAAGAAACTAACTTAAATACGAGTGACTGTACTGTGACCTACTTCCTTCTTTATTGCTTTTACACAATATTTGTGTTTCCATTCTTTTTGTCATGTTTAGATACCACCCGATAGGGATGAGGCAGAATTTGAATGAGGGATTTGAGAGCAAAGGCAGTTGCAAAGCATCTGAGAATAGTGTGGCCATTCCTGAACAGCAGTGCAGGAATGGGGCTTTGATGTAATTGTATGAGAATCCCAAGAGGGGAGTGTGAAGGGCAGGAGAGAGATCTATAGAAGAGCTTACATGCTGATATGGATATCAAGGTGGACTGCAGGGGTCCTTCTAGACATTCATGTAAAGGTGTGATAGGATCTGATGCACAATCCACACAATTGCACCTTCTGCGATACCACATGTGTGGCAGGAAGTGTGATTATAGGATCCAGTTACAGATCCCATCACCCCTTATTTCCAATGGAAGGGCTCCCAGGATCTTGACCCCCAGGCTTCCCCTGCACCTGAGACTGTAGGTCGCACAGCTGATGAGATTTCCAGCCTTAGTAGTTCCCCACAGGTTGCTGTGGCTGGGAGTCCCATCAGCTGACAGTGGGGCATTACTGCAGCTGGGAGCCATGGCGGCTGACAAAACTCCCAACCAGGGCAGCCCATGGGATAGTGCCATGGGTGGAAGTCCCATCAGGTATAGCATCATTAAATTAAAGCTAGATAGAAACCATATACGTTTTCCAGCTCTAATGTTATACGTTTTTCAGCTCTAATGTTATAGCTGGTTGGACCTTTTTAAGGTGTTATAATCAATTTGCTTGTGCAGCTGGTCTAAATTAGTTGCACAATTAACCAGGTGATTGGGTAACACATTTAACATGTAGAGGGGGCCTATGTGTCTGAGTTCAAACTCATGATCCTAAACTTTCAGGATATTTCTGTTTTTTATTTGATGACTGCCTTAATGTAAAATCCATGAACAATCCAGGGAGCAGAAACTGGAACCCAGGACAGCCTCCAAGTGTGTGAATGCTTTGGTTCATAGAAGCTGGGTCCTTCTTGCTTGCTGTTTCTATGACCTCGTTAATTTTACATGCTTTACTGCACAGTGGTACAGCTTTAACAGGACACATGGAGAATGTCTTCTCATATTCAGAGTAGCCTCTAGTCTGGTTTCAAGAACACTTTTCTGGAAAGGAGATGTTGGAGTTGAACTTGAGTGTCCAACTTTTCAGGATGTGCTCCAAGTGTTAGGCTTGTCTATAAAATGAGAGCATGACAGGTGGTTCAGGGAGAGTGAGCCCTGTTCAATTTGATAAAAGTATAGGTGTGTGTGTCTACACTCAAGAAGGTGTCTCGACTGTAGATCTCAAATTGATAGAGATGGCAGAAGTCCAGAAATGAGCAGTAGTTCATACATATCCTCATACTTTGCAATTCATATTAGCTGGGTTTAGCTAGCTCCTTACTCTGGATTTTATAGATCCCCATGTGCTCTGAAAGGCACTGAGGCATCAAACTCAATTTTGGATTATACTTCAGGGATCAAGTTTTGTAAAATATAGGCATTGTGGCACCCTATCTGTAGATACTTAAGTCTTATTTTTGGATCTGAATTGCAGTATTGTGGCCTTAGTGATGGCAAGCTGTAAGAGACAGGGGCAGAGAATGAAGAACTGGTCCAGAATAATAGAAGGAAATCAAACAGCAGGCAAAGAGGCCAGTGGAATGAATGTTGGTCCTGCATTTAGGTGTAGATACTATAATCAGCTCTTGTAATCACTGTAATCAATTAGTCAGTTTCTGGCTTCCTGTTTGTACTCTCCACAAGAGTAATTTTAGCATTCATTTTCCCCTTTCCTTTATCTCCACTCTGACTACTCAGAGGCTGGTACCTCTCAAAAGAAAACATTAAGTGAATCTGCTTTGTTCTTCCTGAGTTCCCACTTTCTCCCATGTGGACTTAGCCATGCAGAGTGTCTTTTATTCTACCTTTTTGTACAATTTCTGTCATTTTCCAGAATTAACCATCTCATGTTGTAGGAGGAAGTTGCTAATTTCTGTGCTTCTGACTAACTTCATTTCCTCTTTTAACCAGCTTTGAAAAATCACGGGCACTGACAGACATTCATGGCCCTGCTCTAACTCATGGCGGTTTACATAAAATGCCACATGCAGAGATCCTGGTTTTCACTGATTAAAAAAAAAAAATCCCAAGTTTCAGATTTAAAGTAGTAACCCAAATCCACATTTTTCTGTGATCAGAATGAAACACCACATATATACCACATATATCTATATGTATGTGTGTGTGTGTGTGTGTGTGTGTGTGTGTGTGTGTATATATATATATAT
>NW_017728906.1:192513869-192531089 GCF_001723895.1 Crocodylus porosus
CCCAAGTTTCAGATTTAAAGTAGTAACCCAAATCCACATTTTTCTGTGATCAGAATGAAACACCACATATATACCACATATATCTATATGTATGTTTGTGTGTGTGTGTGTGTGTGTGTGTGTGTGTGTATATATATATATATATATGTGCTGTTTTATTTTGATCATGGAAAAATGTGAATCTTGGATTACTCTTTGAAGTCTGAAAATTGGGAATTTTTTGTTTATCAGAGAAAACCAGGATCTCTGCACATGACATTTTCTGTAAAGTGCCATGAGACATTTCATATAAAGCACCATCTATATATAAGTGGGGTTTCATTTTGATCGTGGAAAGATGTGGATTTTGGGTTACTGTTTTTAAATCTGAAAATTGGGGATTTTTTTTAATCAGAGAAAATCAGGATCCCTGGCCATGTGTTTATGCTCCCCATCCCACTCTCCCCCCTCCCCCCTGCCCCAACTGAATAGACGTTAGCCTGCTGGATCGGGGGAGGAATTGAGTCTGCCTGCACTGGCCTTCCTGGCCAGCAAGCAAGGGTGCTAGTCAAGACATGCTTCTCCCCAGCCTCTCACCCTCCCCATCTGCCCCAGCTCCAGAGCTGTCAATGGAAAAGGGGTGAAGGGAGCAGAAGCAGCTATGGGGCTGCTATGCCCAGCCTGAGCTGGAACTGTGCCCTCCCCCCTCCCCAGCTACCCTGGCTGGGGTATTGGGGGAAGCCAGGACAGGCCTCCAGGCAAGGGGGCTCTGTCTGTTCCACCCCCTCTCCCCTCCAGCTCAGACTGGGCCTGTCCAGCAACTGCTGCTGCCACACTCAGAGCTGGGGGGAGATGGGGTGGGATGGAGCCCCCTTGCCTCAGGGGCCCAGGCCAGCTCCCCTCAATACCCCAGCCAGGATGTCTGGTGGAGACCACAAGACAAGGGGCTCTGTTCCAGCCCCACTCACCCCCACTCCAGCCAGGCATAGCAGCCCCACAGCTACTGCTGCTCCCTTCCCTCCTTTCTGCTGGTAGACCTGCTCCATATAAAAAAAATGAACCCTTGAGGGAACACAAGTTCTCTAAAGCACTCTAAAGCAGAGCACCGTAATCTGTTACTGGGCTAGACAAGGGTTAATTTTTCACATGATCAGCCTTTTTAGAAGCACTTTGCAGCTAGCATTGCCAAGGCTGGGACTGATGTCAGATCATGGCTGTAACTTTCAGGGGCCAGTTCATGCAAAAAAATGTTATGTCTGTCTGCACCCTAAGTGGTTATTTTCTGATTTATAGAATTGTTGTTCATTATAGTAATTTGATTGTTCTTACAATCGTTGATCACTATAAGAGCCTGATTCTTTCACTTGCTGATCTTTCCCTGCAAAGTATAGTTGTCATATTTTTTTTAATTTCAGGAACTTAATTTTAAATAGGATGTTTTCAATAGTGTTGGCTCAAGATCAAACATACTGGAAAATATAATAAATGAAGTGATTCCTCTCGGTTGAAGCTAAAGCTTGTATGGAAATGTCCTGTTTTTGATTTAGAATTTTGGGAAAGTACTTTGTCTGTAGATTAGTCAGATAGTTAGGGTATGAATCTGATATCTGATATCAGATTCAGTGTAGGAGTATGTCTGCCTTATTTTGTATCTCTTTCACATTTGAAAGGTCTTGGTTATATGCCAACACAGAACAGGAAGATTTAAGATTTTTCAAGTTTTGTAGGACAGGAAAGCTGTTTAGCTCTATATCCAACCTTTAACCCTGGTGATTTAAAATATTGTTTCACTTCTGCTTCCTTACTTCAATAGCAGAGTTGCTTTATAAATGGTATGCTCAAAACCCTACAGTTCCTTCAGCAGGATGGACAATGGTTTGGGGACTGAGTCACATGACTTCTGAGGAAAGGCTGAGGGAACTGGACTTATTTAGAATAGAGCTGGAAAGGTGAATTCAGTTTTGGCTCGTACTTGGACAGTTTTAAGTTAGTGGCTATTAAAGTCAGAACTGAAGTGAAGGCAGGACCCTGAGAGCATAATTATGCTTCTTTCTACACTGTCCTGAGCATGCACGGAGTTTCATGAAGCAGATGAAATCCCTGCACCAAAGTTCTTGTAACAAAGGCCTTGTTGCACATTATACTTAGGGCTGGGGCTGACCATCAGCTGTTTGTCGGTCCCAGCCTTGGCACTGTGCTGGAGTCTCCTGATCATATTACCTCTATGGACCAGTAGGACGCTAATTCAACACGTGTTAGGTACACGACCTAGAGATGCTTCCCCCCGCCAGAAAAAGTCCTATTTTTGCTAATGCTACAATGGCACCCGATTACTGTGTGAACATTCAGACACTAGGATTTTAAGTACAGTTGACATGTGCTAAGTGTAATGTATGACAAGGCCCAAATACTAGGGGAAGGGTGGAATGCTGAAATGAGATAGGTACAAGTGTTGCACCAATTAGATTAAAGCCATATTATGTTTTCTGGATATTACTTACTACAAAGGAAGGGGAAACCAAGCCATGCTGCTTCAAAAGATGCTCAACCTCATGTCACTGTAGATCATCTACTGTGTATGTAATTTCCATTAAAGAAAAATCTTCTTGTTCACACTGGTAGCAGAAGGGTCTGAGAGACCATGAGCACCTGGGAGTGTGTGACCATCCTAATGACTCTTCCTGTAGTGTCTGCGCTGTCACTACAAGAAGGGACCCTATGCCTACCTCGGTCTTTACTGCTTTTACTCACCTGGGGATATACAAGCCTAACACAGTGTTGAGGGAAGAAATATGGATGGACTAGGTACTGGAGGTCTATTACAGACCGCCACACCAGGAGGATAAGCTAGACCAGGAATTCTCCAGACAGCTCTCAGAGGCTGTACAGTGGAAAGATATGGTTGTCCTAGGTGACCTAAACTACCCTGACATCTGCAGGGAGAAGCAGTCAGCCAAATCTAACCACTCACGTAGGTTGTTAACCTGCATGCAGGACCTCCACCTAACACAGGAGGTATATGGTCCCACTAGGGGAAATGCCTTGCTGGACTTGGTGTTAGCTACAGGGGATGACCTGGTGGGGAATCTGCCAATACAAGGTAACCAAGGGGATAGTGACCATCAATTGATTGAATTCACTGTCCGGTGATGGGTGGGTAAACTAACCAGCAGGGCTGAAGTGCTAAACTTCAGAAAGGCTAACTTCAATGTGCTCAGGAGATTAGCTAGTGAGGCATTAAAGCTCAAGAGCATTGGTAAAACGGGGGTCCAGGAAGGGTGGTCGTTCTTCAAGACAGCGATCCTTTGGGCACAGAAGGAGACAATTCCTTTGCACATAGAAGGGGACAAAGGGGCCAAGAAGCCCTCTTGGCTGAACAGGGAAGTCCAGGAAAGCCTACAGGCAAAGAAAGAGGTATACAGGCTGTGGAACAAGCGGGTCGCTACCAAGGAGGAATATACTTCCCTGGCTCGCACTTGCAGGGAATCAGTTAAGAAGGCCAAAAAGCAAGATTAGAACTTAGGCTGGCAACACAAATTAAGGACAACAAAAAGTCCTTCTTCAAGTATATAGGGAGCAAAAGGAAGGTGCAGGATAACACAGGACCCCTACAGGACAAACTAGGGCAATTGGTGACAGAGAGGGGGGATAAATCTGTGTTCTTCAATGAGTTCTTTGCATCTGTATTCCTAGACAGAGACCAAGACAAATCTCCCAGTTGGATCATGGATAGACACAGGAGGGACACCAGCCCACCAACTGTTAGCACAGACATAAGGAAGGGGCACTTGGAGGGGCTGGATGTGTTCTAATCCATGGGCCTGGATGAACTTCTTCCAAGGGTGCTGAAGGAATTGACTAGTGTCATAGCAGAGCCACTGGCATGGCTGTTTGAGTACTCATGGTGCTCCAGTCAGGCCCCTTAGGACTGGAAAAGGGCCAACGTGGTCCCTATTTTCAAGAAGGGGAGGAGGGTCGAACAAGAAAACTATAGGCCAGTTAGTCTCATCTCTATCCTTGGGAAAACTCTGGAAAAAATCATAAAGGATCACATTTGTGAGAGCCCAGCAGGGGAAATAATGCTGAAAGGAAATCAGCACGGGTTCACTGCAGGTAGATCCTGCCTGACTAACCTTGTTTCTTTTTATGACCAGGTCACAAAATGCTGAGATGCAGGAGTCGAGATAGATGTTATCTTTCTAGATTTTAAGAAGGCCTTCTATACATAAATAAACTGACAGGCTGTGACATAGATGATTACATGGTCAGGTGGGTGGCAAATTGGCTTAGGGTCACACCCAGAGAGTGGTGGTGGATGGGTCGATATTAACCTGGAAAAATGTGGGCAGTGGAGTCCCGCAAGGTTCAGTCCTTCGACTGGTGCTATTCAATGTCTTCATCAGTGACTTGGACGAGAGTGTAGAAAGTACCCTGTCCAAGTTTGCAGATGATACCAAATTATTGGGCAAAGTTAACACAGTAGAGGGTAGGGAATGGATCCAGGTGGGTCTGGATAGGTTGGAAAAATGGGCAGAACGAAATAGGATGCAGTTCAACAAAATCAAGTGCAAAGTGCTGCACCTGGGCAAAAAGAACCGCCAATACTTTTACAGGCTGGGGGATGACCTTCTCAGCTGCACAGCAGTGGAAAGGGATCTTGGAGTCATAGGTTAACTCCAAGATGAACATGAGCCATCAGTGTGACAAAGTGAACAACAAGCTGAACCGAACTTTATCATGCATTAGCAGATGCTTGACGAACAGGTCCAGGGAGGTGATGCTTCCCCTCTATGCGGCACTGGTCAGGATGCAGTTGGAGTGCTGTGTCCAGTGTTGGGCACTGCACTTTAAGAGGGATATGGAGAATCCCGAGGGTCCAGAGGAGGCCACTCATATGGTCAGAGGCCTGCAGGCAAGGCCCTACGAGGAGAGACTGAGGGACCTAGATCTCTTCAGCCTTCTCAAGAGAAGGCTGAGAGGTGAACTTGTGGCTGCCTATAAATTCATCAAGGGAGGGCAGCAGGGAATAGGAGATGCTTTATTCACTAGGCCCCCCCCCCCCAGAGTAACTAGGAACAATGACCACAAATGGACAGGGAGCAGATTTAGGTTGGACATTAGAAAGAACTTCTTCACGGTAAGGGTTGCCAGAATCTGAAATGGGCTTCTCAGGGAGGTAGTGCTCTCCTCTACCTCGGGGGTTTTCAAGAGAAGGCTGGACAAGCACCTAGCTCGGGTCATCTGACCCCAGCGCTCTTTCCTGCCCAGGGCAGGGGGTCAGACTCGATGACCTACTGAGGTCCCTTCTGACCCTAACATCTATGAATCTATGAATACCTTCTATTTCAGTGCAGATGATTCTGGTATATGAAATGGCAAATACAGCCAAATACCCCAGTGGCTCAATTCTGGTATGTTCCCATTGTTGTGCCCCTCAGTTTACTGACATGTATAGCAGTGGGCAGTTGAAATGCCTTTTTGCCCAGGCTCCAGATCCCGAGAGTCCTGCTTATAATATGCATTTTGCACTGGGAATGGAATCTGACAGGTGATCGCCCTGAATAAACTGATGTGCCATTTCCTAACCACAAACTCTAATTCTGCTGAAGGCAACACTTCATAAGAAGTGGCAAAGCATTATTCCTTCCTTTGGGATTTATGATAATAACATTAATCTTGATGAATTATTTTGGAATTCATGTGGCAGTCAGTTTTTCAAAGCTGTTTTCCTGCCCTGCAGGAACTGTTTCTGTTACGTGCAGGTCAGTGAGTTTTTATTTCAACCTCTGCAGATGTACGAATGCAAATACCTCATATAAAGCTGAAAAAAAAATTGCTAACCTGTTTGGGAATGATTGGCAATTGAAAAGGGACCAAAATATATTTGAAGTGTACCTTGACACAATGCATTATATACGAGTTAATTCTATACAAGATCAATGTATTTTCCTTAAAATGTATTAATGAATGATAATATTCCTATCTGTTTTGATTTCTTCTTGTAACACATCATCTAAGAGAGCTAATTCAATGAGGTTAGCAGTTAATCTAGCTACTAAGACTGAGATAGTATGTTGTTGAGCTAAATATAGTCCCAGTGTTTGAAAGCAAAAAAAGTTTATAAAAATGATTGAGTTCAGGATCCTGAGGAAAGGAAGGTTGGAGAGCAGCAGAGTAAGGACCCTGGACTTCAGAAAAGCTGACTTTGACTCTCTCAGGGAGCTGATGAGCAGGATCCCCTGGGAGGCCAGTCTGAGGGGGACAAGAGTCCAGGAAAGATGGTTATATTTTAAAGAAACCTTACTGAGGATGCATAAACAAACCATCCTGATGTGCAGGAAGACTAGCAAGTATGGCAAAGGACCAGTTTGGATCAACAGGGAACTCTTCAGTGAGCTAAAGCACAAAAAATAGGCTTATGAGAAGTGGAAACTAGGAAAAATGACTAGGGTGGCGTATAAGATTATTGCTCGGGCATGCAGGGATGAAGTCAGGAAGGCCAAAGCACAATTGGAGTTGCAGCTAGCAAGGGACTTGATGGGTAACAAGAAGGGTTTCTACAAGTATGTCAGCAACAAAAGGAAGATCAGGGAGAGTGTGGGTCCCTTACTGAATGGGAGAGGGAATTTAGTGACAGATGGGAAGGAGGTGAGCAGCCCTTAATAGTGAAAAAACAGGTTAGGTATTATTTAGAAAAGCTGGACATGTACAAGTCCATGGGGTCAGACATGATGCACCCAAGGGTGCTGAGAGAGCTGGCTGATATGATTGCAGTGCTCCTGGCCATTATCTTTGAAAATTCTTGGTGAGTGGGAGAGGTCATGGACAGTTGGAGAAAAGCCATTATAATGTTCATCTTTAAGAAAGAGAAGGAAGATTTGGGGAACTACAGACAGGTCAGCCTCACCTCAGTCCCTGGATAAATTATGGAGAAAGTCCTTAAGGAATTCATTTCTAAGCACTTGAAGGAGAAAAAGGTGATTAGGAGCAGTCAGCATGGATTGGCCAAGGGCAAGTCATGACTGACCAACCTGATTGCCTTCTGTGGTGAGATGACTGGCTCTGTGGATGTGGGGAGAGCAGTGGACATGATATACATTGTATTTAGCAAGGCTTTTTATAGTCTCCAACTAAGAAAGTACAAGCTGGATGAATGGACTGTAAGATGGATAGAAAACTGGCTGGATCATCAAGCTTGGAGGGTAATAATCAATGGCTCAATGTCTAGTTGGCAGCTAGTATCAAGCTGATTACCCCAGCATTTGGTCCGTCCTGAGGCCCGTTTTGTTCACTGTCTTCATCAATGACCCGGAAGATGGCATGGAGTGCACTCTCAGCAAGTTTTCAGATAACACCAAGCTGGGGGGGAGTAGTAGATGTGCCGGAAGGTAGGGTTAGGATTCAGAGAGACCTAGACAAATTGGAGGTTTGAACCAAAAGAGATTTCATGAGGTTCAACAAGGACAAGTGCAAAGTCTTGCACTTACGATGAAACAATCCCACGCACCAGTACAGGCTGGGGGCTGACTGGCTGGGCAGCAGCTCTGCAGAAAAGGACCTGTGGGTTACAGTGGACAATAAGGTGAATATGAGCCAGCAGTGTGCCCTTGTTGCAAAGAAAGCTAACGGCATACTAGCCTGCATTAGTAGGAGTGTTGCCAGCAGATCAAGGGGGATAATTCCCCTATATTTGTCAGTGATGAGGCCATGTCTGGAGTACTGTGTCCAGTTCTGGGCTCCCCATTACAAAAAACATGTAGACAAATTGGAGAGAGTCCAGTGGAGGGCAATGGAAATGCTGAGGGTGCTGGGGCACATGACTTCTGAGGAGAGGGTGAAGGAATTTGGCTTATTTAATCCAGAGAAGGGAAGACTGAGAGGGTATTTAATAGCAGCTTTGAACTGCCTGAATTTAATACAACATTCAACCACTGAGGATGCTATCGCATGGTTTGGCAATGGCAATTATGCACACGCTGACTGACTGCCTGCCTGAAATGTGGTGCTAGACTCTTCTTGGTGGCAGATAGAGCAAGAAGCAATGGTCTCAAGTTGCAGCAAGAGAAGTTCACGTTAGATATTGAAGATCGCTTCAAATTGGACGTAAGGAAAAACTTCTTTACAATTAGAGTGCCGAGGGTCTGGAACAGACTCCACCCGGAGGAGGGGGCGACCTGCCCTGCCGACCTTCAGAAAGTGTCTTGACACGCATCTTGCTGGAGTCATCTGATCCCAGCAGTCTTTCTTGCCCAAGTGCAGTGGGGGCTGGACCCAATGGTCTTGTAAGGACCCTTCCAGCCCCTAACATCTATAAATCTATTAGGAAAAACTTACTCAGTGGGCTGGTAGTAAAGCACTGGAAAAGGTTACCCAGGGAGGTTGTGAAATCTCCATCCTTGGATGTTTTAGACCCTAATAGACAAAGCTTTGGCTGAGGTGATCTGCTTAAGGATGGTCCTGCTTTGACCAGGGGATTGGACTAGATGACCTCCTGAGGTCCTTTCCAACCCTTATTTTCTATGATTCTATGGTTCTATGATTTGGAAAGTAAAGTAGAAACAATTTCAGGTAAGAAAACATGTGAAATGTCATGTCAATTACAGAAGAGGTACTGACCCACTCCTTGATGATATTTTGTGGCCTTTAATTCAAATACAGCACTCTAAAAATGTAGAAACTAACTGGAGGTAAGTATTCTTCATAGCCACATAGTTTCCTTGCTTGCTGTGAGGCATCAAACAGTTCTTCCATATATAAAGAAAGAATCCCAAAGTTTCCACGTCCCTCCCCAGCACTTGTGTATTTCATATTGCCCTGTAAGAGCAAGCAGAGTTTCTTTTGCTAGAAATATTGACGGCCACCATTTCTCTGCCTGGTTCTAAATCATTTTGTGTGTGGGTAATGTATTTATTGCAATGTTTTGGGGACACAGATGGTCAGATCATATTGCACATACTAGGCACCAAAGTGAGATCCTACTTCACCTTGTTCAAGTCCTCTAAAAAGACCTCATGCTAAATGTGTACTCAGTCTATTTCCGTGACCTAGTCTTAAGGCTAAGGTGATGGCATATTACTGAAGTACGTGCATTGACATTTTTTCAGGGATTTGGGCAGGGTGGAATAGGATTACATGTGGGCACCTGAGTCCAGTTAGATGCCTAATAGGGGGAATCAGAGCTGGCTCTGAAGTTACATCTAGGTGACCTCTGGAGAGAATCCAGGACTGTTGCCAAAAGAAAAGTCCTACCCACTCACCCCTACTTCACAGACCCATCAGTTCCTAAGCTGGGCAGTATAAAGGCTCAGGCATATACCTGGATGCACACCCCAAGACCATGAGCAGGCTTTTCAGACATGAAGAGCCCAGGCACCAACTCAACACCACATTGTCATCTATGCTAAAGTAAGATTTTGGGGGCACACACACAGCAGGTGTGGCTTATCTCTTGGCAGTACTTCTGCCTCCTTCTGGAGACCTGATAGGCATCTTTTCAAGGAGAGTGGCTCAGCTGGTATAAATTACCATAGCCCCATTGGCTTCAAACCACAAGCCCCTTTGGAAACCTTGAGTCACCGGCACTGTTCTTTGAAGACTTTTACCATATTCCTCTAAAAAGGGGACAGATTTAAGATTTTGGATGCAGTATTTCAATATGTTTGCATGCGGTTTACATTTTGGGCATACTGCATACAGTCAAAGCAAGTGTGAAGAACGTTCTGACTCACCACGCACATATTCTAGAGTGGATGTCCAAATCAGTCCTGCAAATTCAAATGTGGAAGCACTTTCACAGATCTTGCATCATTCAACTTTTGGTATAGCCTGAATCCTCCTACTGGACTGCAGATTCCTAGTTAGACTTCACTTGCTTCTGCTCTTGTTTTGAACACAGAATCCAGCCAGTAGGCACTATTGCAGAACCAGTCAAAGTGAGGACTGGGAAAGGAAAGGGGTAAAATGGAGTTCAGGTGGGGCCACAAATCATCCCTGCAGGTCCCAAACCCATACACTGGGAAAACTGTGACCTAGTGGTGCTTTCTCTTCTCCCTGCTATTGGTAAAAAAGTGCAGCTAGGAACCAGGCAGAGACTCCTTCTGACAGAAGCATCTGCAGAAGCAGCAACAGTGGGGATCTTTGACGGGACAGTTTCTGGCCTATGCTGATCGGCTGCTTCCTCCTAACTTCTCTTTGCTTTTTCAATTCAGCTTTACTCCTCACCTGTTCTTCTCCCCTACCTCTTCCCTTCAACTTTTGATACCCTTTTTTTCATTCACTTTTCTTTCCACGTACCTCATTCAGGAAGCATGACACTTGCCACCGTCACATGCTTCTGCCTGTGTCTTACACCCTTACTCCACCTGAAGTCTGTCCTATCAGTGTAGGTTATAAGATCTCTAGACGTGGACTATCTGTCACGCTGTGTTAGTATAATGCCTAATATAACAGCCCCCCTCTCTTGGTTGGTCCTTAGGCACTGCCGTAATAAACGGGATTATTAATAACAACAGTCATCTTACATTTTGGTTTTCATATCACTAGCATCAGAAATAGTGAGTCACGTTCCTCCATATTCTAGAATATTGAGATGGATATAATCTGTCCTCATTTTTGCATTCTCCACCAGTCTTTTATCATCAGTCTGTATTATTTGCTAGTTTTCATCATTTGTATGAACCAATTCAGTGACTGAATTCTAGGAACTGCCGTACTCACAAATAGTGGTCCAGAATCTGATTTTTCACCCTGCTGAAGATAAATTATGATGGGCATTAGTGATTTTTCTTCTTCCGTTCCATAAAACTTACCTGAGCTTTTGTTGGAAGAATAAAACTCGTGCTGTATTTGCTGATCGTTGGTTCTGCACATGTGAGGCTGACTAGCCCTTGTTCTCATGGCCACCTGTATGTGTCCACCTGAACTGCATGTAGGTTTACCTTTTCTTCTGTGTCTTTAGAATGATATCACATTATTATTATCTGGTTAAAATCACATGAATTCAACTGCATCTCCTTTCCAACAGTATTCCTCCTTTTCATTTCTTCATTAAATGCATACCCTGCCTGAATTTCTGTGTTCCTACTCACTCCAGCAGAATGGTTCCTATGGTGACACACTTTCCGTATACCCCTTAAATTGTGCTGTAGCATACAAAGCATTGTATTCAGCACCTCAATTTAATGAAGTGGGGTTTTTTTCAGTTTTTAAAATCTAATCCCACACAACTCATTTTGGAATTTTTATCCAACAATTTATTTTGGTTTGGTTTTGTTCACATACAGATGTGCATTTCAAATGTTACTTTTAGGTGGGTTTTTTTATTTTATTTCAAACATGTTTTTTATTCACGTATAAAATATTAAACAAATCTGGTCTTTTTTTTTTTTGGTTTACCAGTTTAGTAGGTTCTGAATATTAGCATTATTTATATCATCATTCTCCATCATTATTGGAGCTTCCTATAATGTAAACATTAAATACAGAAAACATACCAACTTCAAGTGGCTGTATAGCATAGATATCAGGAGGCGCTACTTCAGTCAGGGCGGCTAGGATCTGGAAGCAACTTTCAAGGGAAGTGGTGCTCGCTCCTACCCTGGGGGTCTTCAAAAGAAGGCCGGGGTCGTTTGACCCCAGCACCCTTTCCTGCCCATGGCAGGGGGTCAGACTTGATGATCTGCTCAGGTCCCTTCCAACCTGACCAACTATGAAACTGTGGATGTACTTTTCTACCACATACCTGCAGCATATGAACTGTTTGCAGAACTTACTTTCAAATTCCTAGGATGTTTCACTTGGTAGTCTCTGCTACTCTGCACAGAGGTAGGTTGTGCTCAGAAAAGAATCATCTCCTTCACTCAGCACTTACAGTCCATCAACAAGTCTATCACACAGCAAATCAACAAGATGTTCTTGTTCACAGTTTTTGGATAGTAGTCACACCGTCTGTTACAAACCGATCAAATGTTTCATCTGCTGTGCCGCTTTGCAAGTGTGGAACACGTTCCTCTCCCATGTGATATTTTTCCTCAGGACTCAAGCAATCTTTAAATATTTTCATCAAAATATTTGATTATGTCCACTGTTCTGTGTGAGAGATGATCACATGAAAATGTACTTTTCCCAGTGTATAAATAAGCACATATAGCATTATATTGTTATATATGATATGTGGTCATTATATACAATATGATTACATGTGAGATTATATTTATATTTTTTCTTTGCCCTTCCCCATATGCTGTCTGTTATTGTATACCTATGTTGTTAGTATACCATACTTAGGTTGAATATAAGAATGCACACGTGTGTGCATGCAAGTGTATATGTATATATGTATGTAAATATATACTCACACAGGCAGATGCAAAATAGGAACAAGGTTATGCAACTTTCTTATAAAAGAGCTTTCCGTTTACAAGGGCTGGAGACAGAAGATTATTATTATTTATTTATCTTCCTTTACCGCCTATTAGCTCTCTAGTCATGGACGCAGTTGCATCAGATGCCCAAAAGAGCTTACAACCAAAGTATAAAACAACAGACAACAGATGGATACAGACAGACAGATGGGAAAATATAAAGAAAATAGGACAATATTGGTCAGCGTGATAAGGAGCAGTCAGTACATACCAGCAGTGTGCTCATTGTTAAGTGTGTTTGTTGGCGTGGGTATAAAAGTATTGGGTTATAGGTGACCATGGGAAACAGTTCCCAAATATGAAAGAGAACTGGGTAGAATCATGAAGTTGCTGCTTCAAACATGTCACATGTTAGGTGAAGGAATGATCAAATGTGGATGTCTATCTCAATGGCGAATGAGAATTAAGGAATTAAGATCAATTTTGAAGGGCTTTAGAAGTGAAAGCAAATAGCTTATGTTTGATGTGACAGAGAAGAGGGAGCCACTGTAGAGATGTAAAGTAAATGTGACACAGTCAAAGGAGCGGGCTAGGAACATGATCTTACTGCATTCTGGATGGCGATCAATGATGCAAGGGTGTAGGTATCAAGGTCAGAGAAGAAAAGATTGTTGCACTAATTGAGAAAGGAGCCTGTACAAGAGGTGTTAGTGGTGTGGAATGGGATCAGCTTACTTGAACTGTTGTGCCTTTGAGTGGTAGTACTAAGGATGAGTGAAGGCTGTACACCAGTTCTGTCCCAGTTATGCCCTACTTCAGAGGCTTAAATAAGCCTTTTATGATCCCTTCCTATGTGGTGAACTTTACTCAAAGTGCACATGTAAAGCTGGTTATACACATGTATCAATCACTGTCAATAGACAAAGTTGTATTTTAATGCACTATTTGATATTGAGTTTGCAGTCATGTTAGTGAGAAAATATCACAAAAATGCCTGCGCACAGAGCAGGGATCATCAGCAGTGTTCAAACTTGCTACTGTAGCACTCCTTTAACCTGGTGGCTGTATTCCTTATTCGTCTTGTTAGGGTACTTTATTAGTAAAGGAAGCATTTGGGGTGGATCCTGGATTTGGCAAGCATGGATGTGAAAGCAGCAACCCATGCTCTAGGGGTGGCTGCACCATCTCCTGCTAGCTGCTTCTCTGCACTCACTTGCGCAGGTAGACCAGGTAGGGAGAGCTTCTGGGAACTTTTTAAAGTCCCAAAACCAGGTAAGAGTCCTGCCCCTCTTCCCTATCTGGTCAGAATCATGCCCCTTCCCACTTCTTCCCTCCCCTCCCCCCCCACGCCACCTTCCCCAGCTTGTTTCCCAGTTAACCCAGGCATGGGGGAAGCTTTTTTAGATCTGCTTCTGCCAGCTCCAGCCAGGCTGCACAGGACCTGGGCTCAATTGGGAATGTGACAGAAAAGCGGTAGCGGTGATGGATAGATGGGTAGGTTCCCTCACACTGCCCAGTCCACCCAGCAGCAAGTTCAGGGAGAGGGAACCCCCTCCTCCGCGTCCACTGCTGCTGCCCCTGTCACTGTCTCAGCTGAGCCCAGCTCCCATGCAACCCAGCTGGAGCAGGTGGGAGTCTGCCTCCAGCACAGTGGGGAAAGCAGCAGCAGCAAGAGGAATCAGGGGGAAATGGAGGGGAAGGGATGTGCCTCTGAGGACAGAGGGTAAAGGAGGGGATTCTTACCTGTTTGTAGACTTTAGAAAGGTCCCCAGAGGCATCCATACCATGGTCCAGTCATAAAGTGCAAGTGCAGTATCACTGCACCCACTAAGGAACTGCCCCTGGCAGTCTCCATTCATCAGGATCCTAATTTTTGTTGTACCTTTGGGTTTTATTGCACAGTTTTCTAAATACAACCAAATGTGTGAAGCCATGTTAAAAATAACTATAATAATAAATAAATCAGGCACACTGGCAGAAATGGATGGTAACTGCAATTAATATGCATATAAAACATCTTCTGATGTGTCTTGCTTTTGTGTTTACCTCCAGGGACCATGAGAAATCAGTGAGATGGCACACTGTACCTAAACTTGAAGCCCATGCTTAGGCTTCACAGAATCAGAGCTCAAGAAAAAACTCCTGCTTAAAATCTAAATGAGTGTTTGCTTTTTCTACAGAAAATGGCCCTGTATTAGGAATGCTCTCCCTCCTGGTCTTGTTTTGCCAACCCAACTTATCTCTCTTGACATTCCTCCTAGAAGCTCATTTTGCCATCTTGCTTGCAGCAAGTGATTTAATTCACAATAAGCAAATATTAGTAGCTATCTGCAACCGTGGAGAGATGAAAATGCAGGTGGTTCTGATCTTGTTGTTAACACACATCTTCACTCACCTCATCCTCACCCTTAGATGACTCTACCTTGTGCCACTTGCAGACTGACATATAAAGCTCTTTGAACCTTTCCGTTTGTTCTATAAAAGAATAGCAAACACTGGAGCTGTGTAATCTATTTCAAGTGTATTCTCATGCTCTGTTTTTGCCCAGTATCACAAACAGTTTCTGCTAAGCATTAATTTTACTGAGACTATACAGATCTTGGCAGGATCAGGAAGTAAAGCCTTGTCCGAATCTTTTCCATGGTTTGCATAACATTAATTTTCCAGTGGCAGTAATTCCATGATATACCAGCCATCCAAAAGGCAAACAAAAGTGGCCATTGATTTTTTTTAAATAGCTTTAGGTAGTTTTTTATACCATGCCTATCACCAAAATCTGAGCACCTTTTAATAGGACATTAAACAGTGTGACATATCTGTTGTGTAATATTTCTCTTATCGTCTTCCCAAAGAGGGATGCACATGCAGCGAAATGTTCTGTTTTGACTCTTTTGTATGTGTCCTACACAGGGAATGAATGGTGATGTGGTTCATAATTGTCCTTACTTGGTGTTCAGTCTGTAGTCTTGGGCCCAACCTTAGGAAAGCTCAGTCTCAGTTTAATTTTTTAGTTCAGCCCCCATGGATCAAATCCTGATTCCACGAAGTCCCATTCACTTCAATGGGACAAGGCTTTTACCCATTGGAGGTGATTTTCAGAACTGCTGAGAACCCAGAGCTCCCTTTGACAAATGTGGAATTGTGGGTGCCCACCACTTTTCAGACATTAGACCCAAATTGCCTTAAATTGAACACCCCAACCCAATCATTGGTCACTTAAAAATATTAGCCTTAATAATGGGCGCATCCACACGTGCAAGCACGTGTGCTTGCAGCAGCTCAGATTGAAGCGGTGCAAACTTGAGCCAGGGCTTTTTGCCTCAGCGCACATGTTCAGACATGCATTTTGTTGTGAAACAAATTGTGCCACTTGGGGCAAAAAGTCCTGCCTGGCTCCTCCCAGACTGCAGCCAGGGGGAGCTAGAGCCTGGGGCCAGGACCTGTGCTGTCCCCAGCAGTACAAAAACCTGCCCTAGCCAGTAGCTCAGGGTTACTTGACCTCAGGAGCTTCATTGTTTCATTTTAACCACAGGAGAAATCTATATAATAGTGGTATTTCATTTTAATCACAGAAAATTTTGCATTTCTTTTTTTAATCCAAAAATTGGGGATTTTTAAAAATCAGAGATAACCAGAATCCCTGGTTATTAGCAATATTTTTTGCCTGATACCTATCACTGATAAGCAGGTTGTATCCACACTGCAATTGCTGGGGTCAGTGTACTGAGCACAACCATGCCCAAATTAGTTTTAATTTGGCTAGTTCAGATAGCAGACAGTGAATATGCTTGTGTCCCAGTGCACCCTGGGGCACAAACAAGTAGGCCATGAAGACCCTGCTGCCAGATCTTCAATGGTATTGGTTACCAAGCTACCTAGAATGAAACAAAAGTCTTTCGCCTCTCCTGTTGCCTAAGAAAAGGTGCTCCGGCCAGCTCCTGACTCCAAAAAACATGTATGTATTGATCAGGAATACTATTTCACTTCTTTTAAAAGAGACTCTTAGAACAGACAGCACTACAAGAAAAGACAGTGGATTAGACATATTTTTATATATCATTAAGAGTAATGTCCTATAACCTAAGCCGCAGAATTTCATCCAGATTTTTCTGTATTTCATTCTATTACTTGTATTTGACTAAAGTAAATCTTCTAGAAAGACATCCTATCTTGATTTAAAGACTTCACAAGACAGAAAGTGAACTACTTTGGCAGTTGTTAATCGTCATCACTTTTAAATGTGTATGCTTCATTTTTTACTTGAACTTCCAGCTGCTGGTTCTTGTCATGTCTTTCTCTGCTAGGTTTAAGAACTCCTTGGTACCTGGTATTCTCTCCTGATGAGCCTGTTTGTAGACAGTAATAAAGCTATCTGTTGATTTTCTTTTGATTAACTAAACAAATTAATCTCTTCAGGAGCTAAAAACGCATTTGTCCTGTCCTCAGATGATGCTTTGTGGTACTCTTCTCTGTCCTTTCCACTTTGGAAAGGAGCTCTCCTCAGGGGGCTGGAGACAGCAGGGGAAGGAGCAGGGGGCTGGAGACAGCCCCGGAAGCATTCCCCTGCTGTCCCCTCCTCTCCCGAGCCTGGAGACAAGGAGGGGAAGAAGCAGGAGGCTGGAGGCAGCAGTCTCCAGCCCCCTACTCCTTCCCCTGCTGTCTCCAGCCTCCTGAGGTCCCCTCCCTGCTCCTCCAGCCCCCCCCAGCCCCTACTTACCTGGCAAAAGCTGGGTCTGGGTCCCTGCAGCTTGCACTGCTGCCTGCCCAGCACAGGCAGGCAGCATGCTTCAGAAGCAGGGAAAAGGCCAATCGTAGAGATGCTCTAGCACTGTGCCACAGCATCTCTGGAGGACTGAACCTCCGGTTGGCTCAGACCTGC
>NW_017728906.1:192531189-192573991 GCF_001723895.1 Crocodylus porosus
GGGACAAGGCTTTTACCCATTGGAGGTGATTTTCAGAACTGCTGAGAACCCAGAGCTCCCTTTGACAAATGTGGAATTGTGGGTGCCCACCACTTTTCAGACATTAGACCCAAATTGCCTTAAATTGAACACCCCAACCCAATCATTGGTCACTTAAAAATATTAGCCTTAATAATGGGCGCATCCACACGTGCAAGCACGTGTGCTTGCAGCAGCTCAGATTGAAGCGGTGCAAACTTGAGCCAGGGCTTTTTGCCTCAGCGCACATGTTCAGACATGCATTTTGTTGTGAAACAAATTGTGCCACTTGGGGCAAAAAGTCCTGCCTGGCTCCTCCCAGACTGCAGCCAGGGGGAGCTAGAGCCTGGGGCCAGGACCTGTGCTGTCCCCAGCAGTACAAAAACCTGCCCTAGCCAGTAGCTCAGGGTTACTTGACCTCAGGAGCTTCATTGTTTCATTTTAACCACAGGAGAAATCTATATAATAGTGGTATTTCATTTTAATCACAGAAAATTTTGCATTTCTTTTTTTAATCCAAAAATTGGGGATTTTTAAAAATCAGAGATAACCAGAATCCCTGGTTATTAGCAATATTTTTTGCCTGATACCTATCACTGATAAGCAGGTTGTATCCACACTGCAATTGCTGGGGTCAGTGTACTGAGCACAACCATGCCCAAATTAGTTTTAATTTGGCTAGTTCAGATAGCAGACAGTGAATATGCTTGTGTCCCAGTGCACCCTGGGGCACAAACAAGTAGGCCATGAAGACCCTGCTGCCAGATCTTCAATGGTATTGGTTACCAAGCTACCTAGAATGAAACAAAAGTCTTTCGCCTCTCCTGTTGCCTAAGAAAAGGTGCTCCGGCCAGCTCCTGACTCCAAAAAACATGTATGTATTGATCAGGAATACTATTTCACTTCTTTTAAAAGAGACTCTTAGAACAGACAGCACTACAAGAAAAGACAGTGGATTAGACATATTTTTATATATCATTAAGAGTAATGTCCTATAACCTAAGCCGCAGAATTTCATCCAGATTTTTCTGTATTTCATTCTATTACTTGTATTTGACTAAAGTAAATCTTCTAGAAAGACATCCTATCTTGATTTAAAGACTTCACAAGACAGAAAGTGAACTACTTTGGCAGTTGTTAATCGTCATCACTTTTAAATGTGTATGCTTCATTTTTTACTTGAACTTCCAGCTGCTGGTTCTTGTCATGTCTTTCTCTGCTAGGTTTAAGAACTCCTTGGTACCTGGTATTCTCTCCTGATGAGCCTGTTTGTAGACAGTAATAAAGCTATCTGTTGATTTTCTTTTGATTAACTAAACAAATTAATCTCTTCAGGAGCTAAAAACGCATTTGTCCTGTCCTCAGATGATGCTTTGTGGTACTCTTCTCTGTCCTTTCCACTTTGGAAAGGAGCTCTCCTCAGGGGGCTGGAGACAGCAGGGGAAGGAGCAGGGGGCTGGAGACAGCCCCGGAAGCATTCCCCTGCTGTCCCCTCCTCTCCCGAGCCTGGAGACAAGGAGGGGAAGAAGCAGGAGGCTGGAGGCAGCAGTCTCCAGCCCCCTACTCCTTCCCCTGCTGTCTCCAGCCTCCTGAGGTCCCCTCCCTGCTCCTCCAGCCCCCCCCAGCCCCTACTTACCTGGCAAAAGCTGGGTCTGGGTCCCTGCAGCTTGCACTGCTGCCTGCCCAGCACAGGCAGGCAGCATGCTTCAGAAGCAGGGAAAAGGCCAATCGTAGAGATGCTCTAGCACTGTGCCACAGCATCTCTGGAGGACTGAACCTCCGGTTGGCTCAGACCTGCGTCCTCACCTGTTTTTTTTCCCCGGGTTTTAATTTTCTCCATTTTTTTCAGTCCTGCACATGCCTCTTGCCCCGCCTCAAAGGGGTTTGAGCTGGGGCAAGAGGCACATGCCTGCTCATCTGCACGCACCCAATGTGTGTAGAGCATTGTTCTGTTCTCAATATGCAGACATAAATGAGCTTAGTTTGAGAGGGAGTTGATTGCGGATGTGTAAAGACTCAAACAGGCAAAGATTGGGATCATGTTATACTTTTGAAGTGGCTTGTGGCCACTTAAAGAAGTGACTTTAAGAAGTCTGGACTGTAGGTCACAGTGATGTGTGAAAAACCTTCAGTGCAGATTACACAATGCTGGCAGGTAGTCTTGTGTGGGGGTGAAGAAGAAAGAAGAATTTTATTTCTTTCTCTTCTGGGTCAATGAGTTTTGAAAATGTGCAGATAGGAAGCTTGTGTATAAAATAAATGAAAACAGGCTAGATTATTTAGACTGCAGTGTTTGGGGGGTTTTCTTAAATGTCCTTGCATACTTCATATGGTGAATTAAAAACTGAGTGCCTTAAAGCAGCAAAGAATTCACCACTTGGAATCTACTTCAATTTCATATTTATGAAAGTTTCTGGGAGATATTTAATATAGAATTTTATTACGACAGTAAAATATGCTAACGTATGCAACCTTATGCATGTTTTCCTATTACAAGGTTGAAAGCAAAAATAAACCTCCTGAGTTACAGAGTTCAAAGTGTGTAGCAATTGGCTTTTTGATTCCCAAGGGAGCAGCAGGACAAAAGGGGGAAGAAAAGACTGAAGAGAAGGAAGAAAAGGATGACAGCACTATTTCCTGTAGTCCTCTTCTTTAGCCCACTTCACCTGCAGGACTCAGAATAACTTTGTATACTGAACTGAATCTCTCAAAAACTTGTATGTGTTTGGTAAAGGGTATAAAGATCACTTGTCCAAAAGTCAGAGAGTCCCACTTCGGGCTAGCATATTGGCAGCCGTTACACAGCCCGCAGCACTTTAAAGGTGTGCTGTTGGAACACTTTATCTACCCTCTCAGGTGTCATTGAGCCAGTGAGGAGAAGCCTTAGATTTTTACCACATGCTAAGCAAATCAACCCCTTTGCTGCATAATGAGGATGTAAACCCTTATGTCAAGGCCAATTCTACTGAGATAATTAAATCCTGAGTGTGTGAATCCACCTCTAGCATCTTTCTCTAGGTTTATCTTGGGACTTAAATCATGTATCAAGTGCTAGGATGCACCAACTGACATGCCCTAGCATTGACAAGACACTGGCGAATGTAGCATGGGTCAGGCCTGCTGGGCTAATGCCTACATCACATGGAATATAGTGAACAGAGTTTAGTTATTTGAGTTTGGAGTCTGGGTTTAGCACCTATATAGGAATTTCCACACTGATTCAAGCTAAATTGAAGTGAAAAAGATAGTGAAAAGAAACAAGGAGAGTCAGCTAAGCAGGTGCTAATTCATGGGAAGAATTTGTGTTTGGCAGAAAAAAGAATCCTTGGAAAGGAAGGTAAGCCAGTGAAAGGAAAGGCTTAATCCAGGTGTCCATTTTGGGAAGATACTGTGCAAATCTCTCTTTATGATATCACAGTTGACTGCTATGCAAATGATTATGACATCACTAGCTGAGAAGTGTGACTTCAAAGAAAGAAACACAAAAGCAAGTTGAGCTTTTTTTTCAGTACCTAAAAGAAAGATGAGCAATTCTGTATGGTGGCAAGTTTCAAAAATACTCAGCACAGGCTCTAGGTTGATTTGACTTCATAGTTAGGCCAACAGTGAGTGCTGTTGAAAACCCCACCAGAGAAATGCATAGCTGCAGCAGGGAAGTGCAAGGTAAACTAGACAAAAGGAAGGCAAAGAATGCAAGAGAATTACTGTTGATGATGAATATATAACTTGCTTCACCACCAGAAGGTTAAGTCTGCCAGTTTGTATTTATCCTGAAACCCTGTGGAGCTCTAATATGAGTATTGCCAATTGGAGATGACAAAAGAGATGCACATTCCCAAGTTAGAAGAGTACATCTTTGTTCTGTCTGTCTGACTGTTACCTTTATTACAACCAATATTGCGGGAAAGTAAAGTAGTACTGGGTCTACTCTCTATCCTGGACTAAAAGCATTATTAGTTCATTAATAAAAATATCTGTGTTTCTGTAATTTGGGGTAGTTGGTTGTCGCCATGTTGGTCTAAGGACATAGGCAGACAAGGTTCTTTGGGTAGATGTGATATCTTTTATTAGACCAACTAGATAGTTGGAAAAATTGTTCTTTGCAAGCTTTGGGGCAGAAACACCCTTCTTCAGGCATAAACATATACCCAGACTCTATAATCCCGAAGGAGGGTGTTTGTGCCCAAAAGCTTGCAAAAAACAATTTTTCCAACTATTTATTTGGTCTAATAAAAGATATCACATCTACCCAATGAACCTGTGTTTCTATAATGCCTTTCATTTCAGTATCCCATAGTGCTTCAGGGCACTGAAGCGTGCTTGCTGAGGTAATATCTGTGTAGCAGGGGGAGAGAGCACAAAGCTCCTATACAAAGAGCCAGGGCACAGACAGAAGCAACAAATTTTGCTCAATCTGGCCACAGAAAGCAGTCTATAGCCATGACCAAACACAAGTGCATGGCTGCAGACTACTTCAAAAATGGGGAGAAAATCTGAACTCTCATTGCATGAGGGTTCAGATGAAGGTATTTCAAAATAGTGTCTTCTTAAACTCGTGTGTAGGTCTGCCTGCCCACCTCCAAGCTGTTTTCACAATGGGAGGGAGAAAAAGGAGTGGAGGGAGTTTGGTTTGGGGGGGTTTCAGCCCCCGCTGGAGGGCAGGGTGCGTGTGTTAGGGGCCCCCTCTGCCCCACTATCCAGTGCCAGCCGGGGGAGCCCCTAGAACCAGCTCCCTCTGCTTCCTGTCCCTCTTCACATTCTGAAAACTTTGCAGTCTTGTAAACGGAAAGGGCCATTGCTAGGGGAAACCAGCCTCAGGCTTGCAGCCAGCAGCTAGATTCCCCTCCCCCCTGGAACCAAGGGTGAACTTCTGTTTGGTTCGGGGGATCGCTGTAACTCAGAGCACTTCCTGCAATGCTTTCTCAGTTACAGTGGGGAGCTGCACTTCTGCCTGCACCCTCTGGGAAACTTGAGCAGTGCTCCTGATCACACTAAGAGAGCAGGCATGGGGAACAGTGTTGGCATCACTCCTTTCAATCTGCAGTTGGCTTTTAGAGGCATTGAGCCTCGGACTATGCAAATAACTGAGTTCCTAGTTTGGTGGGAAGATTCAGTTGTCCAAGCTCACAAAATACATGAGGAACAGGTATAGGCTTTGGACCCTGAGTTCAACAGTGAGACCTCCCTGACATTTCTACTTCTGGATGCCTTCACAATTCTTCAACTAACTTCCCAGTGCATGTTACAATGGTTCTCATATTGGTGTTGCATGCCTATTAGGGCTATGCAAAGCTTTGGTCCCTGATTTGATTCTTTGGAGATTTGGCCTGATTCAGTGGCCAAATCTCTGAATCTGAATTGACTTAGAGGACCCTTTAATCTCTCTGAATTGAATCAGAACCCTCCAAATCAATTTGGAGAGATTTGGAAAGATTCGGCAATTCGGGCATAGACACAGCTTTAAATGTTTTTTTTCTACATACCTCAAGGTAGCAGGGACTCATGAATGCTGCGATGTCCCACAGAAGTGCGGGGCGCTCCCCAGCGCATTCAGCAGCAGACCCAGAAGTGGACCAAAAGCACTTCTGGTCCACTTCCGGGTCCACGGGGAACGCATGCCCCTACCTCAGTGACTGGTGCCTCCTGGGTCTGGTGGGGCACCCAAGGTCCCCCTGCAGCTAATCACTGACCCAAGAGAGTATGGCGGGGGGGGACAGTGCACTCTCCGGCAGACCCAGAAGTGGACCAGAGGTATTTTGAGCATGTGGCAGGCCCCTCCACATTCCTGTGAGACACTCCATGCGTCCCAGCATCGCAACAATCATTAGCCCCGCTTGGTACCTCAAGGTATGTAGAAAAAACATTTAAAGCTGTGTCTATGTCCAAATCGCTGATTCTCCAAATCAGCATCGAATCTTCAGATTCAGATTCAGATTCAGCCAAATCGAATCAGGGACAGTAATACAAATCAACAAATTGAATCACTGTCTCTGATTCGGGCCGAATTCAAATCGAATTTAGCCTGCTTTGCACACCCCTAATGCCTATTACTTTATTCTATTATCTGTTTTTATTTCCTAGTGATTTTTCTTTCATTACCCAATGTTTAGTAGGTATTGGATTGGTTGTATTTCCTCAGCTCTGAAACAAATTTTAAGGCTTTTTTTTTTTACCAATGTGACCATTTTTGAGTCAATAAAATCATCAAATCTATGCATAAGTAAAGAAAAAATGGCACTATCTTTTAAAGCTTGCATTTATTTAATAATTAGGCTGTACAAATGGCTAATGTAGTTGACTAATTTTTTTTCAGTTTTAAAATAGTCAATAGTGGTATTGATTTTTTTTTTTTAAAGATGTGCTTCCGAGTTCTTTCGGGCTTCCCAAAGGTTTTTGGTAGAGGGAAAGTTATTCAATAATAACATCCAGGGCGATTCAGCACGAGAAACTACTAGGGGGTTTATGAATAGGCAGACCAGTTGCAGAGGTAGCAGCTTGAAAATAAGGGCCTCCTGAGCTGAGTGTTTGTTCAGGAATAACATGTGGACAGGGGAAAAAAATCCTAATTTAAAAAGAAAACAACATAAGCAAATCTCTAATGAAGAAACCAGGAGTCCAAGAGCCCAAGAATAGTGTGAACATGTGCCAGAGTGAACCGCCTGTTGGTCCCTTTGCATCAAACTTCTTCAGTCCCTTTCCTTTTTGATGCTGTTGTGCTTCCACTAGCGTCTGGGTGTTTGTTGTCTAGAGAGCTAATCTTATTTCCTACTAGAGCTGTAGAAAGGAACCAGAGCCAATTACAGTACATGCTCTACTACCAACACTGGCAGAATAGTACCTTAATTTTAAATTCTTGCTTGCCTGATGCAGTGTGGTTGTCCCTTTGGCTGGTTGTAGCAGTTCATTTGGAAATATCTCACAAATCTTTCATGGGGCATCACTGCAGTCACTGTTCCCAGGCAGTGCCCAACAGCACATTGTGTAGCATGCTGTGTAGCAGGGGGAGAGAGCACAAAGCTCCTGTACAAAGAGCCAGGGCAAGAGACAGAAGCAACAAATTTTGCTCAGTCTGGCCACAGAAACAATAAATGTCTTTTCTTTGGAAACGATAGGAAACGTTCAAGTTTCTCATTTGCTTGCAAAAACCTTCAGTGTGATGCATGAGAAGGTGAATGGCAGAAGGGCATAATTGAGACTGGGTGGCTGATGATGGTAAGCCTCATGCCATACATTGAAAAATGACATGTAGAAAACAATGCTAAAAAATTACATTTATTAGTGTGACTAATCGCTCAAAAAGTTCAGATCACCAATCTAGCATCATATTTCATGCCCCCCTTTCCTCAAATATACTTACATACTGTTTATGTGATGTTTAACTGTAAATCTAATGATCCTTATAGCAGATTATACTTAACATTGTAATGCTTGTATGATGTTAGAATTTCTGCCCCCATTGCTGGTTGTCAGCCGTGGAAGTCTAGGAGAGGTGGAGAAGATAGGCAATTTTAGTTTAATTCTCTCAGAGACAGTTTTATTTGTTCGTGACAAGTTTTTTTTCAACCCACACATTCCAAGTATCCTTTTAATCTCCTCACGCTTCTAGGCACATTCCCATCCATATGCTGTCAGATATTGGAGCTAATTTCTTAATCTGCCCAACATCCCCCATCCCTCCACCATGAACATGGCTTTTTCCCTTGAAGCATGAATTCAGCTCCTGTGCCTAGATGATGCATTTTGAAAGTTCAACTTTCTTTTTCCTTCTCCTACTCTGATATATGGAAAGGGTTTTGTAGCCACTCTTTTTTTGCAGGTGCAATTATCACTTAGAAATCAAAAGCTGTGGACAGTCAAAACAGTTGTACTGACTGAACAATTTACCGTCTTTCAGGGAGTTCTTTCAGGCTGTACCTGTTTCATGTCTGGTCTGTCCTATAGTAAGTGGTAGCTAATGCACGGATGATTTATTCTGGTGTAAATTGCCCTTGGTTAGCTTCAGTTGCTGTGGGGTAGAAGTAGACACATGAAAGAGTTGCAAAGGATTAACTGATGCATGTTCACAAGTGGTCTTTCATACCTTCCCTTGTGAATGCAGTATAATTGCTTCATCTGTCCACAGCTGTAGAGTTGTATGATGTAAGTAGGAGATGCAGAGAAAGGGGCAAGTAGCTGGCCTGGTAAAAATAATCAGACCCTAAAGCTGGGGAAATATAAAGGCTGCTCTGTGAATAAAATTAAATGATAGTATGTCTTTATAGGCAGTAGTGACGTAGCTTCTTTTCAGCTGCTTAAGCAGAAACAAATTAAAACATGCATGTTACTGGCTTGTAAAATAATATAAAATGGCTGTCAGAGTTTAAGGCCAAACATGAGATTATCTAGTCTGACCTCCTGTATGTCACATGACCTTATATGTCACTCAGTTATCTCTGTACTAAGCCCAATAACTGGTGTGTCACTGTGATACACCACTTTTTATGCTAAAGAGTATCTTTTTTCTGAAGGGCAACCATCCAGTCTCAATATAAAGGCAAAAGATGGAGAATTCATCACTTCCCTTGGTAATGTTTTCCATTGCTTCATCGTTTTAAACATGTTAAAGAATGTGTGACATTTCTAGTTTGAACTTGGCTTCAGCTTCCAGGCTCTGGCTCTTGTTATGCCTTTCTCCTATAGATTCAGGAGCTCTTCAGGATCTAGTATCTTCACCCATGAAGGTGCTTGCATAGTGCGATCTAGTAACTAGTCAGTTTTCAATTTGATAAGCTAGATAGGTTGAGCTGATTAAGTCTTTCTCTTTCTCTCAGGCATTTTCTCCAGCCCTTAAATTATTTTATGTCTGTTTCCCATCTCCATCTTCTCAACACGTTTTACAGAACTGGATGTCACAGTCCAACATCACTCTCAGTACCCAGATTCAGGAGTAAAATCACTTCCCTTCTCCTACATGCAAATCCCTTAGTTACACGTTCAGGCCTTACTGATGCCCAAATCACTATCTGCAGTGACATCCCCACTCCTTAGTGGTTCCCAGGTTTCAGTCCTAGAAATGTGAATTTGGCTTTTTTCAAACACTGTTGGAATGGGCCCAACTTTCCAAGTGCTCTGGATCGTGTGGAATACCTGCCCTGCCTATGCTGTTACCTGTTCTACTAATATTTGTGACATCTGCAGTATCTATAGACAGCATTTTATATTTACTTTTATATCGTTACAGAGAACATTGAAAAGCGTAGGGCTTGGTGCTGCCCACACTGGAAACATCCCCATATGAAACTGATTCTCCATGGATGCCTACTTTATGAAATACATCAGTTAGCTACTTCTTCAGCTGTTCATTTATTGATAATTTATACTGTTAATTTTTTAATAAGAGTTCTGTGCCGTACTAAGTCAAATCCCTTACACAAACCTGTTCCACCTACATCATTACCATTATCAATGACACTTGCAATCTCATCAAGGAAAGAAATGAGTTTTGTTTGGCAAGACATATTTTCTGTGAAGCCATGTTGAATGAGGTGAATCATATTCTTATCTTTATTAATTGAATCTTCTGCTAGCTTCTGCTTGGAATTTTGCCTGGGATTGATTTTCAGGTCATGATTAGTGCTGATTAGTGGTGCCAACTTCCAGCCTAGTGATTTGCTTGTATCCATCATAATAAGGTGAAAAATAGAGTTACCTCTTGTTGAATGCATTATCTTTGTATTTAAAAAAATGCCATCTATGTTTAGAAACATTAATGATGTTATACTGCTGTCTGCATGGGGCTTCCATCATTCATCACCAAAACTGCAACAGCACATACTGATAAGTGCTTAAGAAGTAAGTAATCCTAATTTTAATTTGGTCTGTAGCACCTTTCTCCCTGCCCCTCACCCCTTCCCACACACACACCTTTGCTTTCTTTATACCCTACACTTGGATTGCTAATTTGGCATCTTCCTGGTTGCTTCAACCAGCCTGGGAACCCCATCTCAAGAAAGATATAAAACTAGAAAAGTGCAGTGGTTAAAAGGATGATGAGGGACGTGGAATGACTTTCCTACAACAAGAGGCTGAAAAGGCTGGATTCCTCAGATTGGTAAAGGGATGACTAAAGGGGATATAATGGAGGTCTGTACAGTCCTAAAGAGTATGGACAAGGTGAACGGAGAACTATTGTTCACTATGCCTCCTCGTACAAGAACTTGGGGTAGCCAATGAAATGATTGGGCAAGGGGTATAAAACAAACAGAAGGAAGTGCTTTTTACCTAATGGTGTTACACTGCTGTCTGAACTCATTGCCACAAGACATTGTGGAGGCCACAATTATAACCAAGTTCAAAAGGGGATTAACCAGAGTTATGGATGATAGGTCCATAAGGCACTATTAAATGTGATCTCACAGATTCATAGATGCTAGGGTTGGAAGGGACCTCAAAGGATCATCAAGTCTGACCCTCTGCCAGTGGCAGAAAAAGGTGCTGGGGTCATGTGACCCCCAGCTAGGTGCTTGTCCAGTCTTCTCTTGAAGACCCCCAAGGTAGGGGAGAGCACCACCTCCCTTGGAAGCCCGTTCCAGATTCTAGGGATTCTTGCTGTGAAGAAGTTCTTTCTGATGTCCAACCAAAATCTATTCTCCATCACCTTGTGGCCGTTGTTCCTGGTTATTCCAAGGGGTGCCCTGGTAAACAGAGCATCTCCTATTCCCTGCTGCCCTCCCCACAGCGAATTTGTATACTGCCACAAGATCCCCCCTCAGCCTTCTCTTGCAGAGGTTGAAAAGGTCCAGGTGCCTCAGCCTGTCCTCACAAGGCCTTCCCTGCAGGCCTCTAACCATAATACGAGTGGTCCTCCTCTGGACTCTCTCCAGATCGTTCACATCCTTTTTGAATTCTGGCACCCAGAATTGGATGCAGTTCAGCTGCGGCCTGAGCAGTGTTGCATGGAGGGGACCATCACCCCCTGGACCTGTTCATGATGCGCCTACTAATGCATGATAAAATGCAGTTAGCTCTGCTAATTACTTCATCACATTGACGACTTATGTTCATCTTGGAGTCAACAATGACTCTGAGATCTCTTTCTGCCACTGTGCTACTGAGAAGGTCAGCCCCCAGCCTATAGGTGTGCTGGTGATTCCTTCTCCCTTGCACTTGTCCTTGTTGAACTGCCTCCTGTTGTTCTCTTCCCACTTCTCTAACCTGTCCAGATCCGCCTGGATTTGGTTTCTTCCCATCAATGTGTTTGCTTCACCCCATAATTTGGTGTCATCTGCGAATTTGGACAGAGTGCTTTCCATGCCCTCATCCCAGTCACTGATGAAGATATAGAACAGTAAATGAAGGCGAACATCTTCTCAAATGAAGGCTAACATCTTGTTAGCCTTCATTTGAAAAGATTCACTCTATAAAACCTTCAGCTTCATGTAAATTGCTCAGCTAGCTGTTTACTGAAAGTATTTTTTGCTTTCTCTTCCTTGTGAGAGTAGAATTATCTCAGACAAGCTAACTTCCAAGGGCCCTGAAGTTTTATAAAATTTGTATAGTTTCAGGTGAAGTTGTGTCATTTTTGTCCCATCTATATCATCACCAGTAATGACTTGCCAAATAACTGCATAATCCTACCTAATCTTTTTGTTACATCTTGTAATTTTGCTACAGGGATACCTTATACCATTCTTTGTCTTTGTGTCCTTTTGCTGAGTTACCAGTCCACATCTTAGTATTGAGTCAACACTGACAATTAATTGCCTAGAACTAGGAGACGTACATTGAAATGATTAGGTATCAGTTTAAAATCAACAAAAGGAAGCTCTTTAACTCACAGCTACAAGATGTTGTGGAGGCTGATAATTTAACCAGGGTCAAAGAGGGACTCGATAAATTCATGGAAATAGGTCTACCAGTGGATATTAAATATGGTAATTAAGGGAGCCATCTAAAAATTAGGATTCCTTAGGCTGCTGAATGAAGGAAACTGTAGGGATTGAAGGGCAGTGGACAGGTATATTCTTCCCCTTAACACCCACTTTCTGCTACTATGAGAGATAGGAAGCTGGACTAGATGGACCTGTGGTCTAACCCAGGTCTTAAGTTCTTATAACTTCTTAAAACGGTTGGAAATAACCCTCTTGGTAGCTGCCTGCTTTCCATTGCAAGGGTGTCCACCAAGAGCTTTCCATTCCCATTCTTCACAAACAAGTTCCTCGCATAAGTTTTTGCACATTAGGAACTTTTTCAACAAAGAATCAAGCTATACATAAGGATAAAGAGCAGCATTCTCCACTCATCTGTACTGAACAAGGTCTCAAGACAAAATTCTGCTCCCCCTGCATGGGAAGACTTGACATCAAACTTGGCACAGAAACTCTTGAGCCTGACTGCAGCATTAGTGAAAAATATATTATCCATTTAGATGGAGAGAAGATCAACTGAATATTGCCAAAAGGCTTGAATAGCTACAGTAATAAGGCTTTTTTATTCTTAAAGCACTCTCTGAACAACCACAAAGGTAACTGAGACACTGTACATAATATTTTAATAAAATCCCATAAATCCTTCCTCATAAAACTGCAATGGGGGGAAAATTAGACCCCTCATTGTAAGCATGAAACTCAGGACTTGTTGCACATTCACTTGCAGCAGTTGCAAAATTGGACTGTGGTGTTGTATTAACGTTAGCGTGTATTAAAGTGATGTCACACATTCACTTGCAACAGTTGCCAATCATTGGGATGCAGTGACCTAGTAAAGTTAAAGTACATTAAGGAGATAATCCTCGCCTGAAAGGGAACAGTTTTGCAATGCTAAGAGGGCACTTAACACGTGCTAAACTGCTCGTGGCTTTCACACTTGAGTTTTCACTGCATCAGCTCAATTTATGGGGATGTTTCCAGTGTGGCTACACAGTGAGAGGCAGCAAGACCTACACTTTCCAAAGTTCTCTGCAATGATATGAAAGTAAATATAAAATATTGTCTATAGAAACCCCAGATGTCACAAAGACTGGCAGAACAGGTAATAGCAAAGACAGGCAGGTATCCCAAATGGTCCAGAGCACTTGGGAAGTTGGGCTGTGTTTGAAAAAAGACAAATGCAAATTTATAGTTCTAGGATTGGAAGGGGGAAGTGTATCTTTGAATGCAGTGATTTGGGCATCAGTGAGGCTCAGCTACATACATAAGGAATTTGCATGTAGGAGTAGGGCAGTCATTTTTCTCTGAATCTAGGTACTGGCGAGACTGATGTTGGACTATGACACCCAGTTCTGGTGCTCATACTCTTAAAAGCATGTTGAGAAGGTAGGGGTGCGGGGGAACATATAAAATAATGCTTTGAAAACTCTGAGGTGGACAACACTGGAAAATTAATCATAGAATCATAGGGCTGGAAGTGAACCCAAGGGCCATCTATTCCAACCCCTTGCAAAAATACAGGATAAATTATTTGGAATCACTGATTTATAGTACTCTATAAGTAACAGCTATGTCCTGATGGATTAATCACAGATTAAAGGCTAATGCAGATCTGTGCAAATTGAACACATTGGCAGCACTCAGCAAATAATAAATATGTAAATGAGAGGTGCTCCACAAGTTCCCGGCATGCTGCCAGTATCAATCACAAGTGCAACAAAGATTGTGAGGTACCATCGAAAGGCCACTGCCAAGGGCTGTTGGAGTATAATCATTACTGCAAAATCAATGCCAACTTACTTCTAAAATTTCACATTTACTACCAGTATTCAAACACCAAGGCATGTTAGAATAAAAAACACATGCTTATGTGGTATCCCTAAGAGAGATGCTGTCCTGGATCAGAGCTTGTAGATTTTCCCCCTGGAACTTCCCTGCCTTGATCATAGTCTACATTTATTACACACGCAGGCAACCCCACTAATATCTACTGAGAGCTGTGTCACAAATGAAAGTACTTCTACAGAGAGTTGCAGAAAGAGCAGATTACTGATGCAATTCCAGGGAGACCGGTGAGGGAAACAGCTTTTCTGATTTCCCTTTCCACAGAATTTTGCTATTTTAAAATATTTCCCCCTCCCAGATTGAGAGGAAAAGCGGTGAGGTCTCTCTTTTTTGTGAAACAACAAACTTGTTTGCAGTGTTGACCTTATTAAAATCCTTTTCTAGTATAAATTGAGTTGAATTTCAGAATAAAATGTAAATTTAAGTAAAAATAAGTAAGGTTTTCTTTTAAGCAATGTTAAAATGTGATGTTCTAACGATTTTGAGACTTTTCGTGGCTCATTTTGAGTTAGATCGTTTTTCAGTGACTTTCCCACAAACACCTTTGGCTTCACCGAAGCTGCATTTGGGGTCAAAAAAAGCCAATAAAAATTTTCCCATGAGGGAAATTTCCAGTTTTCCAGCTTGCCGTTTGTAAATATTCAGCTATTTTGCTATACAAAGTGTGAAGTCAGAAAGACATAAATCCGTCTTTTATCTAAGTTTATTTGTCATTTTCTCTTACTTCAGCGGCAGATGGCTTTGATAACAGCTTAAAATACATTTTCTTCTGTCGAATGTCTCTGAACTCTTGCTCTAACAAATCTTGAAGCTTTTTGTTCGATGTAGGGTCAACTGTCTCTTGCATATTTCTTGAGCTTTTCTTGGCAAGTGGGAAAGGTCAGGGTAATGAATCCAGGATTATAGTCCAATAACATTGTTTTACTGATTTAATCTTAACCTTTTGCTGAAAATGTCAACTATGAGATGGATCCTTTACAAAAATATATGGGGTCACCTAAATATATATAGTTTATAATGAAGCACTACACACTACAGCATAGTTCAAAGGCAGTAGGTTGTGCAAATATTTCTTGTGTGCTGGGCTGAAACACATTCAGGAAAGATTTCCGTTGCTTGTGTTTTAGTGAACGCTTGATATAGTAGCTATAGAGCTAATATTTTCATAATTTCAGTGAATCAGACCCAGACATTTTCTTTCTGTGGCATTGTTAAGTAATCAAGTCTCAGGGTGGTAATGAGGACTCTGCTCAGTCTGAAAGTACCTAACCCGCTCCCACCTCCCCGAGAACAGAGCTAGAGCCAGGGAGGGGACCTGGCACCTAGCCATGCCCTTGCTCACTAGCCCTCTAGTGGCACATCACAGCTGTGTGTGCAGGCAAGAAATGGTATTAAAACTTAATGTGACCACTCACGGCACAGTCCACCTTTAATACTGCTTATCATAGTACCAATTTAGGATAGTCTTAGTGTAATATGTCACTTCACCCTTAGTGGGCTGCTAGAGAGTTTAGTTTTCCAGGGCTGCAGCTCCAGGACAGCCTATTTAAGACTTAGTATGTCAGCAGCTCATGTCACAGAGGACCCACCTGCCCAAGTCTGCCGATGCATTCCTGTGCCAGATGTTCACCAGTGAAGCTGCTGTCCCGTCCTGGATCCAGGACTCCATTTGCTTTTACAGTGAATGTCAAATGTTTGAGTTGTGTTGTTAATCGTAACAAAACCAAATGCAGAAACACCAGAATGGTTTGCTGAACCAAATTGCCTTCACCCACCCATGACTGTTTCCTATTCTCTCCCTCTCCCAACACACAGCCACGCACACTAGACTGATCATTATCTGTGGAAATATGTTAGAAGCATGTCAAAATGTCAAATAATCCTTTAATGTATTGTGATTAGAGTCAAAGACCTCTAGAAATACAGACCTGGGCAAAACTACATTATAAACAATGAATAATTTTGCCATTTTATCCTTTCACATGCCAGCATGAAGCTTTAAAGATGAACTAGCTTCTGGCGAGATTAGAGCCATGAGTCTTTCATCAAGCTTCATGTAGCTTTACCTAGTGAAGTGGAAAATTATCCTTGCCCTAATAAAGCTTCTACACATACAGGGAATGCCCTACTGTAGTAGGTTGTCTCTCAACTGTAATTAAAGAAAGAGTCATCAAGTGTAGAAAATAAGTGAATCATACTAAATACTTTAGAAGCTAATCTCTATTCATCACATAGATCAAATAACTCATTAGTGTCAGTTAACATAATATATTTTTACTTGTAAATATAGTAACATTACCAAAAAACTGGCATCCCAGGAAAATATTTTCCTAGATATTAAGCATGGCTGGCAATTCTGTCAACAATGATTACATGTTTTATAACGGCATTTTTCTTCTTCAATAGTAATGATAAATTTGATCCTTTCATGTTTTGTAACCTGGCCATCTTTCCCCTTAGCCTGTATAACTAAGGTGTTTGAAACGGAGAATTTGTCTTTTATTAAAGCTACACAAGAAGAAAGAAGTGCTATTCTGTAAGCAGGGCTAAAAGCATTTAGGACTTTAGTACCTGATTCCATATTCTTTGGATTCAGTAAAATCCTTCCAAAAAGATGCTAAGGCAAATCAACTAATTTTGTGAAACCAATGCTGGTAAAAGTTGTAGCACTTTAAACCCTGCCTTCTGCCCCCACGCAGATACTCTCATTTTAGTAGTGACCTTAATTAACTACCTTAAGTGGGAGGAAAATTAAACTACATTGAAGGCTACTTTATTCTGAAATAGAGAAGGGCCACAGAGGGAGTTGGGTGATTTGATACCTATATGTATTCATGTCACTCATTAATTGATTTACCTTATTTTTCCTGATTTGACATGTTTGTAGATCAAATCCAGCTCCTTAAACTTCACTTGTCTGCAAATTGCAGAACATGTAATAGGGAGTTCTTAGTTAGACTATCACATGTTGATATGGGAAATATTGTCAAGCTAAGAACAATATTATTTTATTTCTCTGGGAGCAGCCCAGTCTTTTTCACAGGCTTCTAGGGAAAACTGTACCAACACTGTGAAACTGTTTCCAGGAGTATCTGTCTATTTAAATGATTGACTATGATTTAGCTGCTTTTGCACCCCATGTAATTACCATATATAGTTCAGTAAATTAGTTGATTGTCAGCAATGTTTGAAAAATTGCTATAGGTTAAATGAAATATTTGCCCATGACCTCTGATTCTAAGAGTTAAAATTATCCAGTCAGGTTAAGAAACAGAAACAGTCACGCATGACTTGTGTATTAGTTAGATCTGTGCAACCCTTCTAAATTTTGAATATTGACTGGTCATAACAACCGGTTCATAGATAGTCTAAAAACAAATAATTCTTCTAAGAAATTGTAGGCATTAATTTGGCATGATAACAGAAAAACCAGGATCTACTCATGAGAAATATTTGCAACCAGAAAAGGAAGCAGGTTGGTTGCATGCAGAAGAAAACTATAAATGGCAAAACTCTTCTTTATTATTATGTATATTAAACATATGTGTGCACATACACACACAGAGTATTTGCATTTCCCCAAGCTTGCTGAACTTCCTGTCTATAGCTGTCCACTACACTATCAACAGGGGAACTAAACCAATCAAGCGGTAGTAATAAAACTATAGACATGCTAAAGAATGCTTATTTAATGCACCTCTGGGTAATTTCAGAAAGCATAAATGCAACTAAGATAGATGACTCATTTTCTTGTACGGGACGTCATCGCTTTTTGTGTCCCTGCAATATACATTGTAAGTGCAGCTCTATTGTTACATTGTAACAGAGTAGCTGGATACGCTTCAGGGTCATGGAAGGGTTCTTTACTATGACACGTGCGGTGCATGTCTAGGTATGAAACTGGTTAACATCCAAGTACGGAGCTGATGTTCATTGCCTCCAGCCCCCTCTGAACTATACTAAATCATGCATTTTTCCACTAAGGGGTCATTTTGTTTCCAGCAGTCCAGTTGCCTCACATGTGGCTAGAGTTTGTATGCATTGCTGGTGTTAAATTCCATTTTTGGTAGAGATAGAGACAAAAAAAGGGCACAGTTAATTTTTTACCCACTTTAGACATGTTTCACCTCAGAGTAATTGTGTTTATTTATTTATTTATTTCGTTTTCATTCCAACATGACACATCCAATTATTTCTAGAAAAAATATTTTTAACGGACTAAAACAGCTGAAACAGTTGCATTCATTTATAGCCATTCTTGACAGTGTCCTCAGTTGTCCCTTAGATTGGCATGCATTATTATTACGCATATGAAATGTTGAAAAATCCTACTTTTCTGATTACACCTAAAATCAGATGGAATGGTTAAAAAAGAAAAACTGAAGCTCTACTCAGTAGGGATAAGTTGCGGGGGGGATCTTTAAACTCTCACAAACTTGGTTGCTAGCACCAGATCTGTCTCTGCTAGTTCTGTGCTCTACATCATTGTAGTAGATGAATGTGTCACTGTCAAAGTATTCTTGTATCTGTGATAGTCCAGGGGCCTTGTTTTCTCTGCTGACCTTTCTATTCTGCATAGGTAGTAATGTCTCTCTTCCCTTTTGAATGGTCTTATTCCTTTACATAATTAAGCGTATCTATTTCAACTGTTTTTTAATTGATCCAGAACTACTTTTGATAACTTTGTTCCACCGGTTTCCTAGTATTGTCCCTCTTTTTAGAGTGAATACTTTGATATACACTGGTGCCACAGAAACATGTCCCTGAGGAGCAGGAGGCCACACTCTCCCATTGCAAAGTAAACAGACATGAACAGCCAAAATGTGGTACAGTTTTTACTGTCTATTGTCACGGCCACAATTTTGGCCATTTGTGGTGGGACAAGGGGCATGGGCATATCTTTTCTGGGCCTTTGTGCCTCCGTAACAGTATTATGGAATGGCTGTTTTCATCCTCAGCCTTCTCTTCTCTGGATAAAGCATTTCTTCCAATGTTGAAGGTCATGTTTCTGGTTCTCTGATTAATTTGTTGCTCTCCTCTGGACTCCCTCAATCAACTCCTCCTCTGACATACCTGTCAATCCCACTGACTTCAGTGGGGTTGCCTGAACATTCCTGAGAGCAGAGCGTGGCCCTATAATAAGAGCAATAACACACGCGTTATTATTTATTATGAAGTAATAATAAACCTTTACCTGAGAGGATTCCAAAGAACATTACCAAAACTAATTAAGCTTCAAGCTAAAAGTAAATTCAGGAACAGAACTGATAAGTCTTGATTTCTGGGCCCCATCAGATGTATTCCTCCCAAGATGGCCATCTTTTTTTAAGTGCTCACCTCAGCTCAGCATTTGTGAAAGCTTATTCAAAGGTATTTAAAAATAACCAAAAGTGTAATATGATAGTGCATCTTTCCCCATTCACAGTTGCACGGAGGTTGTACTCCAGTTAAAAAGTGCCATTCGTGTCTTCTGGGGTCCAGGAAAATTGTGAGGAATGTATCAAATGTAAAAGTCCCTTAGATTCACCCTGGTGTTTTCAAACATAGCTGGCAAAAGTCATTTCCACTGAAAGTTGAATTAATTGACCTGATTTGGAGCCAAGTCTGTCATTTTGTGCAGCTTCAGCATCTTTACATGGTGTGCAAAACTACAGATAATGTAGTCTTGCAGTCCTATGAGAAAGGAGCTACATCTGACAGAGAAGTTGTTTCTTCCCTTCTTTTTGGAGTAATTCCTCACTCTGATGCTCTTTACAAACATGTACAGTGTTTCATGCTCTTGCTATGAACCAAGACCTTGTAGTGGTGGAGAGGCATGTGTGTCCCAATAACACTCAGAACAGTGTTGCCCAGAGTTGCTCCTGGCAGGGTAACCCAAGGCCTGAAGGGAGGTTCCAGGCAAACCACAGTCCAACTCCAAGCTCTCAGTGGTGTATCAGGAAGAAGAAGATGTCAGGATTTTAATGGCTGTGAAGATGGAAGAAGAGTACAGCAAAATGGAGGTCTCCTATCATTTAGAGTTCCCCCTCCTCCTTCTCAAGATTGTGTGGTTTCCACACACCAACTTCCTCATGTTAAACAAAGTCATATGCAGACTTCTGTCATATGAAACAACATGCTGTCCTGTACCAACCTGCAAAACCTTGATGCAATGGATTGGTGGTAATGGAGATGGAACAGGACTTATGAATCCAGTAGTCTCTAGCCATGAATCTTCATGCAGGCAACAGTAGCCTCATGGTTGTCTTGCTCAATCAAGCAATGAGGTGCAATTCAGCAACTGCTACCATGACTGAGTAGTCCTAGTCACTCTCCCCTCTTGCTTGTTCCACTTGGAAAAGGGGCTAGAAAAGGTGCCCTAAACCTAGGCTGTCTTATCTGCTCCTGGCTGAATAACCACATCCAGTGTGATCACTCTCTCTGTGGTCAAAAATTTCATAAGAAGACAACGATTTTCTCAACATGAAATGTTCACACCTTGATAGATAACCAAGAAAATGAACAACCAGAAAGAAAAATTGCCATCATCTCCAGGGAGCTATTGAGATACAATATTGACATTGCAACTCTGAGTGAGACCAAACAACTAGATGTGGGTCAGCTGAGGGAAGAGGGTGGAGGCTACCCCTTCTTCTGAAAGGGGAAACTGACCCAGAAAAGACCTGTTCACAGCATCAACTACATCATAAAAAATCAGATCATCAGTCAAATTACAGAGCTCCCTGTGGGCATTAATGAACATCTTATGACCCTTCGTCTTAAGCCCAGCAACAACTACTCACAAGGAAGACAAGATATTTCTCCTTGGTGACTTCAGTGCCACCACTGGACCTGACCTGGAAGTCTGGAGTGACACCACTGAGAAGGAAGGGGTAGGGAAAGCTGACTCCAATGTCATCCTCCTGAGCAAATGCTTGGAACATGGTCTCGTCATCACAAACACTACCTTCAGACAGAGTGACAAATAAAAGAACACTGAAGACACCCTTGCTCTAAGTCCTGGCAAGTCTCAACTATGTTATTGTTAGAGCCCGTGAGCTAATCTATGTCCATATAATTCAAGCCATGTGAGGAATCGACATTTGCTAGACAGCTCACCATCTTGTCAGGTCCATTTTGTGCACCCAGCTTGCTCTGAAACACTGAAAACAACCAAAAACAATGCAAAGGACTCTCAACATGAAATGTCAAGACATGAAGATCTATAAGGATCTCCAACAGTGTCTCCATGGAAAGTTCTCCGCCCTGTCCACAAATGAAGGCAACATTGAGGAACTCTGGAAGGGATTTAAAACTACCATTCATATGGCCTGTGCTGAATCCATTGGCTATACCACCCATCAACACCAAATTTGATGAGCATGACCCCAAGAAAAGTGTCAGGAACAACATCAGGACCAGTATATGGCCTTCAGTGACTTCACTAAGGCTTCAGTGACTTCACTAAGGCTTTTGATTCCCTCAATTGAGAAGCCTTGTGGAAAGTACTGACCAGATTTTGATGGTGTGAGACATCAATTGTCATTCGAAATGGGGTCAAGCATGGATGTGTTATCACCACAACTCTGTTCTCCATTTTTTTTACAGTTGTCTTGGTCCTCACTGGGCATCAACATAGCATTGGTGGGCACAAACCATGACATGGCAGCTAGATCACTGTAGTGATACACTCACTCATTATAGTGCATTACTACGCAATGTAGCAGGGAACTGTGCTTCCGGCATGGCACAATAACAATAGTGACAAGGGGGCACATGTAGACATGCCCACTAAGAACCACCTTTCTTCTGGGATTGACATAGATTGTCAAATGGACGGAGTGCTTTTCAATCTGGGATGTTCTCTCAGTCAAGGACCTAATTACTCAAAACAACTAACCATCCTTGACCTTTAATACACTGACAACTGCACCATCCTTGCCTACACTAAGGAAAACCTTGAGACCATGTTGGATCTTTTTGGAAAAGCCTTTGGGCCTCTTCCTCATCATTGAAAAGACTAAAGTGCTCTATCAGCCTGCCCTGGACCATGAATGTGACTCCCCCTCCCCAAAGTACCATTGAGGGAAAGACCCTGCTGGTAGTCGATCACTTTCGCCACTCAGTAGCCACTTCTCTCAGAAAATGAACATTAAGGAGATCCAGCACAGGATCTAGTTCACAAGTAGCCCCTTTGGGAAATTGCTTCAGCATGTCTTTATTCATCACAATCTCCAGAAAGATACTAAGATGACAATGTAGTTGTCATCATCCCCACTCTCCTCTAAGGATGTGGAATGTGGGTGACCTACCATCATCATCTCAAGAGCCTAAAGAAGGATCGCCAATGATGCCTCCAGAAAATCCTCCCATGAAATGGGAAGGTCACCATACAAATGCCAGCATCCTTGCTGAAGCCAATGTTACCAGCATTGAGTTGATGATTCTCAAGCACCAACTTTCCTGGACTGGACATTGTGTGTGGATACCAGACTCTCAACTCTCAAAACAAGTACTTGATGCCCAGCTTTGTAAAGGCTCGAGGTCTTGCAGTGGCCGGACAAAATGCCACAAGGACACATTGAAGGAATGCCTCAGAAAAATGGATGCTGACATCAAGAACTGAGAGGAGCTGGCTGCCAACCAAATCCAGTGGTTCTGCAACCTCAGCCAAGTGACACCCCACTTTGAGATAAAGTATCTTGCCCTTGAGCAGAGAAGAGAGAGTGGAAGAAGGAAGAGGAGAAAAATCCTAGCTTATAGTCTGTTTTCCCCTGTAGAAAGATCTGCAACTTCTATGGACAAGTCTCTGGTTCAAGGATTGGGCTCTTAAATCATCTCAAGACCCATTTGTAAGCCATGGTAAAAATCATCCTCAAACTGAGGGATTGCCACCACTGCTGATGGTGTTCCTGGCTAGGAGTTACCCAGTGGAGTGACTAGAAGTCATGATAAACTAACTATTTGTAGAGTGGCTGGAACATATAGCTGCTGAGTCTGTTACTTGTTATCACTTACTTTCATGCCTTGGGTGTGCCTCTGCAGACTGCAGAGTACTGTAGTGTAGACATGTTAGCTGAGGCTCCAGAAGCAAGCACGAAACAACTTAGCCCATGGGGAACCCATTAACTTGTTTGTAGATAGCATCCGGTATTACACCGTTCTGCAGTTTGCAGTGTGAACAGAAACTTATTTGTAGCCTTTCCTCCCTCTCTAAAATCAAAAAGGACAGAAGAGGGAAAACTGTAAACTAGTTTACCTGCCCCAGGTCCTGTACTTTATCTCCACCACAGTAAGTATGGTAGGGGAAGGAGTGCAGCTACTTCAATTAGAGAGCCACAAGAAAGGTAGGCCTAAATTCCACAGATTTGTGATCCAGGCCTAGACATTCCTGTTTGTGCCCTTCCATTACCCCTTGACCCTTGGACCACAGCCAGTCCCTTTTTTAATATTACCATTAATTCTTTCATCTTATCTGCTTTGTTCTCTGCTGTGTTTCTTGTACTTTTATCATGGGGTCTACATAGCTGCCACCTTCTCTGGAGGGGAATAATTGCTAATCCAAACACCATTAATGTCTCAGGCAATTTTCATCACTGGTCTTAGGGGAGTAGAACATAACACTCCTTTGCTTCACTCCTTCCCCAAACCAGCTATGTACCCTTACCCGCAGATCCAGTATATATCCAGAGAGTGCTGCAAAACTGGCTGCTGCATCCTTTTATTCTGTGCTGATATGTTAGCACAATAACTCCCTTTGCCTTGCTTAGAAGGAAGTGAGTGTGGGGCCTTCTGTTAATTAAAAAGAATATGCATAAAGATAGCTATGTAATTGAATCTAATATTTTGTTTCGTGCAGCATGGGTTTGCAACTACTTTTCCAGTTCATTGCTATAGTAAGCCCTGCATGATTTGTCCTCTGGCTTCAGTCTCAGGTGCTTGGCACCAGAGATGTAACCCATCTGGCTTTAAATGGAACAAAATAATTAAAAGAATGGAAAAATAGAATTAAAGGGAAAATGAACCTTGTCATCATAGTTCCCAATTCTCTTGAACAACTGAGGTAGTATCAGTTGCCTAGGAAGAAAGCATTCGCTTAAGAGCTCAGGTTGCTATTGAAAAATCCTTAGGCATTTAAATAGATGGATATTACATTCCAAGCACATGAGACAGCAATTCAGGGATGCCACAAATGACTTTCAATTCACAGGCAGGCAACTTCTTTGAATGCCCAGTTTCTGGGGAGCAGGATTCTGTCATCTTCCTTCTTCTTATCAGTTCTCCTTTATTCCTAATAAGTCAATTCATATTCTGAGACTAGGTAGCAGCCATCAAGAAAATTCTGCCTTGTTAGCCAGTAAATCAGCTCTTTTAGTCATCATCATTCAATTGGAGACACTCTCTTGGGTGCCTATTCATTCACACCCAGCTGAATATCCCACCTAATTCGGATTTCCTGATGGCATCTCAGATCTTGCATTAGGAAGATGGACAGAGCCCTCATCCATGAAGAGGGCTTGAGACTGCATTGTGCACTTGAAGCAAAAAGGAGATGTTACTTGAGGGCAGAAAAGTATTAACATGCAGAAAATATTATCACAGAACTAACACTTACACAGTCCTTCACATCTTCAAAGCACTATACAAACTAATTTACTAATTAATTTAAATACACAGTTTTATTCATTTGCACTCATCGTGATAAATCCTTTGAAAAAAGAAATGAAATTCCTGTTTAAAAATCTTTCTTAAAGGGAATCGAGTAAACTGCACTGAGAGGAAATGAATTACTCTGTAGCCTTCCTTGGCAATTACATTTATTTACATTGTTGCTACTATTTATACTGCAAAGCACCATAGTTGTATATAGCTTATAGCAATGAAATCTTGCGCCTGACTCTGCTGAAGAGGAAAAATTTTCCTTGCCTATTTTGGAGGGCCAGATTCTCTTTTGGATGCAGCCTGCATGTTTCCAAAATTTGCAATCTATTATGCATTAGATGGGCTAACAGTAGCATGCAAGATTAAAGATATAGTCTGTTTGAGTCATATGCAAAATTCTCACTGATCTCTGCTGGAGTGTAATGCTTGAGGGAGTGCTGCACAAAAAAATGTGCAACAGGAGAACGTTTTGATCTTATACCACGGTCCTGCAGAAAAAATGCATCCTGAAATTCTGTGAGACCACTGGTGTCCTCCTTGCATGTTGCAGAATTGATTAGCTTTAGCTCTATATTTGATACAAATCAACCTAGTGCTCTGCATTTCCAAGATTCAGTAAGTTTCTGCATTAACCTGGAGCTTCTAGTCTTGCTTTTCCCAAATATTCTCACTTCAACAATTCCTTTCTATATTTGTCAGACAGAGCTTAAATATAAACTTATATAAGTATTACACAAGAAATGTCAGGCTCAAAGAAACACACAGCTGCATAGGAATTTCCATACTGGATCAGCCTAATGATCTCTCTGGTTCAGTATCTGGTTTCCGGCTATAAACAGTACCAGCTACAGAAGGTGCAAAATATGGTTCACTAATTAGTTACATGCTTGTGGAAACTGTTACTTTCTAACTCACGTTAACTAGTGGTTAGCCTGTGCCATGGACGACTGGTACCTCTTGAGTCTGGGGGAGCACCTGCAGAAGCTGCCGGCAGCGTCAGCAGCAGGGACAGAGCTGACGAGCACCTGCAGAAGCCACCAGCGCTATTGGCAGTGGGGATGGCCCTGTCGGGGGGCACCTACCGTCTCCCCCCATACCCACCTTACCAGTCGCCTATGGCCTGTGCCCAGAAGTCTTAGCTTACTATCCCTTCCAAGAGTCTTGGATTGATTTTTTCAAAATCCTTGTTTTTGTAACTCTGGATGTTCTGTTAGCCAGAAGTGTCCAGTTCTTCCTTAAATCCTGCTTAAGCATGTAGCCTTGACGGTGACTCCTACAGGTGAATGGTTTGAAACAATATTTCTGTTGCTAATTGTGAGTTTGTTGTCATAATAGCGAAAGAAATAAAGGATTACCAGGTGTGGGGAACAGAGTGGTGAAATCTTCTTCATTACATCAAGAAATACTAGTATGTGTATAATGGGTACAGCTGAGTAAATAATGTATTTTTCTATTTGAGTACAGAATTAAAGAAATGGAGGGAGGGGGAAGTAGAACAGTTTGGGAAGCAAAATGAAATTTGTGGATATTTTAATAGCACAGTGAAAACAAGAAAAGAAAAAGAAACCCTGAAAAAAATTGTATTACGCCTACCCAAAATATTTGGCTCAACCTGAAGCAAATTTTGAATTTATTTTAACTGTAAAATGTTTGAAAACAAAGTCAAAGCGTGTCATGTCAAAATGTCCAAATTGTTTGGCATTTGTAAAATAAAATGTTTTGTTTAAAAATTGCCAAAATGAAGTATTTCAGCACTTGGAGTTTGGGGGTTCCCCTTCGCCCCCTCCCCGCAACCTATTTATCATATTTGACGTATGTTTGGGGGGAATCTGCAGTTGTCCCCAACTGGAAACTTTCAGCAAACTTACAATGATCTCTGATCATGAGCTAGTAGCTGTATTACTGGAGAAGTTTGCCCAGGAGAAGGAGGTCAGCGTTTCCGTAGAAGATCCTAGTTTCTGTTCCTACTTACCTCAAACCGTCTCAGGGTAATGGAGGTACAGGCTCATATCCAACTGCCCTTTAGCTGGATGCTTGGCACTTAAATGGATAACATTAACATTAAGTGGTCCAAAGTGTATATAGATTTTAGATCCTCTGCCCTCTGTGTAGTTCACCTTACTCTTTTGATATGCTTTGAACAAAACTACTCCGAGCTCTTCCTGTTCCTTCAAGTAAGTTAAGTGCCCAAACTATTAATTGCAATACCCCTTGATGCTGGAGGATGAGTTGTCGTCCCTGGGCTGTGGTCCCTACATCTGCCCCACTGCTGTCTTTGCCTTTTATACAATTACTGTTAAATGAAAAATGCAGAAACTCCACTAGGGCAGGAGCAAGGGCCAAAGCCTCCTTTCCAGGGCAGTTCCCATCTCACTGATCCACAGAGCAGGGCTCCCCCCTTGCTCTTACTGGCTCAGTCTCTCTTCCCCTATTCTCTTACCAGTGGCCAACTAGAACTGGAGAGTGAGCTGTCTTGGCCCTGTCTAGCACATGGCATAGTAGTTACGCCGCTTTGTTGGAAAGTGGGGCATGTAGATTTAAATCACACCTGCCTAAGAAGAGACCTAGAACTGGGATCTCCCAGAAGTGCCTTAACCACTAGGCGGAAAGGCAGAGGAGCCTCCTCATCCCCCCATCCCTGTCATGGCTTTTTCTGTGACTTGTACCTGATCTCCTTTGGGGACTAGAAACTAAAATTGGCTTGCATGGCCTGAAAATCCACTTACGTCATTAAAGTGTCCTTTTTAAGTCCTGCATGGAGCTGGATATGAGCTATGGTGCCTCGTTGTAACACCCTAGGTGGCTTGGAGAGCATTTACTGTTGGCCCACATTTTTTTCAGTTGGGATTCCTGGAATTTCTAGACATGTGAGAGCAAATTTTGCTTAACTGCAATGAGTGCCTACGGTACTGGTTGTTATGTGCCCCTTCACTGCCGGGAGTTATATCCTCTCAAAGCTTCTCTTCACTATCAGAGCTTTTAACTGAGTTCCTCCTTCAGCTGAAATGGTAATTACTTCTGTTATTTAAACGGACTGTCTTGGTTCTTCCCTTGATGCAGTACGAATGCACTCTAGATGGCAATTGTACTCTAGATGTCCACCCTTGGTAGCCAGAAATTCATTACAACCCTTGTGTCTTTAACATTTATAATGCCACATATCTGAGCAAAGTTGTGCTTTGGTCACAAATGGGAATTTCTCTTTTGCCTTTATGACTTAAACAATACTTGATCTGTAGGATCAAGAAAGCAGCTTTACAGCCATATAGGGTTTGTATGTTATGAACCATTCTGGAAAATAGGTTATGCTCCTGAGCCTTGTCAGAGATGCAGCCAGCCAAACACTGGCAGCCATACATGATTTTCACACATCTTTCTACAAAGTCAGAGAAGATGCATTTGAAACGCAACATCCCAGAACAAAATTTGTATCCCAGCTTGGAAGACTGTGACTTCTGGAATTAATGTATGCCATTGATCAAGAGTAAAGTTGCCTTTATATTGCTCAACTTTAATGGAAAATGAGGCTAACTGATATCAGGACCATGTCAGCTATAAAATGCCTGTAGTGGAAAGATAATGGGTAAATCAGTATGACATGGTGAAAATCAAAATTAAATGTGAGATGAGGTAGAAGCCTGTCTTGGTATTGTGTTTCAGGTATCACCAGAGCCTGTTGACCGTACGTATCAGGAACATGTAACCATAAAAGGCTGCATTACTCTGAATATTGGTCAGTTTTACAGCCGTAAATAAATATTGATTGAGTGCTGAAGTCAACATGTGTTGGGTAACGAGGTTCTGCTCTTTCAGACAATTATTTATTTCTGTCCATTGCATTAAGCACGGTTATTATAGCAGTCTGTGTTGTGTCGGGTGATGCACCTGTTCGGAACTGGACAGCTGAAAGAGACAGAAAGGAAACATAGTTGCACTGTGTTTGTTGAAGTACAGAGCAGGAAAACTTAAATGAAGCACAAACCAGATTCTAGTTCCCATACTTGAGCTGTTGTACAAAGAACTACCATAATTTGCAAGTCAAATCTGTAGATCAGTAAGAATGGAATTTGGCTCCATAAAGTAATATCCCATGGCATGCATCTTCCCACTGGCTTGTCATCGAGCCAGTGCCTGTCACTTGGAATCTCCTCCTGCCCACATTGGATTATCCCTTGTTTTGTACCTCTGGGGAATCCAGCTATTGAAGTTCAGCTGCCTCTCCCCTCCGGAGGTAGGCAGAGCCTTCAAAATCAGTGCTCTGATCAAGTACTCATCTGTCCTTATCCCCCTCCCACCATCCCCACCTTCTGCCATCCAGTTGTGCACAGCTTGTCCTTCATGGAAGTCCTTATTTTAATACCCAGGACAGCATGCAAAAGTACTGCCCATAGCTCTGGCCTAGAGTGACTTGTCAAACTAAGAACTGAGCAACAAATGAGGAGTGAGGGGGAGAGGGGAAGAATATGTAGCTGAGAACAGGAGAGAAGGAATAAATATAGAAAGACTCACTTTATGCATGAAATGAGACACCATGCTCCTACATTGGTTTCTGGTTTGAATTGCCATGCAGGATGCATTTGCATTCCTCAACCCAGTTGTTCATGGAATAACATTGTAATGATGAACAACCATGTATACAATTGTGCAGCAGCTATTCTTGCTTACCTTAAAAGCTAAAAATCTTCATCTTGGTGCCAAAGGTCAATGCAGCTCTAAAGCTTGAGGAGTGAAAGGATCTAGATCTGGATCAGGCTACAGAGGGATCCTCTTTGGTTTGCTGACACTTCTGTACAGAAGCAGGTGTCACCCGCAGGGGAAAACAAATGGGAATTCATCCTCAATTAATACATAGCCTCCACTCTCATCAATGCCTGCATCCTAAGCATATGTGGTGGAGGCCGGTGCTTAATTAAAATATGCATGCAGATCAGCTACAATGCTGGTAATCCTGTTAGCAAATAGTTTATTGCTTTAAAGATTATAGTCCCAAGCTTACGTTAGGATCCAGTAGCCAAGTGTCCTGGGCGCATACGGATTCCATCAAAATAAATGCAGATGCTGGCTCAGTTCCTTATGCACAATCAGGTCCTAAAATAACTAGTTCAAAATGTCAATTATATCACTCATACTTTAAGGAAGCAACCAAACTAATTTCAAAGACCTTGTGTCCAGTATTGGATTTTATAGAATACTAATATCTAAAGAATATAAAGGTAGATAACCAGTTCTTTCCACTATGGCTCTCTGTAACAACGGGCAACTTTGATTTTCTTCCCGTCTTATCAAAACTGTCCCAGATGGCTACTTACTTTCTGTGGTAGGGTTTTGGTAATCCAGGAAAAAGGCAGTGGTGATCCAGGAAAAATTCTTGCTTCTCACATGCTTTCTTACTTGATATTATCAAAAACATGGCCTGTTTGCTTGGTAAAGGTTAAGTATGAATCGCTGTTGTACTGTACAGAGTGATTGACAATGCATTTTCTTACTGTTTAAATTAGTTCTATCTAAAATGTTCCCTTCAACCTTGTGGTTTATTCTTTGACTATTTATTTTATTTTGGTTTTGTTCATTAAAAAAAAGGTCAAAGTCTGCTCATAAAAGAAGCTGTCTCAATAGAACAGCAAGGAACATTATAAATATTTGAAAAGTATTAATAATAAACATAATAGTTTGCTAAGAACCACCTTAAATTTGCACATAACATTCAGTAATTAAATTGCTTTTAGCTTTCTGTGTATCTGATCTGTTGCTTTCAGGACTGTAGGTTGTGCCCACCATTTTCCAAGAATTTGTATGGATAATTTCCATTTGGGCTAATGGAAGTTATGGATCATGTATCAGTTAAATACAAGAACTGTATCTTTAAGGAAAGAGCATTTGATGAAGGTTTAAAAAAACCAAGAAAGCTGTGTCTATTTGTGATTGGAAGAAAAATGCAGTATTAGACTGGGCTGTTTATTTGAAGGAATATTTAAGAGAAATATTTGCATCGAGTATCGAGTTTGGGGTTTTTTTCTTTGAGCTTTATGTGAATGTGGTTGATGATTCCACCTTAACAAGGTGTGATGATTGACAGGTGGAGATGTTGCACAGAGCCGAGGGTGGGAGTGTATTCTATTGGTTTGTGCTTGTACATCCTGAGCACCAATTACTGTCATTGCTGCCAGCACTGATGTGTTTATCAGGATGAGTTATAGCAGAATATATGTACACAGGCAGTGTGTATGCTGGATGACCATCCCCTGTGATGTAAAATATGAGAGTCTGGGAGCTACCGTTTTATAATTCATCAGGTTCAGCAACTGAATGTTGTTGGTTGGCTTAGTTATAAAGGCAAGTGTGAACTGAACAGCAGACAGGAGACTCTTGCATTAAGAATCTCAAGAAGCTGCATTTGGTGCCTGGTCTCTGCTTTTGTTCAAGTAGCTTCCGTCTTCGGTGAGTGATGTGGCTTCAGTTGAACTAACGCTGTTAAATAAGGTTGGTAAACCTGCCTCCTAGTTACAATGCGAGTTTTGCTGTTGGAGGTTCTTGTCTCTCCGGTTGTCTGGATTTTAAAATAATTTCAGCTGGTTACTTTTAGTGCCATAATATAATCTAGAAGGGGGGGGGAAAAATCCGATAATGAATTATTCACTTCGGTGGTGTGAGGCTTTATGTCGAGCTAAAGTTACTTTTCCTTTTTATTCAGTGCTGTGGGTTCAACAAAGTGGCTTTGAATCAGCAAATGTGTCTATCATTAAATTGTTTTTATTAACAGTTAAATAAGAGCAAGTGCTCTACCTTTTGTAACAGGAGGAAGGAAGAAAGCATGCTAAAGCCAGAAGCATTTACAAATGCCAGCCTTTTAAGCAACTCCACTGCATGTGCTATTTCAGTTTCAACGTTAAATCTTTTGTATGTAGCGAGGGACTGTGAATGATTTCTATTGTAGAGATTATTAATTAGGTGAACCGGAAAATGGTAGCCTCTGTTTTTGTGATAATAGGCTCAGGATCACGTTAAAATGAATGATTCCCCATCTTGCATAACAACAGTACTGAAATACATGCAAGATGAAAGGCACAAGTATATTTTAAAAGGAAACTGTGAGAGCATAGTATAGGATACCTATATAAAAAGAAGGATATTTTCTGTAATTTATTCATTACTTTGTGAATATTTCAGTAGTTTCCCACCTTTCCTTTAATTATTACTTGCGTCATATGGACCTTTACATTATATAAAGCCAGATGCTTAAATATTTATTCATGTCATCCCTTTTGTAACCTTTAAAGATTATTCAGCCCCAAATGGGATTTTGTTGCTTGTTTTAACCAGAATGGAACAGAAAGGCATAGTTTACCAGAAAGAAGAACTCCCTGCTATGCCATATCAGTGTCCCTCCTCCAAACGGACTGCGGGCAATTAATGGCAGTTTTACTTTTCCCATTTTATATAGCAGAATTATCCAAGTGGCAGTTGTCTCTTGCCCTTTTCTCTTTGCGATCTCCTCCTTTCTGTTAATAGGAGAAACAACTTTGCTTTCTCAAAATATCTAAAGGGCTTGGAAGAACAGCACCTGTTGTCTTGTTGCTTTTATTATCAGTAATCTGAGAGAGACTGTATTTCCAAGTCCTGTCAGCTGTTACCAGTTCAAAGTCTTTAATCTTGAGTCATTTCAACATGTGTTGCTACTTGCCACTTGGAGAAATAATCCACTACACCAGTTCGGTGTGGGTCATCCAGGTTTGGGGAATATATTGTTTTCTACACCAAAGAATCGCATTTTGGCACCATTTCTATTTATAGAGAGGGGCTTTCTAAAATAGAAGGCTTTACCTCTGATTTTTCTCAAAATACATATCATTTTCAATTATTCGTTTATAAATCTGCTTATTACTTAAATATTGTCAACAAGATCACTGCCCCATAGCCTACCAAACTAAGAAAGCCTCAGATTATTTTATAAAATAAGGCATTCCTTTTATATGTTCATGCCTCTTTCAAGAATATTTTTCTTCTCTTTGCACATGCTGTTTAATTTACAGGGATATCAGAATAAATTCTCTTGAATCTTGAGCTTCTGGTTTTATGAATTCACCTTCTTATGGGAGTCTCTGATATTGTAATCATCCATGTAGGTATTTTATATTGTGCTCTATGCCAGGGTGGTATTTTGGCAATCTGAGAATGCTAACCATAAAAATATAAGTACTGTAATTCAAGGCGGAGTAATCTGGGCATGAAAAGTAATCAGAATAATAAAGCGGGGAAAGTTAACATAAGGTATGGGTTTGTAACCACTGTGGACACCAGACACTCACTTTGCATCAGGTAAGTCAGGGATAGCCAATCTGCAGCACAGGTGCCACAAGTGGTATGGGCAGCCTCTGTGTGTGGCACACGACTTATTGGGAAGTGGGCAGGCAGGACAATGGCAGATATGACAGGGAGCAGAAAGCAGAGCAGCAGATCTAGCAGAGAGCACAGGGTAAGGAGCAGAAAGCTTAGCAGCCAATTGGGTAAGGAATAGGGATCAGAGAAGCACTCAGGGAAGCTGTGAGGCTAATTTGTGGCAGGTAGGGGATGAGATAACGCTGCTTGCTCGCTTTGCGTGTGGGATATGTTATGGGGATTGGTTTATGGATGAAACCTAGCTCTCTGAGGTTTCATTCAGATAGGGCTAAGGCAATGCAGTTTGAAGCAACCAGAGGATACAGCAAAGATGACATTTCATTGAGGGTGTGTGCCTGCTTCATGTTACCACTCCTCACGATTGGGGAGCATTGCATTATTATATATGATCAGTAACTACGAAATAATTTTTTTAATCTCTGTCTCACCAAAAGAATGCAATTTTTTTCATTGGGCTATAGACCCGCCTATCAGAAAACGTGCTTTGTACTTTCAGCAGTAGGCTACTGCAGTGTGCCCTGTGAAGGGCCACTCCTTACATCAACAAGGGAGTTGAAGCTGGTACAAAACAGTTAAGTAGAGTACGTCAGTGGGTATATATGCCATCAGTACTCTGGGATGGGTACTGGTGGCATATTGGCTTCTGTGGGGAGTTTAATTTGGCTTAGACCTTTCTATTCCAAGTCTCTCTCATACTTTGTCTTCATGTTGTAGTTCAAATCGGCAGAGGTGCCTGAGTTCAAGCCACCTCCAATATAAACTATGAGGTTTCTGGCAGGACTCAAATGATATCGGGCTGTTACTCTGGAATCTAGTCTTTCCCTTTACCCAGGATGTCCCAGATCTGTTGATCTTCAGGGAGGCTGCAAGACCCATCTGTTTAACCAAGCTTTAAAGAAGGGCACGGAGAGGGCTGTCATTTGTCGAGGAGACAGATTATTGCCTAAACCTGAATCTATTCTCTATTTGATTTCATTGTTTTAGGTAAGGACAGCTAATAGGGTTTTTATGGGATTGTATTTGTGAGGGTGTATATGTGTGTATATGTGTACCCACATGTGAGCACATTCACACCCTTCTTTTAACCTCAAGTCACCTTTCCCCTAGACATACAGTATACATTGAAAAAATGAATGGATGAAATCCTGATGGCTCTTTTTATACATCTGAGTTGAAGTTCATACCTAAATACAGAAAACGTTTATGCAAAGGACTATAAATGGTATATTCCATTATTTGCTTTGATGTTATTGAATGTTCATACTAATAAGCATTGTTGTGTGTTATGCTTTACAGTATTATCCAAAATCTATGACATCTACAAAACATTCAAGAAATAATAGTCCCCATAGTCCATTTTCAAGAGGTAGTATTTCTGGGGAACAATTGGTTGTAATTATAACAAAACATATGATCACCTGCACTGGAAGTATAGTTGAAGTAATATTTTTTTTAGGGAGAAGGGGATGAAATTTAAAGATTATAACCTCCCAGTAAAAAAGATTATAACCTCCTAATCAATCAATTAATAAATAAATAAATAAACTATTTATGTAAACCCTGACAGGCAAAGAATCACCTCTTCACCAGGATCACCAGGATTATCACATATTCCTTCCTCCTACTGTTGGAAAGAAATGAATCTGAAAAATAGAGTAATGAGAGAGTAGACCTGTGAACGCAGTGAGCTCTGCAGTTATGAGTACATGTCCTATAGGGTAGAGAGCCCAGACAAAAGCCTAAGCCTGCCAAGAAATATCCCTTAGTTACTGAATAATTATACAAACACCAAAATTTATCACAACTTAGGGGTGAACTGAGAAATCTCAAAGGTGTTAAACTTAATCACTTTTGAGATGTGGTTGGTTGCTTGATTTTGTAGTAACACCCTTTGTACTGCTATCTGAATGCTTTAAACTTCTTCCCAACTAATGAAAATAGTCTACGGGAGACCAAATCAAAAAGCAACCCTTCAAAGCAGTCCACCCTGTCTTGTTCCTGGAAGTAGCTTATATGACCAAATACATAGGTCTTACATTTGATTCAGAAACTTTCCAAACCAAAAGAGCAGGTTCCCAGCTAGATAGACTTTACAGCTGATTCTGCAGAAAACAATACCAGGCATAAATAGGAAGACACAGTCAACAGACCATATGTACTCCGGTGAGGCACATAAAAGGGAGTAACGTGTGTTCGCGCTCATATCTGGGTCACTGGAGATGTCCAACAACACAAGCAAATAAGGAAATACTGAGCACAGGCTTCGGAGTCTTGTCCATCTCAAGAAATGAGCTAGCTGGCACTGCTCAGTACTTTGAAGGGTAGCCTCAAGTAGAGCATGCTACTGTAATCTACACTTGAGCTTACAAAAGCATAGACAACATCCTTGAAAAATAATCATACCCTTTGCCCTAGTTGTACATGTTAAAGTTGCTTTCCTGCCAGTATATTATCTATGTAGCAGGGACTGGTAGTGAATCACTAGCTGGGCCCCATAATTCTGAGCCAGTATCCGACATACATCTCCAACAGAAGTTGCATGAAGAGCTGCGGTACATAACTCTAGACTACCAGTTCTGAACTCTTTCCATATTACAACCGTGTGTTACAAAAAGAAAATGTTTTGGAAAGCCCCTTGCATATGCCCACAAAAGAAAGAAGCTGTAGTTACACAGCCCACCAGCGGAGAATCCCTGCTGCTAAATGTCTCTCTGCTCCCACATGTCCATGCGCCCATGCTACACACTCTCTTGTCTGGAGTTTGATGATTATTGGGTGCAGAAGCCATCCCTTGTCATCAGGGGCAGATCCTGAGGGGAGTGCAGTGTCATGGCTGTACCCCGTTTTGGATTGGACTGCATCATGGGAGCATCCAGGTACTTTTCTAAGCCCTTGAGGGAAGTGAAAATCCCCCTCCTCACTTCTTCCCCAACCATCCTCCCCCTGCTGCTGTTGCTTTTCCCGCTTTGCCGGGGTGCCAGGGCTGTTCCTGTTTACTCCAGGCAGCCTTCATGTGGTCTGGGCTCAGCTGGGGAGGGGAAAAGCGGCAATGGAGATGGGTAGGAGAGATCCCCTTGCCTATGTCCACTCCCAGGGTTTGGGATATGAAGAGAGGGAGCTACTCTCCTACCTTGCTGTTGCTGCTGTCCCTGTTCCCAGATGAGTCTAGCCCTAGCACAACCTGGCTGGGGCGGCAGGAATAGCTCTGATACTTCCCCACCCCAGAACATGTGGAAAGCAACAGCAGCAGGCGGGAGAGAGGGGAGGGGAAGTGAAGGAGAGGAGAGATTTTCACCTGCTTTAGGGACTTACAAAAGTCCCTGGAGGCTCCCCAGGGCAGTCTGCCCGCATCAGTGGGGGTGGAGGAGGCTGGCAGCTAGGTGTTCAGCCACCCCTGTCGTGCTGCCGTTTGGAAAACCTGGATCCACCCCTGCTTGTCATAGTAATCGCTCCTATGTTGCATTAGACGCAGTCGTTGTCTCTTGCGGACATGGTGCCTGGTGTTCTATCCAGTGCGGACTTCAAGGGCCAGATCCTGCTGCATCTATGACATGCCTAAGTGCAGTCCTATTCTACTCGCTCGAGTCCCTGTAAAACCATGAATGATTCTGTTTTAGCAAGGCAGGAGTGTAATCTGGGCTGACAACAGTTTTAAAAGACTGCAAATTCACTTCATGTTTGGATCACAATGGACAGTGTTTTGAATTTGAAGGATCTGCCAGCTGACAGAATAGTGCACGGGGTGTCCCGTTCTAATTCGTTGCTACAGTTTATATGAAAATGGTTCTTATTTGAAAGACAATAGTTGGACAACAGAAAAAAAAATTGTAAGCATAGTTTACAATACTATTTGTGCTAGGTCTTTAAAAGAGATTAATGCGCCAGAGTTTGAGCTGAGCAAATGCTAATTTAAGAACCCACTATTATCCCCTTTTTGTATTGTGGTAATAACCTTTAACGTTATGAAATAATAAAGAACTGATTGAAGTGCGTTGAATGCAGCTACATACTGAAACACTGCCATTAAGGCATGTTTTTAGCATGCAGACTGTAATCAGCTGAATTGAATTTTTTCATCCATAGTTATTTATTTCTCTGTTTCAAGTAAACTGTTGCTCTGACAAACGTTTTTGCCCTGTTTAGTAGTGTGTGTTCAAGGGGGTATCAAAACTAAACAGAGCAAGTAGTTATCCCAGGGTGCAAATCTTTCCAATTAGCTTTAGCTTCAAGTTCATAAGATAATGAAAGACATTACACAATGAAATAGAATGCTTTATTTCTTACAATAAACCCTGCCTGAACCCACTTGAAGAAGATTGCTTTTCACGTAAATATAAATGGTCAGACATATTTTTATATTGCATTTCATTCAGTGCACGTTGATTTACAGTGTTGTTTATTTAAACCACTCTCTTGTCTCTCTATATGACCTGTTTCACCGTAACACCTAAGAACATCGTGCCTGTTCATAGACTTATCTGCACATGACTCCACTATTCCCCCTTTACAGGTGGGAAGCACTACAGCACAGAAAGAACAAGTGACCTGTCCAAGGTCCTGCAAACCATCCTTCCTTTCCCCCATTACCTCTCAAACACCACTCTGACTTTAGCCTCCTATCACCTGATAAACACTATCAAGAGAAAATAACGTAAGAGAACTCAGAATACAAATGTCCTTGAAGATTTTCATGTGGAAGGCATTACAAAATGCAAAGTCATGTTATTAACTGGCACTCATGCAAAATTGAACTTGTGGGATTGTGATATCAGACGTTTTCTTCGTTTCCTGTCTCCCTCTCCTTGCTGAATCACGGTCACAAGAGGGTAGCAGATCACATACTGGAATGGAACGAGTCTGACAGTGGCATTGTATCTGGCACAGGGTAGCATCTCTAATGAGAAAGAGATGTACACATCTGTAAAACTAGCCATGTATGTATCGTCAGGAACAGATTCAAACTAGCAAAGCATCCTGCCCTCTGCATCTGCATGAGATACCGAGGGAATGGAGCATGAGAGGATGGAAATTCATTTTCTCAAGCCCTGTTTTTCTCTCCTAGAGAATGAGATCCATATATTTTAAATATATGATCCATATATTTTCATGCTAATAAGCATTGCTGTATGTTAGAATGTGCCATTATAATCATCTATTATGAGCTCCCACATATCATAGATCTTACTACTTCCATTAGTAACTCTGACATCAGGTTGAGCCCTGATGTCAACCATTGTGCCTGAGCCTAAAACAGGTCATCCATGGTGCACACAAGCATTTGCTGCACCCAGTCTATGACGTGGTGGCTTACTTTAAGCAGCATGATTGTGCATTGGCAGTGGCATGTGCAGATGTTCACCAGTGCTGGGAGCCATGCCAGGAAGGCAGTGCAAGTAACTCAGGGTGGGAAAGGGAAAAGGGGGCAGGTGGAATTGGGGATTTTGGCAGGTTGTGGGGGGGGGGAGGGGAGGACTGGTGGGTCCACAAGGTGGTTGGTAGGTCTACAAGGGTTCATTGTCCATATTAAGATGGAGGGTCAAGGGGCTAAAAATAGCCTTAGGGAGGGCACAGGAGTGAATCCCCAGGGTGGGGATGAGTGGCTGGACTTTCCCAGCCCTAGGAACATGTGCAGGCATTCACTGGATTGAGCTAGCCCATTCCCGATCCAAGTTAGTTTGCCTCAGGTGAACTAACTTAGATTAGGTCCATCATTTTTGGCTTGATTTAAACCCCTCAAACATCTGGACAGATCAGCATTTAGATCAGCCTAACCCTAGTTAGGATGATATAAATATAACCTCTGTACATACCCCAGTCTTGAATTATAGATTGTAAGTCATGGAGTATTCACTGCATCCTGAAGTAAGTTGTTTCAAAGGCTTAACTACCTACACTGCTTAAAAAACAGTGCTTTTAGTGCTAATCTACATTTATCCAGTTTTCAGCTATTTGGGTTGTTTTAATGTTGTCCAGTGAAGAAAAGGCCTCTCTCCCACTAAATATCTTCTCCCTGTGTCTGTACTTATTGAGTCTGACTGCTTTCTCTTTCTTAAGCTAAATAGATTAAACTGCTGAAGTCTTTCACCATAAGGCAAGTTAGTGGGTTTGGGGGAGAGACAGAGGCAGGCCATGCATTTCACTTGTTATAGATTTCTTAGTAGAAATTAGAAGGAACTGAGTGTACATTTGTTAAAGATTAACCTGTCAATCATGAATTGCCCTCTGGCTTTAGTCCTGCATGAGATACAGAAGGGGAATTATTACAATAGTTCATACCTTTTGTAAACCATCCAATGTACAGTCTTGGGCTGTGAGTATTTGTTGAAAGCAGAAGACAAGAAAAACATTTTGTAAGAGAGCACTAGCTTGCATGTTAACTAAGCTCATGAGAGCACATCTGCTAATCCCTCAAAACTGTTTCATGTGCCTGTACCCCACAGTAGATTCATATATTGTCAGGGGCTGGAAGGGACATCGCAGATCATCGGGTCCAGCCCCCCACTCTAGGCAGGAGGACAACTGTGGTTAGGTGACCCCAGCAAGGTGACTGTCCAGTCTCCTCTTGAAAACCTCCAGGGTAGGTGACTGCACCACATCTGGAGGGCGTTTATTCCACAGTCTGGACACCCTAACTGTGAAGGAGTTTTTCCTGGTATTAAGCCTGAAGCAGCCTTCCAGGAGTTTGTATCCATTGCTCCTGGTCTTCCCTGGGACTGCCCTAGTGAGCAGTTGTTCACCGAGGTCCTGATGCACTTCTCTGTTACAGCTATAAGCCGCTATTAAGTCCCTTCTCTTCTTTAGGCTAAAGAGGCCCAGGTCTCTCAGCCTTTCCTAGTATGGCTTGCCTTGCAAGTCTCTAATCATACGGGTGGCTCTTTTTTGGACCCTCTCAAGTTTTTCCACATCCTTATTGAAGTGCGGCTCCTAGAACTGGATGCGGTACTCCAACTGCGGTCTCACCAGTGCTGAGTACAGTGGGAGTATCACTTCCTTAGTTTTACATGAGATGCATCACTTGATGCATGCCAGCGTGTTGTTTGCCCCGCTGACCACTGCCTCACACTGATGGCTCATATTCATATAATGGTCAATCATTTGCCCTAGGTCCCTTTTGGTCATGGTGCAAGTCAAGCTATCACCATTGAGCCTGTATGTATGTTGAGGGTTATTTGCCCCTGGATGGAGCACCTTACACTTGGAAGTGGTAAACTTCATCTGGTTCCAGTCTGCCCATCTCTCCAGCCTGTCCAGGTCCACCTGTATCTGCAACCTATCTTCTGGTATGACCACACTCCCCCATAATTTGGTGTTGTCCGCAAACGTGGCCAGAGAGCTTTTCACTCCCCCATCCAAATCATTGATAAAGATGTTGAAAAGTACTGGTTCAAGCACAGACCCCTAAGGAATACCACTGGCCTCTTCTTGCTAGTAAATAAAAGTTAAACCAGAGCAGCTTACCTTGGAATGAAATGGCTGCCAAATCACCCCAGTTTAGTTTCCACTTACTGTAGAATAACAAAACTGTTAAAATGGATCACCATGAAATGCAGAGTTTTCTCATAGATCAAGACAATTCTTTCATCTGTCCCTAATCAAACGTACCCATCTGTCCCCAGTTGAACTTACACAAATATTTGACTGGCTGTTTAATTATCTGAACTGGGGTGAATATTTTTCTCTTTTCAGCTTTGCAAATTGTCAGAATAGTTATTTATTTTTAGATAAAATGTCTGGCTGCCAGACCTCACAGAGGATGGTTTTCTGGAGCTACTGTAAACTGCTACACCAGCTATAGTTACCGTTTTGATTTTAATATACAATTCAAGTATCTTGAGTTGAGAAGTTATATCCTCTCAGTGAGCTGAGCCATTCCCCAGTTTATAAAATATAGAAAGGCATAAGCAATGGGCTTGAAACGCCTAAGAATTGATTTGGATCCTATTTGTACTTCTTCCAAAATAGGTGAAGGTACTTCTGCCAATGGGTGAAGGTACTCCAGTCCAAAAACTGACTGAAGTGAGACTCGAATTACCTTGTACATCTGGTTCAAAGTTCTGGAGGGCTGACTCAGCACTTCACATTCAAAGGGATATGCACTTTACCAAGTATGAGTATTTGAAGAACAGTAGGTCTTTCAGGTGAATCTGCAGAAGTCAGAAATTGTGTTTGACCTCTGTGATCATTAAAAGTCAAATAGGATTTCATTTGCCCACTCTTCAGCGGGTAGGATTATACCAGTTGGTTGACTGAAAGACACCTATGAGGTTGCTGCTGCAATCTACTGATGATGTAATAGAGCATTACACTTGCAAAGCACGTCAAGATCCTTTAGGGTAAAAGGCAATATAAATGTAAATTATTTTAGTATATAATGTGGAGGATGAGCCATTTTTCAGAGACCTTTGTATTACTTACTGGAGATAGATGAAGTTAAAATTTGATCTTGGAATTCTCTTTCATCTCTATTAAGTGCGATTTTTAATATTAATTAAGCATCCAATCCTGTAAGTGGATGAATGGTCTTATCTCCCAGTGCCAATCAGATACTACAGTGATTGGGTCATATAAATCCCTGGTGAGACTGGCTCCTTGCAACAGCAATTCCCTAATGTTTCGTTGTACTTAAACTTTTTTGCGTTTGATGAGGGCAAAAAGGAAGACTGGCCACAAATTCATAGGGGATTGTTCCTGAGCTTAATAACAATGCTGGCAAATACGGTAACTTTCATTGTAATGGATACCCAAGTGAATTACCCATGATTTATTTTTCTCAACCTGCAATGCAGCCTACTCCATAGTGGAAGAGAAAGTAGTAATTTGCCACCCAGCACATCACACAGCGATCTTCCTGCAGGGGATGTTAAGCCAGATCTCTTTTTTTTTTATGCAGTACCATGAGACCTTCCTAATGTCTGTTTAGAGAAAAGGGGCACTTGGCTTTTAAGTTCTCATTCAAAAGATCCTCACTGAATAAGCTTTGTACACCTTGGTTCATTTACCGTGGATTTCAGGTTCAGTGGATGCTTCTTGGGATTTGAACTTGGATTCCAAAGTCCAGGTGTTTCACATGGAGAGCATTTGCTGTCACCCCTTGTACTAAATGCCAACAATTATTGATGATGATTATGTCATTTCTGTATCTCAAGAATTTTTATGATTATTATAAATCTCTGAAAATGCTGACAGACCCTTAGCCATAATGGCTGTAGTGGGCACAGCCATAATGAAGGAATCTGCTATTAAATATAGCCAAATATTAAATCCCTGTATTGTTGTACCCAGTTGCTCAGTGGCAGCAAGACCAGCAGTATAATGTGAGCCAGGGGGCACTAGCTCAGCTAAATGTAATATTTTTATTTCTGTCTACTAATGACCTTTCCACTGCATAGGACATAAGTTGTTAAATATGCATTGGGTTGTCACTGTAGTTTACCAGCTGTGTACTCTGTAAAGAAGCAGTGTATTTTGCTAGTATGTTGAAGCCATAGCTGAATATAGTTAGAGGGAATCACTCCTTAAGGGTCAAGCCATTACATGCAAAGATTTCGGCGGCATGGCATTCAGTGCCTACTTTTGAGCAAGTCATCCACCATTCTTCAGATCTGACATAAAATGTGTGATAAATATGGCTCCAAGAAGTTATAGGATACACATCAGCATTTGTTCAGCTCCTTGACAATGTAACACATTACTACTGCTTAATTATATTTTTGTTTTTATTCACGATGTAGCATAAATGACATGTCTTTTGTCCAGGACTCTGTCCTCTTTATGTCCATCTGCCAGTACATTGTGTACATTTGGAATACATTTTGATCAAGAGGTTTTGAACAAGAGTTGTACATGGGAAATAAAAACAATTCTGTCTGTATTCTGGGGACAGGAAACTGTCACAAATCAAAGAATCTCATTCACTGTTCAACATCTTCATCAGTGACTTGGATGACGGGGTAGAAAGCACCCTGTTCAAGTTTGCTGATGACACTAAGATGTGG
>NW_017728906.1:192574716-192603032 GCF_001723895.1 Crocodylus porosus
CTCCCTCTGCTTGTATTGAGAGGTCTTCAAGTTCATTGTAAAAAGCCCATTTGTCAGAAGCTTGAGGCTATGTCTGACTCTCTGGTTTGACCAAGCAAAGAATTCTAAGGAAATAATGCAGATTTTCATAATGGCTTTTATATGCCTCATCTGCTCATGTGACTGTGTGATGACATGTCCTTAGCAGCCTTCCTATTGTGAGATATTTGATCATGCCAGGCGAACGTGCCCATGAGAATCCAAACTTAAGCTTTTGTTTGTTGAATTGGATGATGGCAACTAATTCATAGTTCTACTTTACATTCAAAATATATTCTGTATTGGCAGGCATGGTTGAGTTGTAAGACCAGTGGCTTGAATGATTTTCTGACTCCTTATAGTCTGAGAATAGAGCACCAACTCCTAAGATATCCTTGTCTCTCTTTTTCCTTATCCCTTCAAGGAAAAATAAATAATATACATATTCTCCCTCATTGGGATTACAAACCAGGTTCTGGTGCTGTAAGCAACTCACTTTTTCTAAGGCCAGAAGAGCCCATTCTTTTGCACTTATTGCATAGCACAAGCTATACCATTTCACCAAGTACCAGATGCATGAACCTAGTAACTTTGTGTTTAAGTTAGACTCAGCTACAGCCATCTGTTCCTCTGAGTTTATAAATGTCTTTAGCTTCTTTAAGCTCATTTGCTTCCTTTAGTAGAAGGTAGCACAGGGTGGCACCTTAGAAACTAGTTCGGGGACGTATAAATTATAAAGAAGGATAGCATGTGAAGGATCAGAAGTCATTGCAGTGCCCCATGCAGCCCATTGTTTTAAAGGTTCTCATGTTCTCTCATCACATATTTAAACCAAAGTCTGACCTTCCAGGCCATCTGACTCTGAAATCTACAGTAAGCCAAGCATAAGAGAGGTTGACAATAACCTCCAGCACTGAAGTTAGTCTGGTAACATCCACCAGGAAGTATAGCATTTTGGGCCCACGTGTCCTCTGTTTGTCATGACAGCTCTCCAAAAAAACAGGCATGGTGAGACCCAGGATGAATAGATTAAGGGGGGGAAATGATTGGCACATGATAACACTTGAAGCAGTCAGAGCTGGTGCCAGTTTAGGAAGCATGCATTTCAGCTGACTTCAGAATGATTGATGTTTATCCTGATCCTCTTCAGATGGGGTGGAAACTGGTAGCTGCCTGGCTACATGGGACTTTTATTGAAATTAGATATATACACACACACACACATGCACATATATATATATGCATTAATATCCATTAATTTAATATGAGTCCCACTAGCCAGTCCAAGTATTGTTTTGGCTTTGAGGATAGCTACTAAGGCTATGTAAACCCTTCAGAGTTGCCTTCATGTAGGAACGCGTCAACTGAACAGCAAAGTACAGTTCATAACAGCTCCTCTAAGTTTTGGTGGAAAGTCAAGTTCATGCAATTTATGTGAGGAACTGGTAAAAGCCCCCACTCCCCTCAACTGTTTCTTTCCTCCAGCAAACATATTCCCACAGGCATATCAGGTCTTGTTGTAGGGAGGGAACTGCTGGAGGAATGGAGCAAAGAAGGCTAATATGGCAAAGCAGGTTTGCCCATTTCCTTCCTGAGACAGCTTTGCAAGCACGAGATGACATTTGGTAGATGAATTGGTCACAGTGGATTTGAGGTCCAGAGGAAATGCCTCATGTGACACAGTCCCAAGGATATATAAGCCCTCAGGCAGATGTGTTGTTCCTCCAGTGCTAATGTGCAAGTCGTGGGTTGCATATGTGCCAAAAGTTCTGAGCATGTACAGTCCCAGCCATTCACCTGTGTCTGCAGATCTGTGCAGCTAAGCCAGGTACTTGAAAACTGGGTCCATGGCATTCATGTCATTCATCACTGTGTGGGAGAGAAGGGTGGAACAGGGAACAGGGAGAGAGAATCAGGCAGGAGGCCAAAAATGCTAAGAAAATCTCAAAAGACTTTCCTAGAAATGTCATATTAAGTACATTAGCATATCCCCAACTTCATCACAAATCTGGTTCAGCCAATTGCAGGATGATAATCCTGCTGAAGATTTGTTTAGCTTTGAAATGAATCCCATGCAGAGGAAACATGGGGCAAAAATATCTATGGAATTGATGTTGCAAGAGGGATTCCCAGCAAGTTTAATCCTACTTCACAAAAATGAATGTGCAGTTAAGATTAGACAATAACAGTAGAAATCAACCAAACAGACAAACTAGTTTTTACTACAGGCACTGGCAGGAAAACAACTTCATATCATTGTTGGTTATCAGGAAGTTGCAACAGACAGTCACTATTAGGGTTATTTTATGTAATAACTCAGAGATGTAACACAACCTGTTCCCAGAAGGTATCCCCTATTTCCTAAATGTATTTTTCTGAGTGGTTTCTGCTGGGACGTGTGTGCACATGTGTGTGTGTGTGCATGTGCGTAAGATGGGAAAATACAAAAATAATGTATTTGCTTATTTCTATGGTGGCTTGTCATGCTGGGGGCTACTGCTTCTGTTACACTTGCAAATGGCAAGGATCGTTTCTGGTACTACCAGAGGTCAGCCCTCAGCTCAGGCTGCTTGTGCTGCTATCTTTCCAGCAGTGATAAGCTCAGTCATAAGTAGCCACTCATAACTTTCTTCCTTCCCTGTCCCATCACTTCTCCAGGTTACCTGCTATAAGCTTTTACCTGGTACAGACATCATTCCCATGTAGGTTACTTGTATTCAAAATGGAGTTATTTTTCAAAATGCAGGGTATTGCACACGTTTTGTCTATTGCTCTATATCAGACTTTTCAATCTTCACGAGGAAATTAAAATGTTAATACAGGCTCCTTTCTGTGCAGCCTCAGTGGAAACATGTCATGCTTATCTTGGTTAGCGCTGTAGTGGTCTCAGCAAGCTAGGGCTGCGGCCCCCAGAGGGAAACGAGAGCAAGGCACATAAAAGGTCATGGTGACTGTGGTGAAGGAAGGGCCTTAAAGCAGACCTCCACTGTAAAGTGTTGTGGACAATGGTATGCCAATCAAAATGTTAATCAGGCTGACAGGCCACACTGAAAGTTGCCAGGGGGGCTTCTTTCACATACCGGTCCTTTTTGCCCTTTGCGTGTCACACAGCTGCTGCTCTGCCACTGAGGATACTAGCCTCCCAGGGAAGGACACAGGCTAAAGGCAATAGGGATTTTTAGCAGCTGTCACTTTTGCTATGGTGACTCTGAAGAGTATTTGATAATGGATCCTCTTTTAATCTTGCTTTTCTTTTCTTTTCTTTTTAATCGAGCCCCAACTGGCCACTTTATGGGGAGATTCATGAAGGATGATTCATATCCTTATGTTTAACGACATTACTGTGAGGAGGATAATTTGTGGCTCTTCGTATACTGAATTATGCCTGCCTCTACCACCTGGGGAGCAACTTTCCTTGAGAGCTACCTCCCTTTGTGGCTGCCTTGTGTTCTTCTTCAGCTTGTGAAATACCAGCAATGGGTGTCCATGGTTGATGCTGCGGTGGGGAAGGTTTCTTGCCTGTGTTCTCCATAAAAAGTGAGCCAATTGTTGCTAGCAGGTGGCTGGAAAAAAACTGAGGCTGGCTGTTTGCTTGGAGCATTTTCAGACTTTGGTAGCAGGGTCTGGAAGAAGGCTGTGTGGGATGAGACAAGCTGAGTATGAAGTGGAGGAGGAGGGATATGCCGGAATAGCTCACATGCCATAAGATACAGCAAGCTGAGTTGCCTAAGACAGGTAGATGTGTCCTCAGCATCTCGACGCAGATTCTGGGTGGGAAGTGGTTTAATATTGATTGCTGTTGCTTGGAAAAGATCCCTGTGCTCCTCTTTCTTTCTTTTTTTCTTACCTTTGTGAGTCTAATAAATTTTATTTGAATATATGACAAAAATTCAGTAGGAAAAGCTTTAAAGCACATGTATGTAACCTGTATTCTTCTTCAGTTCAGTAGGGCCATCACAACTATTTGCTTTCAAAAAGCTGCCTTCTTCCTTTGCTAATTCTCTTTACAGTTCTTTCTTGCTTGCTCTGAATGACTGAGCCACGTTAAATACCTCTAGTACGCTAACTCTTATCTCACCCTTCCTGCACGAGATCATTGTTGTCAGCTGTGGTATTCTTAGAGGCTACAGGAGCTAAACATTTCTAGCAAGGAATAGTTTGCCTTGGTGATAATGGCTGCTAATGTGCAAAAGCTCATTAAAATGAATTCAGACATGAACTCCCATGCTGAGTTAATGGCATGTGAAAATCACACTGGGCCTATAATTTAAATACCTTTTTTTAATAAAAAATTGTACCATTATATCATTGTGGAAAAGATTTAAGGCTGGGATACAGGTACATTATAAACTCCAGTAATAATCTAAACTTTGAGTAGTCTTGTATTCCCAGGTTCCTGTTATGGTTTAAATTAATAAAACAGTATTGTTTACCTTCATTTACTGCCCTAGAATAAATACAGTAAATAATTAATGTTAAATAACAATTAAAACATCTAAGACAACTCACTCTGTCAAGCCTGCGGCTTTTTCCCTGGCACATGTTATACAAAAGAGACCTTTGTTTTAATAGGCTTTCTTCCCTTGACTTCTGTTGTATTTCCAGTCCATACTCAACTTCCTGAACTCTACTGTGTTTCAAGCACGTCGCCTTAGGAGGGAAGTAATGATAGTAGTAAATTATGCCTTGAACTGTCACAAGCCTCCATCCAACAAAACATCAGACACCAAAACCTCAACAATAGGGAACAGGACAACAAGTAACAACCCTGGGATTGGGGAGTAAAGAGCACGTATCCAATGAACCTACATGGTGAAATAAAGCAGGGTAGTGTTGTTTTATGGGAAGGGTGTGGAAGGCTTTGGAAAACAGGGAGAGCTGTTAGGCTGAGGAAAGGACAGAACAGGCAGGTGCATATCCATTTTTAGAAGTGATGACATTTCTCTGAATGTTTGAGACAGGCTGGTTAGAGAGGCTGTCAGAGGGGTGAGGCAGATGAATGGAGTTGGACCTGGGCAGTAGGTTGGTCTGATGGACCTATACAGATGAGTCAGGGCAGCTCAGGCTAGGGAGAAGGCTTGGGCCAAGAAGTGGGTTGAATGGCTCTGAGTTCACTGGGGCTCCATGGAAGTAGTGACCCAGTGTATACCAAGAGAGCCTTGGGATCCATAAACCCCAGGGAAGTGTGTCTTGATTTGGATTGGATGGCATTTAGAAGAACTGGAGGCACTGGGAAATTTGCAAGGGACAGAATGAGCTGGCTCAGGGCTTTTGACTGGTCAGGAAAGGGGAAGAAAATGCTGGGACACTTGGAGTTAAGGCAAGGAAGGGCTGCACAGCTGGTGGCGGCTCTCTTTTTATCATCCTGGCACTTTGGTAACCCATCCACACCTAAAGGGTTACCATTAAGAAAAGGTTATGAAAGGCAGTCAGAGTACTGAAGCCCTGAGGTTAGCAAGTAAGAGTTATACGGGCATCTAGCAAGACAGAATGCAATTGTAAGAATAAGGAGAAGAATAACGTGATCTTGTAGCTTTCTGCCGCTCCTGAGCACTGGTCTCTTTACTCCCTGTAAAAACAATTTGGAAATGGCTCCTGCAACCTGCCGGAATAGGGCCCAAACAGTTACAAGACAATTCAAGCTGTGAAGCTTAATTTACCCATCTGCCTGTGGATCCTCTGTGTGACAGGTGCTTATTGTGGTACTTCATCTTAACAGGCAGTGGAAACTTTCCATCTATTCCAAGACAGTATTTGTTAGTGGAGTGATAGACGTGAGAGGGCATGAGGGCCAGACATCTTCTATCATCCTGAGTTGTCACACACAACATCCCCGATAGCTGGCTTTCACTTCATCCATATATTCCTCATCACCTTCCAGATATCAGGAGATTATCATTACTTTGTCGCCTTGCCTCTGGCTGAGAAGCGAAGATGTGTCCCTTCCTCTGAAGCTGTTATCTGTGTTACTTAAGGCATTTGCACACTGTGTTCAGAGCTGCTGCCTCCCTCTTTCCCTGTACATAGCACCAGGAAGAAGTGCAACCATGCGTCCTGCAAGGCCGAAATAAGCTCTCTGAAAATAAACGGAGACCTGAGATAACAGTCTGTCATGAGATAGACCAGGCCTTTGGGGTCAAGGACAGGACATGGGGTGCCAGTGTTTTACCCCTTTAATTTCTGGTTCTAGGACCCCAGCATATTACATGTTCATTTGGGAGTGAACAAGCAGCAGTAAGTTTAACCAAGGCAGACGGGAAAAAATGGCAAGAGTTTTATTGCAGGTGAAAGTTAAAGTTAGTTTATGTGACATTCGTGAAGGCTCAGAGCAATGTGCAAAGCAATGGGGAGTTACTGTTATGCAGGTGGATGATGCCACTCCAATCAGATCAGTTCTGTTTTTTCTGGTCTTGTGTGGATTAGTGGAAATTAATTTTCACATTAACCTGCTTCAGGCCAGGAACAGTCCATTAGGTGCTAGGGAATTCAGTTAATTGCCATAACAATATTTTTGTGCGTTTCTATAAGTGATATTAACCCATTTTACAGCATATGGGTCACAGAAGCCTAATGAGACTTCCAAACCACAAATTAAAGACTATCTTTCCCAAAAGGCTCGGATGGCTGTGTCATGTGTAGAGCCCTCCTCGTTTCATGCTGTGCTTTTCTGATCATTCCTCCTCTTCACTTTGCTCATTATGTTCTGGTTTGATTCATATATTCTGGATGTTAATAAGTTTGTCACATCGTATGCTGTCATGGTTACTAGGCTGGCATCATCTGTTGGAGGGCACCTGCTATAAATCTCAGGTCTCTTCCTGCATTGTGACTCAGTCACAGCCCTTCTCTCTTCCCCCACAATTCCCCCCTCCAATGTTGTAGCCCCATGTGACTATCATTTGGAGGGTTTAAGGTGTTCTTGGATATCCAAAAAGTTTCTTGAAGCATTGATGAGTTTTTGCCCCCTATATCGAACCAACTTTGAAGGCTTTCTGGGTATTCTGGTATTAGCTAGGATCAGTCAGAACTAATAGGTCTGGCAGTGTCCTTTATCACTGTTAAGAGGAAGCTAGAGCGTACCATTTTCCTCTTTCCAGCCTGGACTTTTGCAAAAGTTCCCTGCTGAGAAGCATTTAATTAAAGGTAGTCCTGTAGAAATAACCCTGCCAAGACCTGGCAAATAAACAGAGTTAACAAAGTATGAAAGAGTGCCCCCACATTTGTCATAAGTCCTATAAAAAAGAAAAGCCACTGTAGAAGGGGCTTGCAAAACAGAGCTAGGTGAAACCAAGCACAGGGCAGATATAGGAATTAGGATGACAGGAGAACCTCACTACACCACAGATTGTCAGGGAGGAAGCAGATTTATAGATCTGCTGTTTAGGAGACCCCAAACCCTTGTGAATCTACTGCCGTGCATGGCATGGGCCAGGTAAGATGAAGTTCCTGTGGTGCCTTTTCATCATTTTTCAATCCCTCTCCCTGCAAGTAGGCCAGAGCCCAGCTGATGTTAGTGCTCTGACCTACCCATAAGATTCACCTCCAATGGACCTCATCAGTCTCTGCTGGACCTTCCCATCCATGCCAGCCATCCAGTAGTGACTTCTTGAATTCCTTATGTATGTTCCTTTGCAGCTAGACCCCAAATGTAGTATCCCACAGTAGATCTTATAATACATGCAGATTAAAGAGTTGGTCTGTCATGACAACTGTTTGGCTTAGAGGGAATAGAATAAGGACCCAATCCTGTAACTTTTCCGTCCTGCCGTTCTCCCATTGACTTCTGGACCTTTTGTGGACAGGTCAAACTATGTCTTGCATGGAAAGCCACAGTTAAATCCTATAGAGTTTAGGAACAGAGAAATTGTTAGTCAGACACATCCCAAAACTTGCAGATAACACAATGATTTTGTCCCCATAGGATCTCAGATCAGAGTATAATGTCAAAAGATAGAGAGAGCTTCATCTAGAGTATGTGGTTTCATCTGCTTAGTTCTCATGATTGTTAATGACAGCCAGGTGGCTAAGCCAGCGCACAAATTCAGTATACTCTGAAAGGTTACTGGGCTAATAAAACAGGCTCAGAAGCTTTCTGGTTTTCCTGTTAGGCTGGTGTAAGTCAGCTGTGGAGTGGAGCTGAGACAGTTACACGGGCACTGTGAAAGGAATCAGGTGCCTTTTATCTCCAAACTTTTTCATGCATGTTTGCCCTTAAAAATAGCGAAGTACAATAATAAACTGCCATGCAGCGAAAACAAAGCATCCTCTTACCCCAGAGGATGAAGTGTTGGTCCTCAGGGAAAGGTTGTGAGATTGTCAGTCTTGTACTATGATACTTGTCAAAACCCTGACAGTATAAATTAAGTCTGTGCATCAGGTGGGAAGCTGTCAGCACTTCCATCTTCTCTAAATCTTTAAATCCTGTCAGTTATGCAGTTCACCTGCACTGCGGGCATATCCCAGATGTCGACAGCTTAGCGTTCAGTTCTTCCTGGATTTGTTTTCCCTTGAGTTACACACCTGGCACATTCAAACCTCCTGTCGAAACCAATAGATTTTGGGTGCGGGAAAACTGCAGGCAGGATCCCTAAATAAGTTTAGTTGCGGTAAACATGCTCATTCTCAGAGAATTGGTGCACATTTTCAAAGCATGTTTGCCTGTTCAGATGTAGTTCTGTAGAAAGACTATGAAATGGTACAGGTGATGTAGAAAACCTTAGGAGAGGCAGGATGGCTAATGGGAGTGAGTGTATGAAAATGGAAATTATCACCATTGTTATCAAATGCAGTCAAGTAAAAGGGACTGGATTACTCCATCCCAGAGTAGTGAAAACTGATACATGAACCTGCAGATCCAGTAGCAGGTTCTTAATAAATCTATCAGACCAGAAGTAATACTTGATAACTCCGGAATAGTACCACTATTTATTAAGGGTGGTTGGGGGTCCAGGGGTGGGGAAGGGAATGTGATCATGGCAACTACAGACCCATGCATCTGACCTTACCAAGGGGGGAGGCTGAGAGCAAATTTTGGCAGAAAGGATAATTAAAGACATGGAAGTAAATAGACGATGGGATAAAATGCAACCTGGTTTGTCAAAATTAGATTGTTCCACATTAATCTGATATCTGTCTCTGACAAAAGATCTGATTTTAGGTAAGGAAATGCATACATTTTAATATATCTGGATTATGCCTGATGCTGCTCCAACTACTGGTTGCACTTGAGAAAATAGTACAACAATTGTGAAGTGAATAGAGAACTGTCTAAAGGAGATGCAACCAATTACGCTAAACATGGAGCAGTCAAACAAGAAAAAGTAATATTGCAGGTCCTCAACAATCAGTTCTTGGGCCAATCTTATCTAATAGCTCCATTAATGACCTTGGCACAAGAAGTAGGACTCTGCTAATGAAATGTGTTGATGACCTGAAGTTGCAAGGCATTGGCAATACAGAGGACTGGAGTATTGTACCAAAAGTATTGGCTGACTTTGAGGACTGGCATAATGGAAATGGAGTAAAATCAATTGGACAAGGTTTAAGGTCATGTTAGGCATGACTAACAAGAATCATAGAACAAGGTTTCATCTGCTGGAAATGAGGTAGATCAAAAAGAGCTGGATGGATTGCTCTATCATAGGATGTCTGTATGAATGAGAGGTGGGTGTGGAAAATGCAAGCACAGTCCTAGCCTATAGCAAGATGCATTTCTAGCAGATATGAAGAAGAAATAATGCCATTGAACAAGGCATTGATGAGACCTCAGTGAGAATACTGTGTCACACATGTTCAAGAGAGATGAATTGAAACAGTTGCAGAGAGTCTAGCCTTATAAGAGGAGATTAAAAGAGCTGGTTTGTTTAAACAAACAAAGGAAAGGTTAGAGGCTATGTTTACCATCCATAACTATTTTTCTCTCTAAACACCAGGGGCCACATCCAAACGAGTGCGCACGTGCTGTTTGCAGTGCCGCAAACTGCACATGGCACACATGCAAGTGTTTGCCACACTGCAAGTGTGATACTGGGAACTCCCAGTATCAAAAAAAAACTTCCACCAAAAAAAGTGGCATGGCGCATGCTCCAGAGCAACTGGGGCCTGGGGCCTCCAGGGAGACACTCTGGCTGCTGGCTGCAAATCCCAAGTGCAGGGACACGCATAGCAGCAAAAAGCAGTGGCACAAATGTGTGTCTCTGCTATTTGTGTCACAGCAAATGCATGCCCTTTCATGTGGGGAACCACCTAGGATGCTAGTCCATACATGTGGGAACATCTGTTCCCTGGGGGCAACTAGCAGTGAGACATATTTGTGCCACCACAAGTTGGCTCTTAGAAATGCCCCTGCACACGTGCTCTGGCATGCAGCGAGTTGACATAGTGAGGGGTAGGGGAGGCCGGATCCAGTACCTGGGCTGGTCCCAGAAGCTTTACCTAGGGTCCTGAGGGGCCAACAGCAGCAGTGATCTGGGCATGTGGAGCCTGGCCAGCAGCCAGAGTGTGACTTTGGCTGGCCAGGCTCCAGTTTCAGGTGGTGCACATTGCAGCCATGGGCACTGCGGCACTTTTTTCTGGCGCAGGTGTTTTTGACACCAGACTCTCATGGTGTGAGAAAACCTGCCCAGGCTGGAAACCCATGTGTGCTCATCTGGTCATGCCCAGGGAAGCCAAAGAATAAATGGATTTAAACCAGCCACAAATTCTTTTAGATCAAAAATTAAAAGACATTTTCAGACAATCAGAAGAGTAAAGTTCTGAAACAGCTTCCCAGTGGGAGAAATAGGGACAGAAACTAAGAGCCTTTAAAATGGAGTTTGATCAGTGTATGAATGGGATTATGCGGTGCAGTTGCCTATGAAAATGGGGACTCATTTCAGTGAACCAAGACTCCCTTTCTGATCCTTTGTTCTTAAAGATGAGTCTTTATCCAGTGGTGCCAGAAAAAGTGAGAGCAGAGTGTAAGTGGCTCGTAAACATTATGAATCAACCAAAAATAATTTCTTTGTCTCGATTAATGCTTATCATCATTCTAATTTTACACAATCCCAAATTCAGGTTAGTAATCACTGTGAGCTGTAGCCTTTAATAATTGGCCAACTGCATTACACAGCCGTAGAAGGTATAGAGTATTCTGTATAGTAGATTTAGGTAAGTACAAGGGAACGTGGTGTCTCCTGACATAACTGTATGCATTTACTGTAGTCAAATTTGCCAAACGTGTAACATCCCTAAATTCAGTCTCTTTAAGACTTGAGTGAGTCCTGGAGATCCCTGGTATACAGGAAGCCAAAGCAGAATGGCACAAGTCTGTGGCTGCCTTCAATACTGGACATAAGGCCTTTTTGTTCAGGTCAGGATATATGTGGGCCCATTTTTACCTCTTTTTGATTTTTACATCTTCTTTTTGTTGGGGATATTTTGGACTTCTGCTGAGACTGGGTGGTTTTATTAGGAGTGCTGAGCCCAGGATTTGTTCAGACCTTGCTTACTGATCTGTAATTCATTACAAGATGTGCCCGCTAAAATATCCACAGATAGAGAATCCCAGGGTATGTCTACAGGTGTTGCTTGCCAGGCAGCAATCCGGTGCAGAGGAAGGGAACCCATTCATTGCCACTTCTGTCTCCAGTCAAATCTGGCTCTTGGCTTAAAGGCAGCTTGGCTGCAGTGGGTCAGAAGCGGCTCTGGAGCAACAGTGGGTGGGGGGAGAAGGGGTGGCAATGTGCTGCTGAGCATGGAGGGCAAAAGGGGGAAGATTCTTATGTGTTTGAGGAACATTTTTTAAAAAGTCCCCAGGTGCTGCTCCCGTGGTGCAGTCTGCCTGCCTTGGTGTGTGGGAGGGAGTCTAGGAGCTGGGGTGCAACCACCCCTGCAGTACAGGTCACTCCTTCTGCACCTCCTTTTCCAAAATCCTGGACACACCCACGGCAAGCCATGTTTTCACAGAGTACTCGCCAACATCGTCTGACATAGTATACATGTTCCCTTAGCTGCATAGAGCAAAAGGAAAAAGGAAAGAGCTTTTTACTAAGCAAGTCTAGTCGCAAAGTCAGGGTGAAAGCTATTCACGTATTGAGCCGTTCAATGTAAGCAAGATGCTGTTAGCAAAATAGTTCAGCCTAGCTAGTTTGGTTTTTTTTTCGCATTATAGTTTTGCAAAGCTCTGTGCAAACTTCTAATGTACCTTTTGATCTCTCTACTTCTATTAGCCTGCAAGGCTCTTCCATTATGTGTTTAATTATATCAGGTAGCATTGGTATATCTTGCTGCTATTTCATTTTCTGCTTTAGCTGAGTCTTCTTAAAGAGATTTAAATTTTTACTGCAGGCTTCAGCCTTCATGTTGGTTTACAGAATTAATGGAATCATGGCCAATTCCCATCCCCGTCTCTTTTTAGAAGGATTTTTTTTTTGTCCTGGGTCTCTTGCAAGAGCTCCATTTTAAACTTGCACACACTCTGAGCCTACCAGATTTTCACATGGTACAAATGAAAAGCTGGCACGAGGTAGGGACCAGTTCTCTTGATTTAGCACTGGTTTTCTCCAGTTCTATGCTTTTTTTTGGTAAAGAACATTTCTTCGAAAAGAACACCGCGATTTTCATAGAATCATAAATTTGGAAGGCATCTCAGTGGTCGTCTTATCTGCACATCCTGCACTACTCCTACACCATTGCAAAGAGATGCCTATCCAACCTCTTCCTGAAAACCTTCACTTTAGGAGATTCCACAGTTTTCCTAGCCGTTTATAAAGGAGTCCATTGAGGATTCCTGTGCAGTTATTAATAATTTCCATTGCGTTTCTCCAGTCATCCTTTCCTTGGGATAGTTCACAGAATTAGATACACGTTTTACATTGGTATTGGGTGTGGACAGGCTAATAAATCCATTTGTTCTCTTGCCTGAACTTGTTTGTTATATGAGCACAAGGAGAAAAGTAGTTTCCTGTGCTCATGAATGGTGACATTGGGAGCATCTACACGTTCATTAATGCTCAGTGCCTACTGCACATTAAATTTAGTACTTGTATAATCAAGTACTAAATAAATGTGCAGTAAACTGCCATTCTGAACATTAGTGTGATTGCACACTTTTTGTGTGTAGCTTAATGCACATGAGACTAATACTACTATGCATTAGCATATTAGCATGGTTTTTGCCATGTGCAGTAATGCGCAGTAGGATTAGCCTACTGCACTTTAAGTGTCTTGTGTAGATGCACCTACTGTTGATGAAATCATCACATTACTTTGGATATCTCCAAAGCTGCCAACCTCCACATTTTCTGCTGGAGCCAGTGCTCAGTTTTTGGAGCTATAACAAAGCTAATGCTACTTCATCATTAATCTATATCACAGGCTCAGCTCCCCAAGAAACAGAATTACTCTTGGAAAAGACCAACATAGAGATAAAATAATCATAAATAATAGTTGTCCTGTGGCAGTGGTTTTGGACAGGGACTTCCAAGCAGCAAATAACGTGGCTAAGAAGAAGATCCTCTACCAGTCCTCTGAATAAAACGGGCATAAAGTAGCATGCATATTTATTGAAGAAGCGTAGTCACACGGAAGAAAAGTCAGCTGGGGCCCAAAACACTGGAGGGATTTTTAAACCATCCTGCCCTGTATGAAACCATAACCCTTATAAAGCTATCAAGGTTAATGAGGTATGTGCTGCTCTGCTGAGTAAATGCTGGCTGGGCAAATCAGCCGCCCAGGGAGGGGAAGTACACGTGCCCAGTTCTTTTCAGTATTTCAAACTGTGCTCCTGCGAGACACCATATGTGCCCGACTCCTCCTTTCAGGACTGGCCTCAACTCCTGTTGGGCGTGTGTACCTGGCAGACGGTCTGAGACAAGTGCTTAACAGGAACCCTGGATGGCCTCCACAAGGAGTTGTATTTTGTTTTAATGTACACAAGTCCAAGTGAAGACTGCTAAAATATCCAAGAATAGAAGAAAATCTGGTGAGGGGAAAATAGTTCCTAATACCTCTTTTCAGGTTCTCATTCATTCTTCAGATGGCTCCTCAGTCAGTTGAAGAAACAGGCAAGATTTGGAGGACATTCCTACCTATTCAGGTACAGGGTAAGCCACAATTGGGAAGGATAGGAAATAGGGTGAATAATACCTCAAAGGAACTTAAAGACCTTAGTACTGATGACTTGATTCATTTTAGTGCATGCCTTTATCGAGTGCAGAGTTTCTACTGTACTATATCGTCCAGAAATCACTTCAGATTTGACAGATATTCACTGAAACTATGAATGGGACACAGTGTTAGTTTCCTGAATATATTGTGAGAGAAACATATTTTCAGGTGTATTTATATTCACAGCCAACCTGATATAAAGCCTCAATCTCCTGGAGTGACAGATGGAGGGAGTATTACCTTCAGTAACAAAGAAAATGAAAGTAAAGTTGGCAGTGACATTTGGGCACTGAGGCCCAGCTTTAGAGCAAATGCACTAGGGTGGAAGTTTAATTATAAGACAGGGAAAGCTGTAAATATCTGTATGAGGATATCGCAAGACAGTCATTTTAAGGAGGAGAATGTGTTAAAAAGCAAAGACACCAATGGATTTAGCTGGCTGAAGTTTCAAAGGCAAGACAAAGCAGAGAGCTCTAGAAATGTTTCACAACTTTGAAAAGGGGAGAATTATTGTCTCACGATACCTGAAACGTGTATGTCTTCACAGTACTAATGGATACATACATTCAAAATCTGAAGAGCTAATAACATGTAGAGGCATCTTCCCTCCAGCAATATCAAGATCAGTGTTTTTCATTTCCTTTGCATCTGGAAACCTGGGGAATATCAGTAAAAAAGAGAGCCATGTGAGCAATAAGAAGTAGCAGCATAAATTTGGACAATATATTTTGTTTAGTGCCTTATACAATAGCGCTCCAGCCTTGACTGAGGCCCTTAAATGATACTGTAATACAAATACCGTAAATAATAAGTTGCCTTAGTAGATGTAAGCATTATTCTGTTGGAAGCACAAGAAGTTGTGAATACATAGATTTTGAATTTAGATGCTGTGAAGTCTGATCGACGTTTCAGAATGATTTGGAAAGAGAGGTTGGCCTTCTCGATCAGACCTGAAGTCTGTCTTTTCCAAAGGTTTGTTTGGTTTAGTTTGGTTTGTTTCTTCCACCAGATATTCCAGGAAAGTGTAAGAACCCAACAGTGGGAAAATGTGGGATTATTTCCCCTCTGTAAATGTTTTTTATTTGAGCCAGCAGGCTCATTAGAGAATTCATTCATCAAAGATTAATGATCAGTGAAGATCTTTACAATTTGATATATATTTTACAACCCTGGATCATAGAAAGGTTTTGCATCTCAGAAGATACAATAAATATGCTCTCTATTATTGTTTAATTGTATTACAGTGAAGAGGATATATAGTGTAAATACACAGATTTCTGGGAGAAAGCAAGAAGGAGCATGACTCTATAGCTCAGTGCTAAGGGCATTCCTCTTGTGTGAGTAAAGGGTCCTGACTTCTGCTTTCTGCAGCCGGGACTGTTTATGCATTTTATATTAAACAGCCATTGGTTAAAATACAGAAGTAACCCTGGCAGCAGGGACCAAAGCCAGGAGTTTCTTTTCCCAGCAGCATGTCCTCCTTGCTGCGCTACGGTCACACCGCCTTATATTAGTTCTTCTTTTGACACCATGAAGCTTGTGCTCTTGAGGGGCCAAACTGCAGGACGAAGACTGGAGGAGCGCCCCTTCGTCTATTGTATAATGTGGTACTTACAGCATTCTCCTGAGAGGTGGGAGATGTAAGTTTGAGTCTCTTCAGGCTGAGGAGGTCCAAGAGCCCAGTTCTCCCACTTCCTGGGCAAGTAAACATGGGCTATTGAGTCAAAGGTGGGCACCAACCCCACCCCATGTAGTGCATAAGGTGCTCTGTGTTAAAAAGAACTGCTACTGTGAGTTGGACATCCTGGACGTGCTGGTCCCCATCGGCACCTCCCCTCTAGGCAGTCTAGCCTCCAAGATGACGATGGCACTTAAGCTGTGGGAAAAGTCGGATGCCCCCATGTGCCTATCATTTCCTCTTGACTGGTTGTAGGTGCCTTCCTGCTCAGCCCCAAGGACTGTGCCTTGGTGTTAGTAGGTGCCTACATCTTCCTGTTCACCTGTTCACAGGTATCTAATCCTGTTGATTTGGATCACCCTTCTGGGGCCAGGTTCCTACCTTTTAGATGTTGTGATACATATGGAGGTGCCTACATGGTCCATTTGGATCTGGCCCTAAGTGATTTATCTGGACCCTGGCTTCCAGAGTCCCAGGGAGTATGGTAACCACTAGAGTAGCCTTCCCAAGGGGGCAAGGGAAGGCAGGTAGTAAGGGGTGGGCAGAAGACTCTGGAAGGGAGGAGAGTTTTCTTACACTTATTAGAAGTAACAGCATTCATTTAAAAAAAAATCTCATTGCAGTATATAGAATAACTCAGTAAAATATAGAATAAGTCAAGCTGTTCAGCAAACATACCTGCAAAGAGCAAGGGGAGAAAATGGGAAAACTACATAATGGTAATTCATTATTATCATTATACTAGTGCAGTGCTTTTTGCCCTCTCAGTGGTCAACAGCATTCAGATCAACCCTTGACTCTTTCATAGATCCATAGATGTTAGGGTCAGAAGGGACCTCAGTATGTCATCGAGACTGACCCCCTGCCCTGGGCAGGAAAGACTCTTGAAGTATCTCATTTGCATCCCCACAAAACATGTTGGGAGACACCTTCAGCTGGTATCATTTGCCTAGCTCCATAAAAGCTGTGGCAGACTGACACTGGAGAAGGATTTCCATCAGTAGCTACCATCAATAGCCAGCTTGTATTGACCTGAACCGTTGGCATTGCCTAATGCTTTTAGTGCCTTTTTTGAACCAGTACATTTTAATGGTTGAGAAGTGGACTATTGGGATTTTACACAGGTTTTTTCCCTCTTCTTTTGGAGCCCCCAAAATACATAAGCCTTCCCCACTATCCAGCCTATGCTATTAGCAATCTCTTCCTCACCATTCACTGAGGTGAGTTGCAGATACAATATTTTAAAAGTGTAATAGCAGCACTTATGAAAGTGTTTATCATGTAGAAGCAACCCATGATGATCCTGTATTATGCTGGAGAGCAAATTTTGATACCTGCTGATGGAAAGAATTAGGATCTCCGTAATGACGTCAACACGAGATAAATTCAAACTAATATAGACTAGGTCTGCCAGCATTCATGCCGTTCAGTGGTGTCATTTTCACTGATATATTATGTGTCAGTATTTCCATCATAATCTAATTTCAGGAGTTGATTTTTAGATTTTTTTCCCCTTATGACTATATTTGGTCTACTCTGCAATCTGTCATATAAGATGAAGGGTGAAAATTATTATGTTTTAATTGTATGAAAACTCTGTAACTCTCTCCTGTTTGCAGGGCTTCATAATACTGGCATGTTTGTTGCCAGGTGTTACTCCCTAAATTCATACCTATACAACAGCTTCGGTATTTCAAATTAAATTTTTCCTGCCTTTATTCTGTATAGTGGACTCCAGCTAGAAATCCAACAGATGACCTGTAACAGGTTTCAGATATGGATGCTTTGAGTTGGCCATTGTTAGACTCCTCATTGTATTTAGCCTAGTTTTGAAAAGCTTGCAGGATGCTTGCTACCAGTAATAGCAACCTCAACAAATTTGAACATCCAAACTGGCGGGCCAGAGAGTTTGGCTTTATGCAGTGGGAGCCACCTTTTTTGGCCAGTGTGCTACAAGCTAAGCCCCGCACTCTCCCCAAGTGCTACTCTGATCCCCTTCTTGTTCTGTATTTTGTGCTTTCCCCTATCTTCTGCTGTTCTTCTTGCTGCCTCTCCCATCTACCATCACAGGTTGCATGTGCCACGTGCTGGCCCTCCGGCCTGATGATTCAAAGTGCTGTCTGTATTTATTGACATAAGAGAATGCAAAATACATGGGGCAAACCTGAAAATATCTATCACCCATGTGTTAGGGACAGTGACAGCAAAATCATCAACATTGGAAAGGCAGTGCTTATAAATAGAAGGTTTGGGGGTTGAGTACTCTTGTTGGTTGGCTTGTGCCAGATTTCTTGGGCCCAGATCCACAAGGGAAAGCCCCTTTGCTGAGTATCACCTCTTCTGACTTTGAGGCACCTACAATTTTTAGCTTCCAAAGTGAAATTTGTAAACTTGAGCTAGCTACATAAGATCCTTGAACAATGTGTGGACTTCACAACTGCTGGGACAATGAGCTGGGTAAGGAGGAAACCTTAAGGTAGCCAGTAAGAAACCCCAAATAAAAGGTTGTTCCTGAACTTGCACCTTTCCTGGATATGGGATACGAATCCATGACACTTTTACACTGGTGTTATCAAATTTTACACTGTGGTATAGAAGGGGCATAATACCATCACAGTACGTTACATGAGCCCAATGTAGAATTACCCTGAGGAAAAGTCAGGGGTAACACTACATTAGTCTAAATTATACCATATGTCACAGCATGTGTGCTTTGTGATGGCAGCTTATCCCAGGATAGCAGTTTGCTCAAGGCAAGTGGGCTATTACATGTGCCCCTTCCAATGGCTAGCCATCTGCTGTGAGCAGCTACCTGGAGTAAGCTACACATTCATGTGCTTCAGATCCTGGTGCAATTTATATCAGCATACAAAACAGATATAAGGTAAACTGGCCTAGATTCTTGTAGGCACTACCCTGAAGTTATTATAGTAGGAGAATTTTAGTCACCAGATATCACTGTGCAGATACTCCAAACTAGCTCTGAATGCATCCAGTCCACAACTAAGAGCTGTGTACCCTGGGATAATAAGGCTTGCTGCCACACTGTGCTGAGACAGCTACATTGCTTCTAGTTCTTGAGTGGAGATGCGCAGATTTAGCACATGTATCTTTCAATGGTATTCTCTTACACCCATTTAGGTATATCCTAAGGAGCTTTTCTGGTATCAATTTAGCACTAAATCCTTTCAAGGGCTTCACCTGAGGCTCATTTAGATAACCTCTCCACAGTGTTTTGAATATGTAAAGTTCTAGGTAAAGTCAAAGCAGTAAAACTCACATTTGAAAGCTAGCTGCTGCACATGTCCAAGGTTTCATTGCTGGCTGGTCTGTTCAAGATTTCTCAAGTACCAAGGAATGAGGTAGGAGGAACAGAATCACTGTAGGACCTGCATACTTAGGTGGGCAATTCCTTTGTGGAACAATGGACCACTGGAACCAATATCTGAGATAAAGAAGAAGGGTAGGATTTGGCCTCAGTTTGGATTGAGGTTTGTGGACAGTTTAGACGGCAGCTAAAGTGATTCCTCAGAGAGGTGTGCATCAACAGGAGTTGTCTCCTTTCTTCTCAGCATGGTCTGTTATCAGTGGCAGCATTCCCAGATTCATAGGGAATACCTACACCATGGAAAGACCATGTGAGGGAGAGCCCCATGCCAGCTTTGTGCGGGCTGCCTGCCTACGCTCATGCCAGGTGGTTGGCACACACGTAGTGCCACAGTGAGGCAGTTGCATTACCTCCATTTTAGGAGAGGTAATTAGCCATGTTAGGCAGGAGGCAGGGCATTTTGAGAGGGAGCATAGGCAGGGCAGGCTTGGTGGCCTTTACTGAGGCACTCCCCAGGAGGATCCTGTGACAGTGTAGACCGGGGGTGACCAACCTGCAGCTCCGGAGCCACATGCGGCTCTTCAGAAGTTAATATGCATCTTGAAACTTTGCACAAGCACACAGTGACCAGCTTCCAAATGGTCACCATGTGTTTGTGCAAAGTTTCAAGGAGCCTTCTGAATAGCCGCATAAGGCTCTGGAGCTGCAGGTTGGCCACCCCTAGTGTAGACCTTTAGCTCGCAGGCCAAATGTGGCCTGTGAAGCCATGGCATCTGGCCCCCGGGGCTCCCCATAGGTCAGAAAATATGGCAGCAGGGGATCCTTGGCCATTAATACTTCCACCGTCCTCCGCTGCCAAATTCGCAAGCCCTGCACAGTGGGTTGAAGCTAGGTCATGCCCCCTCCCATCCCCCAGGCTCCCTTCCCCCCAAGTCACTGAACCAGGGCTGGGGCATGCCTACTGCATGACTGAATCAGTATTGGGCCATGCCCCCTTCCCGCGTGGCCATGTTGGGGGTGGGCCACACCCTCTTCTCCCTGTACGGCTGAATCAGGACCAGACCACCCCCCTTCTCCCCACACAGCCACATGAGGGCTGGGCCATGCCCCCTTCTTCCCACACAGCTACATCAGACCCACTCCCTCTGGGGAGCTGGATGGGGCCACACCGCATCTGCCCCAGGAGCCAAATCAGGGCTGCCAGTTGCATCTAGCCTGCGGATGAACTGGGCATTGCCCATCCAGTCTGGGGAAAAATGTTGAGTACCACTGGTGTAGACACAGCCATAGGGTCAGAAGGAATCATGAAATCATTTTGTGTGGCTTCCTGAATGCATAGCATGTCAGCCAGAACCCAGGGATGGGCTAAATGAATCCAGCAGTAAGAGGCACGCACCCATTTTCCCTGGGGTGTTGGAAGATAAAAATCTGGCAAATTTCCAGCAGTGACAAGATTTTGTTTTCCTCTTTCCTTAAGGAACATGAAGACAGTGAATCAGCCTTTACATGATTTTTTTTTTTATCGGTTTGTCACAACTTTGACGTTTCAATTTTGTCGCCTCCCTTAAAATTGACTGTTTGATTCATTGCTGGATTTGAACAAGGCACAGGTTGTTTTTTTTAGCTTTCAGCATTGCCATCCTAAACTTGATCTTAATGAGGACTGTTGCTCTGCACGTGAAGGTGGAGGTATGCAGGGGCAGCTACTTGAGAGTACTGCTCCTGAATAACGCCATGCACAGCTGAGCCCTAACGAAAAGAGTTTGTGCCGTTGATATCCATAGTACTGCTGATGGGTGTAGGGGTCAGAGCTAGTAGATCAGAATGCAGAACATCTCTGCTCCTCTTCACATTTGTAATGTGCCCGTCACTGTGGTATCTAGGCCTCACACATAGGAATCAATTGACACAATACTGCAGGCTTTTAGGACCACTAAAATTGAGCCAATTATGTCATGTTTTTGGCTCATTTGTACACTCAACACTGTGAGTCTAACAGTTTGTCAGGACAAATTTAGGCATTTGAGTGCTCAGGCGTCAATAGAGTGACGTAGTAGGCAACCGTCAATCTTCTAGATCATGGTGTATGTGTAAGAGGTCTAGTCGTGTGTCTAATGAATCCACTTGTAAGATACCTAAGACCATCACATCAAGACCTTTGACACATGCCTAGGCAAGAGTAAGGAGGAGCAGAGGCTGCCCAAAGCCTATCATCCCCTCTTTAGACCACTGAGACAGAATCCAAAGGTCAGTCTGAGTCCAGATGCTCAGTGCCTCGATGGTTGTAGCTTCTTCCAGAAAACAACAGATAAGAACTGCTGCTGACTGCCTAATGCTTCAGCAAGGGTCTGTTTCTGTCACGGTCATGTCCCTTAGCCTTTCTCCAATCAAGGAGTACCCACAAGGCAATGGGAGCAAGTTTTTGGGGGCATCCTATGCTCACCTTACTCTGGAGATTGTAACATTGTGGTATTTTACTTGAGCTACCCTGCGACGAGTAGCCCCACCCCATTGCCACCAGGTTGTTTGTGTTCATACCCCAAACCAACTCAATAGCGTATATTGCCTAAATAGATGATCCCAAGTATTTGATTTGTTTCAGAGGTATCTATGATTTTAATCCTATTTTATTTTAAATAAAAAAACACATGGCTGCTGAAATTCTTCTTTTCCATTGTCTCAGTTACATTGTATTTTTGTTTTAAATTCAGCGATAAAAAGTAGTTTGATCTCCAGAAATTCTAGTCCATGCTTTATGCAGCTTTAGATGCTACATGAAATCTCACAAGTGTCTTCCAGGCAGAAAAGTCATAAACAGATTCAGAATAAATTTGCAGTCAGGTAAACGGTCGAAAGCACCAGAATTTGACAAAAAATCCTGCAAAGTTGAAACCCTACAGAAATTGACTCTAAAATCATCCTCTGCCCATTCCCCATCTATCTCGGTATCAACTGTGTTGGTGTGCAGACTGCAGATAATTTGACGCTGTGCTAGAGAGAGTCAGATTATTTTGGATCCTTTTTTCTCACTCTCCAGATTGGAGTCTATATCTGGGAGTTACTCCCACACCTCCGATACAGCGTCTACATGGGACTGTGTTACTTATTAAAGAGGAAAGCTCTCACTGTAGTTCCCCTGATGTAAAAGCCATTTCTTATCTCCAAAGCACCCAAGCATACTGAAATGCACTTTGCAATGGAGTTTAACATCACCATTGGTGCATGTGGTGCCAGCTAACAATCCTTGAAGCTATATAGCTTTCCCTAATGTGCAGAAAAGATATAGAATAAGGAGTAGATGTGCAGGTTTCTGTGTTTTTAACCATGTTTTAAACATGCTAGTCCTGAGCATCAATCAGGTTTTTAGTGTAGCAAGGAGTGCATAACCAGTCATAGCAAACATATGCAATAGAAGTGGTAATAACATGTTAAAGGAATATTTTCAGTTGGGCCTTGAAGAAAATAAGATCATTTACTAATGGGTTTAGCAGACAAATTGGAATCATGCACAAATGCTGAAATCCTAGATTAGGACTCAGGCTGAAAAGTATCAGCAGGACTCAGGCGAGTTAGGAATCTGTCTTGTTTTCAGAAGCAACACGGGCATTCAAGAGGCTAAGTCCTTTGGTTTTCAAAAAAGAGTTAGGCTCTCTTTTGAAAATGGGATTTAACTTCTTAAGTCATAGCGTGCCTTTGTAAATACTACTCAAGGAAAAAGGGACCAGTTAGACACGGACTGTTTATTTTAACAAGACCATAAACCTAGAATGTATCCTATGTGGAAGAGGAGGATGTCTTTTCCCTTCTACTGACACATGCATAATATTCACTGATGCTAGTGGGAGTTGTGAGTATAGGGGAAGAAAGAAGAACCTTATAAAACAGCAGTAGTTTTCCATTTGATTGGAAAGCAGCCATTGTCATCTACCAAATAAAGCAGCTATCAGGCATTTCAAGAGGACAGCAGGGGACAATGAGCACTATAAGGAAATCTGAAAAGGGTTCCAAAACTTGGATGAAGTTGGAAAATAGTGGGGAAAAGCCACACCAAAAAATCAATGAATACCATTAGGCCTTGTGGTAGTTCTGTCTGGAGCATAGCCCAAATCTTAGCACTTGGAAAGATCAAATGTTACCAGCCTTTATGAAGAGTTAAAGGGCATTGAATAAAACCAACAAGTTGTTGCTACACAATCTACACATTCTGGGAGCAGAGCCAATATGAACAGCAAGTGGTAAATCAAAAATAATGCCAAGTAATCTGCTAGAAGAAAATGGGATTCATATGAGAAGAGGTTCTGCTAAGTTACTATCTGGACAGAACAGCACAGCCTGACTGACATAAGTGCTCGAGTTGCTTGCACACAAAAAAGGCAGTAGAATACGCCAGTGGCTAGTAAATGGGTGAGAAAGACGAGCTTGTTTTAACTGAGAAACATGAGATCTGGAGGCAGAGGCTGAAAAAGTTTGGTCCATTGATCTGCATTCTCCTACTGGTTTGCTGCATGGTGTAAATGTTGACTAAAACGTGTGATGTAGGCAGTCATTCCAGTTTTCAAAGGTGCTGAGAACCTGGTGTCTGTAGAAGTTTGTAAGCCCTCAGCACCAGTGGCGACAGTCAGACCACGTATTTAGGCACATCAATAAATATTTACTTGAAGCATCTCAGTTCACAAAATTTGGCCGTGTACAATGGGAATAATAGTAACTACATAATCAAGAGGTGCATTGCAAGGAAAAGGTTGGTGCGGCATATTCCTTCATACATGCATCCATCCTGTTGAGATTCTGCCTTTGACAGAGACAATAGTCTAAAAGGTAGGGTATTCCCTTTTCTGTCACAGACTTCTGGCAAGGTCTTTGCCAAATCATGGTAGCTTCTTTGTGCCTAAGTTTCTCGTTTGTAAAATGGGACTATAATATTTGGGAGTGCAGATGCAATGAAAGATGGTGAGACACTTGGATCATCCAGTAAAGATTTTCAGATCATGTCTTGGATTCTTTAATATGGATTCATCTTTAGCAATTCTAATGATGTCCTGGGCCAAGGCAACTAACATACCTATTTTTACGTTTGACCTCAGAGTACGCTCGATTTGAGGCAAAAATCCATGACCTGCGTGAGCAGATGATGAACCACAGCATGAGTTCTGGGTCCGGCTCCCTGAGGACTAATCAGAAGCGGTCACTCTATGTCAGGTAGGTTTGGAGTGACTTTCCTGGTCATATATATCATCAGTTTTTCTACCATGTTGTTTTGGGGAACTCAGGAATTTAACTGAAAGGTGTTTCCTGAAGTGAGCTTTTATGCTTATAAGCATATAATGCAGTGGTTTCAGTATGAATGCTTGATAAATGCATGTTACTAATCCTGTTTTTGGAGAGCCTTAGACTTCCATGTTAAGCAAGAATTGTGGTGATTTTTTAAGATGAAAATATCTTGCCATTTGATAGTCCACCCAAAAACTGAAAAAAGTAGGGTGAGCATTTCTGTTGACTTAATATTGAATCTATATATTGTGATAGTACCTAAAAGTCACAATTAGGTTGAATCTCAGTGTGCTAATTACTGACCAAATTGTATTAGTGGCAGCTCCTGTCACAAAGAGCTTATACTCTAAATGGGAAAGATGAAGCGGGTGGATGAAGCAAACGAGCCAGTCAGTGTGGGCTAATGTCACATGGGGAAATGCAAAGAAATAAGATGTGTGCATTCTTAGCTAGGTAGTAATAGTGATTATTGGTCTATTTTTGCCATGGTAGTTCTACCTTGGTAGCCATTGTCAACCAAAGGATTGATTGACTTGGCACCTGACAAAGTTTTTGCTGTTAGTCGGTTCCTGTTGGCACTGAAAGGTATACTGCTCTGAGTGAATAATATATCGGATTCAGTGTCAGATATTTCAATAGCACCTTTGCTTTTTAGGCTTTTCATTTTTAATTTATTTCCTTGTGCTCGTAAAATTAAAAAAAATCTTGACAATCATGAAATAGAGAGAAGTAATTTGTCAATCTCCAGGAAGTAATAATTATTCATGGGGGAGCTAATTCAGGTGATACCATTGCAGAGATCCAATTAAGGCTAAATCCTACATTTTGTCATTATGCCCTCAGCATGAGGGGAGATGGTATCAGAAAGAATTGAAGGAGGAAAAAAAACACTCCAAGGTAAGCGCCTGGTGGCCTCTTTCAAGCTTGGCACTGCTGCAGAGAGATCAAGGCCTGAATGGGGATAGGGGCTGATCCACTCTCTTATTCCCTAAAAGCTGACCTGTCATGCCATAAATATTAGTCCAGCTGCCCTTGTGACTCCACTCTGTTCTCTTGGCGTACTTCAAAGTTGTCAGGTTTTTGTCCACAGTAGAATCAAATAATTCTTCCACCCTTGCAGGTCTTGGCCTTTAGCACTCCGCACATCAGCTATGATTCTCCAACAAGGTTTGGTACCTGCAGGGCTTCCCTTTGGGAGTCTGTGAATACCATTACCAGATCAGTTACTTCTTAAACCAAAATGCTGTTTAATCTTTACTGTTGGAATACAGCAGAGTATTGGAACATGGAAGTGACTTTAAAAAAATAAATAGACAAATCTATCTTACCAAAAGGATTGGTCTCACTTTGGAAGCTTAGGAAATGCTTACCTTCTTTAGACATCCCTGCAGGTCTTTCCCTAGATATGGCAATTATGGGAATTAAGTTGGGGGCGGTCATGATAGCAGCCTTCAAATACCTGAAGAGAGAGAATGGTTGATCTTCCTTACTGCAGAGGGTACAATGTGAATCATTGGCTTCAAACTGCAGTAATGTAGATTTACATTAGCTATCACTAGGCACATCTACACATGAAAGTAACATGGCTAAATAAACTCTGGTGCAGTTTGCGCCGAAGTTTATTGCTTCTGGGAGCAGCATTTGCACATGGGCCCGGGACTGCAGCTGCAAGTCTGGAGCTGCTCCCCCCGCCTGACCTCAACATGCTGCTGGGGGACTGGCTGGGGCAAGAGGGTGCTACACCCCTGTGCTGTAGCACCCTTGTGCCCCAGTCACCATCTACATGTGCATTGCACCAGAGTAAGTACCTCCGCCATAGGTTTGCATTGGGCAGTACTAACCTATGGTGGAGTTAATTAGTTTACTCCAGTCTAATAGCTCCACACATGTAGATGGTGATACTTTACAGCAGGAGCTAATTAGGCAACTCCACAGTAAACATCTCATGTAGACGCACTCACTAAGATCTTCCTTACTGCTAAAACAGTGAAGCAGTGGAATAGACTGCCCAGGGAAGCTGTGGAGGCTCCTTCACTGGAGGTTTTTAAGAAGAGGTCGGATAAGCATGGGTCAGGGAAGATTGAGGAGTAGAGTCCCCTGCTTCTTGCAGGGAGTTGGACCAGATGACCTCAGAGCTCTGTTCCAGCGCTGTGATTCTGTGCTGGGGGAGAAGGGACACAGTCTACATGAACCCTCGGGGCCTTTGGGGAAAATTAACCTCTAACTTCTTATGAAGCAGAAGTAGCATCCAAAATCTCTGCTGTCATTATGGCTGGTTGCTTTGCTGGTTTGTTTGCAATTAGAAACAAAGAGTTCAACATGTTCTAAGATAGGGTTGCATTAAACTTAAACTAGTTAATGTCACGCAGCAGGTATCATGGTGCCTGAGCAATAATCTTGTCCTCGTCTAATGCCTTTCAGCCCCATATCTATTTATCACCCTCAAACCACATAGCTAAATCTGTTCTTTTCTTCCAGAATGCAATAGCCTCAATTAAATCCTAGTTTTATAAACTCACGCAGTCAACGCCACAGAGATAACTGTTCTCATCTTTGCTATTTGAGACAGGCTGTATTATCATATGTGATGTGGTGATGCCTGAAGAACCCAATCAGAGACCAATCAGAGTTCCTTTGTCCTGGGCACTGTTAGTTCAAATAACGTACAGTAATTATAAAGGTAGCCTATATCTACCAGGTACTGTGGGGGGAAAAAGAGTGACTTGGGAAATGTGCGTGTTCTCCTAGAATCTAATTTACTGAGTACATTAAGGATAAAATCGCCTTATCGTCTAGGGACCTATATGAGAAATCTGTAGTTTGAAAGAATATTATTATAATGTTTATACAATTCAGGCCAACTGCATTACAGTGGGTTATTTTGGTAAGCATCTGTGTAGCATGTGAAAGGACTAGCTCCTAATTATCCTAAAGAAGTGAACACAGCAACTCCCTGGCTGTGATAGAAAGCTAATGATGCCATTTTTCTTCATTTTTTTTCATGCTTGAAGATGTCGTGGTTGTGCTGTTCTGCACTGAATAAGAAGCATATTTATTTTTTAGCTTGAAATGTTGTAGCCATAGAGTTTAATTGGGATTAATATAATTGATTTAAGGACTATGCAAAAGGATGAAATAGTTGCCTCACGGACAAAATATATTGGAAAAACTAGAATAGAGTAAAATCAGTTTAATTTAAATGAGAATTATTACAAATAAATCTAATTCATTCACCAGTGGCAGTTGGATGAAAGTAGGAGGGTGCAGTGGGGGATAAACAAAACGTTTGGGGGAACTGAAGCTAGCCAGTTTCCTATGGGCGCTAGCATTGGGAGTAGGGTTTATAAACTTTAAGGTGGAAGGAGTAGATCCATTCCCACAAGATCTTTTTGGATCCACTGGATGCCGGGGCCTCCACTCTCATTCCAAAGTCTCCCTGACTGTGCTGTCGCATTGCTCCACAGGGCTGCTTTACCTGCTGTAGTCTCTTAATGTCTTGTTATGAGGCTGCCATAACATAGCATTTCAAGCTATGGCTGAAAGTTTGTATGGTTTCTCTACATCTTCCTATTTGATTCCCAGCTCTGCTTCTACCCTTTATAAATTCCCCATCCTCCAAAGGCAGTGGACTGCTATTTCTCGCCACCATCTAGCCCCCACGTTAAGCCATGAGTCATGTTAATATTGACCATAGACAGTAACATTAAATGCAGCAAGAAGCAAAGAGAGTATGAAGATAGGAAGTCAAAGATGGTAGAAGTGCATTGCTCACAGTTGTAGGCAAAGGACAGATGTTTATGTAAGGAATTGTGATTGCCTTCTGGATTTCTTTCTTTTATTTTTTGTGGTTTACACCTCCTCCTCCTCCTCCTC
>NW_017728906.1:192603132-192631387 GCF_001723895.1 Crocodylus porosus
TGGGGGAGAAGGGACACAGTCTACATGAACCCTCGGGGCCTTTGGGGAAAATTAACCTCTAACTTCTTATGAAGCAGAAGTAGCATCCAAAATCTCTGCTGTCATTATGGCTGGTTGCTTTGCTGGTTTGTTTGCAATTAGAAACAAAGAGTTCAACATGTTCTAAGATAGGGTTGCATTAAACTTAAACTAGTTAATGTCACGCAGCAGGTATCATGGTGCCTGAGCAATAATCTTGTCCTCGTCTAATGCCTTTCAGCCCCATATCTATTTATCACCCTCAAACCACATAGCTAAATCTGTTCTTTTCTTCCAGAATGCAATAGCCTCAATTAAATCCTAGTTTTATAAACTCACGCAGTCAACGCCACAGAGATAACTGTTCTCATCTTTGCTATTTGAGACAGGCTGTATTATCATATGTGATGTGGTGATGCCTGAAGAACCCAATCAGAGACCAATCAGAGTTCCTTTGTCCTGGGCACTGTTAGTTCAAATAACGTACAGTAATTATAAAGGTAGCCTATATCTACCAGGTACTGTGGGGGGAAAAAGAGTGACTTGGGAAATGTGCGTGTTCTCCTAGAATCTAATTTACTGAGTACATTAAGGATAAAATCGCCTTATCGTCTAGGGACCTATATGAGAAATCTGTAGTTTGAAAGAATATTATTATAATGTTTATACAATTCAGGCCAACTGCATTACAGTGGGTTATTTTGGTAAGCATCTGTGTAGCATGTGAAAGGACTAGCTCCTAATTATCCTAAAGAAGTGAACACAGCAACTCCCTGGCTGTGATAGAAAGCTAATGATGCCATTTTTCTTCATTTTTTTTCATGCTTGAAGATGTCGTGGTTGTGCTGTTCTGCACTGAATAAGAAGCATATTTATTTTTTAGCTTGAAATGTTGTAGCCATAGAGTTTAATTGGGATTAATATAATTGATTTAAGGACTATGCAAAAGGATGAAATAGTTGCCTCACGGACAAAATATATTGGAAAAACTAGAATAGAGTAAAATCAGTTTAATTTAAATGAGAATTATTACAAATAAATCTAATTCATTCACCAGTGGCAGTTGGATGAAAGTAGGAGGGTGCAGTGGGGGATAAACAAAACGTTTGGGGGAACTGAAGCTAGCCAGTTTCCTATGGGCGCTAGCATTGGGAGTAGGGTTTATAAACTTTAAGGTGGAAGGAGTAGATCCATTCCCACAAGATCTTTTTGGATCCACTGGATGCCGGGGCCTCCACTCTCATTCCAAAGTCTCCCTGACTGTGCTGTCGCATTGCTCCACAGGGCTGCTTTACCTGCTGTAGTCTCTTAATGTCTTGTTATGAGGCTGCCATAACATAGCATTTCAAGCTATGGCTGAAAGTTTGTATGGTTTCTCTACATCTTCCTATTTGATTCCCAGCTCTGCTTCTACCCTTTATAAATTCCCCATCCTCCAAAGGCAGTGGACTGCTATTTCTCGCCACCATCTAGCCCCCACGTTAAGCCATGAGTCATGTTAATATTGACCATAGACAGTAACATTAAATGCAGCAAGAAGCAAAGAGAGTATGAAGATAGGAAGTCAAAGATGGTAGAAGTGCATTGCTCACAGTTGTAGGCAAAGGACAGATGTTTATGTAAGGAATTGTGATTGCCTTCTGGATTTCTTTCTTTTATTTTTTGTGGTTTACACCTCCTCCTCCTCCTCCTCCTCATTCTTTGTCCATGGCCCTTCAAAGATAATGTTCCCTTTCAGCCATGTTTCTGATTATATTTGTTGTGTTTCTCTGTATTCATTCATTTTTTTTTTGGTAACATGAAAACATCCTTTGTTTCTTAAGAACGCATCTGTATTATTGAATTTTCAGGTAGCTATAGGGTGGCCAGATGTCTCATTGCTGCAGGTCCAAAAAAAAAATGAAAAGTGCACATGAAAGAACCTGTCTTCATAGACTCATCTGATTTCTAGATGAGGAAGGCTTTGAATTCTTACTTAAAGCAGTCAAATAGAAATGAAGAAATGTCTGTAGCCAAACATTAGAGAGTCTAGAAAGAGGGATGTCACACTCAGGGTTAAAACTCTGGAATGCATAATAGCTTCAGGTATATATGGAGATTCAGCATCTTGCCTCTTCAGTTCAGTGGTTTTAAGCTGTTCAAGAGCAGTACTGACTCAAAATCATTGCATCCAAAAGCTATTCTCTGTCCTGTGTGGACTGGCTTCTGGGTTTTGTATATCCAAACTGTCCACTTCATACCTCCGATACTGCATGACTTGCCAAGTGCAAACCCCTCTGTAAGCCTTGGAAATGAACCTCCATGTTAAGATTGGGACACATTAATTGTGAGATCAGTTGCACTCTTACTGTCGAAGCTGTACCAATTCTAAAAATGCTCTGTAGTAAAGAGTACTTCAGATCGCTTTTCCAGGCAGCACAATATTACCAAAAATATTTCAAAAAAAGGAATGAGATTTCTTATTGCTTGTGTTATACGGCATTTGATGCAAGGGATTTCCAAGCGTCTGGCAAATGTTTGGGGTATAAATGTGGTGCAAGTGCTAAAACAATTATATGTTTGTTAATTTATTTATTCAGCCATGGGAGGCAGAAAATGAATCTGTGCCATTCACCATGGTATCTTATCAGCTGTTTTTGCATGAATACAGCTCAACGGAGCTTAAAGGAAGTCAGGATCTAGGAGCTTTCTGTTGTATATTCTGGTTTCCAGAACAACGAATATTTCAGTGAGTGCTATAAGGCAATACATGCAATTCCCGAACACCTTAGAAAGAGATGTGATGTCACTGTGGTACAAGCACCTGGGGAGCCCAGGTTTTTAAAGTAGTGATGGACATTCAGATGGGAGGGGACTACAGTGAGTTACATTTGGAAAAGGTCAGCTGTCAAAACCTCGTGAGGTTTGCAAGCAGCCAGCAGCGCTGGTTTGAGCACAGAATGCCTGTCTTTTCCACCAGTTTTCCTTTTAGTGGCTAAGTGCCCTCCTCCAATTGACCTTCAGTGTGTCCTGGATTAAGGCTTGAAGGGTTGAATCTCTTTCTAAGTATGCAAACAGGATCATGACAACAGTATTCAAAAGTTCCCCTAGATAGACAAGCTCTAAGTGTGAAACCTGCACGTGTTTGGAAAGAACAAAATATTCAAGTCAAAATCAGCCTTGTAGGTCTGGAAGGACAAGCTTTCTGTTGCAAGGAAAAATTAGCAAAGATAACAGTTCACTAGGCATTTTGGGGGGAAATTACTGAGCACATTAGAAATGTAAAAATATAATACCATCAAACTCTTTCAAAGCTGTTGCAGGCCTTTATGTCCAGAGACATTACTAGATGGCTCAACAGTGCAGGCAAGTCTAATCTCTGCTAATTAGTAGGACAAGCCTTCAGACATGTGAAACAGATTCTACGCACACACACATGCACGTATGCAACCCTTGCACAATGTGTAATGTCAGCCTGCACTGCCTATCCTGCTGCTGTTTCTATTTCAGTAATAAATCGCTACGTGGCTTTGAAATGCCACCCGTTTCATTTTAACCCTTTGCTTGGGTCTTAGATCTATACCTCTCCCCTGGCCTGCCTCCTTAGTGGCTTTCAAATTTATTTAATAGATTCATAGATGCTAGGGCCGGAGGGGACCTCAACAGATCATCGAGTCCAACCCCCCGCATAGGCAGGAAAGAGTGCTGGGGTCAGACCCCAGCCAGATGCCTCTCCAGCCTTCTCTTAAAGACCCCCAAGGTAGGGGACATCACCACCTCCGTCAGAAGCCCATGCCAAAATTTGGCCACCCTTACTGTGAAGAAGTTTTTCCTGATATCCAGCCTAAATCTGCTCTCTGTCAGTTTGTGACCACTGTTCCTTGTTACCCCCAGAGGCACCCTGGTGAACAGAGCATCTCCAATCCCTTGCTGCATCCCCCTAGTGAATTTGTAGGTGGCCACAAGGTCACCGCTCAGCCTTCTCTTGCAGAGGCTGAAGAGGTCCAGGTCCCTCAGTCTCTTCTCATAGGGCTTGTCCTGTAAGCCCCTAACCATACAAGTGGCCTCCTCTGGACCCTCTTGAGTTTATCAACATCTTTCTTGAAGTACAGCACCCAAAACTGGATGCAGTACTCCACCTGCGGTCTGACCAATGCCGCATAGAGGGGAAGTATCACCTCCTTGGACCTATTTATCATGCAACTGATGATGCATGGTAAAGTGCGGTTAGTTTTGCTAATGATTTCATTACACTGACGACTCGTTCATCTTGGAGTCCACTATGAGTCTGAGATCCCTTTCCACTTCTGTGCTGCTGAGAAGGTCACTTCCAGCCCGTGGGTGTGCTGGATATTTTTGTGGCCTAGGTGCAGCACTCTGCATTTGTCCTTGTTGTACTGCATCTTGTTGTGTACTGCCCACTTTTCTAACCTGCTCAGATCTGCCTGTACTCATTCCCTACCCTCCAGAGTGTGCACTTCACCCCACAATTTAGTATCATCCACAGACTTGGACAAAGTACACTTCACACCCACATCCAAGTCACTGATGAAGATATTGAAGAGTACAGGTCCAAGAACCGAACCCTGTGGGACCGCACTACCCACATCCTTCCAGGTCGATGCCTACCCATCTACTACCACTCTCTGGGTGTGACCACTAAGCCTGTTTACCACCCACCTGACTGTGTAAACAGCTATGTCACAGCCTCTTCATTTATTTATGAGAATAAGATGAGATACCATATCAAAGGCCTTGCTAAAGTCCAAGAAAACAACATCCACTTCTACTCCTGCATTTAAGCATTTTGTGACCCTGTCATAAAATGAAACCAGATTGGTCCGGCATGATCTTCCTACTACAAATCCACACTGGTTTCCTTGCTGCATTGTTTTTCCCGCTGGACTCCCATAAGTATCATCCTTCATAATCTTTTCAAAGACCTTTCCAAGGATGGACGCGAAACTGCCTGGCCTGTGATTACTCGGATCATTCTTCTTCCCCTTCTTGAAAATAGAAACCACATCAGCCCTTTTCCAGTCCTCCGGGACTTGACCTGAGCACCATGAGTGCTCAAACAGCTGTGCCAGTGGTTCTACTATAACACTGGCCAATTTCTTCAGTACCCTCAGATGCAGCTCATCTGGGCCTACTTGAACACATCCAGTCCATCCAAGTGACCCTGCACCAAGTCAGTGTCGACAGTTGGTGGGCTGCAGTCTCTCTGATGCCCATCTAAGAACCCGTTAGGAGACTTATCTTGAGCCCTGTTCAGGAACAATGAGGCAAGAAACTCATTGAATAGCTGAGCCTTGTCCCCCCTCTCTGTCACTAATTGCTCCTCCTTGTTCAGTAGGGGTCCTATGCTGCCCTACACCTTACTTTTACTCCCTACATACCTAAAAAAACCCCTTTTTGTTGTCTTTAATTTGTGTTGCTAGCCTCAGCTCTGTAGTTGCCTTGGCCTTTCTAACTGCCTCCCTGCAAGTTTGGGCCAAGTAGGTATACTCCTCCTTGGAGCTTCCCCCTGTTTCTACCGCCTATATGCCTTCTTTTTTGCCCTTAGGTTCCCCTGGATTTCCCTGTTTAACCAAGGAAATTTTTTGGCTCCTTTCCGCCTTTTCCCTCGTAATGGGATAGTCTCCCTCTGTGCCCAAAGGATCACTTCATTTAGGAATAACCACCCTTCCTGGACTCCCATCTCACCAATACTCTTATCCTACAGTGCATCATTGACTAGACTCCTAAGCACTCTGAAGTTAGCCTTCCTAAAGTCAAGCACTTCCACCCTACTATTTATTTTACCCACCCTATGCCGTATGGTGAATTCAGTTGATTGGTAGTCGCTGTCCCCAAGGTGACCACAAATCTACAGTTCCCCTACCAGGTCTTCTCCTGTAGCCAACCCCAAGTCCAATAAGGCATTCCCCTAGTGGTACTGTATACCTCCTGTGTTAGGTGAAGGTCCTGCATGCAGGTTAAGAATCTACATGAACGGTTGGATTTGCCACTTGTGTGAACAACATTGAGAGCTGTTGATATATATGCTATGTGGCAGGCTAATAACGGGTGCTCCAGCATTCAGCCACCCAACTCACTATGCTGGACCACCTTCCAGGCTCCGAGTGCCTCACTGGGGGCACCTCACATCCTGCCGACCCCCTTCCTGGAGCACACCCGCAAGCCTGGGGGTAATGCCACCACCACCCAGAGGCTGGACTGGTCCTGGCTCTGTGTCCCATGGAAAACACAGGAACTAGTAGTCCTTGAGGGTACTCAACACACTACAAGAACTTGGGGTGCTTCCCTCAGTCTGAGGCACAAATGGTGGTCTCCCTTAGTCATCTGAACCAAGGGGACCCCAAGGCATAATCTAGACCCTCTCCCGGTAAATCTCCCATGCTAGGTACAGAGGAGAACTTTATTGGTTACAAAGAGTAGGTTTTGAATAGGGTATAAGGTAGAGCAATAGCAGAGAAATACCTTAGAGCAAACACTGCCATGGAAGCCTTTGATCAAGCATCTGAGTTACTGCAAGCTATATATCTAGTTAGATTTCCAGTAGCTTACTTTTAAGTATCATCCAGAGGCAGGTAGAGATTCCCTCTGGAGGCAAGCAGAGTCTTTGATCATGAGTTTCAAGAGAGAAAGCAAGTTTCAGATGGTCCAGCTTCTCTGAGAGTTCACATCATGGCTGCTGCCCCCACCTCCTGGGCAGTCCTTCACTTATATAGCCCTTATGACCTCACTTCCCATATCCAATGAACACCAGCAACTGTTGGCTGCCAGCCAACCAATTTGAAATGCATCACTGGTTTCCAGGTAGACTGGCAGGGTCTCTAGCCCCCTCCCAGTCATGATGACATTGCTTGGAACAATAGGGAGTTTAAGCCCCAACCCAGGTGTGTGAGGCCAGTCATGTAGGCAGAGGGAGCAGGTTTTCCCCTCCCACGGGAATGTATCCAGCTCAGGTTACAACTTGGGGTTACCTGAAGCCAATGGGGCCAGTGGTGTCTGCTCTCTGCAGTGACCATGGTAACTACATTGTCCGATTGGTCCCCCGCCTGATAGCAGAGTTTGAGGAGAGACAGAAATGGCATTTTGCCACATGCTATACACATGTGCAACATGTTTTCCAAGATTAGACAGTTGTGCAGTCCCACCATAAGGCCACACCCTAAATGACTTATCTTTCATGCTTTAAAGCTCAGTGGCTACTTTTAGACATTTGGCAAGTGAGTCCTATGAGTAAACTTGGCATCTAGTTATTACCATTATTTAATTTTGGTACAGTAATCACCAGAGCTTTCACAGCCATGATTCCAGGCTGCAGTGACTTGTTAGAAACCATCCCAGCTCTATCTTCTGCTGAAATGCAAGGACAGAAAGTGTGTTATTAATGTTTGTCTATTTACCTTTGATTAATCTCAAGCAATTCAAAGTTCTAAATTATAGCACAGACTGAAAGAAGCCTGTCCAAAAGCATGTCTCCAATGACACAACAGAGAGCATTTGTAATTATAGCATTTTGCAAACACATTTAGAAACTGTCAGTTCTGTGCATGTCAAACCAGCATGTGTGAAATGGACCACTGAACTTGCCCAAGTATGGAAAAACTGGGAAATTGCAAACTGCGTGGTCAGTGACCCATTTTGCATATGCCACTTAAGTTGATTTTTTTTAATGTTCAGCTCTTAGGGTTCAGCCATTACTTCCATTTATATAGTCCAACACATCTGAAATCATAAGAAGTCTTTACATTGGTAAAGACTAGGAGCAAGTTCAGGATCAGAACCTGGTGGAAAAAAATCCTAGTCCTTAAGTTTCCAAAACACAAACAAAGCCCCTGTATTACCTCTAGAAAAAGGTATCACTTGTCAAGGGTGCAAGCAGGACAAGACAGTCTCTTCCTGGGCTGTGCTCTGGACTTTCTACTTAGTCCAGTTTATATATGTATTTTTTAAATGCCATTGTTCCATGTCAGACATATTCTTGGACAGGCTTTTTTAGTCTGGACTATAATTTGGCACTGATGAGGTCTCACCTGGAATACTGCATCCAGTTTTGGGTTCTACACTTCAAGAAAGATGTGGACAAGCTGGAAATAATCCAGCAGAGAGTGACAAAAATTATTAGAGGCCTGGAAAGCATAACCTATGAGGAAGGGCTGAAAGAACAAGGGTTATTTAGCATGGAAAGGGAAAGACGGAGAAGGGATTTGATAGCAGTCTTCAATACCTGAAGGGTGATTATAAGGAGTGTGGAGATAGGCATTTCTCTGTGGCTGGGTGGGGGGGGACAGGAATAGGAGCAATGCCATCAAGCTGCAGCAGTGAAAATTGTGGATGGAGATGAGGATGAACTTTCTGAGGTGATCAAGCACTGGGTCAAGCTACCTAGACAAGTTGTGGAATTTCTATCCCTTAAAATTTTCAAAAGCAAGTTGGACAGGCACTTGGCTGGCATGGTTTAGTTGGCAATGATCCTGACTTGACCCAGGAGCTGGACTAGACAGCTTCATGGGATCCCTTCCAGCCCTGCTTTCCTATGATCCTATGTCACTTCAATTCTCTTTTTAACCAGATTGAGATTTTCATGCTTCCTACATTCTTACTGCCACCTGGTCAGGTGCCCTATTTCCAAAAGCTACCTAGAAAATGGGGGATCAGGTTCTTTGTCCTACCTGAATGACCCCTAATAAGCTGTCCAGGGCCTGCTGGAATCAAATGGGTAATAAGTCCTGGCCATAGCTTATTGTTAGAGTATGGAAGAATATCTGAATTACAGAACAGTCCATGATGCTCCATACAGTGAAATAGGGAATCAAGCCTGCCTCATATGTAGAAATACAGACTATGTTCTGTGTTCTTCAGTGTCTCCTTATTTTTTTAGCATATATATATGTTTCACTCATCTTTTCCATGGGCTGAATACACAATAACTGCACAAATAAGGAAAATTAACTAAAAAGTCAAAGAAGTGGGTAGAGATTGATTAGAGGTGCTGAAGCCCCATAGCTCTGACTGACTTCAGCAGGAGGGGCAGATGCACAACATCTCTGCAGATTAAGCCAATATGTTTTCAGAGGTCTTTAACTTATGGTATGGTTTATTACAGCTGTGTCACCAAGCAGCATGTCAAGGATGAGTTCGAGAACTATTAATCTGAGAGCGTTCACAATGCAGGGGCCCTCCAGGCTTGCACTTTAAATTTTGCTAGTCTTCTGGTGTTAAATGAAATGGTGTGATATGCTGTAAGTATAGCAAACTGCCTAATATGTAGTCCAGGAGCATGAAATGTGTTGTACTTGATGTATAGTCAGGTGGGACTACTGGCCATCTAACGACCTGCTAAAGTCCCCCCATCCCTCACAACATTGACATGTCTAAAGATAGTTCCTAGCAGCATTTAATATTTTATACAGTCAGAAAAGATGCATTTGTTTTTAAGGCTGTTAATCCTATTTGTCCTCCAAAAATAATTACAATGAAGCAGTTAAGGCATAGTGAAAGTGTAAACAGAGACAAAATATTCTCATTTTAGGGTGTGATGCCGGGTTCCCCTGTCATCTTTGCGGTTTTGTATTTACATTACGGTTGGCTGCTCATTGCCATTTAAAACAGAGAACCAGTTCACCCAAACTAAACAGCAGTTTTGACAATAGACTCCCAACCCACCCTCGATGCTCTGAGCCTTTCTGAAGCTTCCTTACACCCTGGAGTGGACTGTGTCCTTATTGAATATATCGATTTATTATGCTACCAGGCTGACTTAATTATAATATATAATACATTTATTATGTAAACATATAAATAGGACATGTAAATGTATTATGCTACATCCAACACAAGTACCAGATGCTGAAGAGCAGGCAGCACATCCATCTCTCAATATTTGCTTTAATGGGAGATAGGGAGGTTTATCCCAAGCTGTCCCTTGCAAGATTGTGATGCAGAGTTAACTTTAACATGGCCTGAAAACTATTTTCTCAGGCCCCTTCCCAAAACAAACCAACTCTTGTCCACCATGAATGAGATGATGCTGCCTTGAGGCAGAGTGTTGGACTAGATGACATCTTAAGGTGCCTTCCAGCCCTGTTGTTAGTCACATGCAGTATTTTTTCCCCCATTCATCTTATTTCTATGCTACTGCACAGGATTGGCTTGATAAAGAGATGATCTCTTGGAACCTGCCAAAACATAAACTACTTCTCTACAAAGGGGCGATCTTTGAGCCACGGCAAAGATCCAGCTGCAGAAGAGGCAAAGCCCTTTGGTTCATGGTAATACCTGTTTAGATTGCCAACATTTCAAGTAATGATTCTCCAGTTGTGGTGGAAGTTAGGAGGAGGACAGCAGGTTCTTTATTAGGTTTTATAATATATTTTGTGCCTTTTACATCAGTTCCTTATCAAGGCTATCATATAGAATTCAATGTCTTTACCCCACCAGTGGACACTACAGCCTTTCAATACAAGTTGGATTTATCTTTTATAATAAATATCAAATCAAGAGCTAAAAACCGGATTATTAATCTCTGTTGTAACTGCTTTTGTTTTAGCAGCTTTGGTGCACACTTCTGGCCATTTTCTTTTTGTCTCAGAAGATATTTAAATAATATCCCAGGACAGATAATTTGATAAACTTGTGAAGCATTTGGCAGGGAAGCCAGTGCACCATTTTATTTTCTTAAAAGAAATCTTTCTTAAAGCTTTTGAATGCATATATATATATATAGATAGATAGATATATCTCCTGCTTCCCTGTTGCCCTGGTGGACTGCCTGGTTCGTCGTTCAGTGCCTCATTCAGAAGGGAAGTGACTACTGGAACAATTATTATCCGAAGCAAAAGATGATGAGGAGAACCTGGCCTTGCTTTTGAGTATGGGAATAAGATTGTTGCAAGTTTTAAATACCATAAATGTCGCATGGCCTGATTTTAAACACAGGTTCACAACACAATCAATGCAGAGACCAAAATGACAATGACGATAAATTGTTTGTAGCTTAAAATGGCTGAAAATGAGTCAGCCAAACGGGCATCCAGGTCTTTTCTGTTCTGTTTGGAAAAGTAATGTAGTCTGGCAAACAGCTTTTATGATGTTTCCATGTCAACAGCAATAAAAGGACATCATCAGTTAGTTTAGTTCTCGGTGAGGGGCTGGGAAAGTACAAACCACTTAAAAGAGGAAAGTAGACAAGGTAAAAAGCCCGCAGACACTGAAAGGCTGGGCAGTGGGGGACGTATATGTGCGTAGGCACAGTGCAAGCTAATAGAGGCTTTTAGGATGGCTAAATGAGAGGACAGTCGAGAGAGAGAAATAACAATGCTTTGCATGTGTTATGGGAGGATCTCAACAAAATGATTCAGAGACATGGCTGAGCAGGGCCCCTGCCAAGTTAGCTTCTTCGATCACGAAGTCAAGGGGAACAGTGCTGTCAGGAAAGGTAACCCAGGGGAAAGAAGTGAACATTTCCCTTTGAAGTACTTCCCAAAAAAGATAAATGAGGAGGTTCTTTCATCTCTCAGTAAGGACGTCTGCCTGTGAGAAGGGGATCCAGCCGAGTTAAGTGATTAGGCTGTGGGGCTCACTGGGTATTATCATATCATCTTGTTTGGACTATCATCAGAAATATAGCTGGCTGTGCATGCTCTCCAATAAGCGTGTGAAGGGTATGGTAAATTGCCTACCATGCAGGAAGGCCATATTGGGCTCCATCCTGTGATTCTTCACTATTTTGCTATCTTGTCAGGAAGAAAGACTTGCAGCCGAAACCCTGAGCCCCTGTTGACTTGGACTCCTAGCCAGCTCTGCTGCCAGCTGCCTGAGTAGATGTCATGAAGCTAGTTTGCTAGGATCCTCTATCTGGCTTGCTATGGATGTCATGTTATAGGATCTCCCTGCCCAGGACAATGTGAATGCTACACAGCCAGTCTGCCTGGGAGTAGCTGGCCAGTGAGTTTGACTCAAAATCACTCTAAGTGGAGGTGGTTCAGACCTCGCAGGCTGCTGTACAGAAGTCCTCACGCTTGAGCTACTTGCTTTATTTTTGTGCAACTCCTACACAGTCCCTGGGAAGGTGGGTGTGGATCTGCCTGCCCGAAGCACTGCCTGCTGAGTGCTGGCTGGGAGTGCTCCAAGGTAGAGAGCTCACATGTATCTACACATCTTCCCCTTCAGCGCCTGCACTTTTGTCTCCTGCAGGGCCTCCTCCTGTGGCTCACATGGCTCTCACAAGGGTTTTATTTACTTCTCTTCTGTGCAAACACAGAAAATTAGAAACTTGCCCCTAGAATTAATTAGGAAAAGATAGTGTCACAGTGTCATTCACTAAGTGGGAATTCAAACAATGAAAATAAGCCACCTATTATCAGCAATTGGTTTTGCTGGGGGGCGGTTTCTGTCCATGTCGTTGCCATTGGAGACATCCTTTTTTCTCTACCCCAGACATTACCCAGCTCCAATTATAAGCACACCTGCTAGCTGTTTTCAAAGCAAAGGATGTTTATTGCTACCCAAACTATTACCTGTGGGCAAGTAATTTCATGTTGCTCCCAGACCTGCCTTCTAGTGATTTGAGAAATGACCCATGGTCAATAGAAGCTAGAAATTCTGCTTTCTGGTACTGAAAGTTGCTGTCCCAAAAGTATCATTTTCTGGAGGTAGCAGTACCAATATGAGACTATTGTGATTTTTGGCAGGGAAGCAGTTCCACAGGGGAGCAAGAAGGTATGTGTGCACCTACACACCTCTGGCCACTTCAAGTTTGTGCAACTTTTGGAATAATCAGCGCAGCAGGAGGTTGAGCATGTAACCTGCCTCCTTTCCATTTCAAAGAGGTGTCAATATTTTCATTCTTTCTGGCCCCTCAAAGCATGCATATAAAACTCCTTCACCCAAGCTAGTATCTCCACCTTCACATTTTCTTTTCATGATGGCCTTGAGGCAGTTTTGAATTCAGATGGAGCTAGCAGCGAGTGACTGTTATAATTGCTCCTTTCTTTGAATTCTCTCAGCCAGTTTCCAAAGATAAGGATTGAAGGTTATTGATCCTGAAATGGAAACCTGTCCTAATGGCAGTTGAGGGTTGTTTTGCCACTTTATCACAGATGGTTCGTAGATACAGAATCATTCAGGTCCTGCCAGCTGTTCCCTCCAATATCCACCCTGTCTGTCTTTCTGTTTGTTCATTTTCTTCTGTTGGGAAACATTAACTCCTGCTTTGCCAAAAAGAAAGTTCAACCTCATTGAAAAATATCCGCAGTCTCTTCACTTCCAGAAACTGACTGGCACGTGATGATGTTCCTCAATAGCCGTTTCATGCTGAAATGATCTTGACAACTACTTACCCAGTAAGGTAGACAGGAGTCATATGCTTTCAGCACCGTTAGAGAGCACACGGCTGAGGCAGGGGTAGCCTGCATGATTCATTGTTCCAGAACTCAATCCTGTTTCTATAATAGCCCTGATGATGGTTTTGCACTGGCCATGCAGAACCATTTGCCAGTCCCTGCTCGCTGGGGACAGATTGCTGACAAATTTTGTCAGCAATGAAAATATGAAAAAAGGCGTATCCTGCTTACTAAAAAGAGGATATGCATGTATAAAATGCTTTCTGATACTCGGGAAATGTAATCACTTCTCCTTAGCAACTCTGTCTTGATCTCTTTTCGAGGCAGGAAGTCACAGTCAGATTGAGAGTACTTCTACAAAGAATATTATTAAAACCGTGGGTCTGATTTTGCTCCCATACCTGTATTCTCCAGATTACGTTTGATTTATACCAACATAAGCACAATCAGAATCAAGCTGCTAATGTTGCAGTTAGAGCTCTGTGAAGTACAAGGCTTCCAGTCGCACTGAATTTCATGACTCTTGTTTTGGTCTGAAATTAATCCAAGCTTTCAGAATGAAACTTGTTTTTAGTCAGTTTACCATCATCTCATTTCACATCTGAACCCAGAGTTTCCAAAACTGATACCTATAAATCCTGTATCGCTTAGAATATGGCTATAGGTCCCACTTAAAAGTTCATACACTTTCAGGAAGAACAAGATGGTTTTTAACCTGTATGGTTAAGAGATATTTCCCAATTGTTCTCATAGGCACAAACAAGGCACCATACTTAGGCATCGCAAGACGAAAAAATCAAGTCCACAAGGGTCATTCTGTTCAAAAGGGTTGGGTTCTGATCTCTGAACAGGGAGGTGCCTGGATCTCGATCACCTAGGTACTCAGCAGGACAGTGCCTAGAACAAGCCAATGGGAAACAATATGCAGAGGGGTGTATATCCAACTCTCACCCCTCCTTTGTGCTTAGTTCGCTGCATAAGTGCATGTTAGGAGCTTCCATCATCTAAGAATCCAGGTTACCCAGAGAGGAGACACTCCAGGAGGCGCCACTAAGTTCAGTATTAAGTGCAGACAGCACAAACAGTGGGGGCATCCAGCTTTTGCATAGTTACCTGGTGGTTAGAGCACCCTGCCAAGAAGTGGGAGACTCAGACTGATGGGACTCCATCCCACCTATCCCATTCCCCAGGAGAGTGAACTAAACATGAGGCTATAGAATAATGTATCTGGGAACCTCCTCTCCTGCTGTGGAAGCTGAACAACTGTACAGTAAAGGGTGCAAGATCCATAAAGCTGAGAGCAGCAAGAAGTATCCTGCTTCTATAGTCCAGTGATGCGGGCACTCGATCTGGGAGGTGACAACCCTGCTCTCAGGACCATTTATAGATTTTCCATTGGACAGCAATTGGATAAAAAGCAGAAATAGTAAGGGACTTCCAAGGGAAGTGAGAAGTGTAGGTTTAAGTATCCTGAAGTTGTGGAAGAGCTAGAGCCCATGTGTCCCCATTCCTGGCAAAGTGATCCAACTAATAGTCTGTGATGCAAAGGGGGCGCAGCACTACCGCCATTGGCTGTATCTGAAAGTAGGTATGGGTGATGTCCTTTGTCCTTAACCTATTGGTGTCAGCATCACCATTTGTGGGTGCCCAACAAATCATGGATTCAGGTGGGTTTCAGGTGCCTTCATGCTCAAGTCTGGATCACAACAGAGCTTATGTGCTTGATCAGAGACCATGTCTTTGTACTAGGTGAGCTTTGCAAGCCATAATTGGGGCTCCTAATGAATTTAGGTACCTGAGTGCGTTTTGGAGTTACTGGGTTGGTTTTTTGTGATTTAAGCTTCTAAATTCCACCAAAGTCCTGTTAGGTGCCTACAAGACTGGCTTGGACTTGTCACTAATTATGTGGAAATCCTCTTCGCCAGTCATGCCTTAATTAACCACGATGGTTTCCGGGACAGTATGAAAATAAAAAAGTAAAAATGGATGAATGGGCCCCTTTACCGAGCCAAGCTCTTTCAGCATGAGATTATCTCTGGTTCAATCTCCAGCCAGGTTTAGTAGCTAAAGCTGCCACCTGACCAATCTTGGGCCCCTGCTGCATTTTGACTTTCACGATCTGAATAAGTATGGCCTACTCCATGTATGCATAGTGTATGGATGCATATTTAGCGTCGCTGCATAACTCACTTGCCAGTCACAATTTTTCACCACTTGTTACTATCACCATTTTTTGACTATTGGTTAAGTGCATAAACCATTTAAGCACATAGGATCTTTCATAGCCCCATAATTGTTACCTAATTGAACTCTAGGTAACTGCATATTAGCTAGGACTGTCTACTTCGTAACTAATTGAACTCAATTTAACAGTGAAGGGGAAGCAGCTGTCAAAGGGCTGCTATTAAAAGCCTAGAAAACGACAGAAGCTACTCAATTTCACGGCTGCTATCTCCCGACATTTTTAAGGCTTCCAACAGCAGCCCCAACAGTGACTATTAGAACATTTGCAAATGAAGAAAGCTAATGAGTTTCAGGGCTGCTAATACACAGCAAGAATGGTGCTGTAAGTGGTGGTCCCCAATTTCACAAGGCTGGCTGTGCTGTGGAATTAATCACTTGCCGGGCTGCCAGCATTTTCAAAGTTTCTTACATAGACCCCCACAGTGACCCTAAGAAGCTATGAAAATGATGGGAGCTAGTCAGTCAGGGCTTCTTGCACCACAGCGCTCACAGTGCAGTTGACTTAGTGAGCACTGATTATTCATTTTAAGTGTGATTAAGTACTTATACCAGCTAAGTGCACGCACCGCCTGTTTTCAGTCTCAAGGCCATACATGTAAATAGAGTGCTTATGTATGGTAAACCTTTACACAGCTTGAACTTTTTATACAGTTGGCATATGGATGTGATCCTTTCTCTCTCCCCTTCTTTTGCTGCATTCAGGATTTTGAGATTTTGTCATTTTGCCGCTTTGCTTCAGTTTGTATTTTTTGTAGGCTGCTAAATCTCTCACATGCTTCCTCTGAGTACATAGATTTTTTTTTTTATGCTCTCTGATCAACAAGAAAATTACAACCTCTCTCTATCTTTTTCATTGAGAGGCCTACAGTAATACGGGGAAGACAGGACAAAATTCAGAATATAGCTTTAGCATTAATAAAGGATTAGATAAGTTTGGTTGCAAGAGATGTAGAAAACCCTCATCAAAGAAAGAGCAGTCAGTGGACCTGATGTTTTTCCAACTGAGACCACTGAACAGGGAACACATTTGAATTAATGACCTTAACATAATCTAGTTAAATGTGGGCAGTAGAATGAAAGAGGTCTGAAAAAAATGAGGTTGTTTTCCCACAATAAGTTGTGAGAAAACTGTACAATAGGGACCTTTTAACTTCTCCCATTTTAGTTATTCATCTGTAGCATCCCACATGTATTGGGTGCTGTGCAGGTATATGAGCATGCTTTGTTTAGTGTGCGGGTAGAGCAAGAATCCTGGAATGTCCTTTCTCAGCACTGTTGTGCTGATGCAGCTCCATTCATTTTAGTAGAGCAGCTTCTCATGGGAATGGGCATAAGTGAAAGAGAAATCAGGAGCACTTTGATGTGATGCGTGTTAATGGCTGAGAGAGAATATGGGAGATTTTGTGGAGGCTTCAGTCTCTGATTCCTCTTGTCACCAAGGCTGAGGTCGTTAGCTGAGGTTACACAGTTGATAGGTGTTTTTTACCTATCATGCTTAATAAGCAAGCATATTCCTCAGTATATTAATTTTACTTGGCTTTCACTTTTGCAAATCTTTGTTCTGCTCCCTTTTTGGGCAACTTTCTGAAAACATTCACGTATTGTGGTCAGCTTCTGAATATTACTTATCTTGAAATTCTCTACAGACCTCGGTGCATTATAACGCACGACTCCTATTCATATTTCTGCCAGGCACTTTAGGCTCTGAATATATTCCAAAGTTGCAGTGAACATGAATTTGAACTAAGGATTGTGTTATGTTTGGGGAGAGCAGACAGATAAATATATGGACTGAGGAAAAGGTTTTGTGATGTTTGTCTTATGCATTCAGTAATAATTATGTCTTTGACTTCTTGACCAGCGGCCAGAAACACAAAATCCCAACAACAATAAAGTCAATGCTTCTGTTTGCATCATTCAGTGCAAACCAACATTTAAAATGAATCACACTGTGTATGAATCACATCCTAAATAGTATCTAAGAGTCATGTTATGCACTTTGGAAAATGCCCCATTAAAGTCAGTAGGAATTTTACCCAAGAAGTTACTGCCAAATGGAGATCTGTGTAGCTAAAGGATACAAAGAATTTGCAATTATTATCTGAGCTCTTCCTTCTAGAAGTCAGATTGCTATATTCTTTCAAAACAGAGGTGCTCAGAGTCCGCATTGATTAGGCCCTATAATTAGAGATATTGTTCAGTAAATAGAAACTGATGCTGAAGTGCTATGATGAGTTGTTTGTTGTTTATAGGACTGCTGCTTGCAGCTATTGAGGACATAATAGGTTTTGAATAAATGATCCAAGAGCATTTGAGTCTTAGATCTCTGAACTTTTCAAGGTCACAGTGTGATATGAAAGTACTGACATAAGGGAAGACACCAGCATAGATGCAGACCTATTGCCAGAACTTGTTTTACCATTTGCAAAAGTAGAACTGGATTTTGCTTAAAGCCAAAACAAATATAGAAGGAGAGGAAATAAATGGTGATTGGGAGCTGTTTTGTAGGGGATATCATATGCCCATTTAATGCCACAGAACCAAATGCAGGACTAAATGCAAGTGTAGTTAGACCCAGGTCATTTATTTGTAGTTGGAAGCCCACAGAAAGACTAAAGTTAGGCAGAAACTTTGCTGTTGAGGCTGCAGTTGGAAAACTTACCACATATCAGGGGCCTAGTTTGTTCTCGTTCCGAGCATGTGGATATCCTAATATCTGCAGGACAATATCCCCTTATCTTGGAGCAGCCAGCACATTGATGTGGTGGGTCAGAAATCCCCTCGATGGCGTTTCCGGAATTGTGCTTCTCCAGGGCTGCATCAGAATCTTCTTTGTAGGGAGCTTGCAGAGAGAGTCCAGGGAAGTTCATGTTTACAAGAGGAGAATTATGTAAGAAAGTCTCAGGAAGTTTTAAGGGAAGGTGATACCATGCAGTGTGGATCGCCCCAAAACTCTGCCTCTTCCATGACTAGCCACACTTGTCTCAAGCAGTAGAGCACCCCTCCTCCCCAGCTCATTATGGTTGATCAGACAGTCTCCCCTGGCTGAACTCCTCTTCAAAAAGTGGCACCTGTGGAGCTGAGCTCCTGTTCTTTTCTTCCCTGTCTGTGGTAACAAAAGCAGGAAAAATCTGCAATATGATTTCTTGATTTTTTTTTTTTTGGATTTCTTTTTAGGACTGCAGTTACAAAAATCAGCTGACATTTTTCCAAGATTAGGGGCAGCTGAAATCTCTCAGCTTTTGTTATTAGTCTGGAAATTGCCACCAGTTCTCAGGGCTTTGTCTTGTCTGAGAGTGGACTTCCCCTTGTGAATCTGGCTCTGGTGTACACCACATTGCAGAGGGATTAATGGAGTGTCAGTCACCAAAAAAAGAGCATAATCCTCCTTAAATTGTTTCTTAATATGTAGATAGCAATAATTAGGCCAACAAGCACTCCTAGCAACATGCATATTTATTCATTAAAAGACAAACTGATCTGAGACTGAAAAATGTATTCCCCATTTCTATCCCCGAGTTTCTCCTGATGTGCATCCATAGTAATCTTTTCATCCCTAATAGTAGAGATTGTTGGTTGAGTTGGATTGATTCATTAGCTGGCTTAATTTGATTTGTTGATTAAAATGTATATCTTTCCTTAATAGCAGCAGCCATCTAAATAGATACTGTAAAATTTCTTGTAAACATTTTGGCTGATGTCAACTTAAATAGTTAAGTCAGTAAGAGAAAGATGATAATAGTTCTGTCAGTAAGAGAAAGATGTAGATACTTGTTTCCTTTCAGCTCTGATGTATGCTTGAAATTGGTTGCCCGGCCTTATTGTTTTAAAAGGAGGCTGCAGTCAAATTTCTAAGGACCTGGACAGCTGTATCCCATTGCTGTCATGAAGAAGTAACTGCTGTGGATTTCTAAGAGGACTTTGCAACTGAATTACAGTCACCCAAAAGATTGCAGTGCCTTATTCAGCCTTTCTATAAGAGGAGAATGGGAGATGATGGGACAAGGAGGTTGTTTTTTCTTCTTCTGCCTTTCTAAACTCCATGTGGGAACTTGCTGCCATTGCAGTCCCCAAAATCTGATTCATTTACTGTTTCCAGCCCCTTCTAGTACCTAGTGAAGGGCACTAACTAATGAAAAGCCTTTCCCCACTATGGAGAGCAGAGTTGATGTCTGTACCAGTACATGGCATACGCTATTGAGGGCAGTTAGTTCTAGTAAGCATAAGAGACCCCTGAACATTTCTGGGCTCCCGGCACACTGTCTCCAGTGCAGGTCCTTAATGCACTGTGCTTAATGCAGAGGTTGAGTGATCCTGTGCTTAGACCACTAGTCTTGGACTTAGGAGCTCCAGGATCAGTTCCCGACCCTGCTATACAATTCCTGGGTCACCTTAGGCAAGTCACTTAGGACCAGATCCACAGAACTTGTTTCAATGGGAGATAGTCTTTGTGTCTCAAGTCCCTGTCTGCATAAAGAAGCTGATAGCATTTCCCAAAGCATGGGGGTGTTGTAAGGAAGCACACTTTGCAAATGACTATGAGATGCTCAGAAACCACAGTAATAGTAATCACAGAGACAATGTCCTATGCCTGATCATGAAAACCTTATCTACTCAAAGCCCAGGATGACATCAGTAGGAGTTTTGGCTCTTTCGGGATCAGGCTATATAAGCACACAAATTTTGGAGTAGGCCTCCTATCCTATATGGTGAAGCACGTTCCTGGAAAATATATTTGCATATACCCATTATGTTTTCTTCTAGAGCAGAAAGCAAATGAATACAGCTACACTTTTCAGTATTTGTCTCATAGGCAATGTTTTGAGGACGTAGCCCACACTCCAAATAAATCTGTACTGTTGCAAGCCACTTGTATTTTTTGTTTGACCTTGCTTTGGCTAGACCTGGGTGAATTTGAGAGAGAACAGCATTAACCTTCTCTGTCAGATTTCTGTATTCCATTTTTTGCTTGCCATGCTGCCCTTGCATCAGTATGCAAATGAAATAATCATTTTTAAAAAATAGAGCCATAACAATTGAGTGTTTTATTACCACAAGAATTCCCCCCAATTGAATAACATTACAGTGCACTTTGTTATAATTGGATTATTACAATGTATTCTCATTCATTTGATAATGCTACATTTTCTCAATTCTCCTAAGACAACAGCAAAGCCATAATAGACCTTCAAGACTGCCTTCTGCTGCCAGTCTTTCTTCTTCTTTTTCACACAAATCACCCCTTGTGATTAATTAGAAAAAAATAGGAAACACAAGAATGCTAATGGCTTGAAACACATTTGCATGCCTCACACAGACCTACAGATAAGATTGTTCCAACACTTAAGTTACAATGGGTAGGTTCAATACACAAACAATAATTGTCATAAACTCAGTGGGCCAAACAGCTATTTAACGCAGCTCCATTAAAGTCAACAGTATTACCACAGAGATGAATTTAGTTCAGTCAGAGTATGTGGGCTGAGAGTCACAGTCAAACTTCTAATCCACTGCCTTTGTTTGAGGTTATCACAAAGCAACAGAGGAGCTCAAGCTGTGTCCTGTGTAACTTTTCCATTTCTAAGCTGACTAAAATTACATTTCTTTCCCTTTTAATAGGAAAGGCCCAGTCCCCCTAGCTAAAGCAAACAGGTCATCAAATGACATCCTAACTGAAAATGAGGAAATGCTACATCCCATAATCGACAGAAACAAAATTAGCATTGCACTTCCTGTGTTTTATCATTCTGATTTTTTCAGGCGTGCACAGAAATTAGTATGGTAACATAAATCTCCATTTCTGTCACTGCACTCATACCCCCTCATCCTAAATTTCTGCCTCTTAATCCTCATCCTTTTCCTTATCTCTCTAGGCAGAAGCTAATCTCCTTTTATTTAGTAGCCCTTTCTGTAGTCAGCCGCTATGTTACGTTAAACTCGCTTAACAGGTAAGAATGAGTGAAGGGGCAGCTGCTGTTCTAGTTGATAGAAGGTGGAATAACTGGGATTTGTGATAATTTCATTAGTTAGCATTGTGAGAAGGGAGTTAGTGTAGTTTTCCTCTAAAGCTTTAGTATGGTTTCTTTCCTAGTTGTTTGGTTACTTTGTTAGCAGTTGATACCATTGCGGCTTTCCAAGAGTGATTTCCATGAGAATCTAAAGTGGTAACAGTCACAGTCAGGCCAGTATTTAAACAGTATTTATACAAATCAAATGCATGCTTAGAATGTGTCACAGGGCGTCATCTCAGGGACCCTTCAAAATATCGGCCTATCCATCTGTTTAGGGTAGCCTGCCCACCTGGCTCTCCTGCCACACCTTTGATGTAATGAATAAGTTGTGTCTAAGGTGGGAGGCTGCCCATTTAATGCCCGATGCCAAGGGCATAATATACAGCTCCAACCTCCCCTTTACCTGCTCTACACCTTGCAGATGGCATCCAAATTCCTCCCAATTCCCCTGGACCCATTGCTGGGCTGCTGTCAGCCTCTGGCCCAAACTTGGCCTCAGGCATCTGAAGACTTACCTTGGCCACATACCCCCCACCTAAAACCAGCTTCCTGGGACAGCCTATGTGCAGTCCTTCAGTGCTCTCACACAGACCCTACTCTCCACAGACCCTGCCCACATGTGCAGGCCCTACTCTACACCATCTATGCACAGCCCTTCAAACCCCCATAAGGGCCTCTATGCAGCCTACGACGCAGCAGTCTCCTCACATGTCCTCTTGCTGAGGCCACCACACCACCTTACTATTCTGCCCTCTCCCTGGAGCCACTACTCTGCCCCCTCAGTGGCATTTCTGGGCCTTATGCCCCTTGGGCCTCAGGAGTCTGTCAACCTATCTGGGCCCCCAAATACCTACAGCCCACTCAAGCCTCAGGTGTCTATCGACATACCTGGACCATTACCCACCAGGTTGTGGGGGCTGAGGCTATACGGTGCCTCATATTTGCCTTTCACTGGTGTGACATTGCCGGGTCACTGGTGTGACATTACCACAGGCAGCCCCACCACACCGTTCTACCCCAGCAGGGTGTACTTCTAAGTCGTTTCCCAGGATCAGGAACGTCCTCCATCCCCATAGTTCATGTCCGTGACCTCCAGATACTCTGGGAGCAGCAGCTCTGGCTGGCAGTGATGTCTCTCTGGCTCCCTCCAGCAGCTTCCAGCTGAGCCCTGAAGTTCTGGGTTTATATTGAAGCTGCTCAACCCCATCCTCCAATCCAGGAGCCCTCCGGTGGACATGTGACCGCCTTGTTAGGCTGTACTGCACTTGCCAGCTGCTCCACAACCTGCTTAAGCCTCTTAAAGTGGCAGATACCAAAATGTAAAGTTTTGAGAGAAATAGCTAGCACTTTCTCCCAAAGAAATACATGAACTTGGGGACCACTCAAGAAAGACATAGATGAGCAATGATGGTATTATGCTTAATTTATCTTGTGAGCGGTGTTCCTTTTCATTCAGTTCATTTCACTCTGAAGCAAGTACTCCCTCCACTTCCCACATAGGCAAGACCATAATTCTCGCAGACAGAATTATGCACTCTCTATAAACATTTCATGCCATTGTGGGAAAAGTCCTCTACTGTAAGAATCTTGATGTTCTCCGCTGCCAGTTCCTTTTCAAATTAGCTACCCTATGGAAAGATGAAGAAAGATGTTCAGGACTGACATCTCAGTCACCTGCAGAATGAACATGTATTGCCACCAGAGTCCTTATGTTTATTTGTTCACCTGTAAGAATAGTTGCAGAACTCCACAAATACCAGGATAAAAAGGAAAAGGAGAAGAATTATGTTTTATTGTCAAATATTTCTGATTCATTCTAGCAATAAAATGCATATAATATTTAATAAAGAAGTCTGTATATTTTTACTTGGATGCATAAGGCCTTAAAGGATATGTCTGATTTAATGTAGTTACACCCAGTTTGCCTGCCCATATTTTGGTAATTAGTGTCTAGAGTGGAAGCAACTTTATTGGATTTCCAGTAAATATTTGTTTTTTCTAGGCCCCAGTTCCCTTTAAAATTCTTCTGATATTACTAAGGACCCAGCGGTTCTTGCTTTAAAATTCTGATAAGTAGAACAGTCTGTCGCTTGTGGGAATTGTGATAGCAGGCAAACTTTACTGCTTTCTGTCAGTTTGAAGTTAAGCACTTCATTTTGTACTTCTGCCCATCGTCCAGCTACAGCTGGGAACAAACGTATCTCGAGGGGAGAGATGTGCCATCTTTGTTCTCTAAAGCATTCTTTTCCCTAGCTATTGGCACCAGCATTATAACACTGTTTGTCTTATTTGGATTATTGTGAGGTGCAAATGTACCGAAGAACGCTTTAAGTATTTAGTTGCATGATTGCTACTGCTGTAGTGTTATTTAAAAATTAATTTCATGGTTTGTTTGGAGATTTGTTGTTTTTTTTTGGAAATGTAATCAATTGGGCTAGTGATGTTTCACTCTCAGACTTTTAATTAGAAATCCCAAGTAAAATTAGGAAGATGTGACGAAGTGCAGCAAGAAAAACAGATTTAGGTAATGACATGAAATTAATCCTAGTACTTGGTTCGAATCCTCTTGTAATTGTGGAAAAGGAAGCTATGTTGATATCCTAAGAATCTGAGCAGATTTAGACAAATTCTTAATGCTTTTCTGTTGCAAATCACTGACCAGCAAAAGTATGCCAAAGTGTCTATAATGTATTATGAACGTTACATATCTGTCAGTAAATATTTATATTTAACAAGGAAGAACACTTTTTATGATCCCTCTAAACTCATACTTCATCATAATGTTATACAATATGGAAAAGCTGAGAGGTTCCTAAAAATTCATGTCATGTATACTGCTATTGATTTAATTTATTTTGATTTATACACCCAATTGAAAGTGTTCGAGGAGACTGAGAGAAGAATTAAGTGTACTGTCCATATAAATATCAACCTATCAGTCTCCCATCAAGCAAAATTTAACCAGTCAAGTAATTAATACAAAGTTTCTTCACAATTGCCCAGCCAGGCCATAGTTCTTTTGCCCCCAAAACCTGAGAAGATAGATATGTTTTGCAGCATTCCCAGAAAGTCAACAGACTCATAGTTGGGCTAAGCAGAAGGAATGAACTTCCAAGTCAAGACTGTGTTCTCAAGGCAGTCTGTTAATAATAAAAGCCAGGTCTTGTACACTGCTTTTCATCTACAGCCCTCAAAACTCTTGCAAAGGAGTATCATTATCACCAACTTACATATAGGGGCATCGAGACACAAAAGGCATGCCCATACCACGGTGGCAGAGTTTTCGATCACCCTATTGAGAAACCTGCCTTCTCCCAGTTCTACTCACCCATCTGCTCTCCCTCCACACACATCAGCTCTAGAGTTGAGGAGGAGACGCCCTGAGGAAGACCCATTGCACTAACCTCAAGACCAGGGTATCTGGTGTGGTCAAGAACGTGTCAGCTCTGGGTACCTTCACAGCACCTTCATGGGGATTGTTACATGTGGAGTGAGAGCAGATGGGCAAGGATTCTTCCCTCTGCCACCTTGGCATAAACGCAGTCCAAGAAATGAAGTCACTTAGCCAAAATCACCTAGTGGGGGGTGGCAGAGCCAAGAATAGCCCTCTCTCCTACCTAGGAGTGGAGATCTAGCTTGAATTCCTCAGCCAATCTCCTCTGCTCTGACACAGCCTATGGAGAAATGCCACGTGTCAAGCTGGCTGATCCCAAGCCATTCAGGGCTTTGGGTACCAAGAACAGCACCTTTAGCTCCATACAGAAGGCAGAAGAGATCTGGAAGCATTTCCAGCATGTGACTGAAGCAACATGTTCTGCTTTACCAGTCTTTTGGCTTTGTGTTTAGCTCCTACCACTATCATGTCAAAGCACCTGGCAAGTTACAATGCATTAACCCTCACAGCATCCCAGTTAGGTGCTCTTAGACCTATTTTTACAGATGGAGCACTGAGTCAAGCACCAAGTCAGGGGAAACTAAGGCCCAACCCTTCAAAGATATTGATTTCAATGGAAGTTAAGCGAATAAATGCCTTCAAGAATCTAGGCCTAAGTCAGACAGAGAGCCTGTAGCAGACCAAGGAACTGAGCCCTGGTCTCCTCAGCTGGCAGAGCCCTATCACTATGCCTCATTGCAGTAACTCTAATTAGGAACATAAAGAAAGAATCTCCCAAGTCATGGATCCCCTGCAATCTCAGGCATCCATGTAATAAATGTTGGTGTAGAAAGGGTCCTCAAGAACCTTGCTGCAATGGCAAGAAGCTTTTTAGATGAAAAATATTCCTAGGAAGTAGATTATAACCCCCATTATAAAAGAAGCAAAAAGTTCTCAGTGGTTCTTGCTAACCTTCCTGACCTCAGATCGGGTGATTGGTTTAGCCCTGAGGCTTTGAGCAAGATCCACCCGTCAGGCTCCTGAGAAGTATTTCAGTACCACAAGGAAGAAGTGCACTCTGTCCATATTCCCTCCCTAGCTCTGCCCAACATCCAGTGCTTCAGAGAGAGGTATATGAAGCTAAATGATGCATTCAAGGGAGAGAGAAATTTTATCTGGGTTCCTGCAGGCAACCAACAGAAACTCTGCAGTATAGCTTCTGAATGGCTTTAAAGCGTCGCTCCCTAAAAATAAAATAGCTCCACCATATCTGTAAGAGAAGTTTTCTTTTAATCGCTGGGTGGAAATTGTGGAATTGAGTTGAGCCTTGTTGGTTTTACAACAGCCCTTGCTGCTGCAGCATATAAACCTCTATACTTTCCTGTCAGCCAGGCTTATTGTCTTCTTTTGTTGTACTGGTTTAAAAATAGTGAAACCATGACCTGATAGGCACTGAACTTGCTGGAGGGCTCTCTCCTCACTCTGTCCTCATGCCAGATGTTGCTGCAGTCATGGTGTCCCGTTCCACAGCAAAGAAAAAAATTTTATCCCAAGAAGTCAGAGTAACTCATTCACTATCTCATTACCAGTCAGCTCAATTGGGTGCCTCTGATATGGCTAGCAGTAAAGTTAAAAGACTAGATCAAGCTGACTCCTTTACAATTGTGTAAGGCAGTGAGAAGACATAAGGCAACTTCCACACCTGTGTGTTCCCCTATCTAGAGGCCAAGAGCATAGTTATTGCACTTAGCTGAGTACAAGGAGTTTACAAAGTTAGGGATACCAGTGGGCTGAACTGGTTCAAGACTAGCCAGGCACCCCTAACGAAGAAGAACATATGCTATGTGGGGGGAACAATCACCAACCTTTGCCTTAAGAACATAAAAACAAATGCAAAACAACTTCACATAGAAAATCCCAACCATCTCTGATAAAGATCATTTTGAAGAATATTCACCAGTGACTGAAATGAAAATGACAGTAGCAATACCTTATTGCTGTAGCTGCAGGAGATGCAAAGATTTTCAGACCTGGCATTAATATGTAGAACAGTTCTAAAGATGGTTTATTTCAAAAAAATTCTTCCCTAGAGCCAGCCACATGCTGCAATGAATGTTTGCTTAGCAAATGGATTCTGTTAATAAAGGAGAAAGTGTTTCTTCCTGCTTTTTAAATATATACATAAAGCACATTGGGGGTCTTATTTTTGGAATTGGGTTATGAGCAATGAGTATTCCCAGATATTAAATGTAAGGTCATAAACAGAGAGAGTCAGAAAATGAATGCAGCCTAATGCAAGTTAGTTTGTCAAAAGGGTTTTTTTTTTAAGTTCTGATGTATTAGACAATGTTATCATGTATATATTGTAGAAGAAAACTGAAAGATACACTTTGCAATGCAACATTATTTTGTTTCATGTCTTTGCATTAACTCTGTACACTTTGCAGAGGTGAACAGTAAAGCTGGGGTGATAAATCATAGTTAAGGAGGAAAAGGTTTGTAGATCAGGCCAGAGAAATGGATATGTTTCCTGTTAAAGTTTGACATGAGATAAGGACACAGAAAGACAGAAATGCCACAGAGAGCCTTCAACTAGGGCAGATTGTATGAAGGGGGGGAACAGAGATCAGTGCAGGAGGAACATGGGCAGGAAAGGTAGAGCTGAACTTTCACCGTCAATGTGGCAATAAGGTGATCATGAATAAACAGCTCAAGAGTTAGAAGCCTGGGGGCCCCATGCACTTTGTGTGATCAAACTGAACATAGCTTGTCAAAGATTGGGGTGTGACAGTCAGGATGCCAAAGCCTCAATTTTCTCTGCACTATTCTGCTATTTGACTCCAAGGCTACAGGCTAAGATTTGTTTTGGGGACAACTTTTGCAAACCTTAGTTCCACCTACCCTCAGACCAGAACTTACAGCTCCACCAGGGGCAACTTTGCCATCTCCATGGATCCTACCCTTGGTTTGCATAAAATTATAGGTCCCCTCTCTCAGACTCCAGTCCATCACTAGTGTTGAATTCCAGTCACACCTGGTGTGGTCAGTATTGCAAGTTACCAGCGTTGGACTCTGTCAGTTGTGGTTACCAGTGCCAGGCTCCTTTTAGGTGTGGTCTGGGGTGGAATTGTATTGGTCACCTCAGGCTCCATCAGTTGGGACAGTCAGCAAGCTCTACCAGTGATACTATAGTGATACTAAGCTGTGGGGCGAAGTAGACACGCCGGAGGGCAGGGAACAGCTGCAAGCAGACCTGGACAGGTTAGACAAGTGGG
>NW_017728906.1:192632092-192635957 GCF_001723895.1 Crocodylus porosus
AAAAAAAAAAAACCTCTTTGGGGTTTAATGTTAACAAACAACCAAACACTACCATCATACCAGTGCCAGTAAAGTTTATTTGTGAGACCTGGCATTGGCATCAAATATGGCCACTATTATAGTACAAAGTATTCAGGGTTCCCAGACCCCCTTTTATACTTTGATCGAAACAACTTATATTTAAAACATATACCTCCTAGTTTTACCAGTCACTAAATGTGTTCAGGTGACATCATTCACACCCTATTTTGACCAGATGTTGTGACTTTCCCACCAGGTAAGTAGACCTGTTGACCAAGGTACTCTGAGTTCTGTTTTGATGTCTTATAGTCTTATACCTATCTTAGCCCTTGTTTTTCATCTGCTGGCCTTCTGAGGTGCCTAGAAGTTAATACTTCTAACTTTCCCAGCATTTTTGCTTAGCCAATGCATGGTGTGATTTCTGGTCACCAACACCTGTGTCTCAAAGCTGCTAACAGGGCTTTGTAGGATTTCCTTATGCACTGATCAATGGCTGCGCTAATCCATGCTCCAGCAAGGCCTACACTCTTTTCTGCAAAGCAGGAAAGCCAAAAGTTATCAATTGCTTTGAAAATCACCTTTACCACAGGCAACTGGTAAGGTAAATAAAATAGCAGAGATTTATTATACAAGAAGAATAAAGCGCATAAGAAAAATTAACTAGAATATAGAAAACAGGAAACAGAAATGAAATGGAATACTCTCAATCTCTTTTCTGGCTATGACATAGTGTCCCACAAAGTCTTGTCAGTATTTCCAAAGACCAGCCAACTTGGCTGACTGACAGGAAGGGGACCAAGATTCACCCCAAGCCACAGGAGATTGCAAGACAGCTTCCACCAGGCACTTCTAAATCCTTCTGCCATCCCCGTTTTCTGCCCAGTCCTGAGGGAGTAAGACTTAGAAAAGTTAGAAGTACTAACTTCTGCAGAACATTCCCTTCAGACCGGGGATCTTGATTTCCCCTGCCAGTGGCCCTTCCCCTCCAAGCATGTTTTTATATGAGCCTACCACTTACCACTCCTGGCTGACTGTTATACACGCTATTTTGGGTCCCAGTCCTAGAGACTGGAAGCCTCCCTGATTTGATAGCTCTCCTTTCTAGGTACCTGGGAAATCTGGATTTTCTTGAACAATGGCTCTTCTCCTCTGAATGTACTTGATTTTGTTCCACCTATTACCTGTCAGTCCATTGGCCTCCTCCATGCTTTGATAGGCATCCACGATTCTCTCTGGAATGTGGACAGCCAATGTCATGTGTGTCTACCTGTCTTTTGGTCTGTGGGGGATTATTTAACACCTTGCCAAGCAAAGGGACTCACTACCCATCTTTCCCTTAAGTCACAAAATTGTCAAAATACATTCCCATCAAACTGTGGTTCATTTAAATGTAAAAATGATAAAACTTCATAGGCCTTAGCATTAGCTGTAAAGTTACAAACATGACAGTGGTAAATAATGCTGGAAAAATATTTATGCATGACAGCCCTCAGAATCAGCCCTGCTTTGTGGGTGAAACCATGACAGGACCCCTGTACAGAAGCTTGAAGCTCATATTCATGTTAGCTGCTGTCCTGGGATGCTGATAACTGCCCATGCTTTGTCAAAAAGGTGGTTAAAAATGTTCTGATGTAACAGTTTTCCATGTTCCAGTGGAACAGCTTGACACTCTTCAGGGACATGGCAATTCCACTGGAACTTTTAATGGAAATTATTCAGCCTGATTTCCTTCCATCTTGCTGAGTTCCCTTGGTTTCATAGAGTCTTCTAGGGTAGCAGGATGCTCATGTCACCATCATCTAACCAGGGCTAGGGACAGATATTACACATAAACCAGTCTGAGTGATCAGAAACTCATTTAAACCTATAACAGAACAGACATTCAGTGCACATAAGCCAGTCTAAAAATGGCTGAAACTGGTTTGAGATAAATCTAGTTGAATATAGTATCAGGCTTACCCGATTTGGGTGAAACCAGCTTACGCAATGTATGTTCCAGACCCCTTACTGGTTCAACTTAAACCAGAGTCCTCTAGCATCCCAGATGCTTTGCAGCCCTGGGCAGGTCTCTCTGCTCCAACCCAACAGGACTGGCCCTGGCTCTGCCCCTGGCCCTCTACTCCCTGGCTGGAGCTCCAGCAGAGACTGCAGGCATAGCAGCATCTTCCTGGCTTCCTTCTGCCCTCCTCCCCCACCTCCCCACTCGCTGTTCAAGTAGGGATCCCCCTCCCTTCTCCCAGAGCACAGACCATAGCCAGCATGTGGTCTGCTAGCTAATGCTGAGAGGTCTGTGTAAGACAGAAAGGACAGTGTCTGTTTAGGGCTTTTTGGAGCTAAAAGAAGAGCTTGAACTAATGAGGCTTTTGTTTTCTTGATGGGCTGAAAAACACTGTGTTACTCCCTGTGTAGCTCCCTGCTGGTTCCATCCTTGGTCAGGAGCAGCAAGGGTGTAGGGGACCCCCCCCCCAATCAGGGTATCTTGCCAGGGCCTGGCCATGCCCCTCCTCAGCTCAGCACTAAGAAAGGGAAGGGAGGGCTGCTCTGTGTGGTTAAAAACCAGTTCAAACTGTTCTCTGTGCAGTTACAAACCAGTTCAGCCTAGCCAGGTTAAACTAACTTGCAAAGATTGAATCAATTCGGGCTCAGGCTTTTTCAATGTAAATGGTGATCTATCTGCCCCCAAAATAGCAGCCAACAACCCAGACAATTACCTTCTGAGTTTCCTGGCTCAGAAATGTTTTAATATCACAAGCACATAAGAACATAGGAAGTGCCAAACTGGGTCAGACCAAAGGTCCATCTAGTCCAGTATTCTGTTTCCAACAGTGGCAGCAATGGATGCTGTAAAGGGAGAGCACTGAACCACATATCTCTAGGGTGATCTAACCCCTATTCAATATCTTTCCTGAAATATTTCAAATATTTGAGTTTTTTCTTTCTGATTCAAGATAAGATTGTTTTTAACCCCTAAATGTTTCCCTTTTCCAGTCAGCTCCTGAGAAGTGGCATCCTGGCCACACCCACCCCACTCCACTCCACTCTGTGCATATTTCTATTTTTTGGAGAGGGGTGTTGGTAATATTGGCCACAGAGAATTCAGTGCCACAGGTACTGCTGAGATGTCCCTGCAATCAGAGTGGTCATCCTGTGGTGGCTTGAGCTTCCAAAGTCTACTTATGGGACCACACTGCATCAGAAGAACCACTCTGCACCACAGAATCTGGCCGTACATCATCTGACATTCTCTCTCTCAAATGCCACCAGTAAAGCATCTTTTTAACCGTGCTTGAAATGAACAAATACTATTTCCTTCAGTTTTTTACAGGATGCTGCTTCAAAGCTATATATTTCTTTTCTTGACCAGGAGACTGGACAAGATGACCACTAAAACTTTTTTCTAGCCATGCTTATCTGCAAGTCTACAAACTTGTTTGCATCTGTTCAGGCAGAAAAATCTGTAGAAAAGAGATTCATATATTCTTATGCATTTGGCATTAGATGAAATATTTCCTTGATAAAAGCTAATCCATGTCCTTTGGTGAAGGGGTGAGGAGGAGGGAAGGATGGAGGGTGATGAGGAAGGACAAAAGAAACACGTATTTGAGGTTCTTCGTTCTGCTACGTTGTAGGAATTGATCAGTCTTGCCTACGCAATTTTTGCAAAAGTGAATACCAAACTATGCTACTTTATAGGTTGTTTTCTGGCCTGTGAAATCATGGCCCTGCTGAAATCAAGGGAGGTCCTGCTCTTCACTTCTACAAGGTGGCAAAGGCATGCAGTAAGGCAGCGGCCCTAGATTTTAGGAGGGCAAACTTCAATGAGCTAAGAAGGATAGTTGGAGAA
>NW_017728906.1:192635968-192667627 GCF_001723895.1 Crocodylus porosus
CTAGATGATCTGCTCAGGTCCCTTCCGACCCTAGATACTATGAAATTATGAAACTATAAGGCAGTACGTTTCATCTCTTCTGTTTAATTTCCCTGTCTTGGGGTATGCACAAGTGAATCAAGTAAAGTTAAGTAAAAAGGAAATTAAGACTTTCTGTGGAGAGCTGAATGTAACTGTGTTCCTGTTCTTACCTTGTGGATAGGTGAATGCTCCAGCATGGCACACTCCATGTTTTACTGAAAACTAAGCTGCCTTGGCTTAACTATCAGTTATCCTGTGATAAGAGAAGACAGACAGGCAGTCATTACTCCCTTTTAACTTCCTGTATGTTGTTTGCTTATGCCCTGAAGTACTTCTCTGGCCCTCATTATCTTTTTTTCTTAACTGTACTCATTTTCACAACAATCTACTGTACATATGGGAACTGAGACACAGAAAACCTGAGTCAGAGGTCCATTGAAAATCTGTGGCAACTAAGTTAACAGCATGCGTCTCCCAGGTCTGACATTAATGCCACTCAAGACCATCTTTCATTTCCAAACAAAATTACCACCAAGATAAGGCTTTGAACCCTCAACCTTCACATAAGGTGCAGTGCTTTGTTTTCTGAGCTGTCCAGGCTCACTTACATAACTGTTTTATAACTGCACTGAATTTTGGCCAGTGACACACATCAGAGGGGTTTTGTTTTGTTTTTTGGAGGAATATCTGTTGTTATAAAAAGAAAAGCACAAAGTTTAAAAAAAGGAGAGAAAACATATAGAAAGTTTGGCTCTGCTATTTGTATTCCAGATCTAACAATTTCAGCATTTGATTCATAATGCAAATGGCCGATACATAGAAGCTTTCTGATTTCAGTCCGAGCTGACCAAGCATAGACACAGAAATGTGATCTCTAGTGGAACAGTATATTAAACATGATCTCAGGGATCAACTCCATCTCAGCAACAGCAGCAATAAAGATGAGGTTGTTTTTTATTTAAAAAAAAAAAGCCTGGACCATCAGATATTGTTAAAAATTTAGCTGTTGCTGTCCATGAGCTCAAATTGACACGGTGAAAGATTTCATAAGTCATATATTCTTTTATCTCATTGCAAACTATAATGTATTTCTCCTCACATTTGTTTGCATGGGACATTCAAGTTCATTCTGACAAGGGTTTGTACATTAAAATGACTATAAAAATAGAAGATTACGGGGACCACCTATTTAATTTTCAGATCGGGCCTTAGATAAACACTGTTACCTTGTTTGCTGTCTAACCCCATTATTATGTGGCTCCAGTGACAGCACAGTGCATGAAGGTCAAAGTTCAGTGAATCTTATGTTCCCAAACATGCAGTGTTTAGGCTTAGAAAGACATTGGACAACTCACTGATTTTTAGAAATAGGATTTATGCTGAAGTATAAATCCGCTCAGACCCAGGAGAAACCCTGAAGGCCAGATGATGGGGCTTTGTGGACCAGATCCAGCCCTCGGGCTGTACTTGTGACACCCCTAGTTTAGGGGGATAGGGGCACAAATAATTATTCCCAAAGTGTTATTATTAGCAACTCAATAGCTCATAACCTCGTGCTATATGACGGTGATGCTATATAGTGGCCATATAGCATGGTGATCCTATATGATAAAACCTATGTGATGGATCCCATTTCTGCTATTTCTTATGCTAGTGTAAATCAGAACTAACATTACTGAAAAAAGAAGATGGTCTAAGTGTCAAAACCAAATTCATGATGATTACATTTTTAGATAATATTAGCTTTCAACAGCAAGCAAATAATAGGAAACAAGGCAACCTCTAACAAGTCTTTAGATTGCCCAGGTGATTAGGCCAGTAGATGGTAAATGTAGTTCAGTTTGAAAACATGTAAAATTATTAGCATGGAAGAGGAACAAGCGTAGAAAACTCACGATTAATGAGTCAATTATCTAATACATGAACCAGAAAAAGGTGGTAGGGTGAAGGATTGTCACTGCGGACAAAAATAATTGAAACCATTATCCCAGTTCATAATGGTAGTGAAAAGGACAAACATACTAGATCATACCACAGGTCTGAAATGTGAAATGAAAGAGATGACCCTATTGCCTCAGAACAACTTTACTTTGTAAGGACTTGAGAAGCTTGAAGATAATTTGCTCATTCTAGGACCTTTTTAGGATAATTTTTTTGAAAACCATCTTTGTAACTTAAATCCTAATTTTCATTGAAAGTCAATAGGACTTTGGGTTGTAATAGGACTTTGCAAGTGGGAAGTGAATACTTATAAAATTTTTACGATTGATCTTTTATGAGCATCTGAACTCTGTTTCTGTCCACACACACCTATCTATCTATCTATCTATCTATCTATCTAATGTAAGTGTATATCAATACATACACATAGTTCAACATATGCACATGTGTACACACACATGCACCCACTTAAAAAGAAAAGAATTCATAAAAGTATGCAATAGATATTGAATAAGCAGATGCATGTGCTCCAGAGATTCTGGTGGCATCAAATTTAGTAGTAGCATGATTATTTGTGAAATTACCTTTTTGTACGTTGGTTTTAAAATATGTGGCATATTTTTGTTTTATATAAAGTCCCTGTCTTTTTCCAGTTGTTTGAGAAATGAAGCTGCTGTATGGCCTTTGGTTCTGCCAGTGCGCACATTCTGGCTCTGCTGGCTTTTAACTTCATAGCTAAAAAATAAAATCTAACTGAGTTCATCGTATTCCATATGCAGCTATCCTTTATGCAGTAAAGGGTAAAATTATGAGTTCCTGCTACTAAGCATCTTTCATAGCGATGCAAGGTCAGCAACTTTTCAAACGCTTGTTTTAAAGCAGGGTTGAGGAGATTTCAAATACACACACAGGCACTTCATCATTGCCAGCAATAAGCCTTCACAAATCATGAGTCTAACCTGAAAAATCAGGAAATTGCTTAAAATAATGAGATTTTTCAGATTAAAAACAAACAATGGGGTCCTATTTTCTCCACAGCCGTGGGGGCTAGAAGCTTATTTAAAAAATCATAATAAAAGCTAAGCTTCACAAGGAATCACTTGGCTCTGGGAGTGGTAGCTTTTAGAAAACCAAGTCAGCAACACTTCTATAAAATGACATCCAATAAATCAAGTGCCTGTGCTACTGCTGAGGGAAACCTGAGGTGGCAGCTCACAGGGACACATGTTCCTGGGTTTTGCATATAGTGTTTTGTTTAACCTCTCTGTTATAAGGTACCACCACGATGGAGTGAAAGTCATACTGATGACTTTCAGCCCTCTCCTTAACTTCCCGGTACATGTCCCAGTCGCGTAGCATAATCCTAGTTCGCATATTCAGAGTTAATTCTCATTGTATAGGAGAAAAGGGCAGATAGTAACTTTGTGTATGTACTGTTCCTTGTTTGGACCAAGGGTCTTTGCGGCTTCTATCACAGGTTGGGAAACTCTAAAATTAAAGCTATGTCTGTACTGCAAACTTACTGTGCCAGGCAGCAGTGACCTCAAAGACTGTGCTGTTCTTCACATGCTACCCCCCAGAGGCTGACTGGCGGCAGCAAATACTGCCATCTTTGTACCTCTTCTAAGTGCTGCTGCTTCCTAAACTAGAATTGGCATAGCCATGTGGCACCAGGGCTAGCTAGCCCACCTACAGCACCCTCTTTCCAATTCAGGAGGTAGCAGGTGCAGCTCTGCCTAACATGTTAAGTTTGCCACATAAAGATGTCCTCAGTCTCACTCACAGGTCTAATGAGCTGGGGCAGAACCATCGAATTCAATAGAGCTGCACAGCCAGACATTTGGATCAGTGCCGGAGTGAATCAGGCCTCTAGGCTTATAGCTCCATTTTAAGCAACTTGGCCCCTTGTAGTCCATGTTCAGCCTCTGCCCCCAGGACTGAGGCAGTTCCACTCTGCCTTCGTAGCACAAAGGGCCACTTTACACTTCGCTAGAAGGTGGCACATCGCATGGTGACCACTCTTCTCCTAAAAGGTCAAAAGCAGAAGACATTACTAGCAGGGAAAAAAGGTGCCATTGAAGTCAGGGTGTGTACAGAAATGCTCATTGCATGTTTTACAGCATTGTAATTTAGAGCACTTTTTATAGCACTATAAAGTTACAGCACTCTTAGACATGACAGAAGTGCAGTGTTTGGTTGGGGGCTCTTAGCTTCCCTACACTTTCATAGATTTCATAGACATCAGGGCTGGAAGGGACCTCGGGAGATCATCGAGTCCAGCCCCCTGCCCAAAGGGCAGGAAGTCAGCTGGGGTCATAGGATCCCAGCAAGATAAGCATCCAATTTACTCTTGAAGGTGTTCAATGTAGGTGCTTGAACCACCTCCGCTGGCAGGCTGTTCCAGACCTTGGGGGCTCGGACAGTAAAGAAATTCTTCCTTATGTCCAGCCTGAAATGGTCTTGCAGGAGTTTGTGACCGTTCGACCTCGTCATCCCTTGGGGCGCTCTGGTGAACAGACGTTCCCCCAGATACTGGTGGTCACCCCTGATAAACTTATAGGTGGCCATCAGATCACCTCTGAGCCTACGCTTTTCCAGGCTAAAGAGTCCCATGGCTCTCAGCTTATCATCGTAAGGTCTGTTTTCCTGACCTCTGATCATGCGTGTGGCTGTCCTCTGGACTCTCTCAAGCTTCTCCACATCCTTTTTGAATTGTGGAGCCCAAAACTGGGCACAGTACTCCAGCTGTGGCCTCACCAAGGCCGAGTACTTACCGGGCTAGGAGGCAGGGGGTGCTCCACAGCCTCCTGGGGCTTTCGCATGGGTCAGAAATTTGACTAGCATACAGAAGTTATTTAAAGCGCTGTAGGTTGCTTAAGGGCTGTAAAATACAGCACTTCAAATTGAATACCTCATTTAACAAGGGTTAATTTAAAGTGCTGTACCCATTTTTAAAGTGCTGTAAAGCCATGCACTTCTCTTAAATCATAGCAGTAAAGCTCTTTAAATGATGAAAAAAGCAACTTCTGTACACACCCATAAGTCTTTACTCAAGCAAAAACCTCCTGCTGACTAAATAAATTACTGATGAGAACCTAGCCCAGAGACTGTCGTGATTTCTCAAATACCAGCATTATCCGCATCAAGTATTTGGAACAGATCCTTACTGAACTGCTCCATATTTCACACAGGTACTGTTTTCCATAATAATTTCTCCATCAGTTTTTGTGAAACTGTGTTGCAGTTGCTGTGAAACCTTCTCATTATTTTAATGTTATCGACTCTGCTCTGCCAGATACTTTGGTATAAAAGCAATCTCTGATTCTTTTCCTTTATCAAGGAGTTACTTTGAGGGCCACAGTGAAGCAAAGCAGGAAGGCTCTGTACAGATTCACCTTTCTCATTGTAAGCTATATTTTATCTTTGTCAATGTGAGTTAGGCAAAGACGCAGCGCACAAGATGGTATTTACCTTCTGTTAGACATTTTCTCTTGGCTTTGTCTGGCAATAATCTTTTAAACTTCTAAGCAACTTTTCTTCTCTTTCAAAAGTAATCGCATAAACATAGCAACATTTATTATACGGATAACAAAGCCTCTGCATTTTTAGTAGGCGAGATGGAAGATTTTCCTCTTTTAAACTAACCTGGCTGGAGAAAAGAGAGCCATCTGACCAATATGGCTGCTATCTCACCATGCCTTGACCACCATGAAAAATGAATGGCACATTATCTGAATTTTAGAAGGCCTTTTTTAAGCAAACTGGAATGCCTACAGATTAGATTTGTGGCTTTGTTTTGTTAACATTTTACTTGACATATATACAAGGATTAGCAAATATGACTTGCAACCTGAATTTGTTACCTTTAAAGAATGCACTGCATTTGCTCCAGTCTCTTATCACTGTGTACTTATTTTGCTCACATCCCCAAAATGGCACTATTTAGTCATGTGTGACAGGGAGCCAGAGACTCTGGAGGAGTCCAAGCCTGCAGGAGGCCAAGCCTCCTGTGCGAGGCTGCAGCAGAGGAGCACAGGCTGGCCATTAGGCAGAGGGGAAACTCTTGTGTGTGGTTGGGGAACCACATGACCAGAAGGGGTAGGGCTCAGAGGTACATAAACCCAGAGCCTGAGGCCAAATGGAGCAGTCTGGCCCTCCTTGCTGTGGGGGAACCAGCTCCTGGGAGAGAGGAACTTCAGGAAACAAACCCACAGACACCCAAGCTACCCAGGGAAGCTAGGCAGAGCAGCTAAAGGAGAAGAAGGAGAATGTGCGGTGGAGCATTGACCCAGAAGGGGTGTAAAGTTCAGTTTGCGGAGTGGTTTGCTTCTATATGTTATGGTTCTGTGTAAGACTGGAGGACTGTGTTGTGGCCAAGAGTGTGGTAGGGAGGCTAAGCAGCAGCCAGAATAAGGCCCTACAAAAAATGGAGACCTTAAAGGGCTGAGCAGCGTAAGAGCAGCCTGGCCTAAATCAGGGACCAGGGGCTGGGATGCAAAACCTCAGCCTTGCCTGGATCAGTGACCCCAGGAGGCCAACCAGGCCAAGAAAGGTGAGACCAAGGCGAGGGGCCCAAGCAGCCTGGAAGGACGATATGGGGTTGGAGCCCAGAAGCTGATGTCCGAGGCAGTGGACATAAGCGGAGGAGGGAGAACCAGAGAAAGGGGGCCGAAGCTAGGAGAGCTGAAGCCCCAACAGGTTTTGAAGCCTGAGGGGGCCAAGTGTTATGCTGGAGCCAGAGGGCCCTCCAAAGTAATACCAAGTACCATCTGGAAGTCATGGGCATGGCTACAGGGGAAGGACGGAGGCTATGATTAATGCCCCTAAGCTGATTTAGCGCCTGATGACAAGGCTGGTGCCCGTTGGGTACATGAAGCATGAGACATTTGAGGGACTGAGGCTCACTCCGGGACCCACAGACAACCTCTCGCTATAGTATGATTTCCGGCAAGATTTGGCAGGCATATAAGAAAAGGGAAGGTACCCTGAGGAGCCAGAGTGGAGCAGGAGTCACTGGGCTACCAGGGGGCTTCACAGCCGTCCTTGGGGCCAGGACTTTGCTACACCATGATAAAAGCCTGCTTACCTTTTTACTTTGAAAGGCTGTCCCCTATTTTATTTCTACAAGTTGTTAAGGTTGGAGTCTGTCCTTTCCCAGAAAGCAGCTCTCGCACCTCTGGCTGCTAGCTGTAATTGTGTTATCAGTGGTTTTTTCCTTCAGTCAATAGCCTGCTTTGGACTCTAACCTAATAAAGCTAGTGTTGGTTCTGTGGGCAGCCTGTCTGTAATTTGATTTTAAAAGACATTTACCTATTGCATGTGATGCTTTCGTCTGGGAGAGAAAAAGAGAGAGAGATTGAAAGCTACAGGATTTTTGTGCGAACAAAACATGCGCTCAGAAATTAATCCTCCATTGCTGGCATTTTAAAATCAAGATTGGCTTTTTTTAATAAAAGATACGATCTAGTTTATATCAGATTGATCTCAAGGCAGTTCTCCAGCTATAGAGATGATCTGACTGTGTGATCCTACTGTTCCCTTCTAGCTTCAAAACCTGTGGATCTTTTAAAAGATATATTATGGGATTTTCTAAGAAAGCATCCAAACATAATTATTTTCAAAATGGGGAAAAATCATTTTGCTTCATTTTCTTCCCAAACAAGAAGGGCAGAGTGTGTTTTAGGTGCTGTTTCAAAATTTGCAACCCATATGTTATACTACGCTTTTAAAGTATCTATGATTTGATAACCAGTCACTTTTCATTTCCATTTTGGAAACGGATCATCTTGGCTGTCACAGCACAATATTCAGTGCCAAGGAGCTTTTTTTCTCCGCCTGAAATCAAACATGCAGTCAACACTACACTCTTCCACCTAGCTTTCATGTCAAAACAGAGGTGAGCTGCAAATTTCACATCATTCTGAGGCCAGGTTTGCTTGGAAGTGGGCCCAATTTCCCTGAAACGAAACCTTGAAACAAACCTGGTCTGAATTTCCAGTGTGTTATGAAACTCAAAACCTACTGAGGCTCAACAAGTTTTTGGTTTCATTGTGAACTTTTCACTCAACTCCAGAAGCAACTCTATCACTTCAAAATACCAGTTTAAATGGTTACCTTATTTAGTATATTAAAATTTGATAGGCAACGCAATTTGTCCCGGAGAAGGAAAATTGTATCATGTAAGATAAGACCTTGGATGAGGGCTTGAAAAGCAAAGTCATTGATTATAAGGCTAGCTAAAAGGCCTAAATGAATTCTCAGTGATCTGTTAGAAAGGCATGCTTAAAAGCATTAGTGCAGAAGAAGCCTGGGATTTATTTATTTTAATGTCCAAATATAAACAAAATTCAGACACTGATTTTTTTTTGCCATCCTACAAACTGCACGCAGTTCTTCTCCCCACTCTCACCCCCCAGCCAGTGTGGAGGCAGGACACATCCTCTGCATCTGAGAAATGTTAGGGAAAATACTTGACACCAAGAGGATTTGAAACCTACTGTGACTAACATGGATGCCAGTTTTGACAAACTGTCTTCTTGAATCAATGCACTCGAGCAAATGAGTGGAAAAAGGGGAAGCTCAAGCATTAAATTCAGTCCTGCCTCCAAGAGCCTGAAACTCAAGAGTGAGAGCCTCACCCCTGCTTGCTCCATTATCCTGTATGAAGGGGTAGATGGAGCACAAAGGGAACATAAAATCCTAAAGCACCCAAATGAGGAAGAGTGACCCAGAGCAGCCACAGTGGAAGAGAGGAGTACAGTTGCCATGCCAAGGACCCTCTTGCAAGCTCTGCTGTGGAGGTTGCGCGCAGGTTCGGGCTGGGATCAGACTTACTGTAGGGGCTCTCTGCAGTGCTGCAGCCTGAGGAGGTTGCTGTGGTATAGGTCTTCCCAAGGACCACCCCCGGCTTTTCTTTATGCCCAGACCTTCTTCAGACCCAACAGCCTAGGCTTGTGGTTAAGGTTACCTTAGCCTTTCCTCCTCCTCAGCTGTGAGTTTTGTGCTATGTTTAAGGGGATAGTCCAGAATCTCGCCCCAAATCCACAAGCTGTTCACCCTCCATGCAGCCTGTGTGCATTAGATGCCACATAGAAATGATAAAGAACCTAAAAGCAACTAGCATAGAGTAATTCAGTCTCCCTGGTACAGTTGAAGCCACAAGTGTTTAGTGGCTTACTCAGGCACGTGAGTCCCTTGAGTCTAATAGCCATTTTGCAGAAGTGCTCGTTCATTTTGCATGCCCCTGTTTTGGGGTGTTCTTTCTCTAGTTCCCATCCCAACTCCCGCCTTTACCATCAAGAAAAAAACATCTCTAGTTCAGAGTTGTGACCCTAAAAAGAAGCAAATGCCAGAGACTCCATGAAGCTTCTTGCTATAGGTTTTCAATGGCAACAAGTTACTGCAGTGACAGGCAGTCACATAAAGCCCCTAGTTGATTAATAGATGCACCTTGTTCCTAATTTTCAGGGGTGTCAAGGATCTCTTAAAATCTGATTGATATGAAAAATGAGGCACATAAAATGAGTGAGCATGTCTGTAAATATTGGCCTGAGCCTTTGCAAAGCAGATCCAATTTTATGGAGAGAACATACGGCACGTCATCAGACAGCCACGTAAATTTACCTGCATCACAAGCGCTAACACGGTCATTTCTGTAGGGACTGATGTTCAGAGTCATGGTACGGGACACTGCAGACAAATGAAAAAAATATTCCCCATGGGCAAGCATCAGAGTCTCCTCTTCCCTGATGTAAGCCTTATAAAGAAAATAACTCCCTTCTGTTACATAATCCTTTCTGGAAACTGGAACTCATCCTGCTGTCTCTAGTCCTCTTTTCACTGAAGTCAATAGCAACAACTCCCTGCCAGAAATCCCTGTGAGGGCAAAATGACATGGAATATATTTGCTGGGATGGATTGACCATGAAAAAGATGCAGAACAGACCAAAAATAATACTGCAGCAAACAACAGGGACTCAGATGCAGACTTGTAATAGGATCCTGAGTTGGACTTCAAAATTTTGTTGTGAGGGTGGCTTAATCCTGTTCTATATTACAACCTTTGGGATTATTACTTTTAATATTTAGTTGCAAAAAACTCTAAAAATGCAGATGACTGGAAAAGCAATAACTGCGACTGTGGAGGAGAACATGTGTCAGCTTAGGGCATGAGAGATGTGTTTTTATTCTGTGTTGTGATATTGCATATGAAATCCTACTTGATATTTTGTGGGAAGATTTGGGTTTAAGCCTTTCTCCCACAGGTTGATCCTTTCAGTTTGGCTTCTTGGAGAGACAGAATTTTTCCCAGTGAAAGCCTGATTTTTTATAGGATTGTAGTCTCTTAAATTGGTTTAGATTATGCATGGGCTTTCCCCCCTGGACAGACAAACCTCACTTTCACAATGGTTTTATCCAAAGCCTTTTGACATTGGCAGAAAGACGCTCTTCCTGTGGGCAGGTGTAACAATGGACTGTTCTGAAAGGGGAGAGGAAACTTACAGCTCAGGAGTGTATGTCATCTAAACCAATGTCATCATTTTATTTGTAGGTGTAGACAGATGTAACAATTAAAGTGTTTCAGATGACAATTGCATAAACTCATAAGCCCTTTGAAACTGCTCCAAAAGTGGTTGAAACATTCCAGAATAGGACCTCCTTTAAGAGGTCCTATTTGGGGGTGTTTCACATTTGGTTATATGTGCATGGCAAGTGGACAACCTGCCAGCTGTCCTGCTGCTAAGTCTTGCTCTGCATTCTGGGGTGCTACTGGGTCCTCACCGGGATCCCACATGAGCCAGACTCAGGGTTGGGCTTGCCACCCATCCCCACCGCCTCCCCCAGCAGACCCCTGCCAACTCCCAGGAACCCTGCTGCTGCTGCTGCTGGAGCCAGGACTTCCACCCCCAGTCCCTTCTACCTGTCTTTTTAGCCAAGAGGTGGAAAAGAAATGTAGATTGGGTTGGGGCTGGAGTGTCAGACTCCTGATGGCAAGGCCAGGGAGCCCCTGCTTCCCATCTTCTCTCCCTTCTCCTGCTCTCCACTCTCCACCTCCCATTGATGGGAGGTCGGGGACCAAAGCACTCAGCCACAGGCTGCTTGTAGCCTCCTCTAGTGCTTCACAGCTAGTGCAATAGTTTGAAATGTCCAGCTGGGAACAGTACAGGGGGCTGTACATGTGGCTAAAACATTTCCTTTATGAAGTCTTTCCAACTGTGTTTCATGTGAGCTGTAAATGTGGGACTGATGGTCATGGCCTTACAACCAAATCAAAGCAGGAGCAGCACAGTTATTTACATACATTACACTTCTAAGCTACATTACTGCTCCTGCGCTAGTAGATGCACAGTGGAGCATGCAGCCTAACAGGCTCATCCCTGGAATGAATAGCAATAACCAACCAGTTGTACAACAGGACGTCCCAGGAAAAAGTTTTAGTACATTTTATCTGGCCTACTTCAGAGGGACTTGAAGCAGGACGGCAAACGTGTACATCAGTATGATCCCGAGACAAATACGACATCTATTTGTAGCCTTGGAAGCATTTCAGGTGTTACATATGTTCACACCCCATCCTATACCAGCACAGGCAAGCTAAACCACTTCAACTTGAATGAAACAGGTTTGAAGTTACAGCAGTTTTGCTCCATTTATACCCATTTAGAAGTGAACAGATGTGAAACCCAATATGACCCACCAACATAATTTAACCCAGGTTAATTATTTTGTCTGTCAACACCATAATTGCCTTCACTGAACTTTGGATCAAGCCTCAAAGCCTGAAAAGGTCTTTTTTCAGAACCAAATCAAAATTCTGGTTGAGATCTGGGCTATTGATTTGGGTCCCTCTTTAATGAGAACCGATCTGAACAGGACCTCAAGAAAATACATTTAAAGGGATAAACTCATAACCTTTTTTTTTAAAGCTATCAAAGCCAAATCCTGCAATGTAATTATTATCAAATATCTGTCACTATCAAAATGTGCAGTGTGCAGAAGTTTATATTATATTGTGGCAAATACCTTGGATAGACACAGAAATGACAGAACATGCACCTTTGCATGTCAATTGAAGTCACTGGAGCTATATAGGAGGTACAGAGAGAGGAGAAAGGGATATTTCTGTGGGGATCCCTGCTACTTCAGCATTTTTATGCGCTCTTCTGTTAAAAGCACAGATCTCAGAGGAAAAGACTGGCTCTTAAGACATTTAATGTCATGCTAACAATTTAAGCAAATGAAATGTGTGTAAGAGCCTGGCTAAATCTAATATATTAATGAAAAAAAATCAAAGGCAGAAATCCATCTAGCAAAGAGTGTTTGATTTTGTCGTGCTGCTCAGAAAAGGTTTACACTAGGGCAGACTTTCCACTTTCTTGGATATGAATGTAAACCCAAGACAAGATGTCTCATTGGGAGCTGAAACTTGAGGCTAGAAAAGTTCCCGGGTTTGGCAGGGGGAGTGGGTGTGTTGCAGGAGAGAGATTCTCAGGGCTGAAAGTGGGGCAGGTCAGAACAGCAAGAACTGTCCTTGCCCCTGGCTGGCTTTTCTAGTATGATCTGTCTCTGTCTCTGTGGCACTTCTGATACAATTCCCCAGGCTGAGAACTAGCAGAGGGAGAAGGCACACAGCAGCAGTTAAGGCCAAGGGTGGAGTGTCACTGGCACAAAGCCTAGACAGCTCTATGCAAGGAGGTAGGACAGGCAGCTCCTGTTTGGCAAGCAAGAGATGTGAACTGATCACCTTCCCTCTCTCTCTGGCCCTCACAGCACGGGGGGGAGTGTGTCAGAAGGCTATTTCATGGAAAAGAAATAAGGATGGAGAAGCATCTGGGGTTTGTAAGAAGGTACTTGAAATGCCTGGACTGTATCTACACTGTAAACCTGGAATGGGCAAAATATGGCCTGTGGGCTGGATCTGGCCTGCCAAGGGGTTTTATCCAGCCCACAGCAAGTCCTTCAGCCCCACCCAGCCCAGGTGTGGAGGGCAGCATGAGCCATGCAGCATGCAGCCAGGCAGTCCTGCTGCCCCCAGGTGCCCCCGCAGTGGCAGCTGCTTCCAGCTGCCACTGTCAGTCCCCATCACCACTGCTGGAGCCAGTCGTTCTGTCCATACCATACTTGACACAATTCAGCCTATGGATGACTTCTTGTTGTGCAATTTTGCATTCAAGTCGATCTTTAAAGGTTTGCTGCCTAAGAACAGTTGCCCTGAGGTCAGCAATGGGATGTCCAGGGAAGTTAAAGTGTATAAAGTGCTCTGCCACAGGCCTCTTTCTGGACCTGATGTCAGATCAGTGTTCATTTATTCTTACACATAAGGATCTTCTCCAATATATACATCAGAGAGGCACTGTAAGCAGGTTATGACGTATGTGACATTGGCCTCTCCCTTGAGTAAGAAATGAAAGCCTAAATCTATCACTGATAGCATCGGAGCCATTCCTATGATGTGCTGAGAAATTGTCAACACCCACTTGTGTCCACAGCAAGTCACTGCCTTGCCTACTTTACACAGCTGTGGCAACTGATTGGCATCCTGTAAATGCAAGATTAAGCCCTGGGGCTACTGTGTAGATCAGAAGGAGGACCTGGGATGGGATAGAGAAAAGCTTTATTTTGACACCAATATATGAAACTTTAATTTGATATATGGCTCACTCTCCAGTGTAAACAGTCTACTGCTCGGGATGCTTCTAGTCATAGTTTTACTAGGGTTTTTGACACAGCTAGAATATTCTATAATCCTGTGGGGGTTTTCTGACTCATCCTGCAAGTACATCTAATAGACAGAGGGAGCGTCTACACAAGATGCTTTACTGCTCAGTTGGCCAATTGACTGCATGGTAAAGCATCACCGTCTACATGTGCAGACACTTACTGTGTGGTCAGTTAGTCAACTGCATGGTTAATTTGCTACTTGCAAATATGCAGGGAGCAGACTAACCGCATCATTGTTACTGTGTGCAGTACCCCACATATAAATGGCTGACCAGGAGCAAATGTGCTCCCGGTCAGCCCAAACAGCAGGGGACAAGAGAACAATCCCCTCCCTGGGAAGCTGCCTGCTACCAGCGTAGGCCCTGATCACAGACCCAGCCCACGACAATATCCCCCTGCCCCCAGAGCCTGGTCTGGCAGTAGACAGCTCCTGCAGATAGGGAGCAATGTCCCAGCTCCCACTCTGATCAGGGAGCTGGGGCCAAAAGCTGCTTGCTGCTATGGGGCAGGGATAAATTGTCCCAGGCTGGAGCACACCCTGAAAGCAGGCAGCTACCAGGCACAGGGAGCAATGTCCCAGCCCCTGCTCTAATTGGAGAATTGGGGCCAGGAGATCCTTGCACAAGGAGAGTTCCCTGTCCAGCTTGGAGCTGGCTGGGACCTGCCCCAGAACAGGGCAGTTTCCAGCCAGCCCAGGCTGTCTGGGAAAGCTCCACTGGGCACAGGGCTTGACCCCATGTGCACAGGGTGGAAAGGTCTGCACAGCAGCTCTTCTGCCTTGTGCACACCAGCACCCTTCCTGATGTGTATGGAGCCAGGAGATAGCTGTCTCTTGGCCCCATGCTCTCTGCCAGCTCCTGGGGGTAGAGCAAGGTGGAAGCAAATCCCATTGGAAGCAAATCTGTTCCCAAGAGGGAGCACATGTAGATGTGCTCCCCAGTAGGCTTACTGCACAGTCTTTTTACTGTGCAGTAAGCCTACTTTGAATTAATAGCACTTGTAGATGTGCCCAGAGTTCAGAAAGCACTGCTATTGAATTATTACATAAATGTTGGAGGGATCATGTAATCCCCCTGTGCTTCTTCAAGAGGGGCAGGGGATAATATTTATGTTTCTTATCCTAAAACCATATGATTTAGTGTCTGAGAATGATCATGGCCTGATCCTCAGCTAATGTCAATGAACATAGCTGCACTGATTTCAGAAGAGTTATACTGATTTACACCAATTGAGGATCTGGCCTGCTAAGTTTTACTGTTACAGTTTAAGTGGAAGGAAGATTGTATTGGAAAACTATCCACATGTGGGTTCTCGTACTTGGGATCTTATAAGCAAGCTAAGGAAATATTGCCTAGATATAACTGCTGTAAGAGGGCTACGTAATTGGTTGGATAATGATAGTGAAAAAGTAATTATCAGTGGCTCAAAGTACCAAGTGGGATTCCCCAGGGGTCTGTGCTGGGTCTGATATTTTCAATATCTTCAGTAATGACTTGGAGGATGCAACTGAGTGCATGTTTAGTAAATGTGCAAATGAGACCAAGGTGAGTGGGACAGCAGGTACTTCAGAGGGTAGGATTAGGATTTAACCTGGCCTGGCAAATTGGGAAACTCGTCTGAAATAAATAGAATTAAATTCTTTATGGACAAGTGCAAAGTACTGCATGTAGGAAAGAGCAATTAAACAGCCAGTACACAAGAGGGAATGACTAGTTAGGCTGTAGTACTGCGGGAAATACAGTGCATCACATTCTAAATGTATGTCAGTAGTGTAAAATTGTGGTAAAGAAGACTAAAAGCTAACTGGGAAGTTTTTAAGAGTTAGTTAAACAAACATTTGTCTTGTTTAAGCAGGGAAGGTCCTGCCTGGATCAAGCTCTTGGATTAGATGAAGTTCCCAAAATAAAAAATAACTTGAAGACTCGAATAACACAGTCACACGATATGTAGCTTTGTGCGTTTAGGTTACCATCTCAGAAATAATGTATTGAAAAAATGTGCCTTTTATCCAGTGAACATGGGTTTGGTATTTCTCTGGACTATGTAAGAAAAATTGAGCTCTGGGAACCCCGAGTTATGTTTCTGAGACAGATCTATCTCAATCTACCTTTTGGAAAAAATTCCACTAGAAATTTGGTTACAGTCATTAGCTTTCTACTGCATGACTTTACAGATGAGAGTCAAGTCACTTTTGTCAAAGACTTTGAGTGATTTTGAGTGAATCATTTATTTCAGGGGTCAGCAACCTACAGCCCATGGACTTGTTCTGGCCTGCAGAGCTGGGGGTTTTGGTGGTGTTCTGGCGGCAGTGGAGAAGTGATGGAAGACCCAAGCTGGCTTCATTCTGGTCCACCATTAAAAAATGTTGCCAAATACTGATTTAGTTTCCCTCTGCTTCAGTTTTCCCTCTGTAAACAAGGTGGTAGAACTGCCCTATTTCAAAGGATTGTAAAGTACTTGGTGCAAGGAAGGGAATTGTACCATAAATAGATTTGTTGTTCCCCTACACTTTTCCTTTCAAGCTAATTTCTTCACTTATTGGTCATAGTTTTACTCCATTATCTGCAAAAGTGAGTAACTTTAGAGAGTGTAGTTGGTCATGCATTGATATTCACTATTTGGAAATACATAGGTATGTTTTATTCAGTACAGTTTTAAAATGTCTCAATTTTAATGCAAGCCACTGTGCTGTAGAAAACTTTGCATTGCATATTGGGGACTTTATTTCAACTCGGTACTGGCTGTATTTTCATTCTAAATAGTCTTTGAGCAGTGATGACTTTTTATGGCATTAAAATGCATCTGTGCTGTTCTAACCTAATATAAAGTTCCTAAAAATAATGAAGAAGCATCCAACTGAAAAAATAAAACCTTTCAGGTTCTATCAGAATTACTTCAGGGATCAGTCTAGCACAGTGATCACTTTTGACATTTGGAATAATGTCAGAAAAACAATTTGCTTCAGTGTTTGTAATATTCAATGTGCTCTAAATATCCACTGCTTCAGATTTAAATTCTTTGTCTGGACAGTGTTTCACAGATAGAAGACTTTCAGCTCCTAATACTCTAAAAACAAATGTGTTCACTGTGGCTAACACAGGAGCAATACTTGGGCCTTAAATAGCCATGTTCATTTTCAAAGCGTTGCACAAATACTCAGTTTTTTCCCCAGTACCCTGTGGTATGACTAAATGGGAACCGAGATGGTCAAAAGCACAAATAGAGGTTAGGGCCCACAGCTATTTTATGGTTTTTAAAATGGCTCCCCCATTATTATTACTATTCAACCGATGGGAAAAGGAGAAAGGTCCTGCCTTGTCTATAGTTAATAAGTAGCAGAGTCAACTAAAAATGTTGGTGGTCTGACTCCTAGTCCAATGCTCTGTTCTCTGTTCATGCGGAAATCGCTGTATGTCTTAGCATAGATCTAAGCTACCTTAGCAGACACTGCTGAGTTTTAATTTGTGCAAACTGTTATTTGGAAGAATATAAACAGAAACTGCGTGAGGGTGCAGAATAAAGGATTAATTTATGTGAATGTGCGGTGCCTGTGAAACAATTACAATTATTTTCTTATAGAACTGAACACTTTGGTTCTTAAATTGTTCCAGTTCAAGAGAGACTGTACCAGCTGGTAGGAGACAAGAGTCTCACCTACAGCAGGGAAGGCCCAGGAGACCTCTTTAGTTTTGTCCTAGATATATCTGAAAACTTATGCAGGGAAGACAGCCAATTAACCAAAAAGATGAGGGGCAGTTTTCTATAGGTTTTGGAATCTGAAGTCTGAAGCACCTGCTTTTTTTGCCCTACCTTATCCATAATGTTGGATAAAAACAGAGGACTTTAATACCCAAGGCTGCTAGTACAGCACCATTTTCAAGCTCTAAAATCCCACTTTTAAAAAAACCTAAGTAGAGTGAATATACCTTACAACATGGGGCAAATTCCTGTGTCGGACAGGGAAAGACGTTCAACATGTTGGGCTTTCATGTCTTTAATCCTTGGGACCAAATTCTGTTCTGAATAATTGTAGAAGAAATGAGAGGTGTGTTCACAACACTTTAAAGAGGGCTAAATGTTTTTGCACCACTTTAATGGTGTCGGTGTTCGCACGCCTCAGTGGCACATTAATTCCAGCTGCTGTAGGAAATTCGGAGATGTAATGCGCCTTAAATGACTTGGGGCTCAGCAAACTAAAACTCCTTCAGGGAGTTTTAGGTTGCTGCCCCTACAGCTGTGGAGCAAAGCACCAGGCTCTGTGCAGCTTCACGGCTCTGCAGGAAGCCCTACAGACAGCCTGGCAGCAGCCTGAGAAATCAGCCTCTGCCCAAGAAAAACAGCGAGCCTGGTCTTTTTTTCTTTCCCCCCTGGAGTCTGCCTGCCTGCCTAAGCTGCATGGGAACCTGGTGCTTCCCTCCACAGCTGCGGTGCCCCCCAAGACTGCCCAAGCCAGGTGCCTGTGAGCAGGTGCAACCTTGGGCGGGGGGGGGGCACTGCTACCGCGAAGGAAAGCACCAGCCCCTTCTCCCCCAAACCCAGGGACCGCTCCTCCTGCCAGCAGCTCACCCTCCCCTCCCCACCAGGGAGGCAAGTAAGTCAGTAGGGTGTGTGCAAGACAAGGGGGTTTAATCAACCCTAAACTGAAACAGTGTTTTTTAAAACCCACTGCTTCAATTTAGGGCCCCTGTTTCATCTACACACAGCACTGATGTCACATCTTTGGAGCAGTATTTTTCGGTGGTTCTTGTGTTTGACAAGGCATCGGTGTCTAAAACATTTGTTAGACCTCCTGTGGACAGGGGAACTCATTGTCTGTAACTGAAAGGAAAGAATTTTTATATCTCAACATGGCATGAGATGCACCTTGTAGCATGAACGGCGTGTGCCCCCAGCAGCTGGAGGGGCATGGCTGTGCCAGCGGTGGCAAGAGCGTGGTGGAAGCAGCAGGAGCCCAGCAGCAGTAAGCAGGGAACTTCAATTGATGCCTCTGGCACTGTTGGGGGGGGGGAGGTCCTGAGCGGTGGCCAGGGGCGATTAGTGGCCGCCCGCAGATACTGCCAACAGTGTTGGCAGCGCCTTTTTGCAGGGGGTGCACGTGCACCTGTGTGCACCCACTACACATTGCCCCTGCCTTGTAGGAGAATGAAGCTCTGCTAGGTTCTGCTGCTCTGGTCCCCTCTTCTCGACACACAGTTTTCCAATAGGGTTTACTTATCATCAGCCTTCCCTCAAAATCTTTCCCATGGCATAGCCTGGGGCACATGCTTCCAACTGTCTATCTAGCACTCCCTGCTATGTTCATTAGTCCGAAGTATCTTACAAAATGCTGATAATCACTGTGCTCACAGCTGGAAGCCTCCATCCTTGCTGGGTAAAACCCTATGACTGCTCAGTGTTCAGTTGATTCACTTGGACTTCCCTGGCCTTTCATTCCTTAATAGAGATAAAGACCATTTAATAATGGCCAATGAAAAAAGCTGCATCTCAACTCTCAGTCTGTTCCCTCCTTTACCAAGTAAAAAGATTTTCAGCTGTAGGACAGGAAGATAAAAATACCTGTATTTTATGCCACTCTGGTGACGCTCAACACATGCTGCTGTATTTTGTTGTTGGTTTTTATTTAAGCGTATTCTCTATATTACAATCAGACTCTGAGTACAAACAAGAGCGGGGTGGAAAGTCACATTTGACATCATCACGTAGAAAATTACATGTGACAGGTTGCAGGTACCTAAACTCATCGACTCTAGGCAGGGCTTGCAATCAGACAGGGGCAAATGAAAATTAAAGTTACAGTCTGGAAGACTGGAAAGAAAAAACTAGAAAATTACTAAATTGTTTTTGGCAAAAAATGTCTGAAACTGCATGGTTACACTGAATTACATTAGATTTGCATTATTGAAGGGCTGCTACATAAATAATAGAAAATTTGAAAAGAATCAATACTCCTTTGCCCAAGATTATCTTGTTAATGATGGCAAAGTTCTCCTCACCAATTGTCACGTTTTCCACTCTCACTTCCTAGGAACATAGGGATGTAAGATTGGAAAGGACCTCCCAGGCCATTGGGTCCAGTCCGCTGTTTGTCAGCAAACATTTCTCCTGAAGGGTGCACATAAGTGTCAGATCCAGTGCCGAAGAACATCACAGGGCTTTACTAATGCCAAACCAATCGTAAGAATCTGTTGAAATCCTGTAAGAGTCTTCTTCTCCACCAGTCCGGTTTTGCAGACTCCTCCTGGACCACAGAGCTTTTTCCTTTATTGCTTTGCATTGCAAATCTTATCTAAAGCATCTCTTCCCCTGAGCCTTTAAGTATCTATCTTTTTCTGCTACTTTTTAAAGCCCCATATCATTTGGGAATACATTTGTATAAAGATGATATGCCAAATACAGTATTCTTTATTAATTGGATGTGTGCCTTGTTTACAGAGTACTCAAAATTGTCATGCATTGTATAGACATAAAGAAGTCCCTGCTCCTAAAGAGTTTAATCCTATTCAAATAATATACTTCGAATGCAGCGCTGTCTGTTTGTTCTGTGTTTGTACAGCTCAGAGCACAGCAGGTTGTTGGTCTATGATTGGTATCCATCCAACCATATAAATAATTAATGTAAAATAGGCCTCAGTTGCACAAATCCTAAAGTATGTGCATACTTGTACAGCCATAGTTAATCCCACTGGAGATACCATAGCTAAGTATAGACATTCAAAAAGTCTGAGACAGAATTGATCCAACCTTTAGGGGTTGCTCCAAGCTGTGAAATTGGATTGTGAGCAAACATAACATGTATTCACCTGGGGGGCGGGGTGCAGATGTAGGGGAGCAGGTGAATATCTGCATGGGCCAGGCCAGATGGCAGGGTGGCACACCCACACACCTCCCAGCCTGGTAGCGAGCCCAGCCGAGTACGGCCATCCTTGACTGGCTGTCAAGCACATGCCCACACCCTGCTGTCACTGCAGACCCTCCCCTGCACTGAGCCTTAGGCTTCTAGAGCTGGTAGCCATGGCAGCCCAGGGGAGCAGGGGTGGGGGGGACAGAGTCCTCCCCAATCTGGCCATGGCTCCCCAACTGGACTCTGCACAATATGGAGGGCTGCTGCAGCCCAGCTTTCCTCCCTGCAACCCAGCTGGATGGTTGCCCCAGCCCAAACCTTGCATTGGACCTGGCTTCTCAGTCACAGGAGGCAAGAGCAGGGATGGCACTGTGGTATGTAGACACCAACTGGGGGGTTGTGGCTGGAGGAGGGGGGCGCTGTTCCCTCCTACCCTGCCCACCATGGCTGAGAGGCTAGGTCTGGCACAGGGATGGGGCTGGGGTGATTGCCCAGCTGGGTTGCAAGGGGAAGACATCCAGACTGCAGTGGGAAAAGTCCCCAACACAGGGACCCCTCACACTGTGTGGACCCCGCATGGAGGGGCCATTTCCCCCTCGCTGGCCCCCTGTGCCCCCTGCCATCTGGGCTGGGGTGCAGGGCCTTTGCTGCCTCAGCTCTGTGACAGCCTGGGGGCCGGGTCAGCCGGGCTTTGCTGGAGCCCACTCACCCTGCTAGGGGAGGCTAATGGGGAGGTGCAAAGCATCCTGGTATGCTGGGTGACAGCAAAGTAACTTGAGTCAGGAGTGGATTTGGGACCTAAATCAGTTAAGTTTTACACTGCATCCATCCAGGTTTATCTTAAACCAGTTTCAGGCATTTTGAAACTGGTCAATGTGCACCGAACTTCTGTTCAGTTACAGGTTTAAACCCGTTTCCAATCACTTATACCAGTTTATGTGTAATGTCTGTCCCTAGCCCATACATCTCATCTCTTCAGATGAGGTCAGTAGCAAATGTGGATATTTATTTGCAGAATCAATACCAAACTGTTGACTTACACCGAAAGAGTTTTCTTTGAGGTCCCACCAAGACTTCAGTGCCGTCGGAGCTATAGTGAGAGCTCCAGTCTGAGTTTATCTGGAGTGTTTGGAAAGGAGGAAAGATTCAAATCAGTTCAAATTGCATAATTTTCCTGTGCTAATCACCATTTATAGTGCACAATAGCCTTCACTCTTTCAGTCAATAAAATGAGTGCTTGATAATTCGCTTGTTTCAGATCTCTAAATTCATTTTAATTTGTGTGGCACATAGCTCCAATCACTGTAAATCAATGGTAAACATTACTGTCTGCATCCATCGTTAGCATCAACCAGACTGCTAATCTGTGGTTTTAGGTTAACATAGGAGATCACAGGACGTCAGCATCCGTTCAGAAATACAATTACTATCCTTTCATTATTTGGCTTTAGCAACATACTTCAGAAGTTTCAAAAGGTGGACCATTTCCGCACCTCCCGCTTTCACACATTACACTTCTGTAGTGCAAGTGTCTTGTTCACTCTTTCCTTCACAAGATAATGTGTCTTGTTTGGAGCAAACTGACTGTAGATAGGTTTAGGACCTACTATATTCACCCCAGATTTCACAGTTATGGGGCTCGTAAAGTCTTTTATATTAAGGTGCATTATTGCTTAATGGACTTCGTCAGAAAACACTTTTGTTTAGGACAGGTCTGTTCTCTCAGAAAATCAGACCCTTGTTTCCTGATTATTCATCTCATGAAGCCAATTGCCAACACCTTATCAGTTTAAAATAGAGTGAAATGGGTTTTCATTGATCTGTCAAGGTAAAATAGACTCAAGTAGTTTCTTAGCTATAAGCATGTAGACTGACATGCCTTGCGCTTATGAGTTTGTTAGAGAGTAGCGGATGACTTGTGACTGACAATGATCTGTTAATAATGCACTTCATCACTGAGGGCAGCTAAACTTTTGAACAGTTTCCACTTCTAAAGTGGGTGTTTGTTTTCACCAGAACAACGTGCAAGCACTAATTGCACTAGTGGACTTGAACACAGACTACATAAAGTTAGGCCAGAAACTGACTTTCTTTTATAGTTGTTACCCTCAGAGGACTGAATGGAGTCGCTGGATGCAAAAGCCATTTTTGGTATTTCCTGTCCTTGCCATCCACCACTATAATCTCTATAGGAGAAGACACAAGAGGCATCTCCTCATAAGTGCACACGTGCATTTCCCCAGGGACAAATAGCAGTGACACATATCTGTGCTGCTGCTACTTATCCCCAGATATGACCCTGCATGCACACGGTGACACACAGTTGCCCTGGGTTGGGTAGGGGAGGCTGGGGACAGCACCAGGCCCCAGCAGCCTTACCTATGTGCCTGCTGGAGCTGCAGCAGCAGTGACCTGGGCGCACGGAGCCTGGTCAGAAGCCAGAGTGCAGCTCCGACTGGCCAGGCTATGGTTTCGGGTGGTGCACACTGCTGCCATGTATGCCATCCTGCTTATTTTTTGGTGCATTTTTTTAAGATACTGGGATATCCCAATATCTAATTTTCCCCTGTGCTGCAAATAGGCAGCACGCTGAACACATTAACATGTGCCGCATGCATTTTGAGGCACTGCAAACTGCGCATTTCCGTTCATGGGGATGTGGCCTAAGAGTATATTCTTTCTCTTCACACAATTTCACCTGCAGGGAATGCTTGCAGCTTTAAAACAGTTGTTGTTTTAGATGTACAACTCTGAATACATCCTTTTTCTACTAGTGCTTATCAATAAAGACTTCCAAGTCTTTGCTTCTGACAATAAGGGAATAAAAATTATTACATGCCTCTTGGGAGCTCTTGTCAGGCCAGGAATGCTGCACTTAGAAATTGTGTTCTCCTTTTCCTCCCCGCAAGACAAGAAACATCTGTTGCAGTATATTGTGTTCTTTAAATTTTATTTTCGTAAGAGAAATCCTTCTTGTGTGTAGTCCACTGGAAAACAGCTGAGGTGTAGATTCAAGAGTGGATTCATACTGCACGCTCACCCAGAGCCCATTGCTAATGAACACAAACTTAGCATCAGGATCTGGCCCCAGGGAAGAGAAGATGTGCCCACATTGCAGCCTGCAGGTGTGATTGCTGCCTGGGTAGCTGTATCTGAGCTAGTTTTAACTAGCTGGTTATGCACCCGTAAGGGTGTTGCTACCAGAGGTAGAAGGTTTGGCATGTACTGCAAAAATCATCTAGGACCCTGGGTAAATAGTCAGTGGCTAGCCTGCTTTGTATTGCCATGCTACACCGCTCTCAGTACCTGACCTATCTAATTAGATTTGTGTATATGAGCTGCCATTGCTCCTCTGGATTGCAGCATAGACATACACAAGTCTGGTTTCACAGTGGCAACCTCCCAGTGACTTCAAAAAAAGCAAAGCCTGACCTTACTGTATACTAATATAATTCTCTTCTCTTTTGCTGAGATGTAATATTTGCACCCATTATTACCATGGTATCGGAGCTCAATGAAAGTTGCACTTTTCATAAGAAGATACGTAGGGGACAACTGTTACAATCAGAAATTCCCATAGATACTAAAGCCAAATGTTGTAAGTGAGAGGGAGTTTTTTGTAAAATTCCGGGTACCTTGTGTATTTTATCAGCTATACTTTGAAATGCTGATTAAACATAAACATTTGTGAAATAAAACAGTAAGGTACTTAGCAGCTTCATTTAGAGAGAGGCTGTTTTTATGAGTAATATGTTCTATAGATACAATGATTAACTGCCCTGTGGAAAGAAGCTTTAATATTTCTTCAGACAGTTTAAGACCAATCCTCTTTGCAAGAAGTAAGAGAAGCCTAAAATACAAGAAGCTGTTCACAAGTAAGTGCTGTCAAGATTGGTCTAATCACCTATTCTCATATCCTTCTTTTCCTTCACAGAGCCATGTTTGACTATGACAAGAGCAAAGACAGTGGCCTCCCAAGTCAAGGACTCAGTTTTAAATATGGAGACATCCTCCATGTTATCAACGCTTCTGATGATGAGTGGTGGCAGGCGAGGAGGGTCACGCTGGAAGGAGACAGCGAGGAAATGGGAGTTATACCCAGCAAAAGGAGGTACTTGTAAACTCTGTTTTTCTACTTCATTTAGTGCAAAGTTTAAACTTTATTCCAAAGACGGTGTTTGCTCATCTGGTAATGGGATCAAGTGCAAAAAAGAGCTACAAAAAAGTATTCAAGAAGAAGAAACAATGCAGTTCAGCAAGAGACTTAAAGAGTTCAATCTGTTTAGCTTATCAAAAACAATATCAAGAGGTAACTTGATTACAGTGGTATAAGTACCTTCGTAGAGGGAGAACACCATGCACTAAAGGGATTTATCATAGAAAGTCAGAACCAGCGGCAACAGCTGGAAGTTAGATCCAGGCAAATCCATATTAGAAATAAGGTATACATTTTTAACAGTGGGTGTGATCAGCCATTGGAAGAAACAACCATATGAAGCCTTAGATATCCTGATGTTCTCAGATCAGGGCCATATGGCTTTCTGGAAAGTAAGTTTTAGCCAACATATATATGTTGCAGCATTCTGTTCAGGAGTAGCTGAATTATATTCTAAGGACTTGTGTTTTGTAGAAAATTAGACTACATCAATGGTGCTCGGCCTTCCAGTCAAATGAGGAGTGTGGAGCTGGTCCAGTGGCTGGATTCTATGGGCAGAGTCTGTTTGTGGGCCAGATCTAGCTGCAAAATGACCCCAAATACCACATCCAGCTGTGGAGTGACCTTGCATGCCAGATCCAGCCAGAGAGTGACCCCATATGCCAGCCCAGCCCCGTGTATCAGCATAGCCGGGGGAGCTGTCGCAGTGGTAATTAACCTTGCCACTGCTGCCAAATTTCCAGACCCATAGGGACCCCCGTGAGCCAGATGGCATGGCCCCACAGGCTGGATTCCACCTAGGGGCTGGCAGTTGAGCCCAATGGAGTCCATAATCAAATGGACTTGAAAATCTATTCATCTAATCTTACCCTCTTGAGAACTGACATTACTGATCATTCTCCCTTAAGTCATTAGCTTTAACTCAGTTTCTAAACTAACTATATGTATTTTATTTAATCGTGATGAATTTAAGGGGATGAGTAATGGGTAAATGTGCTACTTGCATATTACTCATAGTTTTTATGATCTGTGATGGCTATTTGGTTGCCTTTGTGAAATCAGTTTTGGTCTCATGTAGTTCTGAGAATGCCATAAATATGAACATCAGTCAGTACCTTTCATGATAGTTTCTCCGGTAAGGTCGAGAACTGAACTGGTAGCGAGGAAAATGAAACTCATCAAACTCATCAAACAAAATGAGTCTCCCTCTGCTGCAACTCTGCTACCATGCTAGTTACAAGCAGTCTGTCCTCAGCAATTTCATCCATAGAATTGATCTAAAAGTGAGAGCTCTCATTATTTCTAATGGGAAGAACTGGAGCCCCCAGAAATGGTGCCCAGTTGCAGGTTAACCATGCTCCTCATTTTTGCCTTGCTGAATGTCACTGAAGAAAACTGAAATCCCCTCAAATACCATATTGTATCTAGATACTGGAAAATATATTAAATACTTCACTCGTATTAATTCCCAAAGGAAAGCTGTCATTGTAGTTGTTGTATGGACATTATAGGATCACATATGACGGGAGTGGTAGTCTATGTAATCATTATTGGGGGGGAGATGGATGCAAAGATATCCTTCTTAAATTATAGAGCACATTGTGGAAAGCTTTGCAAACCCTTCAACTCAGTGAAGTATAAATAAAGGAGGTATGGGAAAGCAAAAGCAAGTGATGAAATGGAAGTAGTCATCTGTCTTGTTGATTGTACATGTGTATGCATGTACATCGTTTTCATTTGGTGGGAAAGAGTGCATGTGCCTAAAGTTTATTGACCTACTTGCAAAAGAATGCTTTCAAGACTGTCAGAAATATGGATACCTAAACCTAGTCAGCATTTCTTTGTAGGGCAGCAAGGGAGAAAGAAGTGGTTCTTTGTACACTTAGGCAGACTCACAGATGACATGTAGGAGGGGCACAGCGGGGGCACATGCCCCCCCCCCCGAGATTGGCCACTGCTGAAGCTCCCGCTGGTGTCTGCTGGTGGTTGCCACTCGCCCTGCCCTTGGAGCCGATGTCACCGTGGCCACCTGCGGGCAGTCCCCACTGCTCCCCCACTGCCAGCACTACCACCGTCACCTGCGTGGGGTTGCAGTGCCCCCCCTGTGCCCCTCACCCTCAGGAAGCATGAGTCTGGGTGGGCCCAGTGCCCCCCCGGGCCCACCCAGCCTCAGGAAGCATGAGTCGTTCATGGGCAGAATGCTAAGAGATGCAAAAGGAGATGAGAAGAGAAAAGACTTGAAACATGGAATCAAATTAGTAATGTTGCTGGTATAGTTGCTGTGATTTCTGCCATTCATCCTGGTTCATCAGCAGTGAATTTAGGAAACCTAGAAAAATCAGTAGCTACCATCTTGATGAACCCAGACTGAGAGTATGTTTTTTTCTCTCTAATACTGGCTACCAAAAAAAACCTAACAAATAAATTAAATAAAAATCCAAATAATGCCATCCAAGTACCATTCTGCTTATTCAGGCTTAACTTTCTTCGTTACAGTGGAACAAGTCCCTTTTCCCATCCCAAATTCTTAATTTTCAGAAAAGGCTTCTATGAAATCAGAACAACCCATTTGACTGCTGTTACTGTGGAAGGTTAATTGTTTCTAAGATAAATCCCATTATATACCATTCATAAATCCAAGACCGAAGAGATCCATCAGAGAGCAAAGAGGATTTTTTTCCCCTTTTAAAATTCTCTTGCTGTATCTCCTGTTAAAAATATGTTGAGGGAATATGTTTGTTTGTCTTTTTTGCAGTTTTTTAGTTTTAAAAGCCCCCAGTTGTACAAGTTAAAATTTTTTTAATTGTTTCAAAGGAAACAAATATAACTCCCAACAGTGGACCCACAGTAGTTTCTTCAGTGCCAATTAGCCTGATTCTTCATTATCCTGTATTCTATGCAAGCATTTACATTGGTGAAGAGTATGTGTAAGTCCTATCAAATGAGAACACTTTTACACCCACTTACACAGTGTAAATGACTGCACACTGTTAACAGATTTGCCCGTCACTTTGGTGTGTGCTCATTTATTAGGGGTGTGTTTCTGAGGTCTCTGTAATTGTATCAATGTGCGGCTTGTGTTACTTGTGTTTCTAAGCAGAGCTGTATCTCTCCCTTCTGCAAGTCCTCACCCTCAGTGGAGCTATCTTGCAGGACTCAGTTTCAACGGTGCTGGATTCCTCCAGCCACCAAATCAGTCAAACACATATGCATGCACACACATTAATAGGGTACATCAGAGCTATCGGGATCGATCAACATGTACAGGCTGATTAAGGGGACTTAATCCACAATACAACAGAATCAATGACACTTGATCTAAAATACAAGAAAATCTATGGGTTTTCTTCACTGATTCCAATTTGTTGTTATACTGAGTAGCCAGTTCCTAAAAGTGGCCAGTGACCCTTTAAAATTAAAGCTGTGAAGAAATCAGGTTGCAGGATGACTTTAGTCACTAGCCAGATCTTCAGTTTCCGTTTACGTAGCATTATTGTTGTACACATTACAATGCATACACTAAGATAACTTCAGAACAAAATCCTTCCTTTCCTTTAGAAGAGTCCCCAACACCATCATTAGAGCACCTACTTGTTGGATTTCTGATAAATGTTACAGAGTAAAGAAAGGTGGGGGAGAAATAAAAACATTTTCTTTGTTCAAAATGAAACAATAAAACAGAGAATTAGATTCAGAGAAATTGCTTGATCCAGATTAGCATACTATCTTCTCAAAAAGGTAAAATGTTAACAAAGATGGAGCTTACCAATGAATACCAGGATGAGACTAGTGCATCTCTGAGTGGAAACAACATGCCACAGAGAGTGTTCCATGAAGAACAGGTGTCACTTTGGTAGGGAGGCTTCATCATTTACTATTTTCAAAAAATAAACCAAATGATTTTGCAAGATCCTACCTAAATCAGTAGAATTCAAGAGAAGCATTCTCAAAGCATCCTAAAATTAAGTACTCAAGTGTGGTAATCCCTCCAGGTCTTGGAATAACAAGAATTGCCTGCAGGCTACAGAAGTAGATTAAGGTGTACTGGCAAACACAACATTGGAGACCCCTTCCCCCTACGGGAGCTGGGCTGCAAGGCAGGGAGAGGGGCCCTTTTACTGCTGGTGCGGGAGGCTAGGTGGACCCTGCCGGGCTGGAGGGGGCACATGCCTACCTCTTCTACTGCCTTAAGTTTTCCAATGTCCTTTTCAGTCCCACTCTTTTTCTTTTGTTTAAGTACAAACAGTCAAGCTCAAAGGTGAATCGATTCAACCTTCAGAGGTTAGTCTAAGCTTCGTAGATTGAACCAATAAGCAAGTGAACTGACATTCACTTTTGATTCCAGAAATGCAGCCACATGCCTGCAGTGGCCCAGGTCAGAGGCCAGTGAGTGCTAGAGCATCCCGTCCTACTTGGCTGGAGCAGACAGCTTGGGCCAGGACTAGCCCACTCACCCTGCCAGGGTGGGGGGTTTACAGGGAAGGTGCAAAGCATCCTGGGATGCTAGGGGACTGAGAGTTAACTTGAATCTGAAGGGGATCTGGGATAGAAGTTCAATGAACTGATTTAGCATAAATCATTTAAATCTGATACTACATCCATCCAGGTTTATCTTAAACTGGTTTCGGCCATTTTGAAAATGGTTTATGTGCACTGAATTTCTGTTGTGTTACAGATCTGAACTGGTGTCCGATCACTTATACAGGTTTATGTCCCTAGCCTGTGTGTTCAGATTCCCACATGTGCAGGATTTTTTTTTCTGGGAGACAATGATGGGACTTTTTAGTCTGTTTATATGCATGAGGATGAGTCAGAAAGTAATTGCAATTTTGAAATAAAACTGTTTTGTGTGCAATGAGTGGGAAACTACACAGCAGTGGGGAACACTGATGCTTGCACCGTTGAACACACCAATTGTTTAGGATTATGTGGACAAGTGATATGATCCAGTAATTGCTTGTGGCAAACAAAATGGTTCTATTTCAAAACTGTCATTACTTTGTGAAACAGCCTCATCCAACCTCTTGTATTCTTTGGTCCCTGAAAGAGGGAACTATAGAGACACATAGATTCTCAGTGCCAGATGGGTCCTTCATGATAATCGAGTATATAGTACAAAATAATGCAATTAAATTGCAGTTCTGTTTATGATTTAAATAAAAACAGGTCAAATAATCTTTTTGTTCAAGAACACAGAAGCCGCTGACCTCTTCTACTGCAGTATACACTCGCTGAGCACAATAGCTACAAACAAATTAAGTGCCATACTTAGAATAGGGTCTATGGGATCACTTTCCGAGTGAATAATTTACTGTTTTTCTACGTTTGCTAGAGCAGAGCCACTCAAGCAGGCAGATTAGGAAATTTCTCTTATCTGCTCACGGTTTATAGTAAATCAGGGCTTGGCATTCTCTTCCTTTTTATGATGGCTGTGGTAGACCAAAAAAAGTCGTAATTTATAGTTCCAAGGGAATTGCTGCCCATTACTCTCTGGGACATTGTGTAGGTTTCCTGCCCTTAACTTTCATTGATTCAATGGGGTTTGAAAGCAATTTGTCATTAGATTTAGATATGGCTGCTGCCGCGTGGATTTGTTGTCTTGTTTACAATTGAGAAGCCATCCTTTGAGAGTACATTTAGTTTCTGTAGTGCTGCAGTCAACTGAGCATAACAGAGACAAGCAGTTTGGCTATATACTGAACAATTAAAAGAGCCCTGTCCTTATCCATCACTTTCTGTCCTTGTTTCGATCTAGATGCTATGAGCTGGCAAGTGCTCTCAATAGCTGTTTGGTAGATACTGAAGTGCACATGCTTAGTACCTCACAGTACTGGGGTCAAATTGTGTCTTTTTCTGATTGTGGCTTTTGTTTCAGAAAAAAAAAAGTTCACACCTTCAAAGGCAAAATTGCCATTTTGGTGAGCAATCCAGAAGTTTGCAAGGAATGACAGTCTGCCACTGTCACTGAACTGAGAAGAGTTATGTTCTAATTACAGTTGCAATTGCTGACCATTGTGCTGGCTGGATGCCATCTTGCTATAAACTGATGTCATTTGATTCTGGATCAGTGTAAGAAGCCACGTACCAATTTGCAACTTGCTTTACTGCTGGTTTAACAGAAAGCAAACACTATTTCACATTTAAGGAAGAAACATAACAGGCTAAATTTCACATGGCTTTACCCCCTTCCCGGTATTCTATAAAAGACATTCCTAAACAAAAAGGAAGAAGAGAATCATTATGTAGATGCAACACAATTATGTATTTCTCACCTTGAAGTCAATGCTCAAGGTACAAACCAGCCCAAAATTTGGCTGTATGAGCTATTTAAAATGGTAGGGTTAAATGCATTATAATTTCTAATCCTGTGTTGGGGTTTGGGGTTATAGTCTTTCTCACTGAACTCTTGCACAACTTTGTCACAGATTACCTCATTTTAAAGCTAGGTGATCAAGTGCATAATTAGATTCTGAAATATCACAAGACAGTTAGGATCTTGAGAAATGCTGCTTACTTTGGGTTCATCTACTTGAGCAATGAATATGAAGTAATGAATTCCACAGCTTTTTGAATGGAGTACACTGCTCCCAGGTGCAGCATCTACATATGCACCCAGGACAGCAGCACTGAGTTGGGGCAAAGCTAGCCTGGACTGGCAGCAGACTCGATTTCATAGATTCCATAGACATTAGGGCTGGAAGGGACCTGGGAAGATCATCGAGTCCAGCCCCCTGCCCCAGGGGCAGGAAGTCAGCAAGATAAACATCCAGATGTCTTTTGAAGGCGTTCAGAGTAGGTGCTTGAACGACTTGCAGCAGCAGTCTATTCTAAACCTGGGGGCTTGGACAGCAAAGAAGTTCGCCTGAAATGATCATGGAGGAGTTTGTGACCGTTCGACCTTGTCATCCCTTGGGGTGCTCTGGTGAACAGACGTTCCCCCAGATCCTGGTAAGCACCCCGTTGAACTTATATGTGGCCA
>NW_017728906.1:192668267-192673077 GCF_001723895.1 Crocodylus porosus
GACATCAATCTCTTCTCCCTTGTCCAGGTGATAGGTCACCTGGTCATAGAAGGAAATGAGATTGGTCAAGCAAGACCTATCTGCAACAAACCCGTGCTGGCTGTCCCTCAGGATGTTGCCATCGACCAGTCTGTTAAGAATGGCCTCTTTGATAATCTTTTCTAAGACCTTCCCCGGGATAGAGGTCAGGCTGATGGGCCTGTAGTTTCCTGGATCCAGTTTCCTCCCTTTCTTGATGATAGGCACCACAGTGGCCTTCTTCCAATCATCAGGCACTTCACCAGAGAACCAGAAGTTCTCGAGGGGGTCAGCCTCAGGCTACGGGTGGTGGTGGAGGGGCTGGCTGGGGCACAAGGGTGCCAAACATGTGGAGTTGGGTGCCAAATATGTGGAGGTAGCAGGCAGGAGTCTGGTCATCTGCTGCCTGGGCTGACGGGGCACAATTTACACCTGCGGTCAGCAGCTTCACATGCATCTCAGCACAGTTAATTATTCCGCCATAAGACAGTACTGTCCCCAACTGTACTATCTTACAGTGGAGTTAATTAGTTTGCTGCACCTAGTACCGGTGCACACATAGACAGTGACACTTTACTGTGGAGCTAATTAGTCTACTCCACAGTATATGTAGATGCACTGCTTGAAAATGTTCCTACTCTTTGAATAATAGGGGCAATTTCTATCTGGATTTTATGGGCAATTAAAGACATAAGGAAAGCACTCAGATGCCATTGGAAACTTTGTGGCCATCCCTACAGGATGAAAGTTAAAGCAAATGAACTAAAGGTTTGAAGTCATGCTCTCATTCAGAAGGAAAGTGTCCATAGTTTGCTGTAGCCACATTGATTTTTACATCTTTCATTCATTTACATTAACTTTTCTGAGTGTCCCCACATAGATAAATCGTCTGTTATAGACCTCTGGAGAAAGGAAAATTCTGTCTTTATGAATATAACATTTAAGTTTTAGTGCTCCCTGTGTCCTGCACACGTACCTGTCATCTTCTCTCCCTTCATCCCCTGGGTGTGCTCTGTGATTTGACCTGACTGGCATTGGTTGGAACCAGTTCACACTTGGCCCTGGACAGAAGTGTCCACCTATCTACTGCTAAGGGTTCTAACTAGAACCTTCACCTTTTAGGGATTGCATTGCTGCCAAAATGCCACCAGGAGATGGTAGAGTACCCAGACTATCTTGGCTTCCAGGGCCCAGGGTTTACATACAATTCCTCTAGAGGGAGAAAAAGACCCAGATTGGGGCAAGGGGTTGGAGTGGTGGGGCGGCCAGGTGCTAAGGGACTAGTGGATCCCTGCTTGTGGTTCCCAGGGGCCTGGGTGCTCTGATTCCTCCCCCGCCCCAAAAAAAAAAAAAAATTACCTGGCATTTCCAGCCACTCTGTCACCTTGCATTGCCAGCAACTGCATACGTGCAGGGTGAAACCTGCAGAGCAGGGCTGGCTACAAGAGTGCAGCACAGAGGGTGAGGAACAATTAGCAGTTACTGGGCTAATTCACTTCACGTGGCGCATGCAGTTAACATCCATTCAGTTCTATCAAGTGCCCATTGTGCAATGGCTCTGTTACCCCTACCACCACCCAACAATTGACAGGGGTTTACTGTTATAGGTGCAACCACCTAGGCTTACAAGCAAGGGGTTACAAAGCTCCTCTCCCCTCTCCCCAACTCTGACTACCCCTTTCACCCCATAAAAGCCTGGGACACCCACCCCGGGTCCCTAGCAGGGAGGTAAAACTGACACAGGGCTCTCTGCTTCCTCACCCCTGTAGACTGTGGTCTCTGTAAGCCATAGATATTTGGGGAATAGGGTCCTGGTTACATCCCAGAGCAACCCCATTCCCCTGCATGCGTTTGGGGGAATGGGGAGCAGTGCAGTGTGGGATGCCTGGAGGACTGAACAGACACTAGGCATGGGATACTCTTTGTCTGCACATAACATTAAACTGGTTTAAGAAGTACTGGCTCAAAATAGTACTTGATTTGCCCAGTGTGTTTGATTTTCCAAGCATGTTTCTAAGCATTACATCTGTCCATACCCTGAGTCCATAAACGGAAAATATTGAGTACCTTCATTTAACACTGATCTAGTCCTTAATTCTCAGCAATCCTAGTCCTGCTTTCACTATAGTAAATGAGAGTGTTGCCCCAAAACAGCAAATGAATCCACTCTAATCTTTCAGTTGTCATAAGTGTATCCAGCCACAATACATCCCCTCAAATTTGCAGTCATTGTGACATCACTCTTCTTAAATGCCTTAAATATGCATGATCGTTGATGTCTATGCAAATTGTATCTGTATTTCACAGAACAAGTGCTTAAGGTGGCGTGATTCTGACATGCTATTTTCAAATGTACAAAGACTAAAGGACAAAGCAATTTTTTTTTTCCTTTCAATTCCAAAAGGCAATAGGAGAAAAGAAATCAAAATGCCCTTTACAAACATTTTTCAAGAACAAGAAACGAAAGGTTTGCCCATCATGAAAATCCCTTTGGGTAAAAAGGCATCTGAAATGAGTTATTTGGCCCAGGTTGACAGAAGGATATTTTTATCCACTCAACAAGGTTTTAATGTTAATGTTTCTCCTATAAATTAGCAACTTTTGTAACACCCCTCATTATTTCATAGTTTCACAGTTAGTAGGGTTGGAAGGGACCTGAGCAGATCATGAAGTCTGACCCCCTGCCACGGCAGGAAAGAGTACTGGGGTCAAACGACCCCAGCAAGGTGATTGTCAAGCCTTGTCTTAAAAAACCCCAGGGTAGGAGCCAGCACCATTTCTCTTGGAAGTTGGTTCCAGATCCTAGCCGCCCTGACCATGAAGTACCACCTCCCGATGTCTAGTCTGAATCTACCCTCTGCCAGCTTGTGACTGTTATTCCTGGTCACTCCTGGCGGTGCTCGGGGGAATAGTGACTCCCCCAGTGCCTGCTGGTCCCCCCTGACTAGTTTGTAACAGGCCACAAGATCTCCCCTCAGTCTTCTCTTGTGGAGGCTGAACAGGTTCAGGTCCCGTAGCCTCTCCTCATAGGGCCTGCCCTGCTGTCCCCTGATCATGCGAGTGGCCCTCCTCTGGACCCTCTCCATGCTGTCCACATCCTTCTTGAAGTGTGGCGCCCAGAACTGGACGCAGTACTCCAGCTGCAGCCTGACCAGTGCCGCATAGAGGGGGAGGATCACCTCCTTGGACCTGCTCGAGATGCATCTGTGGATGCATGCCAAGGTGCAGTTGGCCTTCCTAACTGCCTCTCCACACTGCCGGCCCTTGTTCATCTTGGAGTCAATGATGACTCCAAGATCCTTTTCTGCCTCTGCACTGACGAGAAGGGAGTTCCCCAGCCTGTAGGTATGGTGCCGGTTGTTCCTCCCCAGGTGCAGCACCTTGCACTTGTTGGTGTTGAGTCACATCCTATTCTTGTCCGCCCACCCCTGTAACCTGTCTAGGTCTGATTGCAGCCTATTCCTCCCTTCTAGCATATCCACATCCCCCCACATCTTAGTGTCATCAGCAAATTTGAACAGGGTGCTTTTTACCCCCTCGTCCAAGTCACTGAACAGTGCGGGCCCGAGGACCAAGCCTTAGAGGACCCCACTGCCCACGTCCTTCCAAGTCAACAATGACCTATCCGCCACCACTCTCTGGGTGCGGCCCTCCAGTCCCAGGAAGATAGAGCTTCCTACAGAGCCTGGTCTTATCTAAAGTGAATTACTTCTTATGTTTGCTAATCTATAATAAGAGAAGATAAATATAGAAAAAAAATTGATATTCATATGTATAGATCTCTCATCACAGTAGGAATACTGATAAACTCTGGGCTCTGGAAAAGCACTAATTGCAAATGTCATTGAAAATGGTTTTCCTTGCAGGAAAGACTTTCATAAGTTGAAGTTTTTTCAATTTAAAATAAAATTAGCCATCAAGATTTCTTTATAGGAGTGTGGCAAGCCAATTAATTTTTAACAGCTCATGGAGTCTCAACCTTTGAACGGCTCAAAAGTATTTTTCCTCCCCAGTCTTCAGATAGTATGTCTCCTCACGATACTAACAGCACTATTTTTGTAAGATAATAAACAGGCCCTGAGCTACCATATTTAGACAAAATGCTGAATATGAGGATGTGACTCCTTTGGAAGAAAAACCGAATTGTGTTCTAGTACGTTTGCACGTGCTGTTTCAAAAAAGAGCCATTTAATGAGTTGTTTAGTATTGCTCAAAAATAATCCAGGAAATGGAGATTTACAGTCAAAATCAGACTTCATATAAAGGAGTGCTATGTGTATAAAAGTCGCTGGGCCAAAATCAGCTTGGGTGCAAAAAGAAGTTAAATAATGCACTGGGTAGGGGCTAGATCATCTAAAATGGGTGGAAATGGTAAAACGCATTTGCACTTACCTGACTGTCAGTGGGTAGGTGAAACAAATAGACTGTGGGGGACGATGGAAACAGGAAATAAGGCATCAGAAGGGCATGAAATGAAGCCTGGTCACTCAGCCACCCATGTTATATGGCACCGCTATAATTTGATAGTTTTTATTATAACTTTGCTTCTTCTTCACATACAAACAACTCCCATTCTGCAAACAAACTGAATGCCAAATCAATAAAAATTAAGCTACTTCCGTCACCTATACTTCATTTCAGACCCTGGCATGTCATTTACCCTTCTGTCTGCATCATGGGTCAGTGTGGTTGTTAAAATGTGAAGCATGCCTTGTCTGATATTTCAAAACTCCAGTCAGAAAACTGACTTGTGATTCTTGGCAATATTTCATAGTTTCATAGTTTCTAGGGT
>NW_017728906.1:192673177-192691642 GCF_001723895.1 Crocodylus porosus
GGAAGGGACCTGAGCAGATCATCTAGTCCGACCCCCTGCCATGGCAGGAAAGAGTACTGGGGTCAAACGACCCCAGCAAGATGTTCATCCAACCTCCAACGATTTCCAGTGATCCATCAGCCACCCGCTTATAACATGCACATATGCTCATATCCTGTTAACCTGTGATGGGTTTCCTTTGTAGTTGAAAGTCTGAACACTGCTCAAACGCCCCTTTTCAAAAACAACTTGGGTCAAGTCCTCAGTATTTCCTACAGTCTATCTTATATGATGCTCTTCCTACCATGCTGCCTTTGTGATTCCCTACCGCCTTGTTAGAAAGAGCTTAGAGGCCTCCTCCCTGAAAATGTATAGGATTTTGACTCCCAAGTCGAGAAAAGCATCTTCTCAGTCTTTAGTAAGTTGTATAAGCTGCAGAGAGAGGCAGATGAAGACATACACCTGCCCTCCATATTTCCTCTTGACCCAGTGTTCCCTGTTCTGGCTATTGTAAATCCCATTCTGGGGTAAATTTACTCTTTCCAGGAATTCTTTTGAGATTTTATGAGAGGCAAGTATTGTTGTAATATCTGTTACTAAGCGAACTGTGTAGTTCAGAGAGCTGTTAGACAAGTTTTCAGGCATAAAGTGCCTTCCTTGGGTCTTTGGGTATTTAGGCATCTAACTCAGGACTGCAAATTCTGCTGTGGGGCCAGACACATAAAAATGTAGGTACAGCAATGCTTAACTCCTTTCACCTGTTTATTGCTTAGGGCTAGGGACAGAAATTACACATAAACTAGTATAAGGGTAGGGACATAAGTTACACATAAAGGCTAGGGACAGACATTGCACACAAACCAGTTTAAGTGATCAGAAACTGGTTTAAATCTGTAACAGAACAGAAGCCACTTTCAGAATGGCCAAAACCAATTTAAGATATACCTGGATGGATATAGTATCAGACTTAACTGATTTAGACTTCCTGTGCCTGAAGAAGGGTGACTGCACCCAAAAGCTTGCTAAGAACTTTTCCCCATCTACTCAGCTAGTCTAATAAACTATACTGAGTCTTGCTTTTTATCCTCATCAAGCAAAAAACATTTTAGTGCATAGCATTCAAGCACTGCAAGGAATAAAGCATTACTAATTTCTTTACAGGCTTTTCTGTGATGCTTTTGTCATAGTACCTTTAGGAATGCTACTACAGTGTCACTGATATTATTTTTGTTTTACCTAGAGGATACCAAGGCAAAGTCCAAATTATCAGAAGAGTCAACTGCTTTTGGGTGCTAAATATCACTTTTTAACTTTAATTCGAGCCTTTGGTAACATTTAAGAACTGGGCCTTGTAAACTTAATCAGTTTTTAAATTAGTTTGGTGGGGGGGGTTTCCTGTTTGATTTTACAACTCCAAGCCTTTTATGCTGCCAGCGATGTAACCAGAGTGGGGCTATGGGGGAAGCCACCTCGGGTGTTGATTTTGTTGCACAAAAGCAGTTTGTTTCTCTGGAGGCCCGCAAAGATCACAGACACACAAACATCAGCCGGCACAAAAGGATGTATTTGTTTGCAAACAAGGTCAGAGTGCGGCATTGATGCCCAAATCAGCTTCTGACAAACTAATTGTGTTTGCAAGCGGAATTTATCTTCTCTCTCCTGAGCACGTGTGCAGACACCGGAACTCTTACAGCTACTTCCGTTTCATACAAGCATACATGTAGTTACATCATTACATACATCGCATGTATAGTATAATTAGCTACTTAAGTATGCGGGACGGAGAGATGAATATGCAACAGTTCATTAAGCATGCCCAGAAACTACAACAGTTCGCCAAAAGTTCATACCCCAAGGCCATAGTCAATTGAATTCCAGCTTCTGTAATCAGTATGAGAAAGACTAAGGCGGGTGAGGGGGAGAAAGGAGCCTTGGGCAGTATTTCTTTCTTATCAGGTACAAGATGCAAGCTGCGCATTTCTAACAATATTCCATTTCTAACAATTTGGTGGCTGGGAGTGGAGGCTGCCATGGCTGCTGCATGATCGCACCAGCAGCAGTGGTGACACCCAGAAGTCTCCACTGCTCCTGTGTGTAGTATCTGCCCTGGGATCCCAGTTGCATTGTTACACCCATGTGTGCTGCCAGCCCTCCTCTTCCTCCAACCCCTAAGGACCTACTTCTGCACCCTTTCTCTACCATGCATCTCATTACACAAGGGGCACAGTTATTTTACACATGTAGCCCTTCCAGGCTGCCTCTCTGCCAGTAGTGGCTGAGGAGAGCACGCATCCTGACAGGCTTGTCCCTGGAATGACTCACCGTTAACTTGAATGACCCGTGATTAAATTACAGACATAACGCAGCGTTGTCTAGGGAAAATGTTAGCACGTTTTGTGTTGCATGCTTCACAGGACAATGGACTTGCACATCTGTAGGATCCCCAGGCGAAAGACTTTCTCCCAGAAGAAATGTATTGTCTGTTTGCACTGCCGGTTCCTAATGCCCAGTGACACACTGGACTCTAGAGCTGAGATGGGAAACTGCAGGGAGAGTCTTAGCCCCTGCCATCCCAGTACAGACAAAATCTCTTATCAATTCAGTGCAAAATACTAATAAATCTCTATTTAGCTTAGGGAAAATGTATTTTTTCAGAGTCTGATCATTTAGCCAAATCTGGGTGCATTTTCACAGGGAAAATGAAAGGCACTTCAGTGATGTCACAACCACCCAACTGGTAACTAAAGTCCTTGATTTGATGCATTAGGGCACTACAGCTCCTCAACCAAATGGTTGTAATAATTTAATCAACTTATGTTTCCTTGCCCTTGTCCTCAGGCCTAGACAAACCATTTTAGCTGTAGCTTTCAAAGAAAGCAAGCTAGCAATTAAAGCAAATCTTGAGGAAGATCCCTAGTAAGAGAAAATGTAAGCTTGGAAGTTTAAAAATGGCAAAATTCTCTGGAAGGTGTCAGAGAACATTTATTATGTGCAGCACTGTCTATGCCATATCACCAGTTTATGAACCACATTATTTTAGCAAGCAGTATTATCATTTATAAATACTCTTAGCAGGAGTGCCTGAATTATTATGGGGATACAGGTTGTAGCTACAGAGCTACAACCTGCATTCCTGAAAGGTGGAAAATCTCAGAATTGTCTATTTTGAAATGAAAACTTCATAATTTTACAAGAAGGAAGCAAAATTCAACACCTTGAGACCTGAAAGGAAGCAAAATTTAACATCCTGACACCTGAAAGCTGACACCCTTGCTCCAGCCTTTTGTCTCCAGCCAAATTTGCACGCTCACAGAGCAATCTCAACACACCAGAAACGTCTTGCCCAGGAGAGCCGTCCATCAATATCCTCCTGTGACCTATGAAACATCATAACAAGAAAGAAGCATAATTCAAAGTCCTGCTTGCCATCAGACAACTCTGAGGTAAATAGACTGCCCCAGCTTTTATCAGAGCCTATTTTGCATAAAACAAACTTTTCCAACCAGGAGATCTTACACCATCTTTCAGCTCTCCTGTGAAATATGAATTTTCATTTCTACCTGGGAGAAATTTTACAACCTTTGCACTCTCCTATGCCAGAGGAAAGGTACGTGTGCCTGAAAGCTTGCAAATAAAGACATTTTTCTGCAACTATTAGTTGGTCTAATAAAAAAATACCACATCCCCAAGAGTTCTGAATTATTATGGGCCATTCACAACATTTATTGTTTATAATATATCATATAAGGGAAGGTAGATCATTTCTGTAGCACATGTTTTGTCTGTCTTGAGTACAAAGAGCCAGGTTTCCGTGGCATGATTGCTCGAGTCATTCTGAGGCATAAACAAGAATAGCTTTTAATGGCTCATTTTTAAGTCTTTCTATGCGATGCATCAAAAATCTAATTCAAAGCAGCCATTTTAGAGTCTTAGGAAAGATAGGAGTGAGATTTAATATTAATGCAGATTAATAATTAGAAAAACTATGTTAATCTTTCAGCTAATTATTTTCTCAGCAGACATCTATCCTATTTAGGAAATTATACAGCCTCCAGCCTTCATTTCCTACCCATTCTATCATGGGGCTTCATCTTCTAGTTTAAAATGTAAGGCTGTTCCTATGGTTTTAATATCACAGATTGAATTTGAAAGATATATTTCAGCGGTTCCATACGAACAGTCTGCATTTACTGACAAACACATTTATTCTAAAGTTCAACTGTCACTATAGTAACCTGTATTCAGCATGTTTCAATTGAGAATATAAAAGCCCACTCAGAAGGGAGCATGCCATGCTAATTATTGATCTATGAAAAGACTAGACTTTGTCTATAAGAAATTCAGACATTTCTATTGCCTCTCAGGAACCAGATCGTTTAAATACCCAGTCTTAACAGCTGGACGATTTCCATGCATTTGCTCTAGTCTCTCATGTGACAAGCTGTACTGCACAGCTGGGAAAAGGTAATATTTAGACCAAGGTCAGTAACCTTACTTCCCAACTACTTGTTACCCCATCCAAATCACAGAAGTTTGATCCTGAGCACTGATCAGCTTTGCATGCTTTGACTCAGATCTCCTCAAGTAATTCAAAGCAATTTGGGGAGACAGAAATAGATTTTCCATTATGACTGGCTGATTGGATTTTGGTGCCTGGACTGCTAAATACTCCTGATGATTTTGCAAAGGTGCTAAACAACTATTACAATTGCAATCATATTAATCAAGGTGAGTCGGGGATCAACTGGACCATTCCTTTTTTCTTGCTCCATTCAGATTCAGCCCCTGCTTTCATGTCAGTGGATTGTTTTGTGGAGGGGTCGAGGGGGGCAGGGGGGTGAGGGTGTTTCGTTTTGTTTTCCTGCCCTGGTTCTGTTGCTAGAGCTGATTTTTTTCATTTCCTCCTGCTACATTTAAGCATTCTGAATTCACAGTACTAAAGTCCACTACGTACTACATAACATGCTTGTATTAATACGCATTTAATGATGTGTGTTCCAGATTCCCATAGGTACAACCAGTATGGTTTTCAAAATCATTTCATATTACATTTGCATTTCATTATGATAACACACTTGAAATCTTAATCACACATCATTTAAAAACATTCGCTCATATAAAGATGGAAACCGTATGCATCAGTTGATAGAGTTTTAGGCTACAACAGATCATCTGATTGTGTAATCAGACTTCCTATATGGGACAGCCCCTTAAATTTCACTCATTTATCTCTGTCTGGAGCCCAAGAACTCAGGCTTAACAAAGGTATAACTTGGATATTGTGTCTTTCAGAAAGATATCTACTTTTGAATTTTAAAGCAGAGAGAGATGAAGTATCTACCATGTACTATAATAACTTTGTTCCAGTGAATAAGTACCCTCACTGTTAAAAATATATGCCTGTTTTTTTTATTTGCATATGTTGTCCTCAGCTTTCAAGCTATTGATTCTGGTTATGCTTTGTCTTCCTGGATGAAAGAGCCTATTTGGTTCATGCCATTTTCTTCCCCTAAAGGCATTACTTATCTCCTGTTATCAAGGCACCTTTTAATCTTTTCGGTAGACTGTACAGATTGAGCTCTTTAAATGTCTCACTGAAAGGCATTTTCCCCAGTTGCAAATCACTGTTGTGGCTTTTTTCCCCCCCATTCACCTTCTGCAATATATCAGCCTCCTTTTTCTTAAAATGTAGATGCCAGAACTATAAACAGCCTGTGCTTAGATATCTGCCAAAACTTACTGCCATCCCCAGGTATCAAGTCCTGTGAGAGATCCTAATATTTATTTTCACTCTTTATCAAACACCTGCTAATCTCTGGTATTCTGTAGAAAAAGAGGCACGGGCGCACATGCTTTTCCCCTGGCTAGTCTGCTTGGGCTTACTCATATTTGTCGAAAGAAGTGTTTTTTAAAAACATGTGCCAGCATAATTCATAAAGTATCAGCATTGCTCAGCAGATGTGTATACTGCCTCCAAATATCATGAGCCTCTCAGGCAATAGTATTTTAAGTGGCCCTATATATATTCTAAATAACTTAAAGCCTCACGCTAAACTTCTCTGCACTTGTAAAATAGCATCATTTAATACACTGCCTACCTGCATATGTCAGAAGAGAATTTGTAAATATATCTTTAAAGTAAATCATGACAAAAGTGAATCCATGCTCAAAGGTCTTTGGAAATGATTTCCTCTCCGTTTTCAATGTGTACAAACTTCAAAAGTGCTTAAGTGACTTAGAAGTCTGCATCCCATTTTCAGAGGTGACTTAGGTATCTAACTCCTGTTGTTTTCAGTGGCAGTTAGGTACCTAAATATCATTGAAAAACTGGGCCTTGGTTTTATTGAAAGTCTATGGGACATAGGAAGTTTAGGGAATGGAAGTTACAGATAAATTATCTAATGGGCTCTTGGGCTTTCCACTGCCCCAATTTGGGTGCTTTGGTCCAGGAAGGAGGGGAATCCAGATGAGTAGTATAGTTAAATGCCTTGCATCTCACGGAGTTAATGGAGGGAGTTAGCTGGTCCCAGAATGCAATCGAAAGCACCTATTTGACAACCAAGTACCTATGGGATTGTTTACTGTAGACAGTCACAGGTGAAAAACAAGTCCCTGACACCAAGGAGCAGAACCCAGGACTAAGTGACTGAGGATTTCAGTGCAGTTCAGGGCTCCCTGCACAGCTGCAGCTTGGATCATACTAGACCTTAGACAGGAATGGAACATCTAGGGGCTTGCTCTGAATTGCTGTTGATTAGAGGTGCACCGATATAACAGTCCATACCGTATCATCACCGATAAAAGGAAACGGACATTATTGGCAATAGTTTTTTTTCTGGCCAATGTGGCCCATAATATCACTGATAAATGCTGTGGGCACAAGTGTCGCCGCAGCATGCTCGCAGCCAGGAATGCAGCCCAGCAATCTTGGAGAGCAGCATCCACCCAGTAAGTCTGTGGGAGTCAAAGGGGTGTGGGGGAGGGGAAGAGGAAGTGTGGGGCGTGAGCAGGCTGAAGAGCAGCATCTGGCTGATTTGCTATACGACGCTCTTCCGATCTGTTGGGGCAGTGGCAGGGGCAGGGGCAGGGGTAGGCATTGCCCAGCCGGGGCAGGATGGAACTGCTGGCAGTTTGTTCAGGGAGTGTGAGGTGTGCGGAGAGGTTGGCTCCCGCTGCTGCATGCATCCCCAGGGAAGGCATGAAAGGCATATGCCCCCCCAGGTTTGTGCATCGGACGAGGGTAGGCTGTCCGCTGCAAGCTGGGGCCAGGGGCTGCACTAGTCTCTTCCCAGTGAGGGGACTAAGCCAGGGCTGCACTCAGGGTGGGCAGGGGCATGTGGGTGGTGCTGGGAGGTGGGGCTACAGAGAATTTGGGGGGGCTGCAGCCCACCCCATAGCCCTCCCCCCCAGCGCCTCTTCTGCCCGCCCAGAGCACAGCACCAACCCAGCCCCTTCTGGGAAGAGGCTGGCGAAGCCCCTGTCCCCAGTCTGCACTGGGCAGTCTATCCTCACCCTGTGCACAAATCTGAGTGTCACATGCCCACCATGCCTCCCTTGGGGGTGCATGCAGCAGCAGGAACCCACCCCCCCATGTCCCAGTGCTTCCCAAATGAGTTCCAACCCATGCCCTGCCCCAGCCCCACTCCCTCCCCCACCATGGGGGGGCCTCAATCTGCACCTTCCACTCCCCTGCCCTCCCCCATGCCTCTTTCCTCCACAGACTTACCATCTGGACATCACTCTCCAAGCTGCCAGGCTGCATATCAGCTATCAGATCGGTATCAGCCAATATGGCTGGTTACTAATCGACCATCAGTATCAGCCAAAAAAATCTTTATCAGTGCACCCCTCCTAGTGTTGATCATGCACACTAGCCTAGGTCTAGCAGCCTTGTCAGGCTGAAATGGAGGCACTTAATGATTTTAAATGTGCCCAAGCAGCATCATAGCCACTGGAGTGGGGTTGGGGTTATTTTGTGAAGGATATGACTAAAATTCTGCCCAAGTCTTGTTTAACTACCATGGAAACAAATTGGAAGTGATAACTGTTTATTATACAGAGGTGCTGTGAGGTTCAAGCCATGTGCAGCAAGTGCTTTCAGTTCCTTAGATAAACGTTGCTACATGGCAGAACGTTATTATTATTGCCATGCAATTGTTTATCCATTATCTTTAATTTTTCCTAGGGTTGAAAGAAAGGAGCGTGCTCGCTTGAAGACAGTGAAGTTTAATGCAAAACCTGGTGTGATTGATGCAAAAGGGGTATGTATAAGAAAAAGACATTCACTATTGCCAAAGAGTTAAGTGTAATCACTCTCTATATATTTTAAAACTGAGCACATTATGGCAATATAAAAAGAACAGTGTAAGGTTGTTTCAACACAGGTTTGGTTTATGATGAAAGGTACAAAGTTGTATTATATGACATGATCTGGTAAATAATTAAATATACTTTTATATTATAGTTCTCGCATGCATTACTCCCTGAGGAGGAGATAGAAGGAAAACCAAAGAGTACTTCTATAATTGTTGGGATTTTAGCTAGGTACTATCTTGAGAAACAAAGATTGTTATAATTCATGAATTTCTACGTTTATTCAATGACTGATGGAGAAAAGATACGACTCCCCTTCCTTCAAAAATTGTTAAAAATTAAATCAAGATTAAAAGTACCACTGCAGGAAGTAAAACCCAAGCTTTGGATTTAATACTTTAATAGTTGTGACAGACATGGAACAGAGATGTATATCACAATAGGCACAAAGAACCAGCCAGCGAAGAATGTATTTTTAAGCTACCAATATATTTCTAGAAAGCAGGAGTTCAACTGGAAAACCTTTTTGTTTCAACACATTTTCCACTGACATGTTCATACAAAAGAGTCTTATTGTACTACAAATCCACGGCATGACTGTGTTCTGGCGTGTCTAACAGATGATGTGACATTTTGAACAATGCTAAGTAGTGGTTTGTCTGCTATTCTATACATTATCGTCTCCAGCAGGACAGCATGAGTTGTAAAATGAAAAATATCAATAATTATGTAAGTTAAACTATATGTTTCCATTGAGACATTTTCCCACATGTACTGCAGCAAATCGATGTGTTACTTTACATTCCACAAGTTGGGCAGAGAATCTGTTTGCCTTAAATGGGTTGACACTCATGAGCCGTAGTGTAACTGCAGGTGGGTGAGTAGGGCATGAGCCCAAGGTGCTCCCTTAAGGGAGGGATGGGCACCAGAATGGAGCTAGGGGGATATCTCACCCTCCATCTCCCACATGCACGCTCTTTCCACCTCTCTTACAGCAGTGTCAGCTCTGGCAACGGGGAGGGTAGAGCAGCAGCCAGGTGCACAGTGTAAGAGCCAATAGCCAGAGGGGTATTTCACCCTTTTTTTAAATAGCCACTTGAAGTATGTGTCAGCAGCAAAAAAAAAAAAAAAAGAGGTGGTGTCCCCCATAGCAGCAGAAAACCTCCAGCCTCTGCTCCTGTACATGGGCTGCCACTTCACAGGGGGCAGTCCTGGCCAGCTGCACCTCTGCTCATAATAGGCCACTTGGGATGGGATGTTCAAAAGCCATTACAAAAGAACTCCCATTTGACTACAGCAAGGGTTAAGCTGAGCAATTATCCAATGTGAGGGCTTGGGAGTGAAGTTGAAAACCCAGCTGGTCCCTTCTTGACCTGAATTCCTGTAATCCAGCAAGTGACTCCTCTGAAAGTCAGTGCTAACCTGCAGCCTACCCACAGCATGACACAAATGGGGCTAGGCTACTTCCAGTTCAGGCGGTGGTCCAGCCCCAGCATAGCAGCTTGCTATGTGGACCTGCCTCAGCTCTCCAATGCGTGGGGCTAGTGCTTTCTCTCTCCCAGATGTAGTTTATTCTGTCTATGCAAACTGTGAACCAAGTTGTGTAGGGCAGGAAGTGCTTCTGACAATGCATCAAAGTAGCATTGGACCCCTCCACATATCCCCCTATCTCAGTTGGGATCTCTGGGTTCTAGCTTAATATCTCTTCTGCAAAATGTCTAAAGAAAATCACTCTTTAAACAGTACCAGCTGACAAGAGTGTTGGGACCAGATTCTGATTTCAATGCAAACATAAAATAACTTTATTATCTTAAACAGAAGCTTTCCAGTTTTCTCCCACCATAATGGGATTGGGTTGTGTGCCATGCAGTTTATTTCCATGTGTGAGTAATAGCATTTGCGTATTAACAATATAATAAAATGGGATGGCAGACTGACATATTTCCAATTTAACTGTACTCCAGGAGAGGCAAAGTAGAAATTTCCATTTGAAATAACCGTTATTCTGCTACCTTGTGACTTATTTTTGCTCTTTTCTTTTGGGGTTTAATAGGCACTGTATTGTCAGTCAAATCACTTTTTAAATGTCCATTTCCTGTATATAGATAGTCAAAGCCTTGTGAGGAAGAATTCATTCATGTTACTAATGGTCCTTATTCAAACCAGAATCTAGGAGAATTTAATTACTCTTTAATTTCCAACATTGTTCTTCCATCTTTGCCATCAGTGTAACATTAATCTCTCAGCTACTCATTCCATTACTTGTTGAGACATTTAGGAAATTGCATAATTACAGAACAAGGCTGTTCTACCCTTTTGGAAATCCATTTTCATTTGTTAGTCTGTACTAAAATCTGTTTTTCCCTTTTTTTAAAAAACAAAAACTGTTTTGAGACTATCTGTGAAAACATAATGTAGGCTCATGTTGAAAAGAGCATGGGGTGGGTGGGGGGAAGATTGTTGTTTAATTAAGCATCAACATAAATAACCAGGTGTTATAATTATATATATTCAAAAAGTGCACTCTTTGTTATAGTGAGCAGTGCTGCTGTCTTTCAGGGAAACTGTTTGTCTTATTTATGTTAGTAAAAACAGGGATAAATTATCCAACGGTGTTTCTTTAATTTTTCAGATCTAAAGCAAATTTCAGTCCAGATAAGTATTATCAGTAGCTGAGCTAGACCGACCAAACATTTTGGTTAGAAATCAAGCTGTATATTTTCATAGAAATAGGCTTGTGTCCATATATCTACAAACGTGTGCGAGAAAGGAGGATTCAGTGTGATTGTACTTACCTCAGAAGATGGAAATTCTATGAGAACAGCATTATGGATATATAAAAGATATATATGGAAGTAAAAAAATTACCAGCTATCCAGAATCTTTTCTGAGTTAAAAATTGCATGTCAACTGAACCATCTCTCTGATCCCAAAAATCTTCTTTTGTAATCCATACTTTCATTGTGGAAGTGATGTTTCAGAGCAAATTTGGAAATGAGCAAGAATAAATGTTCAAATGTTGTTGAAGTAAAGAGGAGAAACTCTTTCAGCTGACTTCTTGTCTAAAAGATCTGACCACATGGTCTTTCTAAGCACTGTAGACATTTGTAACCATTATGACTTTTTCAGTATATGGCCCATTTATTATCAATACATCAAGTGCAGAGACCTGGGAATGTGTGTACTTTACACACAGTTTCCCACGTCTCTCTATATAAGACAACACTAATCCATAAAGATGAGCACTGAAATCCATATTTAGGCATCTAAATAAGTATCTTAACTATTAAAGGCTATGACCATCCATAGTTCCCATTGCTTCCTTTCTTTAGATCTCTGAATAAGTATGTCAATATGAGCAGCAACGTTTAAAATGTTAAAGAACAACTCACAGAACCTGGAAGAGGCCTGGACCTGTATGCATTACAGAAATCTCATCGTTGGCTAAAAACAGACATTCAAAAAGTCTTGGGCAGATTCTAATTATTTTGCATGGGTTTCTGGGTTAGTTCAGTAGTGAACAGAACACAAGTTCACCCGTTGGTGGGGGCGGGGGCACACAGGCTACCTGCACTGCCCAAGGCCAGCAGGTTGGGGCACCCCTGCACTGCCGAGCACAGCTGAGCAGCTGAACCACCCCAACTGGCTGCTGGGCACATGCCCCACTCCCTTTGCCAGTCCTCTGTCGGTCCCAGGCATGTCAGATGCAGATGAGCAGTAGAGGTAGTGCAGTCTGCTCCCTAGGTCTGCGCCCGCTCAGAGGGGGCATTGGGTGGGCTCCCTCACACCCCTCCAGGGACACCCATGTCCCGCAAGTGGGTGCAGACCCAGGGAGCACGGGTGGGCTGCAGAGGATGGGCAAGCATCCCCTTCCCCTTCCCTATCATCATCAGACATGGCGGTGACTGCACTTTCTTAGAGCCCGGGGCAGAGCCAGCTGGGCACTTGGCCAGAGCAGCCAAAAGGAGGCCAAGTTCTAGCACACCTAGTGGGAGCCAACAAAGGAGCCTGGGATGGTAGAGGAGAGCAAGCTAATTTGATTCAATAGAGGAACTGGTATGATGCTCTGGACTAACCTAATTTGAATAAGTTTGAGTGCACATTGATCCAAGAGTATCTTAGAGCAGGTTCCACCATTTTTACTCCCACTTATGTGCCCCAAACATATGTACAGTTATCAGTTTGGTTCATATTCTGATCACTTAGTGCAAATAATGTGTAACCTAGTCTTTGACTCTATAACTTACAAAAAACTCATCTGAAACTAACTATATTTTAAAGAACTTCTTCTGTATTGTCTCTTGTTTTTGGAGTATTTTCTTCAGGAAATGTCATATTTAATTTATTTTTTCATACTGTTTCTTTTATTTATCTTTTTTATATATGTATAAAAATCTTACTGGTTTTTTCTCAGGGACATAATGCTATAGAACAAGCTGTGTATGAAACCTTACAGCAGTTTGTGTGGGGCAAAAAATCACTAGATCACATTAGCATTGGTAATAACATTACACCAATTAGCAATGTTAAGCCCTAGGTCATATGAAGAAGGCTATGCATGGTGATAAAAACAATGAGTGTAATTTCATCCAACAGGAATAAACCTTCAAATTATTAGCTGAGCTTCATTATAAAGATTTAGTCAATGCATTTGATTCTACTGGTATAACGTCACATCACCCATCATTGCTCTTTTCACTTTTCTAGTCTTTACTGTACATGGATATCAAAGCAACAAGCCAGTCTCGCTGGTCCATTTTGGCTGCTTTATATTGCACAGCAGCTCTAACACTGGCTTACCAGGACATTTTAGATTTTCCTGAAGGGAGGAGAGTGCCTAGGCAGCTGGTAGCTGATATGCCACCTCCCTCTGCCTTCCAGCATAGAAAGGATAGCCAAGGATTAAGTGAGTTAGCCAGAATGTTCCTATGCCTCCTCCGTGCCTGGCTGCTGAAACAGATCCCTTGGGATCACTGGTAGCCAACTTTAAATAGAGCAGCCCTGAAGCTAATCTAGTTTATGGCAAATACTCATTTGGGGCTAGATGGCCTCCAAAAATGTGGGGAAGCATAAAAATGATTTAAAAGTCCTCTCTGTGCCTTTCTCCTGAACTGTGTTGAAGGATCTTGGCCTAAGTCTTTTCTGATTTCCCCCATTATTCCAATAAGGCAGCAGTAATAAGGAATGTTATGTTTGCCAAGTTGGCAAACTCAGCTCATAACATTTCCACTATTGCTGGCTTTAAATGTAATAGGAATAACTCTTTCCCTTTCCATCAATCAGTGAGGAGTTTTAAGATTTGCACTGAAGAAAACAGAATCAGTAGCATTGCCAGATGGATATATCGAAGTGAAAAGAACTAGCCAGTAATCTGCTTTTCTCTTAACTGCTATAATTGCAGCCAGTCTTTTAACAGACAAAAATAGCATCTCTCTTGCTTTTTTTTCCCCCTCTTCCAATCGTATATTGCTTCTTCAGTGTGGGTTGGAAACATTTTTATATGACAGATTTTGTAGCTTCTGAAAAGAGTTTTATCGACAGTTTACTTGGAGTTTGTAATACTCTGAAACTTTGCCTGTTTGCAATAAAATGTTCAGTTATCTTAAAATTGAGTAAACTCTCCGGAGTGTGCAGTTACTTACTTGTGCTCCTGTTCACCCTTTCTGTTTCAGGCCTTCATTGTCAGAACATTTCTCAACCCACAGTGAGGACACCCATAAGGACCATTGCCTATGTTGTATGTTGTGTGGATAAATACAGGATTTAAGTTTCCTGTGGAATAAATCTCTCTTTTCACAGACTTTAAATTAATTTTAAAAACTCCATCCGTTATCCATTTGATAATGAGTTCACTTACTTCCTGCCTTTAAACAGTACAGGATGTGGGGCACCATATTTAGTCTCAGGTCAAGGCAGTGGAGAGGATTAATTCATCACTGCTTTCCATCTCAACATGCTGCAGGGAGCAGGTAATGCTTGAAAGATGATACAAGCCATCTCTGGGAAGCTGACTAGAGCCATGTTACACTTCGTGTCTGTTAAATGCACTTAAAACATGAGTAATGCACATTAAAGCTGTGCAGCACATGCTAAATACACTCAAATTGTAGCAAAATTAGGACTTTTTGCACAAGGAGTATCTCCAAGTAACATGTTCAGCTATTGTCAGGCTGCTCCATAGTTCAAGTCTGCAGTGTGGCACCAGGGCTGGGACTCGCAATCAGTGAGCTGTGGACGTTAGAGATCATAGCATATATTACCATGCAACTTCTCAGAACACTTTCTTACTTAATGCCACACAGATTCAACACGTTCAGTTATAACAAGACCCATACAGTACAGGTATTTCACTTCCTGGGATATATGCCTTTGCTCCAAAGAAATATTGGTGAAGGACTTTTGACTACTCTGAAAAGGAATAAGGCAGAATAGTTAAGGCTAAGTGCCTTAATGAATATGTAGAGGAAATGCCAAAGAATTCCATGTTGACTGATGTTATCTTGATCCACTACCTGCCTTAAATCAGAAAAGAACAAGGGAAATCCCTGGTTCAGTTTCTGTTGACCCATTCCATATTAGACCATCATTATCCATTGCTCTCCCCTTATTCAGCTAGCTCGTTATTAACACTTCTTTAGATTCTATTCAGATCACCTTGTGTCACTCGCCTGCCTGTTCCAATGCCTCAGAAAATCTTTGGTATGATAGTGGGAGGCTTGATAACATTTAATAGCATTTCTAAAGACTGGATTCGGTTTACAGATCACATCACACAGATTGGAAAGTAAGGGCACTGCAGATCTTTATTGTCATTTTAGCAGCATTGCATTGTGCCATGCAAGGAAGAAGGCAACCTAAATGAGAGAGTGCATTTTGTATAACGGTATACAGGAAGTCCTTGACTTAAGACATTTTGAGTTACAATGAATGGTGCTTACGACATTTATATATTGACACCCAGTTTCAACTTTCTGATGTAGGTTTTGACTTTACAATGCTTCATCCAACGCAATACCATGCCAGCGAACAAGTTCGCTACATTGCCTATCTCCCTGAAGAACATCTGTCCAAGCTTCCTTGGACACTTTCTTTAAGAAAGCAGACATGGCTCCAGAAAAACCTGTAGCCGAGACTCCTGAGAAGACTCAGTCAGAGAACCCTTCAAAAAGTCCAACCAAGAGCCCTTCAAAAAGTCCAGGAAAGTCACCTAAAAGAAGTCCTTCCAAATCAATATCATTGCTATTTACAATATAAATACATTAATGTATTTGTGTATATTATGTACATTAATGTATTTATGTATTAATGTATAATGTAATTACTCATCTATAATTGATTGAGTACAAAATTCTGGGTTATTTTTGGTGAAAATAGGGTATTGGGCCTTCTTTCAGGAGCCAATCCCCCATTTATAACATTGTTCCCTATGGGAAAATCGGTTCCAAATTATGACATTTCAATTTAAGACATGGTTTTCAGGAACCAATTGCATCAGAAGTCCAAGGACTGCCTGTATATAGAAACCTCTGCTCAATAAATGAATTTTTCCTTAGAAAGTCAAAAATCCAATGACAATCAGGATTTGATCTGTAGCTCAAGCATTGATAATTTACTAAGTATTTGAGTAGTATTTCCCAAAGCTGAATAATAAAAGCACTAAGAAACTCTGATGATTATGGCCCTGATCCTGCAGAAGAATCTGCAAGCACAGACCCTTTATCCATATGGTGAACTATTGATATTAATAGGACTATGGTCAGAAGTCAGGACCTGTGCTACTGGATCTCAGTGAAGGAATGGGATCTTTATATGTCAGTAGGTTCAAAGGTTTCATCATTGAAGGTCTAAGTAAATGGCTCTATAGACATGATGTTCAGTGGGAAATCCCTTGGGGATAATAGTTCTAAATATAAGCTAGATGTGGAAAAGATCTATTAGTCATTCAGTCCTTCCCTCTGTCAATGCAGGATTGTTCCCAGCCATGCATTTACTACCCTTTTGATCAGCTACATTTTAAATTTTCCAAGTATGGGGGCTTCCACCACTTTTGTAGGGAAGTTGTTCCACAGTTTCATATTCAGGGAGCTTGCACCACCATCAGGTAGAAGAGGCAGAGATCAGTTGTCAAGAATTGGTCTTATCCTTGGGCAGCTCCTTTAGTTTGATCAGGTTGTTAACCTTTAAGATTGCTACTTCAGTCAAAAACAAGGTACAGAGGTGCCCTCTGGTAAAGCTCTCTTTATTTTCCCTTGGGGCTCCCAATCTGGGACTTGTGTAAGGGGTCTGTTAGCTGGCATTCTCAGAATATGGCTAAAATAAGTTCATCATCTCACTGGTACTATTTTTGCAGCAACGGGTAATGGGGCCTTTTCCAAGATTTAAACGTTCTTTATCACAGGCAACTGCTCCTGACATCCAGCACAGGCATCATTTTTTATCCCATTACTCCTTATATTCCACTTATCAGTCTGCTAAAAATGTTTGGTGATTTGGATGGGATTTCAAAAAGTATTTGGCACTGGCTTCACTCTGCCGCCTTTTAAGTCATTAGGCTTAACTATTAAGTCATTACTATTGACTTTAGTAGAAGCAGCATGAGGCCAACTATCTGAGTGTGTTTGAAGATCCCACTCAACATGTGTCCATTAATCATGCAATCTTTACTGATTTGAATAGATGAACTTGGTTAGATGAACATCTTACTGGGATCGTTTGACCACAGTAATCTTTCCTGCCATGGCAGGGGGTCGCACTAGATGATGTGCTCAGGTCCCTTCCGACCCTAGAAACTATGAAACTATGAAACTAATAACCCCTTGAGTAACCCATGGGAGATAGTGCATCAATAATGGATAAGATAAGATGGATGGCACTGCCCAATACACCAGAGACTACATTGAGCATGAGTATGAGCTGACAAACCAAAGCTCTCGAACTGGGGCTGTGATAGACTCATTATTTCCCATCAACCAGACACCAAGGGGACCTTGTAATACACACACACACTAGTATAACCAGCAGGTTATAACAAATCAAGCAAGGAAGGACTGAAACTATGACTCTTAATCTTTTTTTGTAAATTGATCCCTTCAGTTGCCTATTCATTTCTGTTTCACTTCTCTGAATGTCCTCCAGTTTGCCATTTTCCTCCCGACAATGAGGTGAGGGACACCAGCTGTGGAATAACAGTCCAAGTTCACACGTGTGTGCAAGAGAGATCCAGTCCTTTTTTCACATCTTCTAAATTTGGTAAGAAGAAAATAGCACTAGGTGTTTAGTGGAGGATAATGGAAGTGTCAAACATTAGAATGTGTGGGATCCCAAGTGGGATGAATTACTAAGTAGAGCAGAGGTTGAAAACAAATCAAACAACGTGCATCTGCCTACGAGGACTGGAGGTAGGAGGCTTGGTGAAGGTGGTGTAGGCACTGACACAGAATTCAGCATCTTTATTCCATTCCACCATCAGAATCCCTCCTTCCCCCCCATCCTCCCACACCATGGAAGTTTCTCTGCTTTGCAACAGCGCTTCCAGTTGGGTTTTTCTTCTTCCTGGAAATGGTTGCCAGTGGAATATTGTTCTAAGAAATCTGAGCATTGCCATTAGAATAAATGTGCGAAGCATTGTTTCTAATTGCAGTACTACTTGAATTCTGACTGCTGTTTTAAAAAAAGAAAAAAAGGAGCATCCTGTAATTGCACTTCTCAGAAACTGGAAGGACATGTCTAGGAGCAATCTGCCTGTCTGGATCTGGCTGCCTAATTCATCTATTTTAAGGTTTTACAAGCTGCCATTAGAATAGTTTCTAAGCCTTGGCCACTGATAATAATACATCTGCATTGCATATACAGCACTCTTTAGAAAAGTGGTTACAGGTGACAGTGCAAATTGTCTGCTTATCTTGCAGTTACGTCATAATGATGCAACTACATTAGAGGTCAGAAACTATGCAGGATTGACCTTGATTGGTACTTGGCTGGGAGACTGGTGGAGCACACTCGTGTGCCACAGGAAGTTAGAGGTTATCTTCCATGCATAAGACCCAGCATGAGCATGATGCTGCTGGACGATAAGACTTACAAGCGTGCATCTGACTGAACTGCATCCTTAAAAATTTAGTAGCAGTTTCAAGGGGACAAAATTTTAGTCTTCAGTGCCCTGGCCAAATTCCT
>NW_017728906.1:192691752-192703435 GCF_001723895.1 Crocodylus porosus
GCCAGAGTGCCGAAAAAACCACAATGTCTACCTTGGAAGGTGCCGGAGTGCCGGCATGCCAGAAAAACAAAATGGTGGGGGGGGGTACATGGCAGGACACACTGCATAGTAGTATATTTAATAATCATAAATGGTGCCTTTATTGTTGTGTATTCCTTTTTTGTTGAGCATGTTGCAATGAAAGAGAAAAAAGAGACAAGAGAAAGAAAAAGAAGAGCAGAGAGAGAACCAGACACATGCACACAGAGAACCAGAACACACCCAGAATAAACACATGCACACACACACATCCAGAACCAGACACATGTGTGCGCACACAGACACACAGGATCAGACCGAGACAGACAAACACACAGATCAGATGTATGGGCACACAGAGCTGGGCTTCTGGGCCACTGGATAAAGTCCGCTTAGAGGCACATGTGCACCCGCTGGTATGGAGCTAATGCCGGAGCCTGAAGCAGATGTTTTCAGCCTTCCGGCTGCAGCCAGCCCAGGCTCTGGGTAGCTGTTGCCAACCACAGCGGGGCTTGCAGCCACCCAGCTGCCTGCTGAGAGCAGCCCGGGCTTTGTGGCTGGCAGCAGCTGCCTAGAGCCCAGGTCGGTGGTGGCGTGCCAAGCAAAATGGCCTTGTGTGCCATGCTCAGCACATGTGCCAGGGGTTGCTGACCCCTGGTCTACACTGTTAAATAACTGCACTAAGGACCAGCACGCCTGACAGATGTAATTCATTCAGCCTTACTATACTGGATGTACACTAGTAAGAACATCTGACACAGACTACTTACAGAACATATATATTTCACTTTCACAGTCCTGTGACAGTGCAGAGATGCCCTGGCATCCTTTCCACTCTTCAGGAGGACCTGGACAGCACCCTAACTTGAGCTGTTTGATAAGCTTCAAGTGTATTACTTGGTTCCCTTAAAAGTTTCCATGAACAGAAAGATCGTAGTAATGAGCTTGAGTGTGGATCCAGATCCTAAGTCAGGAGACATTTGAACCTGAGGGGTTGGTTTCCACACCCTCGCTCAAACAATAGTTTGTGAAATACAGTCTGATCTGTCAGTGATATCATAGTATCATAATGCTTAGGGTCATAATGCTTAGGGTCAGAAGGGACCTAAACAGATCATCAGGTCTGATCCCCTGCCCCAGGCAGGAATAGTTACTGGGTCATATCACCCCAGCCAAATATCTGTCCACCCTCGGCTGGTGGGATAACTCCTAACTAAAACATGTTTCCTTTATGCATTTATTTATAAACTTCTGAGAAACTTGAGCAGAGCACGTGCAAAGCCAGATGATAATTTTCTAGCATGGCTTTTGCTTGTGGCAAAAATAAATCTAAATGAGAAACCATTTTCTCCCTAAATCACAGAGTCCTGTGCAACCTGAAAGCCTGGGTTCCTGCAAGAATACTGTTTGCACATCATGTTGTGACAACTTAGTGAATATTTTAAAATAGTGAGCCATTTATTGAAGGCTAAATTGGCTTTTTCCTGATTTTTTCCTCATTCCAAATTCTGAAATGATCAGTGTTTCCAAGATACTTTGTCAGAGTTAGAATTGACATCCCCCACCCCACCCACTACCCCCATGGCTGAAGACTTAGGTTCTTTTGAAGATGGATAGAGGATTGGATTATGGGAGATAGTGAGTGTGTGTGTGCGCGTGTGCTCCCACGTGGGTTTCTACTAGAATAAACCATCCCTGTTTTCAGTGGTAATCTCTAGCCTAAAGAAAATGTTAGAGGCTTGAATGGTGACCACTGACTTCAGTGGCAATTACATACAGGCAGCTGATGGTATGGGCAAGGCAAAGGCCCTACATGGCTCTGCCATTGTTTTTTTGTGGTTTTAAGCAAGCTACCTCCCCTAGGAGCAGACAGAGGCACCGGTCTAATGATAATGCTTCTGGATACTGCTGGACAGACTAGGCTGTGTGTGTCCCTTCATCCCTCATAGGAGGGAGCTCAACTTCATAAGAAGTATAATGGCAGTCCAAAGCTGATTGTTTAATTTGTAAATACAATAATGGTCAGTAAAAGCCTTTTAAGCCTCATTTGTTACTGACAGAGAGGGAGCAATTGCATTGATTTCACATGTACTCTAAGTGCAAACCTGGATTACAATATCTGTGTTATAAAACTCCTGGGTGCAACCCACCAGTTATGTCTAGATATGGGTGTGACCAGCTTGTAACACCTTTGAAAAGGGGTAGCAGGTGTCCCTGACATCAGAGCAGGATCCTTTCCCTTTCCCCTCTCCGGCAGATAGTTTCCTCCAGGCAGGAGCACGGAGGAACAAGGCTTCAGCTTCAGGTGCCTCTTCCCTGTTATCACAACTTCTGCTTGATCAAAATTCTTAGCATAGATCCTTCCTCACTGACATGTGTATAATATAAATGCTTTGATAGGTGAGGTTATGTAGAAACATCTGAGGCCCTATACTCTACTTAGCTCAATGCATAACTCTTAAACCATCAAAAAGAGCTGTGCCACAGCTGAAGGGAAAATGTAGTAGCCTTGAACTGCCTACATCTGCGTCGTTACAGGCAGATCATTTACAGTCGACAAAAAAACAAGAAATATGCTTTGAATAAGAAATCATTTCGTGTGTCAACAGCTTATTTTAATGGCTATTTTAATGGTCTGCAGTATGTCTTCTGAATTGTTTTCTGAATCAGTATTTTGTTTTATGTCATCCCACTTCAGAATCGAAATGCATTTTGATCCAAACTGGTGTGCAACAGTAATGTATGAGCAACTGCAAAAGTCACAGGAATTGTTCATCTTTATTTTTATACCCGGAATCCTAATTGGCATAAAACCTGTCTGAAAAGCCATTCTTGCTGCAATTGTTTAGTTGAGCTTTTCATTCTGCTCATAGCAAGAAACCACCCAGGAAGTACAGGTCTATAATAATTTAAGATAACGAAGATAAAAAAGCAAGCAGTAAAGAAATCTGCTCTGGGGACTTCTTGCTGATTGATTCTTCCTAGATCAATGCTTACAGAGAAGCCACAAAAAGTCAGTGGAGCCTATAAGTAGTAAAGCTAGGGTGGCCATTGGTCACGTTTTATACTGGACCACCCTCTTTTTAAACCCTGCATCCCCTGTCTGTTTCTCAATGAGGACTGGACTGCAAAAACCCCTGTTTTTCAGTTAATTGATGGAAACACATGTCAATCGCTTGTCTTCGCGATTCTATTGGCTGTGCCTAGAGCTAGGGCAGTGCACGGCCAGGAGGAGCAGGGTTGCCAGCCAGGGAGGGAGGTGGCCTTTTTATAGCAGCTCCACCCCTCACTGCTGATTCATCGAGGAGGTGGCGGCTTCAGCCCTCACTACTGATTGGCCAAGGGGAATGTCCTGTCTTCTGGGGATGAATCAGTGACCGCCCTAAGTGAAGCACTGAGCAGAGCTCTTTGTTTTAATGCAGTTTCTGATTGATGTTTGTTATTGATGTAGGAGGTGAGTATTTAACAGATGCAGTTCTGTGTCTACAGCTGGCGATGGAGGGTTGGGATAAGGAGGCGGATGTAACTTGCACCTGTCTGCATCAGTTCAGTCCTTATCCTTCCTCTGTTGTTCTGGCAGATTTAGGTTCTGCCCAAAGCTTCATGGGAGCCCAGCCAATGGAAGGTGCAGAGGATGTGCCTGGAACAGACACACCTCAATAATACCCTAGCCAGGCCTCCTTCCCGACCACTACTACTACCAACATTTCTGAGTGCTCTGACCACCCGTAGGCCCCTCTTGGAGGACGAAGTTGTGTCTCACTGCTTCTATTGCAGCCCTTATCTGGGGTGCTGTTTCATGGAGCTAGCACAAGCCAGGGGTGAATTTGATCCTTGGACTCCAGCTTACAGTAACTCTAAGCTTTGTTCTGAATTTTTTGCTATTTACTTTCCTTACCTTGTTGAGCAAGTTTCTTCCATTGCTTCAGCTCGTTAGAAAGGCTGCTGCGATCTACACTGTAGGCTGCCTGTGTGCTCAGGCAATGGAACCTGGGTGATGGAACGGCACTTATCCTGGATGCAGCCACCTGGTTATATGGTATATATAAGTCTTAGCATAATATAATATATTGCCAGGGGATCTCAAGGCACTTTCAAAGATGTGCCATAATTTAATAGTGCAGTCTGCTGTGCCCATCTCACAACTGAAAGTGAGGGAGACACATGAGTCTTCAGTTTTGATTTGCACAACTGCAGTAATACTGACAGCTCTAGGCAGGGAGTTGTCATGCCATAAAGAACATGCTTTTCTAATAATGAAATAGTTTGAGAATATTATACAGATGCTTTCAGGTCAAATTTGGCCCTGAATTTACTTTTTTATAAATACAGGTTACATCTGAGATGATGACCAACAGAAATAAGTTGTTAGGCATTAAAACAATATTTGAAAGAAACTTGGAAGTATTTTCAATTCAAACCGGGCTGCACTGCATTAGTATAAATGATGAATAAAGTGAAGCTTACAAGCATATTGGGGTAGGGGAGGGAAATGCGAAATACTCAATAAATAGGAATGGACTCTATTTATGCAGCAGAGCACCTGTCTGCATACAAGCAGCCTGGAAAGTTAAACAAATGTGAAGGCAGCATAAAGAAAAAATCAAAATATAAGTTTTAGGTATGCATTGTTATATAGTCTTTACAGTCACTGTAACCTCACACTAGTTAGTTACAGGGGCATATACTGTTTATCATGAGCTACAATATGATACCAAGCAATGTGTTCTAATAACATGGGTGGGCATCTTCAAATACTATTTGCTACTTTGCAACTGTCAGAGAGAATCCATGGAAGTCGCTTACCTAGATGGTACACAGCATACGTGTGAATGGCATGTTGTAGATTAAATATAATAGAGCAATACTGAAAATTTCCTGGCACACTCAGAATACCTGTGTTCATACCTCCATTATCTTCATAGTGATCTGCCTCTTCTCTGAGAAAATCAGTGCTAAATTTAACTCTACACATGCTCCTTTTATAACATGTGGCCTTGTACCCTGAATTAAACCTGAGGAAAGCTGCAGTATGTTTAAATACATTAACTCAAGAGTTAATTGACTTATTCTCTGAACTGCATCTATGGAATTCTGTGCCACTGGTTGAAAAGAAAGGAAATGGCTTGCCGAGCTAGTGTTGTCAATGTACTGAATATAATATGGTTTTGGCAGGAGATCCACAGAGAAGTAGATTTCAGTATTAACACTCTTTGGGATGAATGGACCAGTTCAGGCTTCTCATGTTTCAGGAAACCTGCAAACCCAATTTTAAAATCTTTTAGGAATACAAAAATTCCCATGCAAGTTCAGACCAAGGTCCATCTAACCCAATATTCTGTCTCTGGCCATGATCACAGTATCAGAGGCATATCAGCATTACACCCAAGGGAGAAGGAGTTCCCAGACACTGGGACAATTCTCCATCTCTCTCTCTTCTTCTTTTTTTGATGTATGAAAACTCCTTCTCCCTTGGACAAGACTTCACTCTTCAGCAGCCCCTGGCAGCTTCTTCCCCCCAAACCAGCCTAGCTCACCTTATAGCCCTTTGTATGACATTACCCTGGTCTTGTCCAGTCAGAGTGCCACACTCCAGTTCCTCTCCCAGCCAATGGGCCTCTGCTTGCCCTGGCCAATGAGTCCAGAGGGTTTTACAAATTTGCCCCAGATGCAGGCCCTAGCTTGCCATGTGCTCAGCACATGGCCAAAATACAGGGGCCATCTTGCCCACATAAAATACATGAATAAAAGTAAACCCACAATATACAACCCAAGTGGTTGTATGGGTGCTACATATGGAAAGTGCCAGAACCCCAGAGAATGCTAAGGCAAGGCGGAGGTATAAATGGATAGTCCTTTGCCCTGGGTATCAGCAGTACACAGGGTAACAGCTATAGCCAGGCTGCCAGAAGTGGTATAGTGGCTAGGAAAGCAATGGTGGCAGTTGCTATTTTCATAGATTCATTGATTCTAGGGTCAGAAGGGACCTCAACAGATCATGGAGTCCAGCCCTCTGGCCTGGGCAGGAAAGAGGGCTGGGTCAGATCACTCCAGCCAGATGCTTATTCAACCTTCTCTTAAAGACCCCCGAGGTAGGGAGAGCACCATCTCCCTGGGAAGCCCATTCCAAATTCTGGCCACCCTTACAGGGAAGAAGTTCTTCCTAATGTCTATCCTAAAATGTGCCCCCTTAAATCACACTCTGGGGTTGTGGCCCAGTTGCCTCCTCTTAGTTATTCTGCTAAGGCGAGGTCTTTTTTTTTTGTCTCTTTGAGACCAGATTAAGCTATGAAGCTGTTTATTTTCAGCTCTGAAGCCTAAACACAGATATTTTAGCTGAAAGCTGAGTGCCTATTTTGATGCCCTGACTCCCAGAGCCAGGCCCTTGGCATGTGCTTAAAGTGCTTATTAAGCCAGCTCTGTGTCCAGAAATACTTAATTTTCCTCTTTTCCTCTTCATTTGAGTACTTAATCATGCAACTTTAATTTAGTTCATATTTAAGTGGAAGTATTCATTGCTTCCTCTACACTGAACGGACCAAAGGTTAAGTCCATTTAGTCTGATGCTTATGTCTTTAGGCTTTCCTCTCAGCCAGCATTTTACAAAGGCAAGATCCTAAAGTTCCTTCTCTAAATTATTCTGCCTACACAGTCATTCTTTTTCTGCACTGCCTATTATCTCACAAAGTTGTTTGAACACATAGGGCCTTTGTACATGTGACAAAATTGCCCCTTCTAGTGGTTTAATTCCCCCTTCTTAGTGATTTATTTGTGCAACAGTGTACATGTGAAGTGGCATATTATGATTAAATGTAGTAACAGTGTATACCTGCAGCAGTGTATTTTGATTTAACTGACATTTTATGTAGCAAAGTAAAACACATCCAATGTATTTAAGTTTGCTATGTAACAAATTGCAGTGATATTCATCCCATGTACAAGGGCCCATACAAGGCAAGTCCCCCAAGCACAATGGTAGTAAGGTTCCAGACAATGAAGAATGGAGTTCTTTTAAAGAGCCCAGATAACTAAATATGTTTTATTCAGCAGATCAGATTAATTGGAAATCAAAATCAGGAGCTTTACTGGAAAGCTAAAGAACAACCAATATTCACTTGCAAATCAAGGCTTTGTTGTTCATGAGAAATTAATAAAAATGAGCTCAGAAATATCTCACCAAAGCCAAAATCCAGAGCTCAAGATGAAAAAAAAAATGTTCTAGTAGATAACAAAGCAAATGTGAAGTGTCATGGGCACATGCAAGTGATAAGGACACCAGGTTTTTGTCATTGGCTACAGGCAGACTTCCACTACTGATGCTTTATGCCAAAGGAGACTCATTACTCATAATTATGGAACAACAGGCAAGTACCTCAGCAATATAACCTAGCATGGAATGTAAGGAGAAGCCAGCCAATTCTTTCTGTTGAAATGAATTATCCAGTTGACTTGGCACAATATTGCCAAAACAACAATCACATTTTAATAATGCCAATTAAATTTTTATTGCTAGAGAAGACCATAAAGGACAGGCTGAGGGAGAACTACAAAGTGACTGTATTTCTTAGTTCACTCACCCAGGCAGTCCAATCTGCAGTTTAGGCTGGAATACGGTCCAACTTTATGATGACTCTATAGGCCGTTAGTCACAGAATCTTAGAAAGTAGTGCTGGAAAAGGTCATCTCATTCTTTCCTCTCTATTCCCTGCAAATGCAGCACTATTCCCCATGGTACTTATTATTAGTAGATTTGTTTTAAATTTGCAAAACAATAGGTTTCTCCACTTCCCTTGCAGGAGACTTTTCTGCTTCCTGACCAAGGAGATTTTTTCTTGCCAGGTTGAATAAATCCTTTCCATTTTTATTGTGTACATATTTCAAAGACACCTGAGTGATCCTCTATTTGAATTTTCATTTATCTAGGGTTTGCATACTTAGAACCTGATTTCTGCAAACCCTTACTCAATACAAGGTTACACAGGGTGCATCTACATGTTCATTAATTTGCCATAGTTATTGTACATTAAGGTTAGTACGTGGATCACCAGCACTAACTCAATCTGCAGTAACTTGTGCTACTGCACAGCAGCACTGGCACACAGGTTTTTAGTGATGCTTACTGTGCAGTAGCCTAATACTACTGCGCAGTAGCATAATGGCGTGGTTTTTGGCTGACATGCTACTGCACACAGCTATTAGCCTGCTGTGCAGTTGGCATCTTGTGTAGACATGCCCAGTGGTGAGTAAACCTACTGAGTACTGGTGACATACTCACTTGCATGGAGTTTGGTGAACGGTTGCAGGACAGTGCACTTAGTTTTTAAATCTCTTCTCTCATCAGTTTCTCCAGCCTCAGATGATATTTCTTGCCTTAAGCTGAACTGAGAGACTAATTGCTTCAGAGATGCATGAGCTTTCATGGGCAACAGTCTTCTTCATCAGATGTGGAATGTCCTGAAATTTCTCAGTGTCTTTTTGGTAACACAAATCCCAAACTGAATACAAGGTGCCAGGCACTTGTGCCATAGCCTTTTAGGATGGGGATGCCTCCCCTGACCACACTTTGCTTTGTGATATGCAGTTCCTCTGACTATGCAACCCAAAATAATCCCAGCCTTTTGCTGTGTAAAGCTTAGTAGCCTCAGACCTAAATCTGTTGCCCCAAGTTCCTTCCCCCTCCTCCTTGTTTGTTTCTAGTTTGAATTATTTCTCCTTAAACAAATGAATTGCATTTTTCCAAGGCAAATCTCCCATTTTGTCACCTCCCAACCACTCTAACTCATATTGTCTCCCCACCCATTATGGCACTTGCAACACCTCCCAAACTTGTGGCTGCTGCAAATTTAATCAGCCAGCTTGTCCTGATCTATGCTACTAAATAAACCTGTTGTCAGTCATCTTACACATAGCAATAAACTCCTCATGGCAGGAACTGTCTCTCTGTCATGGGCCTTTACAGCACATGGCAGAGGGGGTCCCTGGCTTCTAAATACACAGTCATGCATAATAACACAGCTGCCGTAATATAAATCCTAAATAATGGCCCCATGAATTTGTGCCTCCAGTTTGATATGCGGCTCCTTGCTACATGCACAAATGAACCATTGAGTTCATTGGTGTCATGCACCATACTTTGGCACTGCCGTGGCATTGGTTTGGAAGGTGGCTTATACAGAGAGGCTGTGTCATGCCCCAATGTGGCACCCTCCCTAACTCAGTCCTGAGACCAGGTGGGCATGTGCTTTTGGTCTCACAGTGCTCACATCTAAACCAATATGGGTGAGTTTTCGGAGAACTTTATGACCCAGTGAATCCTGTACTGAAATCTAAATATCTGACACTCTGCTGCACTGGCTTCTATTGCTCCTTTTGTAATTGAATCAAAAGTTGTTGTCAAGTTGTGTGACAAAATTACTCCTATACAAACCCATGCTTCATGATGTAATTAGTCTCTCAATTTTACATGATTTTTTCTCAAGTCTATTGTTTTATTAGGCATTAAAATTAGTTTTCCTGGGTGATAAGTGGTGTTAAAGGTTTTTTTGGTTGATTTGATGCCAAACACATATTCAGGGAAATATAAGAAAATCTTAGAAACAGCCCCACAAAATACATATTTCTACATATTAAATAAAATGACCTCTACCTGATGAAGCTGAGAAAGCGGGGGGGGGGGTTGGCTTATTCTTTTTATATGTCTTTATTGTGTTCCCAAGGTCCAAAGCTCTCTGTAGGTTCACAGGAAAACTAGACAGGCCCACTTATCTTGATCTGAACCTGTTCTAACCCAAAGTTCAATCTATCTTATCAAGACAGATCCTGGTGCAGAATCCAATAAGGAATAGCAATAGCCTGGGTTTTTCCATTGCAGTTGATCTTGACAATAACTGAGAGGCTTTTAAGTAGTAGTGAATAAAGTAAGAGTGTCCCTCTCTCTTTATTGAGATGAAAGACCTCAAGAAGTTTGGATGCACCTACAGCTCCAGTCAACCTCGGGCCGTGTGGTCAGATTGAAGGACACAATATGTGCCTCAAGGAAAATACTATGGGGATTGCAATTTAACCAGTTCCCATATGACTTCTACCTAGCGTATTTCTCATCACTACAGTGTCTGAATACCTTCAATGCATTTACCCTCCCAGTGCCTCTGTGAGGTAGGGAAGTACTATTATCCCCACTTCTCATTTAGGAACTGATGCACAGAGGTCCTATTGGATCATGGAGAACGAGTTGAATTTGAGTCTCTTCTGGCCAGACAACTGCTCTAGACACTCTCTTTAGATGGTTTTCTTTAGCCTTAGGACATGTCTGTAATAAAAAAGCAGAGCCCGCCTTAGGGAAAATGGTGCCCAGGGTGAACTTGCATTTTGTCGCTTCCCCACCAGCACCCCCTCCGGTGCTGCCCCAAACCCTGCAAAGTCAGCAGCGCTGCAGGCAGAGGCAGGCGGGCAGGGGCATGAGGCATAGTCTGGCAGGGAGGCAGAGCTGCCTGACTCAGCTCCTCCTGAGCAGCAGCTGGAGGAGGGGGTGGAGATGGGCTGGGACGGGGCAGAGCAGGGGGAAAGCATTGCTGTGTTTGGCTGTGGGGCACCCCCGACCACAGCACCCTGAGCAGTCACCCACATCACCCACCCCTAGGACTCTGTATAAAAGGACTGTGCTAGGGTGTGTCACAGTGAAGCAGTCAATGCCACTCCACAAGATGAAATTTAGCCCCCATAGTGAGGCACTGAGGGCATGACAGATGGACAGTATGTATGTGCAGGTGACAGAGGATATTGCCATGAGCTGAGCACCATATGAAAGCAGCTACATTACATCCACTTTGGCACTTGCTGGCAGGGTCCTTCACCAGCGTAGACACACTCTTAGTGTTCATAAAGCACTTTCAGTAATTCTTATGGGCAAGGTAGAGTTATTACGTGGTGGGGAAAACTGGTATTATGTGCTCCAATCATGGGCAGATCTAGGATTTTAAAAAGGGGGTGCAGATGGCATGGCATATCATTACATATAACACAACATATATTTTTTCTCCAGTTAAAGAGAACCTAGAAGATTTACTAATATGCCAGGGGGCTAGCACTACATTATTCAGTTTAATATCAAAGCTACTAGTATTGGAATGTACACTGATTTGCTAAAATGATATATAATGTTAAAAAAACACAACAAACTAGGCAAAAAATAGTCAAAATAGTTAAAAGATACTGCTTCATTAGTTCTGTAGTCATGATAGTGAAATGTATGTCTCTATTCAGATTCATAAAACAAAACAGAGCTTCCTGAGTGTTTTGACAGTACCCCCATTACTTCACTGTCTGTCCTATCTAAACTTGGGTTAATATTACCATACCTGAATAAAGGTTTTCAGCTAGAGCTAAAAACACTCTGAAGGGCTGTAAAATAGAAGAGAGATTATCAGGAATGGCCATCAGAGCAAAATTGCAGAACAAAGGAAAGTTTGAAGAGTGAAACATCAAGACTGTGATAAAGGATGGAGAGTCATTAACATTTGTGGAGTGATTTCATAGATTTCATAGACAGCAGGGCTGGAAGGGACCTTGGGAGATCGAGTCCAGCCCCCTGCCCAAAGGCAGGAAGTCAGCTGGGGTCATAGGATCGCAGCAAGATAAGCATCCAATTTGCTCTTGAAGGTGTTCA
>NW_017728906.1:192703446-192769021 GCF_001723895.1 Crocodylus porosus
CCCTCCTCAGCCCATAGCCTGAGACTGGGAGGATCGACGAAAACACCACCTGAGCTCCCAGACCCCTAAGCCCTGCTCCCAAATCCCTGTAGCACCTCATGACCTGGCTGGGGGTGCTCCGAGCCATGTCATTGGTGCCCATGTGAATAACGAGCATGGGATAGTGGTCTGTGGGCCAGTGGAGAGAAATCAGCAGGAATTATGAAAATAATACTGAGCCATGACGTCAATTAACCCTCTCAGCGCTGCCTGTAGAAAAATGCCACTGTACCTCCTTGGCATTAAAGTTTGGACAAGCAAAAATCAAAGGAGGTAGGGTAAAACAACACCATTGAAGCACCCCTCCTTCCCCCCCACCTAGATTAGATGACCTTAGGAGATCCTTTCCAGCCCTACTTTCTTATGATCCTGGGTGTATTTACACGAGACGCTAACGGTACAGTAGGTTAATTCTAGTGTGCATTAGCATGGCATGAAAAACCATGCTAATGCACTAGTGCACAGTAGAATTAGTACAATTAGTCTACTGTCCATTAGTGTCACTTAAAAAGCATGTGCCTGCACTAATGCGCAGTAGCGCTGATTGCGAGACATAAAGTTAGCATCTGTGATTACAGGTACTAAACTTAATGTGCCCTAATTATGGCTTTTAATGAACATATAGACGCACCCCCTGTGGCGCTAATAATATCAAGAAAATAAGATACAGAGACCATATGAGAAAGAAGCTTGAGGCTGAGTGATTTATTTGCTAAGTGGAGATGTTTTTTACTAAAACACAATGATCAGTCTTGGAGTACAGCCACCAGAGTAATAATGGGATGAGTGTGATGTTTCCCTCTACTAAAAAATTCTTCTGTTTACCTTTTGCACAGATATGTCAAAATACTACTTAAAATGTGTTTTTCATACTTTATTTGCCAATTATTTGTAGTGCAGCTTCACTTAGAAAAAGATTCACTGATCATAAAAAATGTAATTTTACATTAAAATGAGGGAAATTCTTTAGGATAAAAAAAAAACAGACCAGAGTATTAGCTAGACATGATTATTTGAATGTCTGTCACAACCTGGAAGGTATTAAACCCAAAGCAGCTAAACACAACTGGTAACCAAAGGGGTTTTTATTGAAGGGAGAGTCGAGAGTGTGTTTCTTATAGGTGCGTCTTTTCTGGGAGGCAGAGAGCAAGGATTAGGCCTAATTGCTTTTGTTCCAGGAATGTTAAATCACTGTGAAAGCAGTGTTTTGTCATCTAGTTTCATATGCTACAGCTATATTGTATTAAGGATACAATATAAGAATTCAAAATCTGATTTGCTTTGGGTATCGCAGATGTCTGATAACAAACCTGCCAGATAGGAAAATATTTGGCATTTTTCATTCTGTAGTTTCTAATGGGTTAGTGGTGGCCCCTGTAGACCGAGGCAAAAAGAATATCCATTGTTCAAAAGGAGATATGTGTCTGTATTAAAAGCAGATCTCAAAATGTCTTGAATGAATGTTAGGGTTACTTCTTAAGCTTTTCCCAGGAGAAATCCTGGGTCTTATACATCAGTCCTTTTTAAGGCATTCTTCCATTGACTTTGGGAATTTTACCTGAGTAAGGCCAGCAATATCAGTCCCACTCTTGGCCCTTGGAGACAGAATTTGCAGCTTCGGCACCAAGATGAGAAACAGCAAACACCTGACTCTCACTTATTCTGTGGTGTGTCTGTGATGCCTTAACAGCTCACAGAGGCCCAAGCAGAAATGAGGATCAGGTCCAGAATATTTTAAAGAGCTTCAAGTTTTAGCCTGTCTCCCCTGCATCTGGTGTTATCTTTCTTTTTTCATGTCCAGTCTCATCTGACCAACAGGCATTCCTATAACCTATGAGGACTGCTTGCTTAAGTGTCTGTAGGACCGAGCCTCTAGATGTTAAATTCCATGGGGGAGGGACAGGAATCCTGATCTGGATCTCATTTATTGCTGTATTTATTTAGTGGGAGACTAGGATCATATCCCTCCTTACCTTTTATCTGCCTAAGCGGCTTGAGCATTCGCAGTGCTGAGCAATGCTTGTTCATCTGAGTCAAGTTGGTAGGATCAGATCCAGCTTAGGCCTTTACAAAGTTTGTATGAATGTTTATCGTTTTAGTTCTAGTTCACATTACTACATTACATTATGGTGCCATGTGTGATGATTTCCATGACTGTAGCTATAGACTATTGGATGAGAATTTTTTTATACATGGATAAATAAAATAATAGATCAAGAGGCAGCTTTATTTAGGAGTGCATGTTCTAAGGACTATGACTTATAAACAGTAAAGCTGTTAATATCGTTCTCTCTGATTACTAATTAAATGGATTTTGCTTTCCTAAATTGAAACAAAATAATAGCAAACCAAAAAAAATCCTCAAATTGCCACAGAAGCAAGGCTTATAATGGTATAATACATGAGTAATTAGAACTATGTCAGATGGTGGAAAAGCCTTCAAGACAAATATACTTCTGGTTGAAATGTATGTTTTGAAGTTTTTGCTCTAGGTTGCTGAGAAAATTATTTTCAAAGAAAATATAATTTATAAATGTGAACCATAATAGTTTATTGTCATGATGCCTCAAATGAACCACAGCTTATTTATATATCAATTTAATAACATTCCTTTTAATTCCAATCTGAAAAGACATATGGTAATGAAATACTTGTCATTTTAGACCACTTTGCTTTTTTAGGTATTATTTTGTACATATTTTTTCCTTTAAAAGCGTGATGCCTTTAGTATTATTATGTCAGAATAATCATAACAGGCAACATTTTCATGATCCAGGAAATGTTAACATGTTACATGCCTTGCTTTGAAAAGATAAATGATTGCAGAAAACACATTTTAATTTCCATTATCATCTGGAGGTCATTTAAGCGATGTGATTTGCATGCTTGACCCTGTTTTCACCTCCAAACAACTTCAGTCCTTCATGTCCATTTTTTAAATCTCTGGCTCTATTTCAGATTTGTATTGTTTTGAATTTGCATGCTCCCTGTATTACCCATGCATGACACACGCATTAATTTCCAGTTGAATGTGTGCATACTTGGAGACATTCATGGCCCATTTTTTCTTTCGTGTGTATTTTTTTCTTTTGTTTTCAGTTTCTAAAGTTAAATATGCTTGAAATGTAAAAGTGGCATGAAACTTTTGTGACACAAGTGAACAACTAATTTTGAACAGGATTTTTAAGTAGTTAAAACTTCACCCTTCAAAAATGTATTCTGTTCCAGAACACCTTCTTTTGGCACATCTTCTTTTCAGAATTTAACCAAATAAATTCCATTATCAGACCCTAAACTTGTTCCCTTGTATAATTAGGACCAAATCTTGGTCAGTGTATTCACAGAGACAGTTCTAGTGACATTGGATTATTTACTTAATTGTGATGAAACATAATTGGCTTCTTATGCCTCCTGGCCATATCCTGCTACCATTTAATGTAACGCCATGAATGCTTGCAGCTCTGTTTAATATCTCTTCTAACAAAAAATGCCTATTTGTTTTACATTCCATTTGCCAAATGATGGCAGGCAATGCCTCTGAATTTGTTATAAAGTATTGTACAGCAGTGGAATTCGATATCTAAATGACACAAAGCTGGAGGCCTGTGCACAGGAGACTAATGAATGAGTAGAAGCTCATACTGAAATGAAAGTCATTTCCTTTAACTTGCTTGAACAAGTCATTGAATTATACCTCATAAATTACAAAATTAAGGAGGAAAATAAGACTGATTTTGAAAGCTGAAACAGCTGCCAAAAAGTGTACATTTTAATTGGCACAGAGCCGAATCTATGCATCTACTGGAAATGAAACACGAGACCCATTCAATGGCTTCTTTTAGCCACTGAATGAATTATGAGCACTGTTTACTCTGAGTAAGTTCTCATTGTCTGATCATGAGGCATCCTGAGACCCCCGCAAGTCCCACTGACCTCAGTTTAAGTGGCAGATGCTCAGTGCTTAGACAATCACGTGCCCTATAAAGGGCTGAACCAAAACCCTGGTTTCAAATACCCCCAAACTAAAGGGAGTGGGATCAGAATCCACAACCAGACCTGGATCCAAATCCTGTTATAATTGTTACAATGAACACAACCAAAACCCTTTATCTGAATGAGCCCATGCTTGGGAGTTCCAAAACCTGGAGCTAAAAACTGTGTTTTGAGCCCGGTAATGAAATGGATCCAGTCTGCAATGTGTTTTTGCCGTTTAAGCTGCAGTGCCTGGTGAAAATCATTTGTGATTCTTTGTGACTTGGTTTGGACCAATTTTGAGTCGCTACAGTTCTCTCCACTTTTACAAACTAGTTGTTTTGTCAGCATGAGTGTGACAACAATTAGACGTCCCTGTTTTTGCCCCATGCCTTTTCTCCTTCACAGTCATTCAATGACAAGCGTAAAAAGAACTTCATCTTTTCACGAAAATTCCCATTCTACAAGAGCAAGGAGCAGAGTGAGCAGGAAACAAGTGATCCAGAACGTAAGTAACCTCTTGGAGACCATGTCACGTGCAGCACAAAAATGGGTGACACGCATGACACCAGCACCCCACACGTCTAGGCAAACAACTAGCAAAGGCAGGCAGGCGAGGTATTACTACTGTGACCAATGCATGACTGCAGTTTGGATCCAGCTGGTGCTTCCTTCCCTTGAACCAATCTTTTCAGAATAAGAATAAAGCAGTGCCTTTGGCTTTTGGCTGAATGTATAAATGCCTTCCCCTTCTGAAATTTTGCTGGGCTTTTTCTTTCTTGTTTCTTTGTTTGTTTGCTTTTTTGGTTTGGTTTTCTTTTGTTTTTGATGGTTCTTAAAATATAATTGTATCTTAAAGTGTTCCAATCCAGAACTGGCCTAAATTAGCTTAAAGTCAATTGGGATTAAATGATTATATAGAATTATTTTTGGTTTTTTTTAAAAAAAGCAACCCAGGTACTCTTTTTGTAATATTTGTAGCCTTCAGGAATTTGTATAGGAGGCTGCAATCTCCACATTAATTACCACTGATCACTTTTGGTCGATGTTTTAGCCATAAGCTAAGAACTTCACTCAGTAGTGCTTTCTATTCTCAATACGGTTAGTTCCTCACGGTAAACTGCAAAACTTAAGAAAACCTAGGAAACGTAGTCCTCTGCGTAGAATGATCACCCACTGCTGACCTTAATTTTATATTCTGGATGTCCCAAATTATTTAATGTATGTGCAGGGAGAATTTCATTTCTTTCTGTTCAAAACTCTTTCCCTGCTAATTGAATCTGGGGTTTCTACCGTGGGTTTGTTATTGTTTGGAGTTTTGTTTTTGCTTTTGTTTGGGGTTTTTGTTTGCGGGATTTTTTATTTTCTTTTGTTTGGCTTCTTGCTCCTTTAGCCATAGCGGCAAAGGCCACCTAATGGTCACTGTCTTTTTCATTGGCAATATTACTTTGGAATTCGGGCTTGACGTTGTTTCAAACCAGAGAAAGCAGGGATCCAGATTGCTCAATCTGCATGGTCCGTCATGGTAGTATCCATTTCAACTCCACTGACTTCTTCCTTCCTCTTCTGCGGCTGTTCTTCCTTTCTCATTGCTCTCTCTGGGGACTTCCGTGCAGGACATCCCCGGATTAGGTGACGACGGTTATGGAACAAAGACTCTGAGTAAGTTCCCAGGAATGGTCACTGTAACTTCTCTTTGTTTTGTTTTGTTTTGGCTTTTGTTCCTTCTCTGAGGACCTTTCACTCCTAGCATGCACAAGATAGAGTTTTATTTGTTACCCAGCTGTGAATGCACCAAAAACTATGTTTCAATTGTTTTGTTATGCATGGATCTTAAATAACATACAGCGTATCAGACAGATATTTTTAGCTGTGTTTCAATAACACCTTTTGTTTCTGACAGTATGTTATTCTTACCATCATGGCAGTTCTGTAGACAGTACCCTACCTAGAACATGTACCGCTGCCAAGAACGTACCTTTCAGCAATAATCCCTATTGATTTAATGGGAAAGTTAAACATTTTAGCTTGGTTCCATCCTGAGAAGATCAGTAGACAATTATTTTATGCTGTTGCATCTGCATTTTCAGATTTTTTGCATGGGAGTGTTTGTTACTTTGCTGAATTTTAGATTAGTACTTGGTTGTTAATGGAAGAAACCACTTGCAGATGAGAAGACATGCCTTCTCCATGACTTATTTCAGAGTCATTTCACCATTAGCAACCTATTCTTTGTCATGTAAACTCAAATGGTTTCTTTTTCTGGTATGCAGTGATTCTGCTTCAGGAGCTGATCTCAAAGAGTGTGCAGCCTTTTTGTCAGATGACTGTTCACAAATCATTTGTTTCCTGTATAGTCAGACCAAGCAAATTGTACAGAAGGAACTATTTGCAACGACTTCCATATACTTTGATACATTATATGCTGTATCCAGCTCTGACTAATTTCAACAAATTACCATTTATATGTGTATTGGCTGTTTTCGTCTTTCACTGCTTATTCTTTTTCTTAGGCACCAATTAATTGAAGCAAAATATAGATGAATGTTGCCACTGCATCACCTACTGTTCTGTATGTGCTTTTGATTACAGGAATGCACTCATACACACAAGCCTTTGAAGTTACTCAATTCCTGTGTGTTTTGTTTTTTGTTTTTTGAGAGAGACTTTCAGTCATACTGTGGTTAACTTTCCCTTTGAAAAATGAAAGCTTTATCTCTTGTAGAGTGGAAGCACAGTGCTAATTTTCTGGCTGATGTGCAACAAAGGTCATTGTCATCAGCCTTTGGACTGTGCCACAACTGAATAGTTTGAGGAAAGTATCCTCAAAATTAATGTAAATACTTCTCCTCACTGTATAAAATGAAGCAGAATTCATCTGATTAGATAAACCCATTGAAACAACTGTGGCCCAAGAAAGACAAGTATTTCAGAATTATCATTTTAAGAGGCAAGGATTTTTTTGGGCAAGCCCTTTTATTGGACCAACTGCATGACTGGGATAAAGTTAGACAAGCTTTCAAATGCAAGGCATTCTGCATCATGTCTGAGATGAAGACCTGATGAAGACCTCAGATCTGATGAAAAATGCCTGGCATTTGAAAGCTTGTCTAACTTTATCCCAACCATGCAGTTGGTCCAATAAAAGGGCTTGCCCAAAAAAATCCTTGCTCACATAATTCCTGGACCGGTATGGTTATAGCATCACTCCAACACTACCATTTTAAATATTGAGTAGGACAGATAACTCTGTCCTATGCTATATATACTTAGGAAAACTAGTGTTGCAGTACTGTATATAGTCTCTAGTTTCTTAGCTTTTAATACTGATTTTAGCTTTCAATTATCAGCACCATTCCAGACCCTTCCAGCCCCATCCCAATTTCCCTGAGACTAAATAAATACATATAACAGGCTATTATTTAATAAAAGCCTTGATGATTCCCTATAAAATGTCAATTTGATGCACCCTTTGTTAATGTCTTCTGAGGGTGTTCTGAAGGAATAGCATTGGGTAAATCTTGCTCAAAATGTGATTCTCTGAAAATAAGCCTTTTGCTAAGCCTGTGGACCAACATTTTCCAGGATTACTTATAATACGTGTCAAATCCTAGGCATTTCTTCAGCCCCATGAACCTTGCTATACACAACCCATGCACAGTTTTCTTTGTGTATTTGGGGAAGGTTATGATGATCAGGGAAGACGGCACAGAGAGGCACTGCTGTGGCATTATCCCCTGGCAAGGCCTTAAGGGAGAAACCCTGGATTATTAATGTCGATTCTACTCTTGCTTCCATGAGTTTCATCCTCTTGCTAGCAGCTGTGCTGTCCTGGGCTGGAGCTTATAAATGTGTTTTTCCAACTAGTGGCTCCACCTGATTTCCTGATTTGTTTATTAGGAGGTGGCTTATTCACTTCTCAGTTGTTTATTTAACAACCTGCTATTTATACGAACTCTCTCTCATATCTAGTTCCTACTAACCTAATCCAGTACCTTTCCTTTCCACCTATCATCACTCAGATAGAATATAGGACATTCATTGGCTAATACAAAGTGGCCTCACATCCCTCATGACAAAATGCCATCTTCTTGAAAAAGTAGATGAAGCTCACAAACTCATTCATTGACCGATACAAGTCATAATGTAGGGAGCAGCACATGCCCCTCTATAGACAATCTGGCCCTAATTTTCAAAAGTGGCTTCTCAGTTCCTTGTTACCCAACTTCAAAGAAACCAGGGACCTAGGTTTGATCTCAGCTGCCAGCTGAAATCAAACACAGAAACTGGAGCTGCTCAGCATGTGAGCCAGGATAACTTAGAAGCAACTTATAAACTTTAAGACAAAGCTCCTGGAGACTGCTATTCTAATTCCTCTCGCAACATCCCCTAGGAACTGGCCTCCTCCTGATGGAGTAACCATCTGAGTAGTCCCCCAGCCATGAGAGGTATATTAGCTAGTTACCAATGATGGGGCTCACCATGTCTTCAGGAATCCCTGCTGTCCACAGCCAAAGCACCAGTCCATCATGAGCTGGTGCGTGGTTCTTTTTGTGGTTCCAGTAAAAACTATCCAGAGCTGCCTTTCCCTTCAGAAACCACCAAAATCAGTCCCACACCCAAGTAATCCAGAGAATGTTTCCTTTCCTTTCTTCCAGGCAGGCAGTAGTTTCTGTTGAGTCTCTGTGGAATATATTATGCAGTTTCTTATACCTTTTGCAAAGATCCCCCACTCCTGGCCCAAATATGGGGAGACACTATTCTGAGCAACTGCAGGTGGTGTCTGAAAAGAACATTTCAACAGGCTGTTTTTCATTTTGTCACCACAATTATTTTTTTATGAGGAATGTAAAAAAGTAAAACTAAAGCATTTAGCAAAACTACCTTTATATTTATTGGCAAACCGTATCTGCCATACCTTACTCAATGATTAACGACTAGCACTAAGGTTGGAAAGAGAGTTCTCGATGTAATGAGACCAGTTGGTAGATGGTAATGATACACATTATTCATAATTAAAAATAATCTGTCCAGACAACCAGGTTTTACATAATTAGCCTAGAAGTCTAAAGAAGTGTGAATGGGCTGCAGCGTATTTTGATATGGGGTGGGGGTTGGGGTGCGGCTGGTCTTTTAGATGACTCCTATCATTGATTGTGAGTGTGGGTATTACTAGCCATAGGTTCATAACCCCTTTCATCAATAGACCAAGAGATAAACCTTTCATTTGGATGGTCTGAGTTATCTGAGATTCTCAGATGGGGTCACTGCACTGATTTTACCTCCACTCTGCACACCTTCCTCTGCATGAATGTAGCAGTTCTTTTCAGTTCCAGCTGCTTTGTGGTGCTTGGTCACATTCTTTAATTTGCTGTACTGTTCTTGCAGAACATGTTTCTTCTAATGCCAGCGATAGCGAAAGTAGCTACCGTAAGTGATTGCTTTGGTTGGAGTCTCTTTACTTTGCATTGCTTGTTTCGTTTTCTTTTGTTCTTCTCCTCACTGCTCTTTTTTTAACTTAAAACAAGTATTAGAGCAAATGGCTTGAAAGTCAAATTTCTCACTTATTTCCACAATGAAGCTACAAAAGAGCAATGGCATTCTGCATGCTAACAAGCATGAGCCTCATTAACTGGGAAATTAAGCTAAACCTGAATTAGGGCAGATATATAGAAATTTGGAGTGTCTGGTTAATGTTGGGCAGTTTATTTCATCAGGGAAGGGTCAGCCATTTCATTTCCTAATGACCCTTTAAAAAAAAAAGCCCAGCTTATGCCACAAGGGCCAAATTTGCACAAATGCAACAGCTCTTATCCAGTTTCTATTTGTTCAGGCATGCCTGTACCTTCACACAATAAAGAAAGCAAGGTGGAAGTACTCTTATTTGAACTGGAAGTTCATGTTGTGGAGACATGTCTTGCAAACAGAGATTGCACTTTGAAAAGCTAATATAGACATAAACCCTTTGGAAACACTGGCCCTAAATGTCAAAGTAGTCTTATACAAAGTGATCTTGCTCCTGAAACTTGTTCCAAGCAGAGGGATCTAACACCTAGCCCTGAGGTTCCTCATGGTTACCCATTGATATGAGTCCAGTTGTACGACCAGCACCTTGATGGATGTGGAATCTATCCCTTTCCATTTGCCTATTTTATATATATTATATTAAGTATATATTTATATTTAAATATTTATATTTATATAATATATATATTATAGTAAAAATAGGGGAAAGGGACGGGATAACAAATATACATGTATTATATGTGTGTGTGTATACATACATACACACACATACATACACATACATATATATAAAATGTAATTAATACTAAATTATTGGGGCAATGTAAACTTTTTCAGAGGTTTACGAAAAATGTTAAATCAGTAATTAAAATGTGACTTGATTGCATACATGAGAAAAAAAGGATAAAGCTGCATAACAAATCACATTTGTTTGATCACATCAAGCCATTTGCTTAATATTTTTAATTGTTCACCCAATCACAGAGCACTTGTACTAAGTACTTGTATACATGAGGTAACCACTGGTTTCATACCACATAGTTACTGGTCTTTGACAATGTATAGTAGTCAAGTACCGTTAATAAATGCAGTTTTGTTTCAACAGAACAGATACATTTATGTGGCTCGGAAATGGAAAATTAGTTTTTATTCTTTCGCAAAAAGATTTGCCTGGAAAGCAATTGCCAGAGGCACAAGAAAAGTGTAGGCACATTGAAAGTGAAGACGATCCCAATTCATTATATGCCATGTCCTCTACTGGAAAAAGAAATTTGGCTTTGTGATCAGGACATGAAATAGGGATTCAGGTGGCCCATATTCTTTTTCCCTGGCTTCCTTTATGACTTTGACAGGCTAAATTGCCCAAAGTTTGTACAAAAGCCCACCTGTGTATTCATTTCAAAATGCAAGTGTAGGACTCCATGAGGTTTACAAATGAGTGGCTGTGAACAGTCTCAACGTGCACATGCTGAAGGTCCGATACGTGTAGATGGGCTGAGTTTTAGTTGTGCTGGAAGCAGGTACACAAACCTATTTCCAATTTGCAGCATGGCCTAACCTACTTAAGTAGCTAGTTGGGGATGATACAACTGCTTAACATGAACTGCAAGTCTTGGGCACAGGAAAGAGTTAGGGTGATTCATATGCACTAAACTCATATGTCACTAAATTCATATGTCATCTGACAAGGCATTGGGGGAAGAAGAACAGACAGCATCCAGACTCCATAATATTGGCTGGGCTAAAAACAGATAATGCAGTGTTGGGGGCTGGTCTCTCTCACAGCTGATCACTAAGGGAAGAGATGAAGGAAGTGATCTCATCTCCCAGAAGAAAGTCTATGCCATTTAGTAACAGATGAAGCTATCCTGACAGGCTGTCTTGAACAACTGACTTAGTAATCAAAGGAAGGAGACAAATAAAGCACAGAGCCAGGGACATGCAGACATATCAAGGCAAGGAGATGAAAGACAGATGCAGAAGCTGCATTTCACTCAGTGTTTCTTAGCTTGCGTGCAAGCTTGGGGAGGACTGTATTGTTGCACAGAAATCTGCCCTACGTCTTTTGTGATGCAGTGGCCAACTTTTGTGAAATTAAGGAAAAGGAAGACAGAACTTCACACAATTCTTCAACTAATTTGTGCCAAAACAAAAAGTAATTTAGGCCATACCTTTTTGTCTTGTAGAAGGCAGGTGATTCTCATTAAAGGGATGGATTATTTTACACAAAGGCAATCTGGCTAAAGCCATGGCCGCTCTTGGTCTCCAGTGTTGGTCCATTCCATACATCTCTACCAAACCCGGTTCCTTTAATTGGTAAAAATGTTCCATAATGTGCAAGTCTTGTAAGCAAGTCGACCTGGCTTTCTAGTCAAGGGTAAGCAAGGGTAAATTTTTCAAAAATGAGCGTCTTAGGTTTCTCAGGCTCATTGCAACTCAATGGGTTTAGGCTCCTAATGCACCTAGGCATTTTTTTTAATTTTACCAATAGCCTATGAATATTCTAGTCTTACAGATACATTCCTTCCTGCCCAGCAGCATTTTTTTTTCAACAGAAGGAAAAAGGAGCTTGCTGAAGGGACAGGCAAACTCCAAGTGGAGCACAACACGAGCCTTTCTCTGTATCCTACTGGAGCCTGGGTCATTGGGAGACACTGGTCTATCATTGCTACAACACGAAACTTTGCTCTGCAGTCAGAGGCAGCCAAGTTGCAAGCAGGTTGCTCAACACAACTGCCTGGCACTTTCCACAGATCAAATGTTTGTGTGAACAGGGAGGGGACCCATGCATTATTTTACCAGTGTACGTGATAAGATACTTACTGACTTGCAACTCAGCAGACTCTAAATTGACAGCTGGTGAAATGAATTGGCTAAGAGAAGACAAGTGTGAAGCTGAAAATGAGGCATATTAAGGGAGCAAATTAAAAACTGCTCAGAAACTGAGTGGCGCTGCATTGCTGCTTATGGTCTCTAATAGTCTCACCATGCTCCTGTCCCATAGCATTTTCCATTCCAGCGAATGAGAAACGAAAAGGCAACATTTGCCCCACACTGCACTCAAACTCAGCCTAAGCAAACTGAGCACTTCAGGCGTGTAGTGCATAGGAAGCCATTAAAAAGACCAACAAGTAAAGTATAGTCTCCCTTCACATTTCAGATGTTTCCCACCTGAAGCAAGAAAGATGGGTCCCACAATTCAAAGCACAATGTTCTGCATCTTTTCTAGTACAATTCTGGCCATTGCTTTCACTCTTTCCTAACTTTTCTGTCTCCTGAGGGGCGTTCAGAGAAAAGACACTGTCATTTTCTAGTGTTCAGACTTTTATTTCTTGGTTATTCTTTGAACCATTCCAAAAGAGTTATACAATGGGGAAAGTTTGGCAATGAATGCTTCTTAATACGGTTCATGCTAACCCTTTAACGAGATTAATAGAATTTGTGGAAATACAAGGGACTGGTTTTTCTGTTGAAAATCTTGATATTTTTGCCTAACATAACATGTCAGCTCTGGGCTAGTAGTCCATTTTTCATCTGCTGGGACTTTTAGTGAAAAAAAATTCTCCATGGGGCCACATATTTTCATAAAAATAGTTATTTCTTTAAAAACTGATAAATTCGGTTTCAGTGGGAATTTTGGACCAGCCCTGACAATTAATCTGTGCTTTGTAATGAATCTTTTTTCTTTTGCAAAATGTGTGTAACGAATTCTCATAGGAAAGCACAAGAACCAACGGCTTTCAGACAATTACACCTTCATTGATTCACTGAAAGCCACACCTGCCCCATTTCAGAGCAGAAATAAAAGTCAACCTCTGATCTGTAAAGCTCCTGTTTCCACTGTGGCATGAGAAGTCTTGTTTGAGAAGGAAATAATTCTCCTTGAACTACGTATTCATCCAGTTATCATTGGATGCAATTAAGCAAACAAAGTTTTCAGGTTTCAAATGTGTCTCATGAGCCCCAAACATGAGCTGTTTTCATATTTTCAGACCAAGTCTTTAGGAACTCATTTTATGTGTTTCTTATTTTTTGAAAGTGGCTTCCTACATCAGCTGTGCACATGTGTACTGTTACACACAATTCAGTAAAGGTTTTTACCAAAGCCATTACCAAAATTACACATGCATTACTACTTCTATTTAGCCTAATTGTATAATTGGTCATAATTGCACCAATTAACTAAATTGGCAACACATGACTAAAACTTTTTTTAAACGTGCTTTATAGACCGTACCTTACTCTCTGTATTTGGCCGGTACTGTCATTTATGTGATGAACCTCTTATACTCAGAACAAGGTTAACCTGTCCCTGGGCTGTTTCTCAGGAGAGTCCAAAAGGGAAGGTTTATATAATTTGGACTAGTACCCACAGAGGACTACTGTCCCTACCATGCTCTGCTTTGCCTTGCTGTTAGAGTCTCTATATAAAGCTGATCATGAACTACACAGATCATACAGACGACTTGTGAATCAAAAATTAATTCTCAGACAGCCGCATATACTGATGTACACATTTGCTCCCTCCGCTTGTTTTTTTTCCATTTGTAATAACTACAGTAAAACAGCTGTCATCATCTGATTACAAGAAGTAATGCTCCCTTACATGAATGTAGGTGCCATGGAAGGGACTGAGTCCTCTACCTGAAGCAAACTACATAAACAAGCCCAGACACCAAATATAGATATCTTAAAGTAAGCCCAAACAAATGCAACTTAAGTTATCTATACAGTTTTCCAAACCTGAAATGGACCAGGATGGGAAACTAGGCTCTATGATTTTGGAGCCACTTTTAATCCATTCTCATTTTTTTTTAACCTTCTGATGAATTTTCTTTTAAAGTCCAAAGGAGAAAATTATGTCGTTTGCCATCCAGTTCCACCCTACAGTTCCATAAGAGCAGAGTCAGCATGCACTAATTAAGCTGTTAAGGTGGGTGGCAAATGAGGCTTAGTTAAATGGTAAATAAAAGCTTCTACCCCACTGAATTTCACACACACCCTGAAACCATTGCACTGTTGTAGTGTTCCCACCATAAATTAATTCTGTATCTCTTTGTTATATTCAATACTTCAAAGACTGCTTCAGTTATTTTACAACTGATGTACAGATCAGCCCTTGAAGACTTATCAGATATATTTTATATTCCCCACACACAGCAGCATACACGGTAAAAAAATGAATGCCCATGGAAACTGATGATCAGTGCTCGCTATCCACACAAGTAAAACAAAGGATGGGCTGCAGATTTCCATGGTGCCCAGTGGACTTCAAGAATGGCCCTGAGGAATTTGCTTACCCAATTTAAAAATGCACTTAATTTTAAGCATGCAAGAAGTCCAGTTGACTTCAAAGGGCACATCCCCACAAGCAGGAATGTGTGTTTCCCTGGGGACAAGTAGCAGTGGCACAAGGTGTGCCACTGCTACTTGTTCCCAAGGAATGTCTGTGCCACATAGGCTCCAGTGCATGGCAGGTTAGCCTGGGTGGGGTAAGGGAGGCTGGGGCCAGCAACTGTGCTGGCCCCAGAAGCCTCCCCTGGGGTCCTGTGGGCCCCAGAGAGCTGCAGCTGCGGTGCTCCTATGCCAGAAAACCTGGCTGGTAGCTGCAGAATGGCTCTGGCCAGCCAGGCTCCGGTTTTGGGGAGTGTACACTGCTACCACCTACACTGCCCAACGTTTTTTTTGGTGTGTTTTTTTTTTGACCCCAGGATCTCCTGGGGTCATCCGCACATCCACACTTGTCTGGATGCACCCAAAATGTCTACTCATATGGATAAATAGCTTCCTGAGTCAATAGTTAAAATCCCAGCCCAATTTAAGTCAACAGGAATTTTGTAAATGACTTAAGTTTGGCCTGGATTTCTTGAAACATTTATGAAATTTAAAAAATGGCATTCTCTCCATAGCCCATTCTCTGTTGTTACTGCCAACAGGGATGAAAGTGCCAGTTTAGTGCCAGTACTATGATGCGAACATGTGTCTATTAGGAACTGGGCCAAAATGTATAGTAAGACCTGCAGTTCCTTCCTTTCTTTCATTATCATTTTATGCCAGTAATAGATTAGGCTGTAGAGAAGACTGACACATGTTTTCATGGGGCTAAAAACATATCAGGGACCTTTTTTTTAAAGCAACACAGTCGGCATGTCTACACATGCATTTATGCCAACTTAAATTTACTACACAGTAAGTTACTGCACAGTAAGAGTGAATAGGCTGACATCTACACGTGCAGGCATTAAACACATTAATGCTCTTGTGTGGACTGACTTGGGGCTAACTTTAGTCCCAAGTCAGTCCACACACACATGCGTGCACACACAGTGTTACTGTGCAGTAAGGCATCTATACATTCATTACTGCAAAGTAACTAATCGGGCATAAATTTGATACCTACATGATGCAGATATCAAATATGCGTTCAAGTCAGCATCAGTTACTGTATTTCCTGCACAGTATGGGCATGCACATGTAGACACGCAGCTGTACTGTGCAGTAATTTCAGTTACTGCACAGTAAATGCACATGTGTAGACGCGCCCAGTGTTAACCTTCTTGTTCTTCCTTAAGTTCTTCTTGCCACAGGCATCAGATTTTTGTATATTTGGATGCATCCACATGTTCATTAATGTGCAGTAGTTTCTGAGCGGTTAGTACTTGTAGTGCCGGTTCAAGGTTTTTTTGTGTCGCTTACTGCACAGCAGCCTAATAACACTGTGCAGTAGCATATTAGCATAGTTTCTGACAGGCATGCTACTATGCAGTGTTATTAGGCTACTGTGCAGTAAGCGACTCATGTAGACATGCCCTTTGTTGACCTGCATGCTGAAAGGTTCATTTAAGTGCAGGCAGATGAAATGAGAGAAGCCTGTTCAGTGAAATCTTTAGCACCTTTCAAATCTTTGCTTGGCCCTTCCCTAAGGGAGTATTGAATTGTTCTATCAACTAAAATCTCTTTCAGCGCATACAAGTGAAGTGTGAAATGTAGATAGTCAATAAACAGGGTGAGACGTCATCATCCTAAACCTCCCTGAGTCCAAACTATATTTTGAGGCTGTCAAAGGTGTGTGCACAAACATCTGACAAAGACCCAAAATGAGAGGTGCGCACACATTACTCACACAAGAAACTGAAAAAGTCATAGAATGCCTTTGCCAAGCATAGCTGTCTCCATCTGTAACCTCAATTTCATGGTTTTCCATTTCCCAAGTAAATAGTCAACAAGAATGACATGAAGGGCATACACTGTATTTGTGTGCAGTAATGACTGCAGAACTCAAATGAGAGGTTTGCCCCAAATTGAAGCACTTAGGTTCATTGCTAAACTGAGGTGAGGGAGAGAAAACCAGGCATTGCTTCATTTCTCCTCTTGTCTAGTTAGGACACTAGCTTGGGACTCCAGGAATATATCCAGGTTCCTCTATCTGCCAAGGGCTTCTAGTGAGACTAGTATAAAGTGGGAGGTCCTCAAAATTCCTGAGACTGTATGTGGTCCTGTGTCCACCTATCTGACCCTGAGTTTACCTGTCAAATCATAGAAAATACATCTGGATGGGACCTTGAGAGGTTATCTAGTCTATTCCCCTGCTCCACAGCAGAATCAACTAGATCTAAACCATTCCTGACAGACGTTTGTCTAACCTGTTCTTTAAAATCTCGAGTGATGGAGATTCCACAGCTTCCCCAGGCAAACTGATTTAGTACTTAATGTTCCTTACAGCTAGAAAGTTTTCCCGAGTGTCTGACCTAAATCTCCCTGCTGCAACTCAAAGCCATTCCATCTTACCCTATCCACAGTGGACGTGGAGAATAATTTATTACCTTCCTCATTTTTACATTGTTGTTCCCATGTGGCCCCTTCAGCCTCCTCTTCTCTAAATAAACCCAATCATTTTTTCTTAGGGCATGTGATCACATGGGCCAATAATGAATATTAGAACATGCATTAAACCCTATGTTAGTCAAATTGATAATGTTTTGGTTTTGTACTGCTTATCTAAAAGTTGCAGCACAAAACTTATACTCAGAGGGTAAGGAGAGGGTTGAGTCAACATTGTGCCCTTCTAATTAGAATCTGTTGTGAGGACTGATGTGGCCCCAGAGTATGTGAACCAGCCTAGAGGCATACCCTTGAGTGGCGTGTTGAGCCATCGCAGATGGGAGAATTTTTCCTAGGGTATTCCAGGAGGTCTCGTAATAAGCTGCCAAGCAAGACAATTATCTGTTAAAATCATGATCTGTTAAAATCATGCCAGGCTCCTATGAAGTACCACTGTTAATGAATCAGTAGAAGAAGCTTCATTACCATAGCTACTGCTATACTGTATCCTTGAAAAAGCTCATTTGTCAGTGGAAACAATTAAACAAATAGTGGGGGGGGAAAACTACCGTGAAGTTGTAAGAGACTTTGGAATGGTTCAGGTTAGAGCAGTCAGAGACAAATATTAAACCTGATCTGCTTCTATACAAAGAAATTCATAAATCTTTTCTATCGGAAGTGCTGCCTGTCAGTTTTAATTTATTTTCGTTCTTCTCTTATCAGGGGGACAAGAAGACTGCATTCTTTCTTATGAACCTGTCACAAGACAGGAAAGTAAGTTTCACCTGCTGTTGTGTTGCTTCTCTTAATATTTATTCTGCCTAGAAGCAGCCAAGGTTTGAGCTTTGTTATGCCAGGTGCTGTACAAGCAATGAATGAAAGAGTCACTGCCACAAAGAGCTTCTAATGTAAATAGACTTGCTACTCACTGGGTGCATCTACATATGCTATTAGCGTGATGCAATAAGCTCTGGCGCAATTAGCACCAAAGTCAGCTGCTCCCGGGCAGACTACATTACTTGTGTGCCTGGGGCCATAGCAGCCTGAGCCAAGGCAAAGTAGCCCTGGGCTGGCAGAAGGCCTGGCGAGGTAGCCCTGGGTTCTGGATGGCAGTGTTGGGTGGTGGAGGGGCTGGTTGGGGCACAGGAGTGCTGCAGTACAGGGCAAGCCACCAGGCAGCCCCCACAATTTAGCACCCTCATGCCCCAGCCAGCCCCAGTTACCATCTATATGTGCGTTTTGGTGGACTAAATTACTCCGCTACAGTGGAGTTAATTAATATACTCTGCCTTAATACTGGTGCATGTGTAAACCGTAATGCTTTACTGTGGAGCTAATTAGTCAACTGCAGTAAGTTGCATGTGTAAATGCACCCATTATGTATCAACAGTCCATTGGCTGCATGGATATATGCCATTCATCAGAAAGCTCTGGATCTGTGCCTTTCATACTAAGTAGTATCCATTTGCATTTACTTCTCCGTTCCAAAAATTAATTACTGTGACTTGACATCCAAGACTTTGATCCAAACCTATGGACAGGAGAACTATTTCCATGAATTACTGTGAATATTTGATGTTACTGCCAGAGTAAGGAAAGTTATAATCTCTATTAAGCTGTTTTTTCTTTCTGTTATGCAGTTAATTATACTAGACCAGTTATTATTCTGGGTCCTATGAAAGATCGGATCAACGATGATTTGATATCTGAATTCCCTGATAAGTTTGGATCGTGTGTACCACGTGAGTACTGTTTTTCTACCTGTTCCTTTATTCTGTAGTTGAGTTATATTCTTGGTGTTTCATACACAGTGAAATGCTGCGAAAGTTGCACTGATGTATTATGCAATTGCTCTTCTCAAAATCAGTTACTAAGATCTTTGAGGGGAAGGTACCAAAGTTAGCAGAGCTTCCATGAAGAAGTGCCTATTTGTAGAGCCATGTAGGAGTTGGAAAAATTCATATTTCTGAAAAAAAAATTAAATTGAAATTCAGAATTCCCCATTGAACAGAAAGGTTTAAAAATATATATATATCTGTTCAGAAATACCTAGAAATGAATTTTTGAGCATTTCCAGTTGGCTCCCAGGCTGTTCGCCTGGTTGGGGAACTCAGCAGGATGTCTGCCAGGCAGGCCACCAAGGTGGGCAACCCAGCATACAAGCTAGCTAAACTTTACACTAGTGAGCAGGCAGTGTGTAGAGTAAGAAAGACCTGGGATGCTCAGCTTCAGGCAGCCTGCCTACCAGTGTACCATGAAGCTAGGGAGCCTGGGCAGGTAGAGGATTCCTTGCTTCCAAGTAATCCATGACCCTAGAAGCCCAAGTTCGCCAGCAGGACCTTGGAGCCAGAGACCCAACCTCTGGCAGGCCAATGGGTAGGCTACTGATGATTAAGTAGAGTGGGAATTGAAGATAAAAACCCTGCCTGGTTTCATCAGAATTGACTATTTTCTTCAATTTTCTCTCTCCCTCTCTCTCTCCCTCTCTCTCTCTCTTAATTTCTGATTTCTAAATATCAATCAAACCTCATAATACAGACAAATTCATATTTTGAATGAGTACTCTGAGAATCCTGTGGGCAAGATTCTGCTCTAAATTACACCCTAGAAAGCCAGAATAATTCCATGATTATATTGTATTTACTGTCAGCATACCTGGGAGGAAATCTGTCCCTCAGTTAAGTTTGCTTTGCTTATTGTATGGACCATGACAGCTGGTTCTGTTTATTTAAAGACTTAATGATAAACCTCCTTCATTTTTATGCTGGTGCCAGTATAATTACACCGCCTGAACACTGTTGGACTTAAGAGCCCTTAATTAAACCTATCAATTAAATTACTATTCATTTTCCATTATTGTAACAGAGCACACAGACAGACCCAGTGTCCAGGAAGTTTTATATATATGTGCTGAAGGGACTAGTTTAATGACATCAGTGTCAGTCTGAAAGATCTTCAAGCTGGTATAAATTGTCATAGCTCCCTGGAAGGTAATTCGTATTATCTGACGATTTAGTTGCAGATGTGGAACATCCAGGCTCCTGGAAACATAAGATCAGATTGCGGTAGGTGTGAATCACAGTGGGCACATCTACACAAGAAGCTAAATGCACGGTAGACTGATTCTACTGCACATTAACATGTCATGGCAAAAGCTGTGCTATTTCGATAATGCGCAATAGAATTAGTCTACTTCACATTAGTGTTACTAAAAAGGCATGCGCCGGCACTACTGCACAGTTATTACAGGTACTAAACTTAATGCGCTGTAACTACAGCACATTAATGCACATGTAGATGTACGTACAGGGGAAGAGACTCAGTAATCAGCTGTTACCCAACTGAAGGCATTTGGCATGGGTGCTTTCATGGCTATCTGAGTACAGCTGCTTCCTTTTGGGTCCTGCAGAGGTTGCTGATCTCCAAAACATTTGTTTTGCCCTTGAAATGAATCAAATTATACCAGATGGCCGCTGTTTTCCAACTGTTTCCATAAGGAGGATGCATACAGAACCTTCACCTTTACCCACCACTTCAAATTAATTCAGATGAGCTCCATTTTCCAGAACAAAATAGAATAATTTCCTTTCAAAGTATACCTGGGTATAATGACGTCTCTATACATGGAGCTATTCCAAAAGATCTGTTGTGCTTTGAATTCCCACTCTACTTAATCCAAATTAACTTTTTAGTGTAGACAACCCCTACCCAAGTTTGCGGTCTGTTTCTGGTTTTTCTTCTTGAATGATTATAGGAGACAATGTGCTGTTTAAATGGGAGAACATCTTGGATGCCTTTCAGTCATTTGCCTCTATCCTCTGTGACCTCAGTCACCCCAAGTATGCAGGTCTTATCAAAGACTAAAAGGGCCTTTTTTGGGGGGATGATTGTTAAAGTATTGGCAGCATTTCTAAGTTGCAACTCGGATCTTATTTGCCCCAGGGTAGGGTTTGCATAACTTGTTCTTAAGTAGTAGTTTTTGCCTCAGGTGTTGCCTACAAACAGCTTGATTTTTCTCATCTTTTGTTACATACAGATACTACAAGACCAAAGCGTGATTATGAAGTGGATGGGAGAGATTATCATTTTGTCACTTCGCGAGAACAAATGGAAAAGGACATCCAGGAGCACAAATTTATAGAAGCTGGGCAGTACAATGATAATTTATATGGAACTAGCGTGCAGTCTGTGAGATTTGTGGCAGAAAGGGTAGGCTGACACACTATTTTTACTGCACGTGCAACAGAGCCTGCCTCACACCAAAGCTACCTATCAGATGTGACCTTCTGCATGTATAAAAATATCATGAGTTCTATTCCCAGCTCTGATATGAGCTACCTCTGTGACCCTCACCAAGTGATTTAACTTCTGAGCTTCCCTATCTGTAAAATATGGATACACATCTTTTCCATTGTGGTAGCTGCCAGAATATTTGCGTAGGTAATCTTTTTAAAGTGACTGAAGATGAAAAGTGATTTATAGGAAGTATTGTCACTACAATTTTTTGCAAGAAGTGCTTTACACATGTTAATAATTGTAGCCTTACAGACTTCTCTAGGAGGGAGGTAATTGTTGTTAGCCATGTTCTCTACATGTGAAAAATAAGTCACAGAGAAGTTAAAAGCCAAGTCCCATGTAATTTTTATATGTCTAAATGCTTTTATATGTCCAAATGTAGTTGTGCAAGTGGAAGCATGCTTGAAAGGCTACCACTATGGCCACATATGCAGCATAAAGCCACCCAGATAGGTTCATAACTGCATATCAGTCTTCCACATCATGCCTGGAGAAAAAATGTGACATTGGATGAGGGCATTCCCACCTTTTAACCTGATAACTGTGATGGAGAGAAAAGTGGGGTGTCAGAGGAGGAGGAGATGAGGTCCTTTTGAAAAGGTGAGAGAGATGTCCTCCAGCCCCTTTTGTCCCACTGGAATCATTAGTCTATTGAGTTGAAAGGTGGGCAAGCCCTTCTCCTCCGGTATCAAACAGTTGCCAGTTGTCATGTCTTTCCACAGACACTTTAAGAGACTTGCATGCACCTATCCAGGTGATCTTGTCCATTGAAGAGCCATACACTGAGAAAGGCAAGCGGAGGTACACATCAGGAAACAGAATCTAAAATCTTCCCAAGTGCCAGAAATGACACTTAGCTACATTTGGATGTCTAACTAGCACCTAGACCAGCAAAGACCATGACTTTTTACTACTGTATCACAAATTGAGCCCCACGCCTTCCCTGAGACCCACTCTAGTCCCCTAAATATCTAAAGACCAACACCCCCTTAACTGGATCTTAACTGATTCTCCAAAGCAGACAAATACGTTTGCTTCTGTATCTTCAGTGTATTATATTGGCATCACAGCAAAAGAAATGGTTTAGAAATAAACTGCTAAATAAATGCTCTGGAGTCCACCCTGTTTCTGGTGCGTCAGTGGTGATTCTCTTCTAGAACATTGCATTGTAGAATTGTTTCCTTTCTTAGCATTGAATTTTAATGCACACTACAGAAATAAACATATCATCGTCTGTTTCCAACAGGGCAAGCACTGTATACTTGATGTATCAGGAAATGCTATTAAGCGACTACAAGTTGCACAACTGTATCCCATTGCTATCTTCATTAAGCCTAAATCTTGGGAACCATTGATGTAAGTATGAACTCTTTGGGACTGTTTTTAGACCTCTGTCTTGGGGGTGCCAGCATTAGCCTGTTCTGCAAAGTCAATAGAAAACAAATCAAAAGAAACCTAAAATATCAAATGACTTATGTTCGTGTATATACGGTAATATTGAGCTGTCCTTATGAAACATATCTTATAAAGGAGCAAGCCAAGATAGACTACTAACCATGAGCATATGCTTCAAGAACTCTTAGAGGATGGCTGAGGTCCCAAGGGACTGGAGAATTACTAACATGGCCCCAGTCTTTAAAAGGGGAGGAAAAAAGGCCACAGGGAATCATTATTCAATTAGTCTAACCTCAATGTGCAGAAAGGAACTGGAACAAGTTTATTAAACCAACTATGTGTAAGCATCTAGAAGATAATCAGGTGATCAGAAACCTTCAAAATGGATTTGTCCATAGCAAGCCCTGTCAAGCCAATCTAATTTTCTTCTTTTGACAGGATAACTGACCTAATGGATAAGCAGAAAGCAATAAATATGATATGTGTTGATTTTTAATGAGGTTTTTGATACTGTCCCGCATAGCTTTCTCATAAGCAAACTAGAAGCATGTCATGCAGATAATTATCATGAGGTGGGAGCAGAAGTGGTTGAAAAATCACAGTCAGAAACTAATTATCAGTGGTTTGATATAAATCTAGGAAGACATGTAGGGTCTGCAAAGATGTGTCTGTGATTTGGTGCTATTCAATATTTCAATTAACTATTTGAATGAAAGAGTACACTCATAAAATTGGCAGATGGTACCAAGCTGGGAGGGGTTGGCGGCACTTTGGAGGACAGGCTTAACATGCAAAATTTAATAAAGACAAAGGAAGAAAAAAAATAGATGCGCAAATATAAGTGGTAGTACTGTACAAAAGAGCTTGGGGATTCAGCAGTACCCAAAATGAATATGAGTCAATAGTGTGGGCCTGTTGCAAAGAAAGCAAAGGTTATTCTTGGATGTATTAACGTGAGTCTCATCTACAGGAATATGTGCATGCAACGTAGTTACTAAGGGGTGAGGAAGACACCAAGTGCGTTGTGGTAACTGTGTGGGTGCGTGCCCTTAACTGTGTGGGTGCATGCCTACAGTAGATGAAAGTTAAATGATTGTAGTTTTTTCATTGAGCTCTACCATGAGGTAAGAGTGTACACATACGTAGCTTCTGCAGACCAGCTAATATGCAGTAAATCCCCATCCCTCTTTTACTTTCCAGTAACTAATCTGTGTGCCCATACTCTAAGTGGCGCAGGAGCCTACAATATGAGCAGGAACATGTTCACTTTTATATGGCTTTGCTCCAAGACATAGGAGATGTTTATTCTGCTCTACTTGGCACTGGTGAGGCTTCAGCTAGCATGCTATGTCCAATTCTGGGCAGCACATTTCAAGAGAGATGTAGACAAACTAAATGCAGTCCTAAGGGAAGCAACAGAAACAAAACATGACCCAAGAGTAAGGATTAAAAAAACTGGGCTTGCTACTTCTAAAAAAGAGAGGACTGAGGGGAGATATGATAACATTCTTCACTACATGAAAAGTTGTTAGAATATGGATATACAAAAAACTAGAACTCTTGGTCCCAAAATGATACCTTTTATTAGGCCAACTAAAAGGTATCATGTTGGAACCAAGAGCTCTAGTTTTTTTGTATGTCTTTTTGTCTCAGACCAACATGACTACCAAGTGCACCCCTTAGGATATGGATGGCAATCAGATATTCTCCACATCCACTTAAGGCATAGCAGGAAGTAACCTATTTAATTTAATGCAATTTGAGCTTGAAGTTGGATATTAAGAAAATCTTTCTATGAGGATGGTTAAGCAGGATGCTCTGCTATCCTCACTGTTGAAGGTTCCTAAGAACAGGTTAGACAAAGATCAGTCTGACCTCGGGATAGTCTATCGTAGTCAATTCTGCCGTAGGTCAAGGTGATGGACTTCCCAAGGCACCTTGTAGCCTTATATTCCTGTGAATTTATGTTGCTTCAGAATGGACTTGAAAGTCTGACAGCCTCCGTTTTGTGTCCATCACACTTTTTTTTCAGAGAAATCACTAACCAATATGGGTTTTCCCCATCTGTAGAAAGATTTCATTATTTGTTGAATACTGACATTGCCTCTGGCATGGCACAAACGCTCTGAGGAGCATGTAAATCTAAACACACACACACCCCCACACACAAAGGGACATAATATAAAAAGTAGAGGTAAAAATAATATAAAGGCTTTATCTGTTTAATACAATATCTAGCCAGCTCTGTAAAGCACTTTGAGCTCACTGGACAAAAAGTGCTATATGGATGTAATGTATTATGACTATTCGCCTGTTATTAAACAGAAGAATGCTAATATTAAGCTTAGGTCTTCTTGAATTAGAGTTAGTGGCAGTTTCCTTAAGGATATGTATCAAAAATATTGCTAGGCTATTTTTCACTTTCACTAGAATTAAAAAAAAGCTTTCAAGTAAATCTCATCAGAGCTGACAGCACTGAAGGGACAAACAATGCAAAATCCATTTTTTTTTTGCAGTTTGAATAAGTGACTTTTATAGCTTTCTGAGCATTTTATTTTAGAAGTGCTCTGCAAACGAAACTTTCCATTAGAAATTAAGGCTTTTGTTGGCATCAGCAAACACCCAGGGTCCTTGTCACTCAACAGTGTTTATTAGTAGTAGTAAGGTTTATATGAGTAGCCAGCGCAAGCAGAATAAGACAGTTACTACAAAAGTTAAGAGAAGCATAGAATGCACCTAAAATGACTGGAACATGCTTTCCCCCACAGTTCATAGTCCCACAATAATCTCTTTAATATGTGCCTAATGGATCAAACATTGCCAAAAATTAATTCTGAATATAAATATGCATGGCTTTTAACATTCGATTCGAAGTCGGACTCAGCCCAAATCAGAGACAGAGATTCAGTTCATTGATTCAGATTACTGTCCCCAATTCGATTCAGCTGAATCTGAATCTGAAGATTCAATGCTGATTCAGAGAATCAGCAATTCAGCCATAGACAGTTTTAAATGCTTTTTCTACATACCTTGAGGTACCAGGCACAGCTTGTGAATGCTGCGATGGTGGGACAAATGGAGCATCCCACAGGAGTGCAGGGGGACCCCGCATGTGCTTGGCAGTGAACCTGGAAGTGGACTGGAAGTAGTTCCAGTCCACTTCCAGGTCTGCAAGGGAGCACACTGGGCCCCCTCTTCTCCCCGTCCTCCCCCACACCTCCCTGGCTCAGCGATCAGCTGTGGGGGACCCCAGGTGCCCCCCCCCCCAGACCCAGGAAGCACCAGCTGCTGAGCTGGGGGGATTGTGGGGTGGGGGGGAGCCCATGCACTCACTGGTGGACCTGGAAGTGGAGCAGATGTGCATCTGGTCCACTTCCAGATCTGCTGCTGAGTGCACTGGGGAGCCCCCCGCGCTTCTGTGGGACGCTCCATCTGCCCCAGCATCGCAGCATTCACGAGCCACCTGGTACCTAGAGTTGTGTAGAAAAAATGTTTAAAGCTGTGTCTATGTGCGAATCGCCGAATCTTTCCGAATCTCTCCGAATCAATTCCGAGGGTTCTGATTTGATTCGGAGAGGTTAAAGGGTTTCTCCTGATTCAATTCAGATTTGGAGATTCAGCCACCAAATCAGGCCAAATCTCCACCAAATCAAATCAGGAACTAAAGCTTTACACAGCCCTACCTACTATGGATGATGTGGATCTTGTATCAAGATGTTTTATATAATTATAGTAGTTCCCCAGTGGGAAGAGGAACTGTACCTTTATACCAATATAACTGTGTCTTCACTATTAATTGTTATAGGTTTATACTCATAACCTATTCAAGCAAAAAAATCACATGCCTACCTGAAAATAGTTATATCAGGACAAATACCTGGTTATGAACCAGTTAGCTATACTTAAGTCATTATTTCCCCTCAGAAAACCATTATCAGAGTCAGTGTCATAACAAACCAAAACTGCAATAGACAAAATATTGCTATAAGCAGGAAAAAACACAGAAATAAAACTCAAAAAGCTGCTTTATTGCTGGAATGATTCTTTAAAGATAAAGGGTCTGATCTCTAATAGATCTCATTTACACTATTCTCGCAATTTGCAAAGGAGGTTTAAAGTAGGTGTCGTTTAAACCCCTTTACATTATAGCCACAAGGCCTTAGCCCAAAAGAGGCTCATGCCTGGAATCTGTTAGATAACAATCCTTCCAATACATAGAATTGGGAGTATTACAAACTTAGCAGTATGGGACAAATTTGCATATACTAATCCCTAGTCTATTAATAAAACCCTTAATTTTGCAATAAGCCTTCCCTGTCTTGTATACTGTAAATCTGCTTCCTGGAGAAAGGCTGTACTTCATAATACATTTACTAAGATGTTGCTATACAGAGTACATGATTATTAGAGTAACCTTTGCAGGGTTACAGGCTTAGTTATGCAGACAGCTGCTTTAGAGACAGTAATAGAAATATATTTTTGTAGCTTTAAGCTCCACAACGTTTACTGTACTTTTTAGGAGGCAGATTTCTATATCCTATGAAAGAAACTAAGTAGTCAGTCAGCTGTAATAAATCCATGCTATCGTGGCCCTTCATACATCTTCTTTTATGCATCATCATGCACATAATTCCCAATGCACATTGCACATGTTCTATATGCAGCCCATTACCGCATATTCACATGATTCAGTGATTAAATCAGGTTATGTGGAATATAGGATGTTTCCTTTCTTTCTTCCCCTGTCTTGGGACAAAGTCCCCTCTTATTCTAAACAAAAATAAACTGTGTAATAGAAAAGGTAAAACAAACTAGGTCTATATGTTTTTGTTAAGGTTTTGGACATCTCCTGGTATACACGAGGCACTAAGTCAATATGGACTCTACCCTTTGTGAGTTACAATATGCAATATTAATGGCTGTACATGCACATACATACATGACAGGACATTTCTTACAATTATTAAATGCTGCCCTTGCGAACATAAATGTTCCCTCAAATCATGAAATGGTGTAATCTTAGAGTGTTGTTGGACCATTTTTATCTTGTACCTCTTCTTGTACTTTATCTTGTACGTTAAATTACCCTGTACATTTTTATCTTGTACACTTCATGATATAGAAACTACACAGTTAACAAGAAAAACAGAAACAGGTACTCTGACAGATATGCAACATGAAGCTTACTTTTCTGTTGGGAGTTTTGTTTTTCACAGTTTTCTGTGATTTTGATCATTGAATTTAAACTCATATTAGCCCACTTTGTTCACCTTTGAGGTCTGCTATTGAAGAAATGGGAAGGGAATAACAGACCAGGTCAGGGTCTTCAAACAAAAGGAATATAGGGGACTAAATAGGGGGAGATGTAAGGCATGACGGTACAGAAGAATGTAAGTGCCTGTATTCAGAGAAACATATGGACTAAATTCATGCTAAGGAGCTTGGGGAAAAACAGTGTTTTCTAGCCGCAGTATAGAATCATAGAAAATTAGGGTTGGAAGGGACCTCAGGAGGTCATCTAATCCAACCCCCTGCTCAAAGCACGACCATCCCCAACTAAATCATCCCAGCCAGGGCTTTGACAAGCTGAGCTTTCAAAACCTCCAAGGATGGAGATTCCATCACCTCTTTATTTAACCTGTTTCAGTGCTTCACCACCCTCTTACTAAGAGAGGTTTTTTTCTTAATATCCAACTTAAACCTCCCTTGCTGCAACTTGAGCCCATTGCTCCTTGTGCCGTCATCTGCCGCCACCGAGAACAGTCCAGCTCCATCTTTTTTGGAACCATCCTGCAGGTAGTTGAAGGCTGCTATTAAATTCCATCTCAGTCTTCTCTTCTCTATACTAAATAAGCCCAGCTCCTTCACCCACTCCTCACAAGTCATGTGCCCCAGCCCCCTAACTATTTTCACTGCCCTCTGCTGGACTCTCTCCAATTTGTCCACTTCCTTCCTGTGGTGGGGGGCCCAAGACTGAACATACTACTCCAGATGTGGCCTCACCAGTGCAGAATTGAGGGAAATAATCACTTCTCTTGATCCACTGGCAATGCTTCTGCTAATGCCATTAGCCTTCTTTGCAACAATAGCATACTGTTTGCTCATATTCAGCTTATTGTCCTCTGTAACCCCTGGGTCCTTTTCTGCAGAGCTGCTGCCCAGTCAGTCAGCCCCCAGCCTGTCCTGTGCGTGGGATTGTTCTGTCCTAAGTGCGGGACATTGCACTCATCCTTATTGAACCTCAAGAGATTTCTCTTTGTCCAATCCTCCAATTTGTCTAGGTCTCTCTGAATCCTAGCCTTACCCTCCAGTGTATCTACTACTTCCCCCAGCTTGGTGTTATCTTCAGACTTGCTTAGGGTGCACTCTATGCCTTCTTCCAGGTCATTGATGAAAAAATGGAACAAAACCAGCCCCAGTACTTCAGTGGGAGTTTGCCCAACACACAGCCTAGTCCCAAGTCTATCAGTCAGAAGGGTCCCCTTTGGGAGTGATCATCTTGCTCTCCTTACCCTTCTCTCAGCATGCACTATGATAAGAGACATTCTCCTCTCTCTTGATCCCTAAACTTTCAATGATACACAGAGATAAGCCATAAGTGACTATTGTGATAGTGTATTTTGACCCCCTTACATTTAACCCCGGAAATTCTAGTATCAAGCCCAATAACTTACAAAGATACAGCATATCTTTGAGTAGAGTACGTTGCTCAATCTTGGTTTATGCAGACTCAGTAATTCAATTATTGCTTTCAATGTGTTTTTAGGGAAATGAATAAACGTCTTACAGAGGAACAAGCCAAGAAAACCTACGATCGTGCAATTAAGTTAGAACAAGAATTTGGAGAATACTTTACAGGTACAAAATACTTCAAAATGTGTCCCCGCAGATTCAGTCCATGATCACAAGTGGTTTATGTATAGTATGAAGCATTATGCATGCTTAAAGAAGACAGTATTAATTCATGTTGAAATCAGTGGGAGTTGAAAGTTTCCAATATCGTGTACATTTGATAAGGTAATGGATATGCAAGAACTGGATTCTGTTCCTGTTGAAGCCAGCAGCAAAGCTCTTATTAACTTCAGTGATGTGTGAAAAGCCCTCACTGACACAATTCTTTCCCCACAGAACTCAGTAGACTTCTGCCATTGATTTTAATAGGTGAATGTCATGTGACCAGACTGGCACTGACCAACAGAGAATGCCATCCCAACTCAAGGAGAGGATTCAACATTGTGCATACCCAGTAGATGGGCATGCCTCCCTCCAGCCCTAAACTTAGAGAGCAGTGAAATTTAAGGCACTCCCTTGTCCTAATCATTTCCTATAGGCTGGCTTAGGCAGCTCCTTCATCGGGGTGCTGGCTGACGCACCTCATTTTCCCTATGTAATGTATATTTGGGGCTGTGGGTTCTTCTCTAGTCACCTAAAACATAGCCATTAGACTCAGGGTTGCAGCTCCTACATCCTTTGAGATTCCGGATTTTAGTTCTGAAAGCCACACTACTCTTTCCCTGAGGTTTCCAAGTTTGTCAATAGATGGGTTGATTAATGCATCTGTTCTGAACCTGTTGTTGGAGGTTCCCCAGCAAAGTATAAAACCTGACTCCAAGAGCAGGCCCTCTTTGGGATGAAAGGTTCCAGGATGATACCTCCTGCTGAGGTAGAAGTGAACCCCGATTAAATGGTCTTATAATAAACAGTAGCAAGGGATAACTTTTATGGTGGGTTGACATTGTATTGGATTCATTTATCACCTTCATAGTCCATGTTTATTCCCTACACAACACAGTTTGCATGTATTATTATTTCTTCCCATTTCACGAATCCCATGTTAACACTGAAACTGTACTGATAATTGATGCTCCAGAATATATTCACTAAAAAAGGTTTGGTATGTTTCCTCATTACAGCTATTGTCCAAGGAGATAGCCTAGAAGATATATATAATCAATGCAAACTTGTAATTGAAGAACAATCCGGGCCTTTCATCTGGATTCCTTCAAAGGAAAAATTATAAATTAGTCACTTCACATCTGATAATGAGAGAAGAATATTTAGAAGAAAACTATAATATACTATTTGGAGGCTTTCCTGTTTTTGTTGCATTTATGTTCTTGCAGTCAATGTGAATTTTTATGAATGTACAACACAAAGTGTTTGAAGCCATGAAGGACACTGATGGGTCAAAAGGGTAGGAACAACAAGACTTCTACCCTATAAAGCGAATCTGTCATGTGCTCAAAGCACCAGTTGTAGGTATAAACTTTTGATGTGGAGACCCTCTGTCAAGGGGAGCTAGCCACCTACTGTGCCCAAAAGGACATTCTGATCGAATGGCTGAGCTCAGTATGTTAGTTGTTGATCGCTTTAAAGAGAAGTTCCCAGCTCTTCAACCTCATAGAGGGTTTGATCCTGCAAGGCTCTAAACACTTGACCCCAATTCATGTGTATGTGAGTAGTCCCATTGACCTGGACTCATTTGCAATCTTACTCTACACTGCACGGTCACATTGACTTCCATAGGGCTACTCATGGGCTTAAAGTTTAGCATGGGTATAAGTGTTTTGACAGATTGGGGCCATGTGCACCTTGCAGGATCAAGCCCAGACAACCTGATCCAGTTGCTACTGAAGTCCGTGGAAGGACTCCCATTGACTTGACAAGGAGCTGGATCTGGTCCTTAGCTTGTCATTGCACATCTGTAGTTGGTACACCTCAACTTTGGTAACTATGCACATCCTTTGATTTCTGAAAACAAGACGAGCATTTCCTTTTCTCCTCTGGATACTCTGTGACATCAGGAAACAATAACCATGTAGATTATGTTAAGGGAATTTGGGGGTAGAAAGGGAATGGAAGCATTTCCCATCACGTGTATGCACACACATGCACCACACACACACATACACACACACACACACACACACACACACACACAGAGTAGGATTCACAGTACCTAAACTGACAAGGAGGGATACAGCTGGGAAAAGCTTTAAAATTTTTGATTGTCTATTTTATCATTTATACAGACAGAAGGCACTTAAAGATGGAATAATTTATAAAATAAAAATATATTGATGTATAGAAACTAATTTCTATAGGTGAAAAATGTTTTTGTGAGATATTTTGTAAAGATTAATTAATGGAAAGATTAAATATTTACACCCTTGTCTGGCTGTAAAATGTAAAGAGGATCCTCAAGTTGCAATACCCCTTTTTGCAACAGATTCTCTAATAATATTGACAAACCATCTAACTTCTTAAATTGTAGATGTCAATTTTGTTTTTTGAAGGGTTTTTTTCCTCAATCTAATCTTCCTTCTTTCTTTTATTTAACCATGATGAACTCCTGTGGAAAGAACTCTTGAATTGACTGCCGTATAGGATAGATTTTTTTTCTTAAGTGTAAACATGAAGCATCTTTAAACCGAAGCTGATTATTTTTTCCAGAAGCAAAATCTCAGTGACTTAAATGCAGTTTATGATTTTCTCCTCCAAAGGGAACCATAAGCTTCATTTGAAAATGTTTTATAATTGTTCCTGATTCTTTAAGTGAAATGCAAAAAGCGCTTATTCTTTTTTGCCAGTAGACCACAGAATAACTTGTATCTTCATTTCATTTCCTGGTCAACAAGGGTTTTAAAAGATGATATGGAGCAGTGGATCTTTGGGGGGGATTTGGGGAAAATCTGTGGAATTTCAATTTGGGGTATGAGAGGGTGGGGACTTCTTGTTTTCTGGTTCACTGGGCCCTTCCATTGTCTACTGATGACATACTTCACTGTAGCATACAAGGAGGATCCTTAGAAAATACATGATGTTGTTAAACTGAATCACCTTTGCTGCTGCTTGACCACGTTTTATAGAAAACCTGCAGACTCCTGCCTAGTGCACTACAGGAGTCTGGTACTTCTGAGCTGGTGGCTGCTTCAACCCTACCTTTTAAGACTATTGCCAAGCACTTAAGTTATCTGAACGAGCAAGGGAATATTCAGGTACTTGCCTGTTCAAGACTTACATTGCTACACACTGTTAGCCTATGACAAGTACCTCCAGCTGCCCTTGAGATGAGCAGATTAGCTGGATGTTCCTAATGCAGCCATCAGCAGTGACAGGGTTAATAATTATGGACACTTTATGGGCTATCACTAGGCTTCATGGTTAATGCCCTATTAAGATGATTGTGAGAAGCTGTTGCTTCTTTTAATTGCTAATTTATCTGCCTGGTCAGCAGACAAGTGTATCAGTAGAGTCTCCAAGTGATCTTCATAACCAGAAGGGCTAGAAATTTTTTTTTAAAGCTAACCGGAGAAATGAAAGCTTAGATTTTTGGATACATTTCCCGAAATCCACACGATGACCCCAGATCTTTGGAAATCATGGGTTTTTCCATGTCAGCAAAGTACCATTGTCTCAACTTAGGCTTTAGGCCATCTAAACTGAAAACCAAGTATCCTAAAGCAGAAACTTCCGTTCTAATTCTCAGCTCTGTTTTTAAGCAATCCGATCTGCTTCTTTGTTTCTTAGTTCAGCATGGAGCTTTTTAAGATACTATTAGTAAATGTTTTGTTTTGTCATGTGCTGTGCTTTACAGTGAACAGTAACACTATGGCTGAGTACAATCAGTTCTCCATCAGTCCTTGGTTACTGTAGTAACATAATTTATTTTTCCCTGTCTGTTGTTTGTGCTTCCAGTTTAGAGTTGCCATTGCACTTATATATTTTTTTTTTTAAATAAAACGTATGTATTTAAAAAAAAAATCACCAAGAGAAGCAGTGAGAGGTCTTATTTCTGTTAGGGCTTACGGCTCCATTTGTCCTGTGTCCTGATGTTTTTCATTTCACATTATGACATTCTTCATGCTGCAGCTAATTTTTGTATCGCAGCCACATTTGAAGTCACGTTGGGTGGTAAAGGGGGAAGAGAAATCTGACGTTAACTTAAAGTGACATCTGGTGCAAAAAAAAAAAGAAAAATCCAAACCGTCACCATTTGGCACTTCAGACCATACTGGTGCTAACACCATTAAGCATAATCAGATTCTCACTCTATCCATGTAAAGGACTTGCAGGTGTCTAGACACAAGACAACATGCAAAGGCTGGACCCTTTAGGGAAAGTGCCAGATCATATCACTGGTGCTATTTCATATGTTCTGGCACAATGTGTAGCACCATAGGGTCTAAGTTGAACCAAAAAATATCATGGCTTGCTGTCCACCCATGAGTGATCACTTTGACATCTTACTCTCTTTGTGCAGATTTGTGCAATATTTCAAACTATTTATTTCTCCTTCCTGCACATCATCTCCTGGGCACTGAGCTCTCTTAGTATTTGCTAATGGGGCTCAGTGAACCTTCACTCTGAGAGTCTAACTACCTAGTGCTAGAATCACGAGCCAGTTTAAGAGCCTCTCCTCTTTGCTTAGCTCCCTCTTCCTACAGATACAGAGGCACCCTGCCCGTGCTAGTGCTTTATAATTTCTTCGGTATTCAAGGATGTCTCTAAATAAATATTCTGTAATGTAACTGTGTTTGTAGCTAGCATGGTTTAGTGCTCCAGTGTCGATAGGGCCCTAGAAGCCACCCTGCAAAAGCCAGGGTTAAGAGATCTCTCTGTTGCACTGAAATTTCAAATCCTCATCCTGGAGAGCAGTGCTGAATCTGAGCAAATAATAATGGTGAGTCATTGTCAGTTAACTCCTACTGAGCGATCACTGTCCCGCTATGAACATGGTTTATCTCCGGAGAGTTTGTTTGTTGTCCCTGGACACTTGCACTGCTCTAAATACTTATCAAAATTCAGCTGAATCACGTCTTTGGTTTTTTCCATTAAATCCACAAAAGGATGTTTCAGCATGTCACCATACATGTAAGTATTTAGAAAAAGCCTGAAGAACAGAAGTCTCTGTTCTCTTCTTAAAGGCTCAGAGTTAAAGCCAGCCTCTGTTTCCATTCACAAAAGGCAGCCTTCAGTCAGTTGCCTCATTTAATTCCATTGTTTTCTTTGAACCATTCTTTATGCATGGGTTTCACCGTATGACCACTTTCATGCTGTTGCGCCCATTTTTCGACTGAGTCAGTGTATTCTCCAGTCCCATAAGATGTCATCAGTTAGCTCAGAAGTAATAATTAGGTCATCATTATATTAAAAGAAGGGCGGTTCCCTTGAAGTATGACAGGGCACAAAACATCGTCAAAATCGGACAGTAAATTAAACCTAATTGCTAAGCAGTAAATATATAAAAGTAGATGAGTAAGAAGCTGGATTCCCAGATGGCATAAACTGCTGTCGCTGTGTTGGTTTCAGTGGCATTCATCCAGTGTATACCACCTTAAGTTATATGTAGCTAGCATTTGCTCCTAGTTAGGCCAATATTTAGGAAATAAAATCCATTTATAAAAGCGACTGGATGGGTTTAAGGGCCAAGCTTTCAGAAGTGTTCAGTGCCCTCAGCTTGGGTCATGCTTTTACAAGTTCTCAGCTCCCACTTTGATCTATGCTTTTTTTTTTCCTATCTGCATTACTGTGGTGCCTCCTATAGTCATGGACTGAGACCCCACTAACCTAGGTGCTATGTAAACTGTCACCAGAGATTCAGTCCATGGCCAGATATTCAAAAGGATGCAGCCCACTGAAAACAATAGGAGCTACTGGGCACTGGACATTTTTTGAGTCTGTCTCGAAAACAGTGAGAATCACACCATACCAGTGTCCCTCACACTCAGCTAGTGCTGCGCATGGTCTGACCCTCAGTAACAACAGGGAAGTGACAATGATGGCCTGATATAAGACTACGTGTGAGGGTAGGATGCACCACTAGCAAAACGCTGGGAAAGATCTAAAGAAACACGGCTGTTAAGTCCCAGCGGGATAATGAACTTTTAATCCTTTTCGTTTCCGGATTTGCGTTTCCTGGGTTGGAATCAGCTAGTCTGAAGTTTCGAGTGCAACAGGCTGTATACAGTAGACTGCTTTTGTTTGACACCTTTGATGATGTGTTTCTCTTTAGCAGGATGTTTCTCAATCCAGCTGTGGTTTGGGGTACACTGAATCGGAACTGGCGTTTACAAAATACACTATACAGCTTTCACTCCTGTTAAGTGTAAATATTCTCCGCGTCCATTCCATTTGTGTAAAGAATAAAGCACACACAATTATAAAATTAAGATGTATATTTCTTACTAGCTGTGTCCTTGCTTATTTATTCCGTTCCAGGCTCTGAGCTGTGGTTCAGTTGTAAATGCTTGATAGAGTGTTTATAAATATGTCATGAATTTTATTACAAAATATTAATATTAAAGCATTTTTACACTTTATAGCAAATGGCTCTTTCACAAGGCATAATTTGTCTTCTTTCCTTGAAGTGAACTGGTAAAAGAGAATGAATACGCACTTCATTTGGGCTGACATGCTCAGATTTATTACACGAGCTGAACTTCCCAAGATAAGCACGGAAGAGGAACGGCAATAAGACAACAGCTCCAGAGTTCCCTCTCCCTTTTTTTGATGTGAATCAGAGACCTGAAATATTTTGCTGGGAAGATGAAATCCTAGGGAGAAATGCTGTTTTCCTTATTTCTCTTCCTTTGACATTCATTGGGTGCATGTGCAACACATGCACAGCCACAAATGGGGAGGTTTCTTTCTGTTTTTCTGAGCTTGCTATGTGACCATCAGACTGAAGAGATCATATTTCCTTAGTCCGCCCACCAGAGTCACAAATGCTTACAGCTGGCTTAGTGGAGCACACGCTCGGGTTGTACGGTGTTCTCGGGTTGTGCGCTCGGGTTGTACCGGCCTTACATTGCAGCTGGATCCCTGCAGATGGATCGATATTTGGGCTCGCGTGAAGCCTGATTGGAGGGCCAGTGATTTTAATATTACCTGACAGAAGAAATTGAGGAATGGGTTAGAGAAGCATACCCATATGAACAGTATGCAGGGCAAATCCACAAAGCCTGACATGCAATCTTCACAAGATGATTAGCAGTCAAACTAATCATGGCAATATTTTGTATTACCTGGGCAGAGTCAGGATCTGAGTCCTACGGTGTCCAGATGAACATACAGCCTTTGTCTCAAATCTGAGTGTTCAGGGGAAAATGGCAAGATCTCAGTTGCTGCTGTTGTACTTACTGAGAGACTTTCATAGCTTTGGGTTGCTGCAGCAGCAAGCTTATCAGCAAATCTTAGCTGCTCTGTGGAACAATATCTAAAGTCTTCCTCTCTGCTGTCACACTCCCCGCTCCTTAATGACAACTCTGAACATTTATATAGCACTTTTCATCTTCAAAGTGCTACTCAACCATGAACAGATTAACTCCTTGGGCTATGTTCTGCAGATACATCAGAAACTTGTAAAATGGTCCCTGCTTAGTTGAGACATAAGAAATAGCCAAACTGTTGGAGAGCCGTGTGTGTGTGTGTGTGTGTGTGTGTGTGCATGCGCATGTGTGGAGAGCCGTGTGTGTGTGTTTGTGTATTCAGGCAGTGGCAGTAAACCCAGGTGGTTTGCCTTGTCATACCAAGTATGCTATGCATCTCCTCCCGTTCATACCAGTGCAATTCCACTCAATGCCAGTTGGGTTGCAAGTGATTTCAAGATGGTGAGACTGGCCCATGTAACAGATAGGAAAACTAAATCTGCGGAAGTTTGCACTTCGTGCTTGGAGGTGCACCAAACAAATGGCTGAGAAGGACAAGCATAATCAATCCATCTCCCACACACTCTGCTCACTTCTTTCCTCATATACAGACAAAGACCACAGGTCTTTATAATAACACAGGTGATATACAGTTTTGTTAACTTCTTTGTAGAGCTAGCCAGATTCCCAGGGTAGAGTGCTCAATATTGTCGAAAGGCCTTCTTTTCACAAGTGACTCGACAGCAGACTCACACGAGTATTTAGGCACCATTGTAAATCCAGCTAGCCGCCAGAAGCAGGTTTCATTTTGATTTTCTATAGGTGTTAAGCACATAACCTGCAAAGATGCTCACAAGACCTATACAAATCTGGCCTTTAAACACTCAGGACCATCAATTTTATAGAAAACCAATGACAGTTAAGTACCCAGGTCATTTCTGAACATGAGATCACTTGGGGCTTGTCGAGCCTTCTTTATCCCCTCCTGCCCTCAAGTCTGCATGGTATTAATCATCAAGAAATCCAAAACATGCTGGTGTACTCTGTAATAGCTGCATCACAGGAGGACCTAGCTAGAGGCGTGCTAGAAAAGCCCTTCTTACTACTAGTACTACATAAGCATCACAATGTTCTTGTTTGCTTGGGTGCTTTTTATCAATGTAAAAATAGCTATATCATCTGAGCTTGGCTTTCAGGAATGGTTTGGATGACTTGAGCAGTCCTTTGACTGGGGGAGAAAGGCGGGTTGATTCTGGGCAATACTCCTGCTGCGGCGTCTGCTGCTTACAGACAAACTGTTTCCTTGATAACTTCTGCTGCTGGCATAGCAGAACATGCTAAGGAGATGGCTTCAATTTTAGACCACAAGCAACTAGTGCTGAAGATCATTCACCACTGCAAGCTGTATGTCAGCAGGAGGTCCTGGAAGCTGGTGACAAACTGGGAACAAAGGAATTAAGACTCTTAGACCAGTGTAGTCAATGGAGTTAGGCTGCAGTAAAACCCACTTGTGGCGGCGATGGGACCCAGGCCCATGTGATACACCAAATGAAAAGATAACCGTGAGTTGTGGGGGTTGGGGAAGGTTCACCCAATGTTTTTGTGGCTGAAGAGCTAATGAGTGGGTTAAAGATAAATGTGTTTGAGTGGTCACTGTATACAAAAGGGCTAGAAACCTGATTCAGGCACCAGGGGAACTGCAAAAAGTATTGGTGAACTCAGTGGTGGAGGTCTAGGTGAGAGAGGGTAGAGTGACTAAAGAATGAGAGGAAGTTTGGCAGGGAGAAAGGGGGTTAAGGTGGTGAAAAGGGCATGGGCACGATGCTGAGGTCCCCAGAGAAAGGAGAGGTAATATGCACAATTAGCAAAGCATATGAACTAGCAGAGGAGGACAGTTAAGGGATGTGCAAAAAAAATTTGTAATGAGAAACTGGAGTTGTTTGAGACCCCAGTATTTAAACAGGGTAGCTCATTAGCATTTTACACCTACTTTGTACTAAAAGTAGGGCTAGAGGGGATCTTGTGGGGGCATTTAATCCAATCCCCTGCTCATCCTTGACTAAATCATCCCAGCATAGTGTTTGTCTAACCCACTGTTGAAAATGTGCAGGTTTGGGAGATCCTACAGCTTCTCTAAGTAGCCTGTTCCAATGCTTGACCACCCTCAGGGTGAGGAAGTTCTTCCTAATTTCCAACATAAATTGCTTTTGCTGCAGCTTGAGGTCATTTCTTGAAGTCCTGCCCCATACAGCCACAGAGATGGAGTATCAGACCCAAGAATGGGACTTGGAACATAAAAGGCTTTGCAGGGAGATGGGGTGTCTCTTTAAACCACCCTTAGAAGCTGCTCCATCAGCAGTGCCAGTGAGGATGTGTCTTGGAGGGGATGGTAATGAAATGGAGCACAGGCTCTTCTATTAATTATAATGGCATGGCTGTATTTGTCTTTGAGCTATAAAATGCTTGGAAGGTCTCTAGGGTTGTCACTCAGAAAAAGTGGAGGCAGATCCCCTGCTGTTGTAGGTCCTCGAGGCTGAGAATCTGAGCTGTAACCGGTCTCGTTGTAGCAAACGGATGGGAGAGGTGACACGCTACGAGGAAATAAACATGCACAATGAAACGCCGACAGAACAGATGAGCTGTGCAATGCTTCTCTTGGTGGAAGGAGGTGACAAGGGAGAATTGCTGAGAAGAACTAACATCACAGGCTGCAGTGAACGAGAGCATCTTCTCCGCCTTCTCAGAGAAGACACGCTGCCCAGACATCATTTGCAGCAGCAGCTTTTCAGTGTCTTTATTACATTTCGAACCACCAGCCTAGACTACCACAGTTAAAACAATGCTAGAATCTCGGCAGTGTCAAGCACAGCTGCACTTCCAATTTTCTTGGGAAGAAAACCTTGTTAAGCTCAAGGAAACAAAGTACAGATTTGGCAGAGTTCATGCCAGTCTAAAGAGTTTGTAGGTGTGTATTTATCAGCGATTAGTTTTCATCTAGGATATAAATTCACATCTTCTGTTCCTGTCATCTTCTCTATCCTCTTCAGCTTGATAAATGTTAACATTTATTTCTCAGATGGGGTATTCAACTAATATTTATTGGCTATATGCTGCCAGCTTTAACAGCTGATTGAATATGATTTGCTGAGAATTAGATGATGGATAATGGTGATATTCCTTTAGTAAATTATTCAGCATATATTTTCTAGGCATTCAACCAGTTTTAATCTCAGCACACAGCCAAATAAAATGCCTGCTGCTTTTCATAAGTAGGTACCAACATGACCTATTAATAAAGTCATGGGCAATTTATCCAGAAGCCTTCCTGTTAATTTTTGCATTATGTCCAATTTCAGAATCACTGAAAGAAAAAAGATATAAAATATTGAGACAGCGTATATAATCAGTTAGGAAGCCCCCTGAAGATGCCTAACTGTAAAACACTGGAATAATATTCCATTTCCCAATGGGTCCTCTATGGTTGTAGGCTGAGCCCAGCACATACTGGGCAGGACTTCAGGAATTGCACACATTGGGCACTGACTCCGATTCCCATGCCATAGAGATGACTATTGCTTTCTCCACTGAGTCTTAGTGTGCTAAAGACTTTTCCAAGTACCACGGATAAAATCCTGGGGAGCTGCCATGGAGCAGGTCATGATCCTTACAGGAATAAACAGGCAAGGAAGCAAGACCCAAATAGACACAGAAATCCCTGATCTAAACATGTCAGGACCAGCGTACTCCAAACTGCACTGAAGTGCAACCCCTGTACCTGAGGCCAAATACGCTGATATTCACAACATTCACATTAGGTGCCTTATGCAATGGATGGAGAGACTTGGTAGTATGATGAGTAGGGAGCTGCCTAAGCTAGAGTTCACAGCCCTGACCCCTCTGCTGTGTGAGTAGGAGTCAGTCTTTTCAAAGCAAAGTGACTACCCCATAAGCAGGGGTGTGTGGTTTCTGCAGGGAAAAAAAAGCAGCAGCACAAATTCATGTAACTGTTTTTTGCCCAGCACACAACTCTGCACGTGGAATTAGCACAGGGAAAAATGCTCCAGGTGGGGTAGGGGAGCCTTACCTGGGGTCCTGAGGGGCTTCCAGGGCTCCAGCAGCAGTGGCCCAGGCATGCAGAGCACGGCTGGCAGCTGGAGCATGGTTCTGGCTAGCCAGGCTCTGGGTTTGGGTGATGCATGCTGCTGCCACATGTGTCGTCCCGGTTTTTCAGTTTATTTTTTTTGGCATGATTTTTTTTTTTATACTAGGATTTCTCAGGATCTAAATTTGGCTCCGTGCTGCAAATATGCAGCATGGAAAACCAAATCACGTTCACAGGGTGTGTTTTGTAGCAACTCAAAAGCCTTTGAGGCAAAATACACGTGCCCACTTGTGTGGACACAGCCAATGGGAAGAATAGCCTGCTTCCCACCATGTCTCACTGATTCGAGCAGTCATGCAAGATAACCAGATGCTCAGGTTTAGTGTTGCTTCTTTGTCTGAGGAGATCTGCACTCTCATCTCACAAAACCATGCTCTGCTTATCAGGTTTAGGGTAAACTGCAGCTACAGGGGCAGAGAGGTACCTGGAGCTTCACTCCTTTGCTTGAAAGAAAGGAAGTCATATGGCATCTCCCAGTAATCTAACCCACAGTGAACAAAACCCTAATTCAGGATGCTCTGCTACATCAATCACGCAGCTATCACTGTGGCCTGAACAGAGAACCATGCCCTCAAGAAGCTGAGAAATACCCGAGGTCCAGCCCTTGTGAACATCTCTGTGGATGTGGGGAAAGCAGGGGATGTGACACACCCTGACCTTACCAAGACTTCTGACACGCCCACAACACTCTCATTAACAAGCTATGGAAATACCGCCTACATGAATGTGCCTTAAGGTGGATACGTACCTGTTTGAATCATCATACTCAACAAATAGTCCTCAATAACTCAATGTCTAGTTGAGAGGAGGTATCGTGTGGTTTCCCAGGGATCTGTCCTGGATCTGGTATTGGTTAACATCTTCATTAGTGATTTGGATGATGGGAATGAGAGCACAGTTAGCAAATTTGTACACGACACCAAGTTGAGCAGAGTTGCAGACGCTCTGGAGGGCAGGGCTAGGATCCAGAACAACCTGGAGGAAAAAGTCCAAACTCAGTCAGATGAGATTTAATGACAAGTGCACTTGGGACTGAATAATTACATGCACAAATACAGACTGGGGAATGATTGGCTAGGTTGTAGTACTGCAGAGAGGAACCTGGAGGTTATAATGGACCATAATCTGAATATGAGCCAATGGTGTGCTTTTGTTGCTAAAAAAGAAAGCCAACAGCATAATGGGTCGTATTTAACAGGAGTGTCCATTGCAAATCAAGTGCAGCGATTTTTCTACTCTAATCAGCACTGGTGACGCATACCGCCTCCAGTTTAAGGCCCCATAATTCAAGAAAGATGTGCATAGATTGGAAAGAGTCCAGTAGAAAGCAACAAAAGCAATTAGTGGCTTGGGAAACATGACTAATGAGGAAAGACTAGAAGAATTAGGATTATTTATTCTGAAGAAGAGAAGGCTGAGGGGGAAGATTTGATAACTCTTCAAATAACTAAAGGGCAATTATAAGGAAAGAGGATGGAGATTAAGGGTGTGCTCAATGGGCCATAATCGATTTGGATTTGGCCTGAATTGGGTACAGTTATTCAATCTGTTGATTGATTCATTGCTTCATTGAGAGTGGTAGTAGACAGGTCAGTATCGACCTGGGGGGATGTGGGTGGTGGGGTCCTTCAGGGTTCGGTCCTTGGGCCTGTACTCTTCAATATCTTCACCAGTGACTTGGATGTGGGTGTGAAGTGTATTCTGTCCAAGTTTGCAGACAATACTAAATTGTGGGGTGAAGTGCACACTCTGGAGGGTAGGGAACAATTGCAGGCAGACCTGGACATGTTAGAAAAGTGGGCAGTACACAATAGGATGCAGTACAGCAAGGACAAGTGCAGAGTCCTGCACTTTGAGCACAAAAATATCCAGCACACCTACTGGCTGGGAAGTGACCCTCTCAGCAGCACAGAATCAGAATGAGATCTCAGAGTCATAGTGGACTCCAAGATGAACAAGTTGTCAGTGTGATGAAATCATCAGCAAAGCTAACTGCACGTTATCATGCAGCAGCAGATGCATGACAAATAGATCCAAGGAGGTGATACTTTCCCTCTGTGCAGCATTGCTCAGACTGCAGGTGGAATACTGCATCTAGTTTTGGGCGCCATACTTCAAGAAGGATGTTGATAGACTAGAGAGGGTCCAGGAGAGGGCCATTCATATGGTTAGGGGCTTGCAGGACAAGTCCTATGAGGACAGACTGAAAAACCTGGACCTCCTTCAGCTTCTGCAAGAGAAGGCTGAGAAGTGATCTTGTGACTTCCTAAAAATTCACTGGGGGGACGCAGCAAGGGATCAGAGATGCTCTGTTCACCAGGGCGCCTCTTGGGGTAACAAGGAACAATCATCACAAACTGACAGAGAGCAGATTTAGGCTGGATATCACAAAAAAATTCTTCACTGTCAGGTGGCCAAAATTTGGAATGGGCTTCCAAGGGAGGTGGTGCTGTCCCCTACCTTGAGGGTCTTTAAAAGAAGGCTGGAGAGGCATCTGGCTGGGGTCATCTGACCCCAGCACTCTTTTCTCCCTAGGCAGGGGGTCAGACTCGATGATCTGTTGAGGTCCCTTCTGACCCTACCAACTATGAATTTATGGATCACTGTCCTGATTCGATTCGGCCAAATCCAAATCTGAAGATTCGATGCTGATTCAGAGTATCAGCGATTTGGCCATAGACACTACTTTAAATGTTTTTTCTACACACCTTGAGGTACCAATGCAGCTTTTGAACACTGCAATGGGGCAGATGGAGTGTTCCACAGAAGTGCGGGGTGGGGGTAGTCCGCGTTCTCAGCGGTAGACCTAGAAGTGGACTGGGTTTTACTTTGGTCATTTGGCTGTGCAGGGACCCTGGGTGCCCCCCCAGACCCAGGAGGTACCAGTTGCCAAGCCAGGGGGCAGGGTGGGATGCTCCATCTGCCCCACCTTCTCAGCATTGATAAGCCACCTGGTACCTTGAGGTATGTAGAAGAAACATTTAAAGCTGTGCCTACGTCTGAATCATCGAATTTCTCTGAATCTCTCAGAATCGATTCGGAGGGTTCCGATTCAATTCAGAGAGATTAAAGGATCTCCTGATTCAATTTGGGTTCAGAGATTTAACTGCCAAATCAAGCCAAATCTCTGCCAAATCGAATCAGTGACCGAAGCTTCACACGGCCCTACTGGAGATAGTCTTTTTACTGTGGGTTTAGGGGACAGGACTAGGAGCCATGGCCAAAGCTGAAGAGGTGAAATTAGGTTGGAGATTAAGAACTTTCTGGCTATGAGAGTGGTCAAACATTGGAACAAGCTAGCTAAAGAAATTGTAGACTCACCATTCTTGGAAATTTTCATGAGCAGGTTGAACAGACACTTGGCTATGATGGTTTAAGTCATGGATGATACCACTCTGAGGACAGATCTGAATTTAGATGACCTTCTGAGTTCTCTTCCAGCCTTATTTTTCTATGATCTCTCTAAAGAATCATGGTCTAATGTATATGGACGGCTGTGGCTAGCTATTAAAGCTTTGGAAGGCAGAAGGAAGGATGTACATAGGTGAGATTGCCTGGCACCATCTAAGTATCAAAGGGATGGTGCCTCAGTGTGGGTTGCAAGTATTTGGTGAGCGAAGCCACAGTTGTGTTACCTGATGTAAAGACATCATAGAATTATTTTCCTAGCTAGCAACACTGAGGTGGGAACAAACTCATTCAAAGGTCAGAGATGAGGGGATCTCCCTTTCCAGTTCAGCAAAACCACTCTGACTGATATTACCTTCCGCTATGGAGGTGATCACAGCATCTCCCCTGTTAGGGTGGAGACCTATCCTTTGCACTTCCAGCAGACCACCCTACAAGAATCTACTCTAGCCTCCCAGTGGAAGATCTTCTGCTGCACACTTAATATTATGGAAATGGGGGATTTCTCCCTAGCTTGCTCCTTTGGCCTTTTGGGGAAGAGCAAGTGAGACTTGGGGGCATCTGAACCCCAAGACCTCTGAGCTTGGGCTTGCACATAGGATGCCTGCTATGGATTTGTGAGTATCGGAAGCCCCAGGCTGAAGAGTCTTGGAGGTCAGATCCTTGCTGGTCGTAACACCACACAGATCTGAATGACTGAACTCTGCTCAGTCAATGTAATTTGGAAGCGATTTGGCTAATTTGGCCTGAGGCAAGAAACTAAAAAAAATAAGAGTCTGTCCTAGCACAGGCTACCTGGATGCCTTATGTATTACCATTTTCACTCCTCCCCATATTATCTGGGCACCTTGACTCCACAGGAGTGTAACACTGCCTGACCCATATCATAGTTGTATAATAAGCTGCTAAGGAAGTATATGTTAAGATGGATAGAAAAGTGGCTGGATCACTTGGCTCAGAGGGTAGTAATCAATGGCTCAATGTCTAGTTGGCAGCCGGTATCAAGTGAAGTGCCCCAGGGGTCAGTCCTGGGGCCAGTTTTGTCCAATATCTTCATCAATGATCTGGAAGATGGCATAGAATGCACCCTTAGCAAGTTTGCAGATGACACCAAGCTAGGAAGAGTAGTAGATATGCTAGAGGGTAGTGCTAGGATTTGGAGAGAACTAGACAAATCGGAGGATTGGACCAAATGAAATCCCAACAAGGACAAGTGCACAGTTCTGCACTTAGGACAGAACAATCCCATGCTGGGGGATGACTGGCTGGGTAGCAGCTCTGCAGAAAAGGACCTGGGGGTTACAGTGGAAAATAAGCTGAATGTGAGCCAACAGTGTGCCTATGTTGCCAAGAAGGCTAAGAGCATACTAGGCTGCATTGGTAGGTGTGTTGCCAGCAGACTGAGGGAAGTGATTATTCCCCTCTATTCAGCACTGGTGAGGGTGGATCTGGACTACTGTGTCCAGTTTTGGGCTCCCCACTACAGAAAACATGTGGGCAAATTGGAAAGAGTCCCACAGAGGACAATGCAAATAGTTTGGGGGCTAGGGAACATGTCTTCTGAGGACAGGCTGAGGGAAGTCGGCTTATTTCATCTGGAGAAGAGAAGACTGGTGGGGGCGGGTGTTTAATAGCAGCTTTTAACTACATGAAGGGGGTTCCAAAGAGGATGGAGCTGGACTGTTCTCAGTGATGGCAGATGACAGAACAAGGAGCAGTGGGCTGAAGTTGTAGTAAGGGAAGTTTAGGTTGGATATTAGGAAAAACTCTCTCCCCAGGAGGGTAGTAAAACACCAGAACTGGTTCCCCAGAGATGTGGTGGAAGCTCAATCCTTGGAGGTTTTTAAGACCCAGCTACACAAAGCCTTGGCTGGGAAGATGTCATTGGGGATGGTCCTGCTTTGAGCAGAGGTTGGACTAGATGACCTGAGGTCCCTTCCAACCCTCGTTTTCTATGATTCTATGATTCTAATGCAGCTGCATAATAGATTCCTCTCAGGTGGGAAAATACTGGACAGAAATAATTGAAACAACCAAGTCTTTATTGCATCTTTAGCTTGAGGTGCAGAAAGTGGAGCCTGGGGATGCACAAACCTGACAGGAGAAATACTGTTTTCACTGTAAAGGCTGTAATACATTTCTCACTTGGGGTGCAGAGGATTAGGTAAGAAGAGAGAACCTGGTAGGGAAGGAAAATTGTAGTTATGCAGGAGTCACTGGGGCAACAGTGTATCCATGTGGAAATTTAACTTTCAGTAAAGATGCCAAGATCAGGGAGACCTGGGTTTTGCTCCTGAGGTGTGATAGGCATGCAGGGAACATGAAACTGGTATTTTCTATTATTTTGCCAGCTTTAAGGAACGAAAGAAACTCTTATAACTTCAGGAAAAAAGAGGATAAAGGCAAAATGGTTAGCTATTCTACCTGCCTATCCTCTTTTAAATGCAAAATACTTTTTGCCTTCCTCAGACACTCACACACACACAGATAGCTAGTTAGTTGATTAAGACAGGTGCCAAATCTGGAGGAATGAGCATACCATTGTGTATGAGAAGGCAAGAATAAACACCTTTCCCCATCAGCCCCCTAGTCCTTGGTCCCTTGAAATGGCTCATTCTTAAGGTTGTTTCTTATGCACTGTATCTGCTGGTTCCTTACACTAGCATTTAGGGTTGACCACTGTCACGCTCATCCAGCCTGAAGATATAAGCATACAGCTTATGGTGTTTACAATGCATCTCCAATGTCCCTGTCTAGCATTGGCATCATTTTTCGAAGTAATGGAAGGATGAAGAGAGTAAGAGCCAGGTGGAGAAGATAATATCATACATTTTTACAGCAGCTTTCAACCCCAAGGATTCAAAGTGCTTTTACCCTTTGCTGCAATGCAGCCATTGCTGGCTTTGAACATGGCAGAGGCTTCTCATCTGTCTACTGTATAGACCTGCCCCTATTTATCTTGGGAGCTGTGACAAATGCCAAAGGAATGGTGCTTTTAAAAAAAATGGACTTTCTCTCCTGTGTAACATTCCAATATTTTGACACCTATTTACATTTCAAACTGAACTGGAAAGTTCAGATAGTTCAACTTTTCATAGAAAGATGATTTCCACAAATAATTGGATCAATAAATGCCTAAAATTTGGACATTCCTGAATTTTAAAAAAATCACCTCGGGCTGACCAATTAAACTGAAACATTTTGATTTGCATCGACTTGATTCAAAAAGGTTTGTGCGGCTTTTCCTAACAGAAATTTCCATTAAAATCTACCTTTTCATACAGACAAATTTGATTTAGATGATCCCTCGCTTGTGTGACAGGAAAATGTTTTATTTGACAATATTTAACCAATCTTTTTTTTTTTTCAGTTTGCAAGGAGATATGGTTGCAAGATGTGAAGTTATGGTGCAACATGGCAGGGTTAGAGATTTGTGAACCAGTCTAAGGAGAAAATTGCCCAAGACCCATCCATAGTGAGAGTGGCAAATAAGTGAGAAAATATGATATGAAGCAAAGTATAAATGACCTGCCCATCATAGTGGCAATGTAATATTTGGAAAAAGAACTGAAAATGAGTACAAGTGAAAAGCGCTAGACAGTCAATTGTTGCAAAACCTTCTGTTCACAGTCCCCAAACCAAGCAATTTGCACCATTTACTAATTACTAGTCACAGTGATTGTTTTCAAGGGAACTATGGCTAGGTTAGAAAGAAAGCAATCAGTGCAATGAACTGAAGAAGCAGGAGGATGGAGCTTAAGCTAATGAGCGAATATATGCTCCAGGTTGCAGGAAAAACGAGATTCCAAATGATGAAACATGGGGTTTGCAACAAGCAAATCAACATAACAACAGCCTAGGGAGAGACTGAAGTAGATATATCGTAAACCCTAAAAGAAAACAGAAAGCAGGAGACAGGTAAAAGGACTGCAGGCCAAGTGACGGGGGGAAAAAAAATCTGTTGGAGTACCTAAAACATGTTTGGAAGAGAACAGTCTGGGACCCAGAGGGGCACAGAGGGGAATGCAGTCAATGTATGCAGAAGCAGTGGGTAAAATTAATATAAACTTATGGGGAGTTAAGAAATGGGACTTTAATGGTTGAGGCCTTAAATGGGACTTCAGTGGCTTTAGTGCGTGCATTTGACTCTTACCTCTGCAATGAAGTCAAATGCCATGTCGTTTCAATGTATCAGTCAAGGATTTTGGATTTCAGCTATATAGCATGGTATTGGATGGAGGCATATTTTCAATGGAACATCATTTTCCTGGAAGCCAAAAGAACCCGTGGCCCTGTCCAGGATATCCAGGGGTCAAAAAAAACCCACACAAAAAAAAGTGGAGCAATGCGCAACGGGGGCAGCGCGCACCGCTCAAAACCAGAGCCTGGCCAGCCAGAACCACACTCAGCTGCCAGCCAGGCTGTGAGCAGCAGGATCCCCACTGCTGCAGCCCCAGGAGGCCCCCAGGACCCCAGGCACGGCTGCTGGGGCCAGCACAGTGCTAGCTCCAGCCTCCCCTACCTCACCTGGGGTAATCTGCCTTGTAAGGCAAAGGCCTTTTCCTGGGACAACTAGCAGCGGCACAAAGTGTCCCACTGCAAGTTGTCCCTGGGGAACCATGTGGACATGGCCCTGGGGGTTAAGCTTATTAACATGCTAAAAGAAATTGCCCTACATTTGACGGAGAGTAGATTCAGGCTAGATATCAGGAGGTGCTACTTCACGGTCAGGGCAGCTAGGATCTGGAACCAACTTCCAAGGGAAGTGGTGCTCGCTCCTACCCGGGGGGTCTTCAAAAAGAGGCTAGATAATCACCTAGTCGGGGTCGTTTGACCCCAGCATCCTTTCCTGCCCATTGGCAGGGGGTCAGACTTGATGATCTGCTCAGGTCCCTTCCGACCCTACCAACTATGAAGCTACAGGATCACATACATTGCTGGGACTGTTGTAAAGGCACCAGGAGCTTAAAAATGAATCTCCTGGACTATCTAGCTGGAACAGATTCTCAGGTGCTGCAAATCAATGCTTCTCTACCAAAGTCAGAGGAGCACCATTCATTTATACCTCCTCATTATGTTTAAGACTAGCCCCATAATTGTTTTGTAATGTAACTTATTTGTGTGCTTCTCCCAAGTAATTTAAAAAAGCAACAAATGATTAAAAAAAAAAGCCTTTTCCCTCTCCCTTTCCAGACTATAAGTGTAAAAATTTGTGCAGATAACTTGTGGGTGTCTAGAGGAATGAGGTGCATATGAACTAGGAGTTACTGAAGGAACGGTCATTCAAAGACATCCCCTTGCATTTGTTTCTCTCTACTATAAGGTTGCTGTCTGCTATGAGAGGAAGCCACAGTCAGTCTGGATTCTCCGGTCTGCCAAATTTACACAGGCCCTGGCAGACTGAAGGGATGCCTTATATAAGTATACAGGGCAGTGTTTAGCCTCTATATACCGAAGTCCAGGTACTGGCTCTAGAAATCCAATTTTCTTCCCAAGGCACTTTTTGAATCCTAAGCCCAAGACACATTTCCATTATTACTCCTGAATTTAACAGCAAATATTACTTCTCCCAAGTAAGTAATACCTCTCACTCACAAGATGCCAAAACCTATATCCTACTTTTTTTTTGGCAGCCTCCTGATGTTCATAGATGATAGTGAAAATCTGCCTAAGATTTGCACTTTCACTCCGCCATAGCTAAATCCACCTTGTGACACTGATTACAGGTGTATCTACTGCTTTGTTTTGACCGTGTGCAATTTTTTTTATATTTGGCTGACAGCTTTCATGTGAAAAAAGAGGAAAAAAATCGTATCTCATTTTGATCGTCTGTTGGGCTTTTAGATACAATGCAACCAATTCTGACCACTGCTTTTCCAAGACTTACAGCTTAATAAGATTGTGTAGAAATTATTTTAGCAATACCATAAAAAAACTTCCCAGGTAATATATGCATGTGAGTGTATACAGTGGGGTTTGTAAGGATTTCAAAAACTTGTGAAGATTTCAAAGCATGCCTGCAGGATATTTTAAGAACAGAACACTGAAACAGAAAAAAATTCAGAAAATAAAGGTCTTTTGCTATATCTGTTGGCATTTTTTTTTAACCACAGATCAAGTAGTTAGCATCTTATATTACAACATGGGTTTTTATATACATAACTTTTACTGTGTTCCAGGCCACTTGTGATGTGTAATAAGGAAAATGTATAGCTCTATACAGAAAAATTGTCCAGCTAGCCAGTTTTCACCATGGGAAAAATCCTGTTTAGTCATTACACACTTGCAAGCTGTTGCATTTTCAAGTAATAATGAAAAATGTCAGTCATATTTTAGCTGAGGTAACACAGCCTTCATTGTGGTAGGGTATCTCTCTTGTCAGGTACTGTTGCACTTCAGTGTCACATGACTACCAAAGCTGAAGGCAGTTTTCAAGATCACTTGTGTTTCTCAGAGAAAACCTGGATGTCCCTTCCAGCCCTACTTCTCTAGGCAGAGCCAGAAGTGCAGCTCCAAGGTCTAACTCATGGCACTTTCCAGAAAGTGCCATGAGTTAGACGTATCCTCCCAACCCAACAGACATTAGCTGTTGGGTCAGGAGGGCGGGAGAACAGAGATCCACTTGGGAGCCCAGCCACTGAGAGAGGCTGCATCTCTGCAGCCTTTTTCTCAAGCTGCCTCAGTACCTAGCTCCTATTGAAACCCATGGACATTAGGTGCATGTGTGCCTCTGAATATCCCACTGTGTCCATCAATATTTTTAGGTGCTTGAGGCCACTGGGAAATACAACCCTATGTGATCTGGCCAATGTCATTGAGGGAGTCTGTGCCTGAGCTGGAAGCTGAATCCAGCTCTTCTGTTCTGCGTTCCCGAGTACTCCTTTCCCTAATTTTAAATCTCACCTCTGGGATCATGAGTTAGGAATGAAGAGTGTCACTTAGGGTTCAGACCTTCCCCCCCACCACACACACACACTCAGAAGGCTAGAAGCAGCTATTAGAAGTACATATTGTCCTGTAGAGCACTTTCCAGCAAAATATAGATCCTTGTTCACTGTGTATTAGGAATGGAACTAGTGAAAAAGTCACTAGTGACATGAAAGGTGTTAAACTGATGGCTGCAATGTCACATTATCAGTGCGAGATAGATGACTATAGCATCATGTTATCAATGGTTGACAGCTAGCCAGGAAGAAAACTAAATACTCCTGTGATGGATAAATAGCAGCAATTAGGAGTCAAATCATACAGAGTTGTTCTTTGGGGCTTACTGTTTACATGGGTCTGTAATACCACTTGTCACTTGGCTAATCTTATTGAACCGTATATCCCTCTCTAAAGCCTCTGGAGCCTGATGCCATCACAAAGATAAAAAGATAATTCAGGAATGAAGAAGAGCCCATGAAATACTGTACAGAACAACTCGGTTTGATTTCACTGCTAATTGCTCCTATTTGTACAGCCCAGTCTCGAGCCATCCTTGCATGTAACACCTGCACTGACACCACAGCACTCCAGGGCACAGGGCTGCATTGCCTCGGCTAAAAATATCACTCGCGCAGTTCTGTGATGCTTCAGTTCCTAAGAGCAGGGCTCTGCGAGAAGAAATCCATCTCCTGACCCCTATCAGTGTCGGCAAAACACATTAGCTCAGATTGGCAGTTCATTTGTTGACCTCAGCTTTGTCGCTGAGAAACGGACAGGAGGTAAAGATAAGCAAATCTGCCTGACACCCATTGTAAAAGGACTTACCCTTTCTTTTTACAGGGTCTTCTTTTCCTGAGAGCCATGGTTAAAAAGGTTCTTAATCAAGCCGCCGCCTTCCATCCTGTCATCGGCATCACTGGATCAGTTAAGAAAAACAGTGTCAGGTCAGCACAGTGTGTTTTTCCGTTAAGTGTCCAAGTTCTCTCTTTCACTGGCACTCAGATTTCCTCCCATCGATTTTTATACCTTTTAATTTACCAGGTAGAAATACAGACTGATCTCAGAGCTGCTTGTCTCAAGGCTGTTGCCTTCATTTGATATCTTCAAGAGGTACAGCAGTTTCACTTGAAGTTCATTTTTCTTTCACCCCCACGTTTAAAAAAACAAGTGGTTTCTCTTTGCTGTGACCTGCAGACGCTCCTAAAAAACCAATAGCACAATGCTAGCAACATCTTAATACTGACCAGAAAATACTGCTCCTCCACTTACAAATATTAGACACGGACTTATAGTTGCTAAACAGACAAATTATTGCCATCATTCTTCTGTTTTCTAAATGCAAAGAGTAACCATGTGCTCCCACCCTGAATGGCTTTTATTTTAAATAAGGAAGAACAAAAGGAAGGTCCCCATAAGGTATACTGCAAATATCAGCAGCTGAGTGAATCCGAAATGGTTGCCCGTCTCTGTAGACTGCAAAGCCCCTGGATTTTGAAACAGATGTTACCCAGAAAACAGGCATACCCAGTTTTAATTATTGTCTGCAGTCAGAATGACTGCTTTAGTGAGTGCTGAGGAGCAAGGTCTTAGGTCTTGTATCGTCTGTGTTTCCCAGTTTGGAAGGGGGGACTTCTGCACTCATGTCTTTGCATGAGTTCACTGATGCACATGGCCAGGGTGGATCAGGAGGGGGTGCAGTGGTGTAGCTTCATCCCCCTCCCCGCTTTTGGACTGGATTGTGCTGTTGGAGCCTCTGGTCATTTTTTTAAATTGAAAGACAATCCCCCCTGCTCAAAGTCACCTCCCCTCCCTCCATCGCCCACCTGCCCAGCTGCTTCCCCCACTTCTACAGGGTGCAGGAGACTTGTCAGAGCAGCTTCCACGACCTGCTCCTGTGGGGAATGGACAGTGTAGAGGAACCCATCCCATCCCCATAGCTGCTACCACTGTTCCCAGTTAAGCCCAGTCCCCGCACAGCCCAGCTAGAGAGGGTAGGAGTAGCTCAAAAGCTTCCATACTCCCAGGACAGCTGGGAAAGCAGCAGCAACTGGAGAGAAAGGGGACAGGAGGGGAAGGAACTTGCCTTTGAGCACACAGGGAGAGGCAGAGGTGCTTTGGGAACTTACCACCTACCACTGTGCAAATCTAAATGTGTTGGGAACTTACGTGCTTTGGGAACTTAAATACATCCACAGGGCAGTCTGCCTGCACAGGTGGACTGGGAGTGGGGTGCAGCAACCCAGGCAGCGCAAGTGGCTGCTCCCGCACCCCACTTTACCAAATCCTGGATCCACCCTGCACACAATGCACTAGTGTTTTAAATGTCTTCGTCTCCTAAAGCCCATGATGAGGGTCTCATCCTGTATATAGATGCTTACCACAAGACACTGGTGGTCTGAATGCCTGTGAGGATCCTTCTGTCACGTGGAATTCAAGCCACCTGGAAGTAAAGGTGAGGCCTCTTTATTTCACTACCTACAAACTCCTTGCCCTCGCATTCTGTGCCTTGCTCCATTTGTGAAGAAGGAAGCAGGGTGCTGGAGCCATAAATCCCCATATTGATATTAAAGGCAGGCTAGCAAGCAAGTGCTCTGCTCCTGTTCAGTCAAGAAAAGCAGCAAGAGAGCAGCATAAACCTAGCTGTGCTGGAAAGGCCCCTCAGTCTAGTTAACCTATTGGTCTCTTCTGTCTGGACTTTAAGGGGTCTTCCCTTCTCCTGTACCTTACTACGACGGGGGGGAAGGAAATTATCCCACAATCTGCTTTTGCATTCTCCTGAGAGAAGTAAACTGAGGAACCAGTACCTCCGGTGGGCAAAACTGGGGTAAGTCATTTAGCCACGGCCAGTCTTTCAACATTTTGAAGGGATTTGTTATTTTTGTAAACATACTGGGTGGTAGCATGGCTTTAATTATTAGTTTTAATATTTGTATAGACCCCAACCACAATAGGTGCTTGGTTTTTTCCCCCGCTTTCCAGATTGCAATGCTGAATGTTAACATCATTTATCTGATTAGCGTTTGCAGTTATGTAAAATTCCCCCCACCTGCCATTGCAGGAAAGGATTGATAATGGTTGTAAAGGAAATGGGTGGCTTGAAACAGTGGTGATATGGTGGTCAGAGGAGAAGTCCAAAGTAAATGTTTTTCTCAGTCTGTGTATAGAGAAGGACTGGCATTGTCTCCACAAATCCACACAGACGGGGATGCCTTTGGATGGGAGGTGCCACGCAAGGAGTTGTACCGTTCAGAGGCTTTCTCAAGAGCTAGGTAGATCTGGCTGAGTTCTCCACAGGCTCCGATGGCACAGTCTAGAGCACAGCTTGAACTCAGACCTCAGCTCTGAATGATTTTTGAGCAACACATAGTAGAAGCATCATTGATTTACATTTATGGTCCCTATTCTCCATTCGATTACACATGTTATCCTAGTGGAATAACTCCACTGAAGGTAATGGACGCCCATGGTCTAAAACTTGTGCAAGAGAGAACTGAGAGCTATAACACCACTGCAGCATTAGAAGAAACAAGCCCCTTTGTAATTACGGATCCCTTTGGTAATGATCAATCACATTAAAAGAAGAAAAGGTATGGTAAGTGAATCTTTGTTTGTCTACTATCTGTTAGCAGTATTAATAACATGAATGCCCTGCTCTAATTTGCTGTGCAGTTATGGTTATTGCAGTTCCTTATAATGGATGATAGTATTACTGGCATCCTAAAGAGATCTTGTCCTGGGTCAGACTATCACAAGCCATTATTGCCATTGCCCCAAGAGGTGTTGTATAACTTCAATATAATGGCTTGAATAAATCTGAGAACAACTGTAAAACTTAACCAGAAAAATGCTTCTGTACTGAATAGGCAAATCAGATTCAGCAAAAAATGCAGACACTAAGATCTTGCTCTATTCCCTGTGGGAGAAAAGAAGTTGGTAACAGCAAAATTATTGCTCAAGAAACCTTGGTTCTGTTTCCACTGAAATCAGTGGAGATTTGCCGCGAACTTCACAGAAAGCAGAAACATTCAGCTCCTGAGTATGAGGCATAATCAGTAATCATAAAATCACTTTTGGAAAATGCATAGGTACACTCTTTCTTGATCTCATGCTGTTCCTGTTGTAAGAGTTGGAGAGTTTCCTGGCTGATGGTATTTCTTAGCAGGCATGTTGAAATGAAGAGACTCAAGTCTCAGTGCTTCAGGCTGACCTCTTGAATCAGATCCAGAATTGAGTCCAGTGCGTATTGGCTACAAGTCTTCTGAATATTTGGGGTTTTCTTTGGGACTATCAGTTATTGCTACACTTGGCAGACCTCCTCAAAAATGCCAAATCTTTACACTGTTTGTCATGAGTTATGTAAGAACATTTTACTTCTATCAGAAACAATTACTTCCTCATGGGACAGTCAGCAATGGGGATTCATAATACACATATAGACATAAAAACACAAGATAAGCCACCACACACCATGAGTAACATCATATGTCCAACACAATACAACACAACACAATATCTTTATTTCTTGCTGTCAATTCCTTTATAAAATGACAAGCTCTGTGACAGTTCTGTTTGGGTACCTTTGATGCTGCTGCTGATGCTACTGGTGTTGAGCCAGCTAAGTTATTTTACGTGGTGTCACATAAAGTGGAGGACTGGACATGAGGCTGTAGGGGAGGAGGAGGCTTCACTGGGGCATGCTGCTGTGTTGTACAGAGGCTCCAGTGCCAGAAAGGGCACACCTTAACACACACACAGTGTCACCCACCCATGAGTTTTGCCTGTTAGCAGCCAGAGGTGCAGGGCCCCAGAAGACAGACTCCCCTGGCAAGACACACACACAGCTAGCAGGCTTTGTGGCCTGGCAAAGCCCAACACCCAGGCCTGCACTAGATTTCACGCCCCGGCCCCGTGTCCCAAGACAGACGCAGTCGCCCAAGCACCCACCCACATCACGAGTTTTGCCTCTCAGCAGCTTGAGGTGCAGGGTCCCAGAAGACAGACCCCCGCAATGAGACACACACACACCTGGCAGGCTTTGTGGCCTGAGCAGGGGCTACCACCCCTGCAGTTTTCAGCCCACTGCGCCTTAACACACACAGGGTCATTTGTTTTGCCTGTCAGCAGCTTGAGGTGCAGTTCCCCCCAAACCCCTGCACTGATCTTGAAACTTGGCAGACTTTGTGGCCTCAGTAAGAGCTACCAGCCCTGCAGTTTTCAGCCCACTATGTAGTACCACATAGACGTGACAGGAGTTTTGCTTTCAGGAATTTGGGGTGCAATTCCCCCAAACCCCTACACCTATCTTCTTGAAACTTGGCAGGCTTTGTGGCCTCACCAGAGGCTACCATCCCATCAGTACTGACCCCCCTGTGGTATAACACATACATGTGACATGAGTTCTGCTTTAAAAAAATTGGGGTACAGTTCCCCCCAAATTGCTGCACTGATCTTCTTGAAACTTGGCAGACTTCATGCTCTCCACAGAGGCTACTGCCCTAACATGTTTCACTCAAATCAGAGCCAAAACAACAAAGTTATAGATATTTCATTGATCCCCCGTTATACCCTATGGCCGGATCTCCATGACGGCTCCAAAGTTTCGGCCAGATTGAAGTGGCAAACCAGTCTAGAGCTCCAGATCAGATTGCTGGCATCCAAAGCGGCCGGATCGAATACCTGCCTACTTGCACAGGCTTACTGCTTGGGTCCTCTTGGATCCAGCAGCAGCTGTGCCAGCAAGGTAGAAGGCAGTGGGGGCTGCAGCTGGAGCCCCATGCACTGGAGCAGGAGCCACCCATCTGAAGAGGCCTCTTGGCCTGGAGCAGTGAAGTAGGAAGAGAGGAGCGTACTAGGACCAGCCACGCCAGAATCTGTGTGTGTGAACCAGGACCCCTGAGCAAATATTGGAAGCATCAAACCATTTGGCAACTGGTAGCTGCCAGCAGCAGGGTTAAGCTGAGATGAGTGCTAATGATATAAGTTCATTATGAATTTTTGTCTGGTATAACATGGCTAGAGCTTCTCTGGAGCTGTAGACAGAGTCTGTTTGTTTTGAATGAGTCATTTGAATCACAAAAGAGCTCAGTCCGGGGTGAGGTATCCAAGCAGCTTCCCTGAGTTAATTCCCTGGGTTAGCATGGATAGAAATATTGAATTCCAAAATGGAGACATGTCCCGGACCCAGGCGTGCAATGAGTTGTTAGGGTGCTGGCACTGGACCAACTTGAATTGCTCTTCAGGACTTGGGTGTCCAACTCCCACCTAAAACCTGGTTATGCACCCACTGAGACAATTTGAAGCTGGCCCTTTGTCAAAAAAATAATGAGTGTTTATTATACTGCTTGCAAAAATGACAATTACATGATTCATAAGAAATTATTACATGCCATCTAGTCTTTTTGTGTTGCAGAAAAACATGTTTTCATTCACAGTGTGTCTTCCAACTACCACATTAGTCAGAAGTGCTCACACCATCAGATCCTCACCAGTGGTATGTAACAAGCCCTCTTCTCAGCTATGGGTTAAAGTGTATTGTACCAAGCTTTGTAGTGAATCCAAAATTCAGTCACAGCAACTTGAGATAGCAGAACTTGAGTTGAATTTTATGCTTAACCTGCTGTGAAACCCAAAAAGCATTACAAATGATACTGCTATACTTCTGCTTCTATGCAAAATTTGGAATGTGTGAAATTTGGCGCACAAAGTGGATTTGGTAGAGTTGATAAAGAGTGATGGCAAGGGAAAGGGGCCTGCAATTTTTGTTTAGAAAATTAGACCTAGGAGCTTGAAAGGACCTTTTGGAAGTGAAATCTGGAGCTTATCTTTACTAAATTTTATCTTTATTAAATTTTAATGGCAACCCTACACCTACCATTCTGCAAATCTAAATTCAAGAACGCCAGGAAAAGCACCCCAGTACAGACCTGGGCCAATACTCTTAATGTACAGCAGAGAACGCTCTACTTCTAATGCCAGCCCAATCAAAGCAGCAAACACATCTTTTGTACCTCAACCGACTAGATCAAATACTAAATAAAAAATGTAAAAAGGAAGTTACTTCTATTTAACAATCCTGACAAGTCTCAACAACACAAACTTCTGCACCATTATGAGTATTTTTCTTCCAAATACTTTTTAGGGGGACGTTTTTTATTTTTTATAATCTGTTTTTTGATTATTTTTTCCCCCTTGAGAGCCTTTCTAAATGAAGTATTGAACTGTACTGAAACCTCTGCCTGCCTGAGCTGTGGCAGTATTTCATAGGAGCTGCTATTCACACACCTTATGCATCATCCCGCTCTACGGTCCAGGCTCCTGGGTCTTGCTCTGTATTCCAGGATGGGCTACACAGGCTCAGCACTCACTGAACCACCGTGTTGCCTCCTGGCTGGGGAATGCATATGGCAGATGGCATCTAAAGTGCAGGTCCCAGGAATCTCCATTGCAGCTTGACCAGAACATGGTTCACGTCTGACCAGGTGAGCCACCATTTTCTAGAGCTTTCTGGTCTGTGAAAATTTTCATTTTAACTTCTTGCCTCAATTTGGGACGATGACAAATTTCAGAATATTGGAATTTTCTCTTTATGCTCAGCACAGCAGAACAAATAACCCCAAGAAACCAAGCAATGCTCAAATCACAGGACTGACCTTTTGTAAAGGCTTCATATGTCATTTACGGCACTTGTGTGACACGCATCAAAGTTTGGCATTGTGGAAGAGGTCCATGTTTTTCAAAGCACTGTGAATTTCAGGGAGGAACAAAATCAGCGGGCATAAACTGGAATGTTACCAGTCCTTGCATGTAATGATCCTAGTGACAGACAGTGAAAAATCCAAAATGAAGGCACATCCTGACCGCAGGTGGCACCGGTATCCAAAACCTAAGAGTGGAGACATCAAGTTTGATGCAAGGAGCAAGCTAAGGAGTGCAAACACCAAGAAATGAAGCTAAGGAAACAGAGGAGGGAGTGAAACAGAGACGATGCGTTCTTCTGCAGTACCCAAGATATAAACCATGCCTTTCTGTTAAGAAGCGAGGAGGTAAAACTCCATAATCTGGAGGGAGAGGAAAGAATCTGCAGTCTGGATGTGTATCAGAGTTTAGACTATTACAAATGACCATAGGGGAGAAATCCACACACAGTGAGATAATCTCTTTCCTGGTCCCATAATTTGATGTACTGTATCTGCCTCAGACAGACACCCAAGGGTGTTGTCCCTGTGGCAACAGCTGTGCAGCTTGTCATGCCGGGAAAATTTTTTTTCCTGAATTGAATCCATCCTCTGCCACTGACTGCTCAGTATAATATTCAGTCAGTGCATAGCTCCTTACAAACATTATTGATGTAGGCTGTTTGACAGCCTGATAAGAGAAAATTAAATAGTGATGCTCCCATTCTATATAAGGGCTAAGCGGGCCATAGAGATGAAACTCAGTGGTTTCAAATTAGGCCGTCCAAACTGATCATCTCTTTACCAGAGGTGCGTAGCCTCTGCAGTTCCCACTGACTTCAGTTCCTGTGGTTCTTCGTATCAGTTTCTCCACCTAATCCTTGCCAAGGCCACATAGCAACATGGAAGGACCAGCCCTTTTTCTTTCCATAGTTGGTGGGAGTGCTGGTAGAAAATCTCACATGCTTTCCACGCCACCTTTCCTCTGACTGAAAGAGAAAATTACTCCCAACTTGGGAGCTCATCCCCCACAAAGGACCATCCAGGAGCACTGGGTGGAAGTGACCTGGAGTCTCTGGACCTGGCAGCTGCTGCAGGCAACAGACCCAAGCACAGCCTGAACCTGGTGGGATGGCTGCACCTGGCTGGAAAAACAGCTGGAGGAAACCCTGGCTAGCCTGCTGGCCAAGAGGATGAATACCTGGTGACACAGTAGAGACCATCGTTCACAACTCAGCCCTCATGGTGACCAATGAAAGGAGATGTAAGTGCCCTGTTTGGGGGCAAAAGAGCAGGGGCTGGGGACAAATTGGATATTTAATGTTGGTTGACACAACATACCATACTCTCTCTGAGGGTGACAGATTGGATATTTAAGTGTTGGTTGACACAACACACTATACTATCTCTGGGTGTGTACCCATGACTCAGGTATGGTCCCTTCACTGGCCCCAGACACTACCTGAGGTTTTTCCTCTGCCCAGATAAAAGTCCTAGACTTATTCTGGGGGGCAGCGTGTTGAGCTGAGGTTGCCTCATTCCTCCCCTAGAGACTTGAGTCAGACCTAGTGCAGGGTCTAGGTCACATGCTGACCAGGGAGCCACATGTTGCTCAGGCTCCAGTTTGGAGGGGGCCACAAAAAGCATGGGCCATGGACCAAGGGCTACTTAATTTGCAGGCAGTATCTACCCCCCTCCCTAACAAGCTGTCCCCTGCTATGCAGATAACATAGCACACACTCTACCCACCCTACCCCCTGCCACTTGCATAATGCATAGCACCCACTTTGCTCCTGGCCATATACTCACCTACAATGCGGGCAACCTGCCTTCCTTGAACACAGCACAAGAAATCCACCACCCTCCCTTCCCACATACATACACAAGTGTGCAGCTTGGGCATCCTGGGCCCTTCCCTCTGGGCCAGCCTGCCCCCAGGAGCATGGGAAGGAAAGAGAAACTAAAGGAGGGTGGGGGAGCCCAAAAAAACCCAGATGCCACAGCAGGAGCTATGACGGGGGGGGCCGGGGGGCAGCCATGCCATGTCAGGAACTAGCAGGCCAACAGAGTAGTTGGCTCTGTTGAACATAAGCACCAACATTTTGCTTTAGTCCTATGTTAGTAACTAAAGTTCCTTTGTGAATCCCGGCTTGAAATACCATGGTGAGAGCTACAGTATAAAAATCTGACTTTTTCCTCTTTCATTAGGCTAATGAATACTCAAGGAAAAATCCATCCCTGCTTATGCAGAGGCCATATAGCCATGTAGAGACTTTTCCATGCTGCTTTTCCATCTTTTCCATACTAACACAAATACTACCACAAACAACCCCATATTTTACATATTAACACAAATATTTCCATCTATGTTATAGAGATGAGTTAGCAGTAAGTACTCTTTCACACTGTTAGGTTGTTGTCTCTCGCTTATGTTCTGAGCACTGACTCTGACACCACCCTTGATATTGGTTTATTGACTCCTCCTTGTTTTATGGTCTTTGCATGCTCCTATCTGCTCTCCCATATGTTTGGAACCATCTTCCAAAATCTTTTTGTCTAGCTTCCACTCTTGTATGTTTTAAATCCCCCTTTAAAGAGAATACTTGGGCCACTTGCCTATTAAAAATAAGCTAACTACACCCCGAAACCAACTCCAAAATCTAGAATTACAGACAAGTGGCTGCACTATCTCTGTCACTTTGTTTGGAGGTCATGTCCCCTCCTTTTTCCCCTCTCTGACTTGTGTGTCGCAGGCCAACTGGGCACTGTGAGCGTATCAATTTGGTTGCAGGCCGGCTGGACACTGCAGCTGTATCAGTCGCTGGGCTGTTTGGTTCAGGATCGAGGAGGCAGAGTTGGGAGTGAAGCAAAGACAAGTTTTACTTATAACAGTAAAGATAAATTTTACTTATAGCAGCAAAATAGCAACAAAAATATGTTTTAGCAGCAAAATATGGTTTACACGTATAACAGGTAATAAAAAGGTTAAGCTAATTGTGCCCACTGAGCTTTATTTACACCGAGGGTACAGCCCTGTTGTTGCAGCCAAGACTTAGGGCCCTTGAAGGCAATGAGGTTGTTCTTTCCCCACATCGCCGACCCCGTTCTTTCCTGCCACGTCTTGATGTACCGTCAATGGGGAGGTCACCTAGCGGGTCCCTCGCTGCCCGGGTCCGACCCGGCGGATGGACATGGGGTTCCACCATCCCTACATCCAGGCCTCACGCCACCTTCCTGAGCTGACTCAGCGGAGTCACGGGGCCCGTCACATCCATCCAGCTTCTTCCCTGGTCCCTATCCCTTACACGTCTCGAGTCGAGCTCCTCTGAATACAGAGTTGGGTCCCAACCCCTATCCCTGGGGATTTAAGCCCAGTCTCTCCTGGTGCCCGCAGTCCAGGTGGTGACCCCGCCCTGATCACGACCCTCCTTCAGGATCCTCATCACCCTACCAAGCCTGGTTCATGCACATCCTCTGCAGCTGCTCCCCCTCGCCAATGTCCCGTTCAGGTCCCTCTTGCCCTTCACCGGCTCCCAGACGCTGTCACTTGCTCCCTCTCCCTGGCTCTCCTTGTTCCATCGCTCTGATCTGCTCTGGACACCATCCGGCGCTGCGCTCCTTCCCTGCCGCCGATGGATTCCCCTCTCTGGGGTCATCTGCCCCTTCCGCTGCAGCCACCGCCATTTTTATCTTCGCCGGCTGGCATCTGGTGCTGACGTCACCTGCTGGCCGCAGCTGTATGTAAAGCCGGCTCACAAGCCACGTGGGTTTCCCAGGAGCGTCGTCTCCTGCCGCAGGTGAGTTGCCGGCATCAGCCCGGTCTTCGGGACACTAATAAACAGACAATATAGCAGTAAAAGTTCAAAATTGGAGTGAAAATAAGAACAGACAGACAAAGTGACAAAGAGTTCCCACTTGGTTGGCAACTTATCGATAGTCCCTCAGTGCCAGGTACACACCAAGTTCATCCAGTCAAGTCAGGTGTCCCCAATCAACACTGTCAGAGGGAGCACCGAGGCAGGTCCCTCAGTCAGGATCTGGTCCTTGCTCACACTGGGAGTCTGGAGTCCGGGCTTGGAACGGCAATGACAATTCTGTTCCATCCTTCCTGCTGGTCACCTGACATGCGTGTTCCTTTATATCTTGTCCTATGCTAATCTGTTGGCTTTAGAGCTACTCACAATCTTACCCTACAGCTGTTACCCTATGAGGTTAAAAGATGTTATAAATTATCATAAAAGTTTACTGCCTAAACTTGGGTTTACCCAATAAGCAAATCACACCACATCACTTTGGGGTCTGAGATTAGCATTTTCTCTGCCTAAGTTCAACCTGCTCGGTTATTTCTTTTTGGAATTTTTTTGAAATGTGTTAATTATACCTTGTGGTCAGGTTTGTCATTTTTACTGACCTTTAAGCAAGAACCGTTAAGTCAGCTAAAGTTTGCAGTTTTGTTTTCTTGTTCCGTTTCTTGAGGGCCCACATTAGTCTTATGATTGGTACAGACAGTTTATTTTAACATTATGGTTATACTTATGACAGACAGGATAGGTCTGCGGGAAACAATCTTGCAAGCTTTGCCTTAGCTAATATTAACTATTATGACATTGCTAGATGCTCCCAAGAAGCAAATCTTTTTTGCTATAATTTGCTCATTAACCCCTTTGGTTTTGGCCATCACACTTGTGTCTGTACGTTTTTCAGGATTGGGAGTATATCATCTTTCGTGTTTAGACAGTGCCTCGCATGGACTGGATCTTACAGGAGCTTACTGGATCTTACTGGATCTAAATAACAGGAGCACACCTGAAACAATACTTCATCTATCTAAACTATTGACAGGGCTGGTTTAGTCAGGGATGATCCTGCCCTGAGCAGGGGGCTGAGCTAGATGACCTCCTGAGCTCCCTTTTCACCCTGCTTTTGTATGATCCTATGATTTAGTGAAGATGTACTGTAAAGGAGTGCAAAGGGTCAAATTCAGCCCAGATTCACAGAGCATGAAAATCCTTTCAGAATCAATGATATTTCATAGAGCACAAATTGGGACAGAACTGCACAGGAAATCCACTACAAAGACATTGGTGGCACAAAATGATGGGTTGTTTCAGCTCTTCTCACAACTGTTTCTATTAACAATTGTGCTGTTAATCATTTTTGCCTATCCAGATACAGCAGGAGGTGGCACCTGCATCTCTGGGTTCCTGAAGCATCTGTCCTGTAGTGCTTTCCAGTACTTATGCTGGGCGCTGAGGCTTCTAGGGTAACTTTTTGGGGGCATTACATTGAATGAGGAGGATAGGGTGAACCCAACTGGGTACAGTTTCTGGTTTGCCCTCTGCACTGAGAAAGCCCCATTATCTACTGTGCTTGTCCTGAGAAACTTGAACTAAAAGCTTCTGCCCAAGTGTTGCCACCCACTGGAACAATAGCAGGACGGAACAGGGTGATGTACAGCCACGGCAAAGCTGAGGCACCCCGATCCACAGTATGTGTTATATTTATGCTGAGAGTGAAATGCATCACTGTGCAGAGGGTCAGGTCGCTTTCATTTATGCCATAAAATAGGAATCCAGTGAGACAGAACAAGTTACTCTCACCCTTAGTGGAGACACGACCCTAAGATATGAGGGAGGAAAATGGAAACTTAGACTGCTAAAATTTTGTTTGATGATTATACTGAGCCTCAGCTTTTCACTTCTCTTTTCCTAACAGGACCCCCTATTACTGATTTATCTTTTACTGTCCTCACATAGGTTCACTCCCTAACCGAAAGCAAGTCCAGAGAGCGCCCTCAACTAATCATTCTTCTCAGCATCCCTACACTGTTTCCTGTTCTCACACTAGCCATGAAGTTCCCATGTGGTTGGAGCAGAATAAATACACAGGCAAAGATCTCAGTGGACAGGCCATACTATCATGGCTTGCCTTTTCATCAAGGATTAGCTCTTTTATGGCTGTTTTCTATTCCTAAATCTCCTTATATAACATAGCATAAACTTTCAACTTCTACGACATCCCTTAGTAGTTTCTCTAACCAAGGACTGCATACAATATAAGCACAAATGACTACTCACAGTAAAGAGATTATATGAAAAAATGGCACATCCAGTAAATGACTGTGTGTATGTGTGCATATATTTATGTGTGTATATATATATATGTATGTATATGTGTGTGCATGCATGTGTGTACGTATATATATA